>NC_040906.2:49851620-50456620 GCF_004126475.2 Phyllostomus discolor | reverse complement strand
TTCTTGGTTTTTAGGTAAGTACTAGGAAGGCCTGTTCATGTAAGTAAGCAAATGGGAATGGAAATAGTTTTAAATAGCAATGTCACCAAATCCTTTGACTCTTGGGCAGCTGGTGTCATTTCTCATGGAGAGACAGAGAGGATGGTGTAGTCTCAGTGGAGGCAATGGCAAGCGTGGCATCCTGGGTGGATTTGGAAAGTGGAGCTCACAGGGTGTTCCGATGAATTACTGTAAGGAGAGAAAGAAGGGAGTCGAGGAGGACGGCAGGGTTTAGGGCTTGACCCCGTGGAAGGACGCAGCTGCCAGCAGCTACGAAAGGGAAAGCTGAGGAAAAAGTGAGTTCGGGGGTCTAGTTTGAAGGTCGTTGTACTAGGCGGTATCTGGGAGTGAGGTGTGATTAGACGTTTGTTCTATATCTCCCTGGTCCAGTCAGTAGTTAATGATAATGAACCTTAGTGAGAGTGTTAATGAGGTTATATTTTGGGTATTTATACCAAGTAGCATGTGCCTGGGGCGTGAATGAAATTAGAATGTGTCTGAAAGAAATGAAAATACTGAGACAAAAACCAGCAAGAATTTTACTAGGTTTGCCACTTTTCTCTGTTACATTTTGTAGATTTATGTTTGTAAGTAAATTCTGTAACTGCTGATGTCACCTTTTGAATTAATTAAAGGTTGCTGCATGGAATATTTCAACTACAGACAGTAAATGAATTAAGCTAACAAAGTGTTGCTTAATAGACGTCCTCAGGGACCTAACTTAATGAATAGGTAGAGGGATATTATTTGTAACTTAACCCACAATTTATTTTTATATGAATCAGTGATTTCAAAGGCAATGGCCTTCTTGGAACAATTTGTTTTCTTAATTAGTTTAATCATTCTCTATAGTTTTTCATACTACTAAATAGGATAATAACCCCTCTTTTCTTAAATAAATTAATTTTTCTAGCCTAGCCACCAGTTTCCAATTAATAAAGTTTGAAGGAGGGAAGTAATTTCATAACAGGAGGGAAAAGGATCAAATTTTATTTAATCCTTTAAAAATCAACTAACATTTCTTTCCAATTTTAGTATATGTGCTGCCGACGACCACAGACTAACATGTCTTAAGTGTCTATTATGTGCTTGCTCTCCAGGTACATACTTTGGCTCTAGAGAAATGAAGTCAAATAAGACTAATTCTTGACTTCAAAGAGCAAAGAACCTAACAGCTTAAGCAGTGCAGAAGAGAGATAGGTACATAGATAATTATATCAGAATGTGATACTGAGAGAAATTAGAGTCAGGTGCCAACATACCTCACACATTGTAAGAACCACGTCACTTGAACCCAAGGGGTCTCTGAAGAAACAATGTTTCATTATTTACACACACCACAACCAACATTCTCCCTCTTCCCAAGAATGCAGAGTTCCTGTGTGACTTCCGACTATGTAGGTTGCAGGTGGCGGAAACCGTATCAAGCCACCTCACAAACCAACAAGAGTGACTTGGGGACTCACAACCCCAATCCTCAGGAAGAACAGGTGTGGGGCTGGCCTTCAGCTCATAGAAGCCAAGGGCTCTGCTTCTTTCCACCTCTCCCCAGGCCTGGAAACATGGCCACCGACAGTTTCTGGTTCTTCCATGGCAGCCACAGTTAGAAAATCTTGAGGAAGGACAGTGACTGATCTAGTATGGGTCATGCGATCCCTTCACCCCCAGCTCTGAGCCAGTGTGGGCTCAGCTCTGCAGATGGAGAGAAGGCCTGTGCCCAGAAAACTGGGGAGCAGGGAATAGTAGCTGTTTGCTACTCTTCCCCAGTGAGGCACGTTTTGCTGACTGCTAAAAATTCAGTCCCCTTCCTTTGGTGTTCTCAGATAACATCATAAGGCAATCAATATCTCATCCGGGGTTAGTCTGCATCCCTTGTTTATGAAGAAGCAGGACAGAAGCTCTTATGAGAATAATGTTGACATCACATTTTGCAATAGCTTTGATTGCGGCAGGCATTGTGCTTTACAAATTCCATGCATTCTATTCAATCAGAGTCGTAATTTCTTTTCCACTGTCTTCTCAACACGTATGACGTGGGAATTAACAAGACTTGATCTTGTTAAGTCTTTTGAGCTACTTGGATGAAGATTCCGAACCAGTAGATGAAATAAGCAATCCTATTTGTCCTAGATGTAGGAGTTGTTGTTTTTCATCTATTTGATTTTAAGTCTCTAAAGTCTGTGAGCCAAATTTACATTCAGATGAGTCATTGAAGCTTACATTGTGTGCTCAGAAGGAAACGTTTATGCCAAGAGTCTGAAACGAAGTCTAGCAAGACAGTGGATTTTCAAAACAATGGTTATCTTTTCCTGGTCATAAATATAGTAGAGCTTATATTGAATATTTGGGAACATAACACTATTTTAAACATTTCCCATAAATGCCACCACCCAGAGCTCTCTGTATTTATATGTTTAATACATAGAAACAAAATTTAGTTCACACTATATATATAGTTTCATAGCCTACATGTTTCAATTAAGTTTTCAAAGGACTATTTTATTATTTAATATTGTCTCAGCCATTTTGGAGAATGAATTTTCCCTGCAACAATTTTCTTTAAACAGAAATATATATCTCGTAAAAATTAGTTTTTACACCATCCCTTTGCCATTTTTGGAATTACTTTTGGTTACATTGTTGTTCTTCGTTTTTGACACGCTGGGTTTTCCTCTGGCATTATTTCCCTTCTGTGTGCTTCCTCTAGAAAGTCTGGTAAAACAGGCCTGCTGGCTACCAATTCACCTCAATGTTCCTTCATCTGGGAGTGTCTTTTTTTTTACTTTCATTCCTAATGGATATTTTCGCTGGATAGAGAATTATGAGTTGACAGCTCTAATCTTTCAGCCTTTTTAATGAAGCAATATTGATACATTAGCATTCAAGTTCATTGTTTATTCAGATTTCCTTCCTTTTTACATGGTGTCCTTTCCCTGCTCAAGGGTCCCATCCAGGCCATCACTTCACATTCTGCAGTCCTGTCTCCTTCGGCTCCTTGGGCTCTTGGAGGACTCTCGGACCTTCCTCACTGATGACTGACAGATCTGAGGGGCGCTGATTAGGTGTTTAGAAGAATTGTCCCTCAGTTGTGACTTGACTGATTATTTTTTTCAAGATTAGACTCAGATTATGCGTTTGGGGGGGGGAAACCACAGAGATATGGAACCATTTTCATCACATCATATCACGAATAAATACTGTCAGTATGATTTATCATCATTGACGTTGACCTTGATTACCTGGTTAAGGCAGTGTTTGCTAGGTGTTTCCACTGTGAGGTCGCTCTCCCCACTGCCTTTCCCATACTGAACTCTGGGAGGCAGTCACGGTCACTGCCCACACTTTACTGGGGTGTTACACTCCACCGCCTTGATTGTGATTAGCTACATAAATTATGTGGAATTCTATGTGAGAGATTTTTCTCTTCTCCCACATTCATTTATTTATTCAATCATTTATTTATGACAGTATAGACTCATATGTTTTTACTTTGTACTTGGGATTATAATCCAATACTACCATATTTGTTTTGTTGCTCAAATTGTTCCAGCTTTGGCCATTGGAGCTCTTTTAGCTGGCTCCTGTGTTTCTTTGATGTACCCCCATCATTGTATTTTGGACATGTTCCCAACTTTCCAACACAGCCAGATGCTTGTGTATTCCCTACCCCCTTTACTGCAGCCACTTTGTCAAGGATCTTTGGTTTCTTTTATTGAAGAATGGTATTAGGAACTAAAATCCAGGTGGTGGGTGTGCTTGTGTCTACTGGGATGTTGTTGCTTCTAAGCCCTTGCAGCTGAGGAACAAGGAAATAGGTATAGGCACACTAACTTGAGCATAAATACATTTCTACAAATATTTCGTTATATACCCCTATCTGTATCTATATGCAGCTAAATATTAGTTCAGACTGATGTTTCTAACTTTAACCCATTGCCACACGGATTATTGTAGCCTTTTCTCCGTGTTCGTCTGTAACTTCCCACTCCAACAGTAAGAAATTTGACCCATACCGTCTGCCATCTGTTTATTTGTCTGATTCCATACATGTGGGTGACAGTTTTAGATTGATTACCTTACCCCCATGAAAAGTAAACTTTATCAACTAGGATAGAATGTACAGTGTGTTTGTCTTTAATCTTCAACTTTCTCATTTACAAAACAAAATAAAATCATCTATGTAAAGTCACTATTGCCATGGCTGACAAAGAAAATAAACACTTGATAAAATGCTTTTTTCATTTAAAACTATTATTAAGGTTTGTGAAAAGTAAATGATTAGGGGAATCAGGGTAAAGTCTGTGTTTATGGGCAGAGGCATCTCTCTACACAGTAGTCTTCCCCCACCTGCGGTTTCTGTTCCCATGGTGTCAGTCCAACAGTAGTAAATGGAAAACTCTAGAAGTAACCGATTCCTAAGTTTTCAATTGTACGTCATCCTGAGCTGTGTGATCAAACCTTGCTCATCTACTCCATCCCTGCAGGGGTGTGAATCCTCCCTCCGTCCAGCATCTCCACACTGTGTGCGCTCCCGGCCCGTGACTCACTTAGGAGCCGCCTCAGTTACCAGATCGAGTTACCATATCATGGTACCTCAGGTAACTCAGGCAACTCAGTTACCATGTCTGTGCCGTAGGGCTTGTGTTCAAGCGGCTCCTATCTTACTTAATAATGCCACATTCACATAACTTTTGTTCAGTGTGTTTTTAAAATTGTTCTACTTGTTATTATTGTTCATCTCTTACAGTGCCTAATTTACAAATTAAACTTTGCTATAGATATAGGAAAAGGCAGAATATAAGGAGTTTGGTGCTTTCCACGGTTTCAGGCATCCACTGAGGGTCTTGGAAACTGCCCTCCCTGAGGGTAAAGGGGAGCTGCTGTCCGTCTGTGGAAGCTGGATTATGGCAACTACCATAAGAGTGCACCAGTAGGGAGGCCGGGGCCAGACTGCCTACGTTCAGACATCAGCTCTGACACTCCTTAGTTAAGTGCCATTAAGCATGTTGCTTAACTTCTTGAAAGAATCAAGTTCATTGTCTAATAAGTGGGTCGATAGCAATAGTACCTACCTCCTCAGTTTGTCGTGAGTGCTAAATGAGAGCCTGCAGATAAAGGTCACAGAGCATGGTACCTGGCACGTGAGTGCATGTAATGAATACTGTATTCTTTTGATTATAGACAAGTTAAAGTTGATTTGCCTCATTTATATCTCCAGTAATATACTTTTAAATTATCTTAGCCCAAACTCATACCTACCATCTCCTTTCTTCCTTTCTAACACCAAGATTTACAAACCACCACATTTTGTGCTAAAGGAGATAATATTTTTGCTACTTTCCTTTTTCCATCTGGTTTCCACCCTCTATTAGCCTTCATTATTTCAGCAGTTCAACTTAAGCATGCCATGCTGGCCTCTGTCCTCAGCACTGGGGCAGAGGGGGAATACAGCAGGCATCAGCTCCCCCTTAGACCTCACAGTCCGGTGAAACAGTCAGGCAACCCTGTGTCACCAAAGGGGAGTGCAGGGCGCCCTGGAGCAGCCCCATCCAGGAGAAAGGGAACACAAGCTGCATCTGTAATGTAAGATTTTCTGGCAGCCACATTCTACAAAGTAAAAAGAAAAAGGTAAACAGCTTTTAATAATGCATTTTATTTAACCTAATATATATATATATATTCCACTTCAACATGTAACCAATATTAAACATTATCGCCACTATACTTTACTTTTTTTTTCCTTGAACTTAGTTTCAAATTCCAGCATGTATTCCACATTTATACCTCATTTCCAGTGCACAGTGGTCATACCCAGCTAATGGCTGCGACACTGGACGCTGCGGCTCTAGAAGCGTATGTATACATAGAGGACCCGGCACACTTGACTGAGACTGAAGGACTGAGGGAGTCCGGAAAAGGGAGGGGAGCACCTAATAGGCAGTGGGGACAAATCCTCCAAAACAAAATATTTGGCATACTTGAGGGACTGGAAAAACATTCCGAGCAATTGTACAAGAGGGAGAAAGGTGGAAAATGAGGCTGAAGGGGTAGGATGACATTATGAAGGGCTATTTAAACAGTGTTAAGCAGTTTGGATTTGTTCCCAGAAGAATGGGGAGCCATCAAAAAGTTTTAAATGGAAAAGTGACATGATCAGATTGGCACTTTAAAAACAATCAACCTTACTTTAGAGAGAAGATAAACTACAGGGTTCATGTGCCAGAGCTGCCACTTGTCAGCTCTATGACCTTGAGCGAGGGATGTAATGTCCCTGAGCCTCAGTTTCCTCTGTGAAATGGGAATAAGAAGACCTTCATCAAAGTGTTGTTGGAAAATATTCAAAAAGGTAATTCATGTGAAGCACTCAGCACACAGCACTTAATAAATGTTTATCTTATCCTTGTCTGAGCCTGGAATTTTCTGGTGGCATGAATCCACAAACCCTGCTTCCTTTCTTCCCTTTGCTGGACCTATTGTGAAGCACCCGAACAGATGAGATGAGAAAGGGATGGAATAGCTCCCCCTAGACCACAGTCTGGAATCAGACAAGACAAGAAACCTGTTTTACTATCTTGTCCTTCACCCAAGTTTTTGTTCTTATATGTATTTGCTGTCATATCCTGAGAGAGTTTTTATGTGACCTATATAGTCTCAGAGTTTTCTCTGGTCTGTATGTCTATAAGGGCTGCCACTGGCTCATCCTTTAAATATGTGATAAGATTTCTGAGGTTTAAATTCCTAAAGATAGAGAGAAATGGTTCTCAAAACGGCTTCTCAGCATGGGAAAAAGCAGCGATAGTGCCAACCAATAACAGATCAATTATTTATGGTGTTTTCGAGCATAGTGACTCACCCAGTCATTTTCTTGCAAAATCTTACAATAAAATATTTTAATACTAAGATTAAATCACATGGAGAATGTTTCCTTCACTTCTGGCCAAAATATGAGCATCTGAGGCTGTCCCCTTCCTTCCTTCCTGTTCCTGGTGATACGCCTGCCCTCATCTGCATCCTGGAGGGGCCCCATTGTGTAAAGGAATGGAACTTGGAGTTCTCAAGAATACTTTTAGGTTTAAGTGGTAAACCAGGAACATATTAAAAGTTCAGTATTTCTTTTGAAAAAAGATCAACTTTAAAATGAGCCCAGCATTGCTTTCATGTTAAGCTGCACTGAGCAGGGACCTGCGGTGTTTCCAACAGCGGCAGAGGCAGAGACACAAAACAGGGAAGCAGCCGAGACCCCTTTTGTCCTCTTCCACGGGCGCCCAGAGTGAGCCCCTGTCACCGCATCAAGTCATGGCTTCCTTCCCAGCCCGAGCCTTCCAGAACCTGGAGCCTCACGCAACTGAAGCAGATGCGAATGTGATACTTGCTGCTTTCTCTGGAAACAGCCTGTTAATCACCAAATTTTACAATGATTAATCCCAGTCTGGCTGATGGCTTTCTTCAGGGGACTGTTAGCGTTTTGTTATATGCAGCCAGACATTTCTCCTGTCTCCAAGAGATACTGTGATAATCTGTCCTGAGAGTGAGCTGTAATCCTCATCCTACTTCCAAAAAAAAGTCCACTGTTTAAGTTTCTTATTAATAAAAGAGTACAATAACATCTGATTTCTTCTCATTATGCTTGCAGATGGTTCAAGTAGTTCTAAAGCCTTTCAAATTACTTGGAATAAAAAAGACTGAGACCCTGCGGTAGAAGTGTCTTCTTTAGAAATGTATGCTTAGGCCTCCCTCAGCTTACTATTCCTCTAGTAAAGCAAAGCTTTTAAAAATTGGTTTGTTTTTCTTCCTATGCACTCTCTAGAAAATTAGAAAAATATAGAAAGGGGAAGAAAGAAAAATATGAGGCTAATCCAATTTGAGAAGTGTTGTATATCACACTACTTACGTCTTTGGCTTTGTAAACTAGGCAGTGTGCACATCTCACTGAAACCGCCATCTCCAGCAGTGCGACCTGACGGTTAAAACAAGAAAGAAGACCATGTCTAGGGAGTCTGGCCGACGAGCCAGGTGTGAGATAACGTGGTATCTCCTGCAGTATGCTACTTTCCTACCTTGTTTTCATATTTCATATGCTGTGGCTTTTAGGGCTTTGATGATTTTTGTTTTGATGAGTTTTGTAAAGGCTTGAAAGGCTTCTTGAAAATATTAATAGGGTTTTCCTATTCCAGGAGTTTTGTATAACATAGGTCAAATACACAATGGCTGTCAGGGTCCTGAGTCCTCAAAAGTTATCCAAGTCATTTATTTGAATGTTCTTGTCCAATAAATAAAGTTGTATTTATTGCAGCTTTCGCCTACTAGGTTGTTGGAGACAGGAAAAAAATCTTCTAAAATTTTCAATTAATACAAATATGCCTTCATGCAGAAGACTGTGCAAAAGTCAATTGAGTGTATGATTGTCAGTTCAAAGTGGAGGACAAGGAACTCTTTTTCTAATGGTAATTATTTTACCTTTCCCACCTGGGAGTTACTATGCTATTAAAATAATGGCTTAGGGCATTTTGCAAAGCATGCAGTTAAAAGTTAAGAAAATGTATTTGTGTTTTCCTGTTGGAAATTTGTATCTTAATTGATTAATTTGTTCCACATTAATATTTATTAGTCTTAATACAGAACCAATGGCTACATCCAAGAGGCTAAAGATAGACCATTTTCCCAAGGGTTTCTCAAGAAATGTCCCATCCAAGTTGCCTTTGATGTAAGCTTCATAATTTGTCACTATGTGTCAGGAACCTGAGCCCACGGCCTAGGCATTCTGCTTCTGGGGTTGATTCTGAGAAGGTAACTCCAAACATGGGGTGGGGCCAGTGGGATTGAAGGGAATTTTTGCCCAAATTCATAGTATATTTATACCAGGAAATTATTAAAAACAAGTCACAGATGCAACCACCGGACCATTAAATTTATGCTCTATACACTTAATGGAATTTTTACATGATGGTTACAAAGAATTTGTAGTAATATGTGAAATTGTTTATAATTTAGTGTTACGTAAAAAGAGAAAAACTAAAATTCTACCTAGAGTATTATCGCATTTCAGTTAAAAACAAAAGGAAACCCACACTTCGATAAAAGAGATTAATATTAACTTCCCAAAGTAGTAATCATAGTTATCTTTGAGTGATGGTTTACATGACTAAATATTTTTATTCTGTCCAACAAGCATGCATTGTTTTGTAATTTTAAAAAGCCCTAATAACTAAGGATATGCTTTACCACAATTGATAATCTGACTTTCCAAAGCCTTCCTAACAAAACTGAATCTGTGATATCTTCCCATGTAGCGTCTTCCTGCACTTTCTCCCCTTTTCCAACCAGCTCTACTCTACAACTAGGCTAGGAGACTCAGAATACCTCACACTCCCACCTCTGTGACTTGGGCTATAGCCTACTACACTGCACTCTAGCCTTTAGGTCTTTCATCCTAAAGATCCCGTTCACATCCCACCTCCTTTGGACAGGCTTCCTTGAGCCACCATGGACGGCTCTTGCTGTCCCCTTCTCGTTGCATCTCTATGAAGTATTTGTGACGGGTATACAGGGTTCAGCTGAATGTAGTTTCCATCTGTTCGTGCCGTCACCAGCAGCACAGGCACCCGCCCCTCTGACCTTGGGCCCCACCCACGTGGGCCCCAGTGCTGACTGCCTGGAGGAGCGTATGCGTCTGCTGACTGCCCGTCAACTTGCAGAACAAGTGGTGGAGTTTCCACAACACGTAATGTTGAATGTGTGTCACCTAGCTTGAATTTAACACATTACCTAAAACTATTTGTAAGAATTTCTGAGACTTCTGGTGGATTCAACTGATATCTTCAAAAACCTGTATTTGACTGCAAGAAAACTGCTTCTCACTTTCTCTAGAGTCAAATCATCGGGCTTCTTATGCTTAATACCTGAGAAGAATGTGATTGTGTTGTATCTACAATGGAATATATGCATAAATAAGCACATTGATATTATATTAATACTTATTATGATCTGCAAGAAAAAAGGCATGTTTTGCCAGGTATAGCAAATATTTACATGAAATAGCTGTGAAACATTTTATTACATACCAACTTTAATACTCTTTGTTTTAATTTTTCACGTGTTTTACATACCTTTGAGGGCGTCATTAGTGTTGAAACAGTAGACACTTCACAATTGCGATTAGCATTCTAAACTGTTTCTAGAATTACCGAATGAATGAATACGTGTAAAAACATCAGGTGGCCAGTCTGGACTCACGAGCTCTCACCCAACGGCGCTCCTGAACACCACTCTCTGTGGAGGTCGGTGGTGGTAACGCGTTTGCTGGGTGCTTTCTGGGCGTGCACACATAAAACAGGCATTATCTCTGTTTCCCTTTGGGCCGCCCTCACGGGAGAATTAAGGTGACAAACTGCTGCCTGAGACTGCGGGCCAGGTGTCAGGAGCACAGGTGAGCAGGTGCCGCTTCTGTGTCAACTCTGAGAATCCTGGGGTCTTCTTTCCCGTTGTCTATGTGTGATGGAGGGTTAGTGCATAAGGCGATTCATTCATTTGTTGTTCTGAAGTAGGGTTTTTCTTTTAACTTTTCATTGAAGCTTAGCATATGCATGTAAATATGTACACATGCCAGTTGGGTCAGTACATTTTCACAAACACACCCATGTAAACAGCACCCAAATCAAGGAACGGAACATTGCCACCACCCCAGAAGGAAACTCTCCTCTGGCCACTCCTCCAACTAAGGGTAATCTGTTTTTATACTTTGGATTAATGAAATCACCCGGCACATACCTTCTGTACCCAGTTCTCTCATTCAATATTATGTTTGTGAGGTTTATCCACATTGTCGCATATGACTGTGAATTGTTTTTGTCACTGCACCATGGGATCTCCCATACCCTGTTGTCCATTCTGTTGTTGATGGGCTAGTGTGAATAGCTGTGCTCTGAACATTCTAGTACATGTCTTTTGGTGAATATATATGCACATTGTTATGGGCTTTTATATAGTGGATTTCTGGGGTGTTAGGAAAACACGTGTTTATATTTAGGATCTGTGTGTGTGTGGCCTTCTGGAAGTCTATAAATTCTGTCAACCCCTGAAATTATAAGTAGAATTTTGGATATAGGTATGTATGTACATCTTGAGGGTTCCATCAGTTGTATGAATTCTCAAAACTGTCCATAAAACATTCAGAAGTACTTACCCAAACAGAGAAAACTCAAAATGTGTCTTGTGCCTATCATGAGCAAATAAGAGAAAGTCAGGATGATGGAGAGAGAGGCATGATTTCACATCTTTCTGGGACCGTGTGTTTTCTGAGAACATCCTTGACCTAAAAGAATGCAAAAGTGTCAACTTCAAATTAATATTTCTCCCTTCCAATCTAAAACACCTCATTACAGATATGAACTGAAAAGAAATGCTCTTCCTAGGAAGGAAGGAGCAAAAATAAAGCAGTCCACAAACTATGTGCTAACACCCAGTAAACTGAGTCTCTGCATAGCTAACCATGAAGAGCAAATCTGGAATTTCAGAAGTGACAAGGCGAAAATTTTTCCCAGTCTTTTTCTACCTCCGCCAGGTAAAAGCTCCTCAGAGATTTCTCCACATATCAGTCAAGTGAATGTTTAATGAATAATCACTAGGAGCAAAGCGCCACAGAGATTCCAAGATAACAAGAACACAAGTTTTGACTTACAGGATCTCGTGTTGTTCCTGCAGAGACGTAAAAGGCTGTGTCAGAGGCAGGAAGACACCCGCAGCAGGGGGTTCAGGAAACACGGGGAGGCCGAAGGTCAGCTCAGGACACAGCAGATATCTGTAGGAAACAGTGTGCACATCCCTCAAAATAAGAAATTCAGGGCCACCCTTGCTTGCTCACAAAACTCCGCAAGTGGTTCTTCAAATTGTTTCATCTAATGCATTAATCATGAATCTTCAAGGCAGTAAGGGTGAGAAAAATCATTTGTAAAGAGCTGGTTTTATTTTTAAGCAGTTTCTGTAGCTTCTCAGATCCTGTCAGAGGGTATGACCCTAATGGGAACAGTCTCATTTTAAACATTTTGTAGCCCCAACCTAGCACTGCAACCCAAATTGAGCATCATTTGCCACAGTAATCCCCTTTGAAATCTAATAAATCAACGTTAGCACAGCCCTGAGGACACTCTCAAAAGTCCATGGAATACATTAATATTTATATGTGTTTTTATTCAAACTAGAATTACACAACTTGATAACTCAGTAATTACATGTTATTATATACAGTATGTTATTATAAATGTATTATGCTACATCATTTTCCATCTCGGTCTGGGACCCATTTTGAATTATTGTTTTTCAATGGTATAAGTTCTGTGTCCAGATTCATTTTTTTCCATGTGAAAATCCAGTTGTTCCAGCACCATTTGTTGAAAGATTGTCTTTCCTCCATTCTGTGGCCTTTGCTTCTCCGTCACAGATCAGTTTGTGTGGGCCGCGCATGTGGGTCTGTTCCTGGGCTCTCCGTCCTGGGTCCGCGCGTCTGTCATTCTGCCAGCACCGCGCCGTTTGAATCCCTGTGGCTTCACGGCGAGTCTGCAAGTGGAGAGCGCCCGTCCCCCAGTTTCATTCCTCTCCTTCAACATCGTGTTGACAGTTCTCGGTCTTTTACCGCTCTATAAACTTTAGAACCAGTTTGTTAATATCTACAAAATAACTGGCTGGGTCCAGTTTTTCACTTCCAGCTTTCATTGGAGTGGAATCGCTTCGGACCCTGGGCTGCTGGCTCCAGCCCCTGGCGGAGGGGTATGGTCTGCCTTCTACCCCCTTCTGCTCCTCGGTGTCTGTGGCTGGTCCCTGGAGGAAGGAGAGGGAAAGAAGATTTTTCTTTCTTAGAGTTTCCATCTCTCTGCTTACATCACCCAATATATTCCTGCATACTGTCTACTTTTTCATTAGTCTTATTAATAGAATACAATTCCATAGTTAGTGTGTTAATCACGGTTCATTTAAATTGCCTGTCTGACAGCTCCGAACTCCGTGTCATGTCTGGGTCTGGCTCCGACACTCGCTTCCTCTGTCGGACTGTCTCTCCCTGCCGTGGTGTGCCTCATCGGTTTTGGTTGAAAGCCAGATATGATGTATTGGGCAAGAGGAACTGAGATAAGTGGGCCTTTGTGTGAGTTTTTTTATGTCAATCTGGTCAGGGATTGAGCTGTGTCTGATGTTTGTTTGTTGTAGCCGTAGATGCTGGAGACTTCAAATTCCTGTGGTGTCCTTGTTTTTGTCTGCTGTATCTGGGCTTCCCTAGGAACCTCTCCTTAGGCAGAGTCTGCATCCTTTTTTTCTTCCAATTTTATTTTGTATGATTTCAGGTGCACAGCTTAGCTTAGTGGTTAGACAACTGTATACTTTGCATAGTGTTCCCCTCAAGATTTCGAGCACCCCAACTGGCACCATACAGAGTTATTGCAACATTATTGACTATATTCCCTGGGCTTTCCTTACATGCCCCTGGTTATTTTGTAACTTGGAGTCTGCATGTTGCAGCTCCTTGAGCTGTAATCCATGATCGTGACACTGGCATGGTTGGGGCATGTCATGGAAGGGCAGTGTCCTATAATCTCATGATTAAATCTCAGTCATTTAGCAGACATGTGTCCCTGCACTGTGATCTTTGCAATTATTTCTTGGCCTATGATTTTGGCTTGCTTACACAAGCTGCCAGGGCATCAGAGCCACCTCAGTCCAATGGCCTCCTTGTGTAATTAATTTAACACTGTTTGAACGTTCCCACCAGTTCGTAGCTTCTGTTCCAGGTGGTCAAACCTCCACTGTGGGTCCTCTGGATTCCCATCTCGCCCCACCTCAGGGGTGGGGGGGAGTTCCTCCGCCACCTCACGTCTCTGATGGGCCCAAGAGAAGTCATTGTTTTCATTCTGTTCTGCTTTCCTTGTTGTAAGGATCAGAGTAACAACTTTTAACCTCTAGGCACGGAGCTGAAACTGGAAATCTATAAGCCAGTTTTGAACTAGGAAAGACTTAAAAAGACTACAGATAGAAGCCAAAGAGGTCTGTTGATGGTTTTTCCATTTAATAAATGGAAAAACTTACATAGTTATTTCAGAGTGGTGAAATCTGCCCATGAGCCTGACTTAGTCATAACTTTAATTTTATCAAGTCAACCCAAGATTGATGACTTTGATGATAATTATTACAGTCGTAGCTGTGTCATTCCAAAATGCCAAAACAAGGAAATGTAACTCCTAAAAGTTTACCTTTTTCACTAAAAAATTCAATATTATTCTCCCCACTTTCTAGAGATTTTTCTCACCTGAAACAAGAGAGAGACACTGTGAAATCCAGAACGTTGTTGCTTTTATTTTGATGCAGATTGTCTCACTGATTGTTTGGCTCACAGACATTTTGCTTTCTCTATGAGATCGAGCGCTCATGCAGACCAGGCACTTTATCAGCATCTTCTACTTCAGTCTCACACGTGGCTCTGCACACCGTAGGCCTTCCTCAAACACTTGAATTAAACCGGGTACGGACTTATGTGACTTTGCATTGCACTGGGTTGCCAGAATTCTGCCCCGAGCATTGTGTCCCAATCCGCCTTGTCATTCTTATCAGTTGGTATAAATGTTGTGCCTTGCGAAAGGCTTCTGTGAGCGAGTATGGAGTAGAAAGAATTAGCCGCGTTCAAAAGGGCCTGAATATGGTTTTTCACGAAGCCCATTACAGTGCCTTACACCTCATTGTGATCTGCTGGGGGGTTATTGTGTGTCTCGTAATGGAGGCTAAATTCATATTTTTCATCACCTGATTAGTATTTCTGAATTGGCTCTGGTGCCAAAAGGAATATTTTCCCTTACTGTTTCTCCTTTTCAGTAGTAATAGAAACATAATAAAATGCAGTGGAATGCATCTGCTCTCCAGAAACAAACAAAAATCAATTACGGTCAATCCTGAGGGAAGTCTTAGCGGAGAAAGCCAAGAAAAGCAGAGAGAAAGCTGAATACCTCTGCCTTTATCTGTTCTCTCTGCCCAGTTCTTTAGGATCATATTCTCATAGCCTGATTTGGATTCATTCATGCCTAGGTGAGAAGGGGGAATTTTTATTCTCCACACATGATTGATATGTGGAAATGTATGAAATTTAACTGGAGAAGGGTCCATTCTTTTTTAGCGCCCATTTGTAATATGTGTTTTCTGGCTATAAGTCAAAATATAGGGCCATCCTAGGAAGCAAACCAAGGGAGCATTAGTGAGGGCTCACTCCGTGCTCATCCACTGTCCGCCTTTCCTGTCTGCTGCCCAACGCAGAGAGTGCCCAGGGGACGTGGAACTGTGAGAGGGCGAGAGGGCCGGGAGAGAGATGCCAAGCCCGCCCCCACTCTGTGCCACTGTGGCCACCCTGCTGTGCCAGTCCTGGCTCTGTTTGTCCTCGGAGCAATTCTTGCCTTTCTGGTGCTGAGTTCGAGGGAGGCCGGCCTCTGCAGAGTGTTTCCCAGACTCCTCTGCCCTTGGTTTTGCTCTTAAGGCTGGTTTTCTTGCCTTGACCATCTCGCTGCTGTTACCAGGCTACTTCTAACCTAATCATGTATAAAATGAACTTCTCTTCCTTATTTCTCTGGCTTCTGACTGGAGGGAAGTGGGTGTGGGAGGAGGGATGGTAAGGCAGCATCTCCAGTGGTTGCCATACCTCTTGGACCTGCAGGCTCTCCTGGTTGGGCTCCAGTTTCCATCAGGACACCGGGCTGTGGCTCTGGTCATGCCTCCTTTTCCTTCTATTCCTCTGTTGGAGGATGCCTACTTTGCTAATATCCGGGGGATCTCCCAGTCACCTGTTTGGCTTAGCTCTTCCACTACTGACAAAGCCAGTTCGGGCATTAAATTCCCTCTGTGGGAAATACTGCGTTGGGCTGCAGACTCTCTTGCTCAGACTTTGACCTCTACCTATGTCCCTGATATATTTTCTTAGCCCTGGTAAGGCAGTTGCTCAGTGACAAATGTTTTATGGTAAAAAATTCGCTTTTTAAAAAGTTAAATCATCTCTTCATCCATTGATGGGTATTTGGGTTGTTTCCATATGTTAACTATTGTGAATAATGCTGAGATAAACATGGGAGTAAAAGAGGTGGGGTACATATACACGATGGGATATTATTCAGCCATGAAAAAGGAGGATGTTCTGCCATTTGTCATAACATGGATGAACCTTGAGCACATTGTACTAAGTGGGATACAGTCACACAAAGAAAGACAAATACTGCATGATATCACTTATATGTGGAACCTAAAAAAGTTAATCTGATAAAAAAAACAGTAAAATGGAAACTGTGGGGGTTGGGGCAGGGGACTAAAGGATGGTATTGCAGGGCACAGCCTTGTAACGAGTAGTGCACAAGCCACAGAGATATAACACGCAGCACAATGAGCATAGGCAGTGACATTGTATATAGGTATGAAAGATGACAGATATCACTGTATCAGCAATCTCACTACAACATATAAATGTGTCAGAGGAACACCACTGTATGCCTTAAACTCATCCAGTGTTACGCGTTGGATTTATTCAATGACAAAGTTAGTTAAGTCAGACCAAGCACGATGCATCGTGCTGCCATCTCAGTAGGTTAGTGTACTTATTGCTGGAAATTTTTAAGAGCAATCTGATATCTGGGGGCCTAGAGGGACTTAAATGCTTTTTTCTCAATGCACTTAAATTAAGTCAAAGAGTCAAAGAGAATGAAGATTCTTCCAAAGGGTGGGCACAGCTGTCTCTAGGAGACAGCCCAGGCGGGTTGCGGTCACTGCACCTGCAGCACAGACGCAGGACTCCACCCCCTCCCGGCTCTTCCCGTTACTCGCGGGAAGCCCAGTCCCTGTGTGTCTCTGCCCTTTGCTTTCTCAGTAGAGAACTGAGAGGAATAATAAAATAAGGAGATGACACGTATAAGTGCACGTGGGCAGACACCACATATAAAGGGCCTGTGACAGGAGAGGCTTGGTCTCCCCTTCAGGGCTGCCGTCCGTCCTTGTCTTCATCTGCAGAACTGTCACCAGGCTGCTGCTCTCCCGAATCATTTTAACCTAATGTTAAACCTACTCTTGTTGAACCTAATCATTTATAAAATGAAATGCTTTTCCTTGTTCTGTAAAGCACAGCAAAGGTGAAATTCTCAGAAGAACTTTCTTTGAAAGCCAGGGGAAACCAAAACGGAAATGAATAAACTGATGCAAAAGCAATCCAGCCCTACTCATGCTGGGGGGGTTCCTGAACTGGGAGTAGCAGGGGGCCGTCCCAGGGGTCTGGCCCTCCTGTCACCCTGTGTCACACAACGCAGCTGCTCTGGGCACCGGCGTGGTTCTCAGAACACAGTAGCTTGCCTAACCGAGTAGAGTTAAAAGACAAATAATTTTTATTCCCCCCAAATAAAACTCCCCCTGCTTTCACCCTGCATGTGTTCCTTGGAGGTTTTATTCAAATAAAGGGACTCAGCCTTCTCAAAGCATCAGTTCATTATGTTGCCCTCAAACCTAAAATCTTTGAGCCAGGGAAGGTTCTAAGAATGCTGCCTTTCAACAGACTCAACAGCCTCCGGGTCCGGGAACTGGCACTAGGATTACCCAGCTGAAGGATGGCCTTGTGTACATTGTACCCTTTAGCAGCTGCAAATGAAAGGAGTGATTCTGCTTGAAGTCTGATGCTTCTCCCTGCTTCCATAATACTTCCTCTTCAGGGCTCCGAAGGACCAAAAAGAACAGTATCCAACAAAATAAACTAACCTAGGTACCACTTGTTAGCATTTTGTTAAAATATAGCCATTTCTGTAGAAAGAAACAAAAAATGCAATTTTCCAATAACGTTTCATTGTACTGACTGAAGAATAAACATTCATCAGTAATCCTCAAGCATGGGCACCTTGACCTCCTTCTCAGCCAGCCTCTCAAAGACTAATGCAAAGGAAAGGAGCTTTTTTTCATAGGAAAGAAAAGATTACCTTAGAAGTTAATGCCACACCTATCTACTCTAGACCATGTGTACCTGCACCCCTTTCTTTTAAGACAGGACAAAGAAATGGGCTTCTACTGCTAGTTCCAAGAATAACCAAAGGCTTCTACAATGTGGGTGTACAACCAGACAGTCCCAGACGCATAAACCAACCTGTGAAATGGGAAGAGGCAGGAGTGCTAAGAACTCACACCTCAGAAACCATCGGCATGTTTTAGCTGCACGCCTCTCCAGAGCCCTGGGACGTGCTGGCCTGGCACTGTTGAGTGTTTTTCTCCAGGATATTTGGCCCCTCAGAATTCTCTCTGTCTTCTTGGAGGAGGTGGCACAAGCACAGGGACTCCTGAAGCTCATGGTCCCACTGAAAGGTCTGTCATAAGGGAGTACCGGTTATTTCAGGGTGAAGCTGTTCTCTGTGTAAAGCTACTATGAAATGGGACCAGACGGACATTGCTTGGCCTGTGCTGGCTGTAAACAGTAAGCTGCTAAAATACCACAGTATTGCTGGACGCCTGTGCGGTAGTGATTTCAAGGGGGAAAAAAAGGTGATGAAAATGTGTAAGTAAGTTCGATGAGATTTCAGTCCTGCTGAGTAAATCTGTGTCCCACTTATTCTTGTCTTAAAGCTCAGTAGTCTTTTCACTTTTTCCTTAATACTATTATAATTTTAAAAGAATCTACCCGTCTGAAATTTATCATTGATAAAAAGATAGGTATGTATTTATACATCTCTATTTGTATTAGGTAAAGTATTTAAAATTAGTATTGACTTTTATTTCCCCCACTGGTATTTACATAATCCTATATAAAATTGGGATTAGAGTGAATACCTACCAACTTATTTAATGGCTTCTATTTGCAAAATGCAGGGGTTTTAGTATAACATATAATAACCTCTATATTAGTTTTCTGTGACTGCTGTAACAAATTGCTGCAAACTTACTGGCTTAAAACAACATAAATTAAAGATCTCCTAGTGCTGCTGTTTAGAAGTCTGAAATGGGTCTGTCTCACTGAGCTAAACTGAAGTTGTCAGCAGGTCAGGCCCCTCTGGAGGCTCTGGGGGGTCCCATGCCTCGTTTCGCCTTTTCTGTCCTCCAGAGGTTGCCCTCGTTCCTTAGCGCTGGCCATCTTCTTCATCAGAGCCAGCAAAGTCAGGCTCAGTCCTACTCACGCTGCTACCCCTGTGGTTCCAGCTCTTCTGCCTCCTCCTCCACCTTTCAAGGCCCCATGTGATTACATTGGACCCACCAGGAAGCATCAGGATAATCTCCCACTTTGATCCTTAATTTAATCACACGTATAGTGTCCCTTTTGCCATGGGATCTAATGTGTTCATGTGCCCTGGGGTTTGGGGGGACCATTGTTCTGCCCACTGCAACCCCATAAATAACCCTACCATCTTGTCTTTCCTTCTGGAAGTGTCATAAACAGTGTAGTACTGATGGTCCTACTACTACCTTTGACCTGATCTGTCTTTCTCCTCCTTTTGGAAATGCCGTTACCAAATATTTCAGAGAAATAGAAGGGATTTCAATAGGACTAGGGTACTCAGCTGCGCAGCATGCAGCAAGTCATTGCCCTGGGATTCAGCTCAGTACCTGCACTGGAGAATGTGGCTAAGGCCCGGAGCTTTAGCTAGGTCCTGGAGCTGTGCTGGCAGTCACAGGACCCTGGAAAGTGTGTGCTGCCGGGTGAAGGAAGGAGAAGGTACCCGAACTGCCCGTGCGTTCTAGGAACTTGAACACATACAACCACCAAGTACTGTTTAAAAGTTAAGATTTCTTTCTAAAAATACAAATTGCTAAGAAAGAATTTTTACTACATGATGGAGGATGAAGTCACTCATTTCCATCCTAAATCGATACTTTAGCCTTAGCCCCTGCAATAGGTCATTTTAATGTCTACTCATGTTTATCCTGCTTTGCTTTCTTGCTCTGATGCTTTTATGCTTTCAGTAGATATCAGTTCCCTTCTCATTAAGCCTACAAACATTTCATCCTTCCTATCTGTTTATTTCATCTTTAATAATTTATATTTAAATTTTGGCAAATCGAATGGTCTAGCTTTGCCCTTTGAATGCCTATGCATTCAAGTTCTGCAGGCAGATTTTATCTCTTGGTTTTTTTAAAATTCTGTTTTAAGTTTTATAAAAATGGATGTTTCTTACTATCCCCCAACCCATGATTTTCTTTAGTGAACTTTTTGTTTAATTTCTTTTTGCTGTAATGTTTTATTTTTCAGACACCTCTCATTGAACCTCACGTTCCTCTTCGTCCTGCTCACACCATTACCAAGGTAATGGGATGTCAGTGGGTTGATGAGCCGTCAGGAACCACCAGAGGTGGTCCTCATGGCAGAGCATCACACCAGGCAGCCTCAGGCACACGCTCCAGAGACGCTAAATATGCAGTGGGCCTTGGTTCTCAACACAAAACAGTTACACATGTGAAAAATGTGAATGTGTGAATGAGTTGTGTTTTTCAAGCCAGAGTCAGATTAGAAAGTGATTTAAGGATTCACCTGGTGTCTTTTGCCTCTTAAACTCTCTTTCTTTCTCTTCCCCTCCTTCCTCCTGATTGAAATCCAGGTACCTTCCGAGAAGATCCTCAGAGCTGGAAAAATTTTACGAAATGCCATTCTCTCCCGAGCACCTCACATGATAAGAGATAGAAAATATCACCTGAAGACATACAGGTAGGTGCAGTAATTCTAAAGTCTGTGAGCCCCTCAGGTTCATGTTTAGGGAAATTGACACGAACCTGCATTTCCCTGTTTTCACACGTGGGCAGCATGTTTTATAGTCCCCCTGGTCTGGCAGGTCTAAGCTCATCTTGGATCCTGCATAACTTTAATTATCCTTAATATTCCCAGCAGTTACTCCTAAACTGCTTTGCTTCACCATTGGTTTAATTGTGATGAACGAAGAGAAGAAAACTTTTGTATTTCTGTTTACAGGTGTTTTTTTTTTCCGGAAAACTATATTTAGATGAGAGTCAACTAATATGTATTGAGCATTTATTTATGCTTGAAACCCTGTACCAGGTCACTTTCTATACATTCTCTCATTTTATCCTCACGATAACCTGCTAGGTAGGTGTATAAGCATTTTTCAGATGATTAAAACTGAGACTCAGAGAGATTAAATAGTTTTTCTTGTCCAAGTCATAGATCTCGTGAGTGGCAGAGCCAAGATTTAAACCAGGGTTGGTTCAGTGGCCTTTTCATCCAGTCTATCATTCCTGCATCCCACAAACGTATTGAGCACCGACTGGCCACCAGGCACTATGGTGTTCCAAGCCCTAAGGGTATAGGAGTGAAAAATGTATACATAATGTCCCTTACAGATATTACTTAGAAAGTCAATACAGATTTTATTCTATTATGTGTATAGTAAGACATACAGCAGTGTCACAGCTGTGATCACATAGAATTAAGGAGTCAATACAGCTGTCACTGGAGTTGAAAAATAAAGACTGGAGCTGCGTGACCCTTCTGGGATGACTGAGCAAGCCACACTGAGTCCAATAAGAACTTACGTCTAATCTCTGCCTCTTGGTTTTACCAGTTCTGTAAGGGTTTAGGAGCTGGAGTGGCCTGTGTACGGAACGCAAGCCTTGTGCTCTCTCCCTGCACCCATGTTCAGACTGCAGCCCTCTTCCAGCCGTTGGGCAGGCCCACTGTCCGTTCAGCCTAGACGTGACCTCAGAACACATCAGACTTGGCACGAGTCAAAACCCATTGACTCACGTGAATCACGTTCATAAGACAGTGAAAAGCTAGAATACACATTTTAAGTCACCACGAAGGGTATATCTCTCTAATGACTATCAACTCTGCTAGAACCTATAAAATTATACCTGGTTAACCCTATAGAAAACCTTGAAGATTTTCTTTGCCAAGGACAGAGATGGAAAAACATTGCAAATTCTTCCTACCCAATCACTTTTGTTTTGCACTCCACACAAACTAACATTCTTCTGCTCGTATTTGTCATGACTGTTTTATTAATTAATTAATTAATTTTTGTTTTCAATTGCAGTTCATATTCAGCATTATTTTATATTAGTGTCAGGTGCACAGCACAGTGATTAGACAGTCATGTGTTGTACGGTGCTCCCCTGATGCTCCCAGCACCCGCCCGGCACCATCCGTAGTCATTACACTACTACCGGCCGTATTCCCTGTGCTGTGCCCATGATTATTTTGTAACTACCAGTCTGTGCTACTCAACCCTTTCACCGCTTCCACCCTGTCCCCCAAACCCCTGCCCTGCTGGCAACCCTCAGTCTGTGCTCTATCTATGAGTCTGTTTGTTTATTTTGTTGTTGGTGTTCATTTTTACTCTTCTTTAGGTCCCAAAGTGTTTGCAATACCAAAGTGGGAGTTTACTTATTGCCTTGGCCTCTTCCTGATAGAATTTTTGAAGGGAGGTGGGATTTGAGAAACATTCAGTCTTATCAGCAGTACAGTCCTCTCAGTAAACATCCCATCTCTTCAGACAGGCTGTCCTCGCCTCCAGCCCTGGAAGCTCGTGCTTTGGGGAGTCCGTGGCCCCACACACTGCTAGGATTTTAAGAGAAGTTGAGGTTAAAAAAAAGAGTTTAACCTCTTTAACTCATTAGGTGAATTTCAAGATCTCATATAGCTAAAGGACCTTTTCTGTTTTAAAGTTTGGTTGTGCTTTCCCAAGTGTGGACTTGCATTAGGGAAATTTCATTAAAATATGTCATCTTTGGTGACAAATCGTGGAAACTAGAAGTCAGAAACCATAATCACTTTCTTGCTCCATAGTGCTAAGATTTTACGCCCCCGACATATAGGTGTAATGTGTCTTCCACACCCTATGGCACAAATTAACGATCTGTTGGTGACGACTCATGGATGCGACTGGAAGCCAAAGGCATGATTTCCTTTTTCTGCAACACAGTTTGAGTTCCTTGTTGCAGATCTTGTTCCCAGTTCCACCCTCACCCTCCCTCCTGCTCCTCACCCTACTATATCATTGCTTCAGTATTAGGGGTAGGAGTCTCCCCAGATCCAGTGTCTTCTCCAGTGATCACTCTACCAGTGATCTGCTGTCACTTCTGATGTGGCCAGGGGTCGCTAGCAGACAGGAAACCCAGGGGTTCCGTGAACTGCAAGTGACACAGCTTGGTGTCTTCGTCCTGTGTTCTGTCGGCCGGGTCCTCGTGCCCTGTACCAGGGCCCATGTGAGCTGGGATCATCTTAATGCCATGTGCTCTTGTTAGGAAAGGGAATCATTGAGGTAAAGACCACAGGAGGTTGATTTTTTTATACTCCTTTAAGACTTTGCCCATTGATAAATTCTCCGATTAGAAGAGGAATATTTTGAAAGTTCGTATGTTTGGTTCAGAAGGGAGAGTAAGCAGGTGCCTCCTTGCCCACTGCAGCCCCGGCGTGTGGGCGTAGACCGGAATCAGCACTGCCCTGGACCTCTAATGGCCTTCTCAGGACATCCTCCTTGTGAAATATTTTAAGGACAGCCCTGAATGGGGACATTCCAGGAGCCCTGATAAATTTCAGCTCCTAGAACATTAGAACTGGGAACTGCCTCAGCGGCCATCTTTTCTTCTGCCTTTCTTTTACAGCTGAGAAACTGAGAACCGGAGAGTTGAAACAATATAGCCAAAGTCCTATAGCTAAGAAGTCGCAAACCTGGTTCCCCCAGGCTAAGCCTCTTTCTAAAGTGCCAACAGCACCAGGAATCTCCTCTAGTTGGAACTGCAGAGTTGCTCCCTGGTCTTGACCCAGGCTCAGCCCAGGCCCCAGAGCTGGTGACATCCTTAGCAGGGGAGGGAGGCCACCAGTGACTCAGACCCAGCTGCTCTGTGACTCCCTGTCTGTCCCATTGTCCTATGGGATTCTTCCCTAGGACTTAAAAGGATTCCATTTCCTCCCTTGAACCATGATGCCACAGACCCCTGCCCTTCTCTGTCACCCCACTGAAGGCTTTATTTAATCTCCTGTGTGTGCGTGAGATTATATGTTTCCTAGCTGATGCATATAGTTTGCCCATCCTGACCCACCTACTGCAGAGGGGCACCTTAGGGATGAATGTGTGACTGTACAGGAAGCATTTGGAGCTCTTCAGACGACAGGCTCTATGGAAGTGCTGATACTCATTACATGGAACTTATTTCTGAGAGATTTGCATCACTAATTGCTTGTTTCTCCCAACACCCCTCTGAGGAAGATCAGTAGTATTACTTGAAAATATAAAGTGCTATATAATTTTGCACTTACACAGCCCCCTTCATGGAGCACCTCCAAGTGTCTCACAAACATTAACTCATTCCTCACAAGGCTCAGGTGAAGGAAGTCAGAATTTTGCTTTGTCTTCATTTTGCACTGCGATTTTCTGAGAGAGGTGCAAGATGAAAGAGTTTCTGGCGCTGCACTGTTTAGCTTGCCAGATAATGCTTCCTGTCTAGCGGCCCTTTGGTCTCCCCTGGTGCTGCAAGCAGTAATGCTCTTGTGTTTAGCCAGCCCTGCTTAGAAGGTTCTCTCCTGAGCAGAGTGGTTTTACTGGTTTGTACAAGAGTTTGAGAACCTGCAACCACACCATGTGGTGCTTTGCTTGCACCGTGTGGTGGGAGAGCGCTAAGCTCTTTAGCGGGTCTGCTCTCAAAAGAGACGTCTGCATCTATGAGGGGCTGATCTCCCATTCTTTGGGCCCCACCTCCCCCTAGACAATGCTGTGTGGGAACCGAGCTGGTGGACTGGATGCTGCAGCAGACTCCGTGCGTTCACTCCCGAACTCAGGCTGTCGGCATGTGGCAAGTTCTGGTGGAAGACGGTGTCCTCAACCATGGTAAGACGAGTCACAGTCCCTGAAAAACCCTCAAGAAATGCTAAATGCATTTCCCTGGGTAAGTTGTTGCTGAGCTCCCAAATGGGCAAGACAGAATTATGATCCCCTTAGGGAGCCTCCAAGCTTAGCATCTTCATTTAGCAATACAAATGCAGCGAGCGAGTGGATACTATTGATTGCTGCGTTCCACCGCTGTACCCTCCTAACTTGGGAGACTGTATAAAGGAAAATGAAATTGCAACCCGAGTGCATCAGTTCCAATTATGTTTATTAGTTTGCATTCATGGTTCATTGATAGTGTGATTATACTCTGAGCACTGCGCAGCAATCCTGATGCAGGGGCAGAATGAAGAGCAGTGAGATGGGTGGCTGGGCCGACGACGAGGAAGAAAATAATGAATCCTAGGGCTGCCCATTAACCATGGCGTTGTGTGGGAGGCCAGTTTGCACACCCACAGGAGGACCACGTTTAATATCAGGAATGCGCTCCGCAGTGGCAGCCCTGATCTCTGCAGAGTAGCTGTTCGGGCCTGATGTGACTGTGGTTGAACTGTGTGTGCCATTTGTGCGAGGACCACTTTTCCAAATGGCCCAACTATTAAAATCTTTCACTTAATTCACCAGCATCTGGGAACCTACTGGTGGCCTTGCCAGTGTTTCTCAGATTTTAATGCACATACCAGCCACCTGGGACTTTTGCTAAAATGCAGATTCTGATGCAGCGGCTTCGGGATGGGCCCTGCAAATGCATTTCCAACATGCCGCCCAGAGGCTGCTGCTCTGGGATCCCGTTCTCACCTTCCCTGTATCTTTTGTCAGTGGTGGTGCTCCGACATGAAAAGGGGCTTCAAAGCTTTGAGACATGTAGATGAGGGATTCTGAGCTAAGTTCCCTTAGTCCTTCCAGATCTAAATCTTTTTGTTTGGAGGAAACTAGGGGAAAAACCTTTAAAAATCAGAACTGGATGGGAATTACCATTCAATCTTCCTAGGGGTAGGTGAGGGGTATATGACCTAGAAGCTTGGTCTAGTCAGCTTTGTTCAAACAATTTTACTCTAATTTTTTAACTTGTAGACAAACATGTTTGTGAACAGTACATATAGTAAGAAAAACATGAATTCTGATTCCAACAAAGTAAGTTGTTGTTTTTAAGTCTGTACTTTCAAGTTAGAGCATGATCTGGCAGTTGGTCATTTTCCTTTTTGGGGAAGATGTACCACATGCCAGAAAATGTCATCGGGGTAATTTTTGCTCATCTCAGACAAGTTGGCAGGTTGTCCTGCAAGAGTCCTAGGGTGGTCCAGGAGACAGGCGGGTCAGAGGGAGCTGTGAGGTGCCCGGCTGCAGTTGGGAGGCCACATCTTGCAGCTGCACTGCCCTAGACAGGTGCAGTGAGAAGGCTGAGGAGTCTCATCGTGTTGCTACCACTTGACTATCTTGCCTGGCATTGTCCGTTTGTGTCTGGTAGCCAGGGCCAGGAGGCAGAGGTGCACCAGCTGACACTTGCCTCCATGTTTCCCACAGTGGACCAGGAGCATCATTTCCAGGACAAATATTTATTTTATCGATTTCTGGATGATGAGCACGAGGATGCCCCCTTGCCCACTGAGGAGGAGAAGAAGGAGTGTGATGAGGAGTTTCAGGACACCATGCTGCTGCTGTCACAGATGGGCCCCGATGCCCACATGAGGATGATCCTCCGCAAATCGTGAGTAAGAGCATGGCACCCACCTGCTGTGTGTTGCCAGGGACACCCAGCGGGCAGGCACACACTCGGGGTAAGGGGAGGACAGGCTGATTTCAAAAGCTCTGGCCTCACCCAGCGCCAAAGGAGAGACTCTGAAGGGTGAAACGGCAGTACTTGTCTCTTTCCTCTTTTGTTTTTGAGCCAGATAATTTCATTTCCCTTTTGCATGCTTTAAAAATATAGCAATTTTTTTAATGGTCAACTCAAGATCAAAAAACTGAATGCACCTGTTAACCGACCTTTGGCCAATGACAACAAACTGCTGTTTCTATGCCAGACCATCACAGCCCCTTTCTTCCAATGCAATCAGGCAGAGGCTGTCAGAACCTCAGGCCTGTGCTTGCACTCATTCATTCATTCATTCATTCAGCACATCCTTTCACCGTTCTGAGCCTTCTGCTCTTTACCTTAAAAACACACGCTAAAGAGAATCACACTGCTCCGTTAAGGCTTTGGGGCCTCCGTTCGGCCAGGGAGGCACCCTCTCCCTTCTCTCTCAGCCGAAACCCACCTTCCCTCCTGGAGCAGCTGAAGTTGAGGACCTCAGCTGTTTAATCAGATCAATTCAGAAAGCAGGGACTCTTCCTTTCAGGGAGCTCTCCGAATTGCTAGGAGGAACACGCAGAAGCTTGCACCACGGTCCCAACCTCAAGGAAACCTGTTCGATGAGGGAGAGCTTGGCACTTGGTTCCAAAAGCACTACACACAGGCTTATGCTTTCCTGCTGGAAATGAAATCGTCCTCCACCCTGCAGCCAGTGCCAGCCAGCTGTGCATGTCAGCGCTGAGTCACTGGCTTGGCGGACCTCCCTTTATTAGCGGGTTTCCACAAGAGGGTTGAACTCCACATGTCTTCTGTGTCCACTGGTCACTTTCCAAAAGTGAGATGTCCCTCAGACCAGCTACCTCAATGTCCACCCCTCACACCAACTCACAATAGCCTTTCAGCTCACCTTTCTTTCCTTTCCCCAGGATTCTCCCCCTTTGACTTGCCCTTACTCAGTGCTGCATACGGCTTTTCAACATATTTCACTTTTTATCACACCATGTCCCCTTTGGCAAGACTTTCTCTTGGGTCTTAATGTCCCCTGCCATGTGTTTAAAGGCCTCTCATCCTTGACTCTAGGTCTAGTGGTTTTTCTCTCTTTTAGCTGCAAACAGACAAAATTTATTTTTCCTTCAACTTTTTATTTCTTCAAACAAAAATTTTATTAGAAAAATCCCAAATATCAAACAGAAAGCTAGAGTTTCACAGACATAATCCTAAGTAGCATCCAAGAAACCTTCCCAAGCAAAGTATGCTCTGTCTGCCCTGAAAGATCCTAGGGGCAGCGGCTGAGGGGACACGAGAGAGCCCCCAGGGCCTGGAGAACTCAAACAAACACCACCTTTCTAAGCCATGCTTTTCTTTCCCATCAGACTGCTTCCCCTCTCTTCTCCACACCCCGTCTCCCCATTGTCTTTACTTCCTCATCATTTCCTGGATCCATCCCCTACTTGCTGTTTTTGGTGCCACTTTCATTAAAGTCAACACCATACAGGGGCTCTGAATCCGAGATGGGACAGCCGCCTTGGGGCATTTGGAAATACAGGGGGATGTTTGGTTGTCTCAGTACGTGAGGGGCCCCACTGCTGGTGTTCATTGGCCAGTGACTGGGATCAAGGGATGCTAAGCACACCTCAACACCAGAACCCGCAAAAGGAGGAGCTCTCCTGGAAAGAATGCCCCTGTTGAACATGGCTGTAACCTGTGAGTTCCTTAAAGGCAAAAACATACCTCATTTTACTCCATTCATTCATTTATTCATTTAACCAATATTTATTGAACATCTGTTTTGTTCTAGATACTATGGTAGTTGCTAAGGCTGCAGCATTGAATGAACAAGAGGGTTGCATTTCCTTCCTGGGGCTTTCTTCTGGTGCAGGAGACAGACCTTACACAACTAATTATGCAAGCAATCATTTTATCACAGCCGCATTTTGTACAGCAAAGGAAAATGTAATGGGTGTTAGCCTGAATATAATATGCAGAAGGGGGTTTCATCTGCTGTGGGAGTTAGAAAAGGCCATATCCCCATGAATTTACAGCCCAGCTAAATGTTCCCTCGGTTCTTGAACTCTGACCAAGGGAGGCAGAAATATCATTCTATTTACAGAGATTTTTGAGTATATACCAAAGAGGTTTAAAAAGTAATAAAATGGTTCCTGCCTTGGGGAGTTTATAATCCAATGGGAGAGGCACTCCCAAATTAGATTCAGATGCAACAAACATTTAGTGAGTGCCTGCTACGTGCTAGGCGCCTGCTAGGAAGCTTCGTGCTAATTGTTTGATTTGCCCTCACAAGAGCCAGAGAGCTGTTTTCATGAGTCACCCTTAGAAATGGAATTCTGTTCCTGTGCTGCATTTCTCTCCCCTGAAGTGTTGAATTGTATGGTCCTTGGCAGCCCAAAGATTCTTCAGAGAAAATTACATTGCCACAGATTGAAATTTTCCAGCCTATCACTGGTTGTTAAAGAGCAGGTTTCACCAGAATATTTTGGGCGCCCTTGGGATTTTTCCCACCTCCCAGATTTTATGAAACTGCAAACATGGGAAGTGGGCTGGTGGTTCCGCTTTCAAGTCTGTGTCCTTGGGTTTTCTTTCTATCGCAAAGACAGTCCCCAAGAGACAGAAAACTAAAAGAGAAGGACATTATTTAACGAGACAGACTTTCAAACTCTACACACACACACTTTTTTTTAAAAAATATGATAACTTTTGGAGTTTCTACCTTATTTTATTTAAGTGGAAAGAAAGTAAGCTTAGTTGATCAAGAATTTCCGGCATCACTGCTGTCCTTGAAGAGACCAGCTGAGCACTTTGCTCTTGGAGACTTGAGAGTGGGTTCATAGGTCCTAAAAATGTTGCCTTTTTACCCCAACTGCCAAGTCATTCAGAAACGTGGAGGCGTGAGAGGCATTGGCTCTGTATCGACCGGAGCAGGATCCCCGGTTTTTTAACTCAGCACAGCTGCATTTTATAGCAGTCACCACTGCCAGGGAGGTTGCAGAACTCTGATAATTACTGGGAAAGAAATAACACAATATTCTTTGATGAGAAGATTACTTTGAGAATTTGATTGTATAATGAAGATGTTGCTTTGAAAGGTACTTCCTATTGTTCTGAATCTGAGACTCGCTGGCGGGGAAAAAAAGTGTCACTTGTTTTGACAGGCTACTTAGAAAAATTCTCTGTTTATTACATTAACTGCGGCATTTTAACTGTCAAACTATGAAAGAATGTTCTGTAGTTTAAAAAACAGAATAGAGCTTCAGGGGAATTTTTTTTGGCACACTCTTGTTGCTATTGGTATTGGGAAAAAAAACATACATTCTGAATGTAAAATTAGCTTTTTATGTGGTGGCAGGCAGAGTGACTCACAATGCCCATGCTGGTTTCACAGGTGCAGACCTGGATGGCATCTGGGGGCAAGTGCCATAGAACAGTGACAGTTTGACGGTGCTGTTGTTGCAGCTCGCAGACAGGGCCATCAAGCCTAAAACGAGGCCTTGGACTTATTGTTTTGATTTTGCTTTGTTTGCAAGCCTACAAACAAGAGGTTACCCTACGGCAAATAGATACAGTGGAGACCCTTACAGTAGAGACGTACATTCTGGCTAACTTGGAGCAGACACTCTGGATGGGGGGCATGGGCAGAAAGATGCAGAGTGGCCAGGTCAGCAGGGGGTATAAACTTGAAACCAGCTGGATAAAAGAAGGCTTCAAGGGGACAAAGGAGGCTCTTGCCATACAAGACTCCCAACTTCTTCTTCCAGGTAAAGTGAGATATAATGCTCCACTATGTAGAAAGATCTGTAAGAAACCAGCCTAAAGGTGGGAGAGAAATGAAGTAGATGCCGTTTTTCAAATCTAATTCTGGGTAGGTCTGCAATTCTGAAATTCCCTAAAAGCCTAGAAGCTCAAGTAGTTCAGAAAAAGATTGTCAGTGAGATCTGAGCAGACAAAATATGAACTTTTAACATTTATTATTATGTATTAAACATATAAAATATGTTTGTTTACTACATATATATAACGAGAGAATTGTGCTGGGTTCTGTACTCTTTCAAATGGGTCGGAAATTCAGAAACTTCAGTTCGTTTATTTTATGTGAAAATGTTTGCTAGCATATGCTATAGGGCATCAGGTTGAAAGGGAACAATTTGAGATGACATAAAACGGTGGGGGAGGTGTTTGGGGGGTGTTGGCTGTTCCACACACTCGCTCTAGAGGGCACTTGAGACGTGTGTATTTTCTCTTAATTAGCAGAGCCTGTTTTAAAAGGGTCTTTATTTGCCCAAGCTGTTTTTGAGGGTGTGGAATTTGAAATCCTGATTAATTACAGGAAAATTTGCCTCCTCAGCGGAACCCAGATTAGCAAACCTACAGTCAGCAGTGCCTAGGGTTTTGATTTTTGTGGGGGTGTGCCAAGAGTAGGTTCAGAGTTGTAAAGTCCGTTCTCAGATGCAAATGAGGGGAGAGGAGAAGCATGACTGAAAGAGCCTAATCTTAATGAAATAAACTCACCGCGGATCTTTCCTTTCACAGTGGGACAAACTTCACCATTGTTTTTCGCGGAAGGATTGCTGTGCCCTAGTGAAAGCTTGTAGAATTTACCAGAAGAAAGGATTGCGTTAAGTGGGCCATGCCTTGCAGTTGGATTTGCCTCCCCTGTCTGGAAGCAATTTCCCGCAATCCCTCACGTTGCCGTGCCCCAGAACCCAGTGGTGGGGGTGCTGCCGCGCGGGTTCAGGTTTAGGGGAGGGGGAGGCTGACCTAGCTCCCACTTGTAGCCTAGGGTTCATTATAAGATTATCTCAAGATTTTAATAACTTCTGATTGTTAAAGTCAATCTGTTCTCTGTAGAAACTTTGGAAATTGAAAGGAGGTAAAGACTGTAAGTGACACTTACAATCCCTCCTCCCAGAAATAATTATTATTAACATTTTGGTGTTTATCCCTCTGGTTATATTTCTATTCCTATCTTTTTACACTTAATAACATATCCTGTCATTCTCCCTTCACCTTAAATATTCTTTAAAGATGGGATTTTTAATAGGTGCATAGTAATCTATCCTCTGAATGTTCCTTAATACATTCAGCTTTTCATTGCTGGATGTTTAGGTTAATTCTCAAGTCCTTTCTTCTTTTATTTTATTATATTTTTAATTTTATTCTTCAATTACAGTTTGCACCCACCGTTATTTTGTATTAGTTTCGGGTGTAAGGCAAAACAGTTAGGCATTCAGACACCTCATAAAGTGATCCCCCCAGTATTCCCAGCACCCACCTGGCACCACACGTAGTTATTACAGTATTATTGACTATGTCCCCTGTACTTTACTTTATCAAGCCCTTTCTTCTTAACACCAGCAGAACACAATATTTTAGTGCTCTTCTTCCTGGAACAAAGAGAGAACTCCCCAGCAGGTGTGGGGAGGAGGCAACATGATGCCAGGACAGTTCCATCAGGGAACAGTAAGCTGTTTCTCACTGGAGGAGGGCCCAGACCAGGAGCGTTAGTACAGGTGGCTGAGCGTTAGGCCGAGGTCAGACTGAAGGGGTCTGCTACCCTCTGTGTACCTTGGATATTATTAGCCACTTGGGGCACCGCTGGGGATTTTAGAAGGAAGTTCGGTGTGGTCAGCTTTGCAGTAGGTATGTTTCTCTTCTGTCTGTGAAGACTGGTTTGGAGGGGTTGAGACCAAAGACAGGACATCAGATACTGAGTTTTATGGATTAAACTTAATTATATTTTGAAAATTTAATGACAGCATATGAGATACATGCATTTGACCCAAGAGTCTGCTCATAAAGTGAAAGAAATCCTGAGCACAAGAGCCCTGGATTCCAGTCCTACCAATTCACCAATAAATCACCGACAACTCCAGACGACACATCTCCTAAGCTATAAACTAAGGTCAATAGTGTCTACTTACCCTCTCTCACCTTCACAAGAGGATTGTACTTCATCACAGCCAACAGTTATTGAGCTCGTGGGTGCTAGGCACTGTGTTCGACGATGATCTGGTTCGATTCTTTCAACAGAACTAACTATTCAGTAGTTATTTATATTATCCCCATTTCATGGACTAGGAAACAGGCTCAGGTTACTGTGTTTATCCCAGAAGTGATGGACCCGGGATTTGGTCCAGGTCCGTCTGACCCCAGAGCCTGTGTGCGTCACTGTGCTCTACCCCCTGTCCTGGGCCAGAGGGACTCAAAGGGGCCTCTTGGGTTTACCCTTTAAGCACTGAGGAAGAAATATGTTGAGGAAATCTGATTTAAAAATAATTGTTACAAACAAATCTTATCTCCTTCAATTATTACCATATAGACTTGAGTGGAGTACAAGTGTACCATCTACTCTAGAAAAACATTCACATCAGCCCCCTAGCCAGAATTACAAATAAAAACTAATAATTAATAAATGAATCACACTGAAGCTTATATAGTAACCTCCCATAAAGCACCTCTACAAATCTCAGAATAACTCTGTGCACTGAGTAGGCCTTATTTCCCACAACTTACAAATGAAGAACTTGAACTTGGTAGATGTCAAGTACCTTCCTTAACGTCACCCAGTAGCACATGTGGCTGAAGCAGGAACTGAGCCCGTCTGCTTACTCCAAAATCCAATTTTATTTTTTTATGTCTAATATTCTTTCCTCTCTACTAGGTTTCCTTAACTCTGTCCTGTCTGGTGGACTTACTAAGCAAACAGTGAAATCCAAAGTAATAGGGATGACCCCACTGTCCCTGATTAGTTAAGAACCAATTTTTACAAGAAAAATGTAATAATGCATTCTTGTAAGCACCTAACTCCTCAAAACAGTTTGCATTTTCCATCTAATATGCATGTGTGCACACACATATACATGTGTGTATATATTATGTGTACGTGTGTGTATGTATGTGTGTGTGTATAATGTGTGTATGCGCGCACGTGTGTGTGTGTGTGTGTGTGTGTGTGTACGTGCCTCATACACAAAGGCAGGCAGCTATACTAGCTGATTCCATCCAGTTTTTTTTTCAACTTGCTACTTAGGTGTTTTAAAGGAAAATACAGTTGCACTTTTTAAATGGTTTGATGTTAAACGTCTAGCATGTCCTTGTAGTAAATACTTTTGCTGGAAAGATGTTGGGAATATTTAGTTTTCTAAAAATGAAAAATCTCAAATCATATTGTCCTAAAAACACTTAGTACTCAGAAGCCCTGAAGTACGTTTCCCCCACCCCGTTCTGATGGGTGACTTTACTCCTCACAAATATTTATAAGCCATTTGCTCTTTACAGCAGCTATAAACTGTGTTCATTTCTAACTTTACAAGGATGGAAAGAATCCCCATGTACACAGGCTTTGCTATCAGAACTAAAAAATGCCTAATTGCATCTGATAACCTTAAAATGCGCTTTTCTGGACTAAAATAAGGCGAAGGGGTGGTGGCATGGCAGGGAGGTGAGCAGACAAAGCGGGCAGGACACTTCCTTTTTATTTTATTATTTTAATCCTTGCCTGAGGATATGTTTATTGATTTTAGGGAGAGAGAAAGGTAGAAAGAGAAACATTGATGTGAGGAGGAAACATCAGTTGCCTCCTGTATGCACCCTGATAGGGGATTGAACCCACAATCTAGGTAAGTGCCCTGACTGGGAATCAAACCCACAACCTTTTGGTGTACAGCACAGTGCTCCAACCAACCAAGCCACCCAGCCAGGGCTTGGCAGAACACTTTAAATGTCAAGTCACTGGGCTCCTAGAATGATTCTACACTTACGACCCAACTGTTAAGAAGTAAAGGTCCTGGGAAGTGAAGAAAAGAAACACAATTTGTTGATTTGTCTACAGGGGGGTGGGAAACCGCAGCAAACTTACCAGTAAGGGAACTGTAAGAGGTGAGTTCTGAAGAAGATCTAGGAGTGCTGGAAAGTGACCCAAGTTGAAGAAGTAACTTTGTAAGCAGTCAAGTCAACTTGGCTGAGGAGCAGTGTTGCATTCCCACGCCCAGAAAAAATATAGTGAAGTGTTTCCTTTGTTTTTAAGCTTGACTGGGGCTTGTGTAGGTGCTTACAATGTTGACTTTTCTGTGTTTTCCCCATGTACCAAGGAATAGGTCTGCTAGGCGGCAGATCCAGGAGAACTGGGTTATCTGCTTTCTCATGCGCATGTTTTACCTCTGTCCATGTGAACGTGCCTCTTGGTGCTGGATGAATCCCTCATTTTATCATCGTTCCAGTAACTGAGGATCTCCCTCTCTCTGACCTTGATAAATTCCTTGATAAAACTGTATTTACCAGCAGCTTCCAATATCACCTGAGCCCTCCCATCCTTTAATGTATAAACTGCTTCTCCATCCATCCCCGTTTATTATCTTGTCTGTAACTAGACACTGCTGCCAGAATGCATCCCCTGCAGAAACTAGGCCTTTCCACAGCAGGATCCGACAAATCCACATCAGTGTGGCACCACGCAGGTTTGTAAAGAAGCAGGGATGCCTAATATCTCTCCCTGTGACATCTGGAGAAGGACAAGTAAAGACCAGGTACATTCACCGGCTGCTACTCAGAGCCGCCGGAGAGTCAATTCAGTTCCCCAGCCTCATCGGTTACTCCTTGAAGGTGCCTGGGAGATCCCTCCTCCTGCTCCGGGCGCAGTGTTCCCTTGACTCTTGAAAGCCAAATTGCCTTCAGTCCTTGGGACCCTTTCATTCCTGTCTGCACAGGCTGGGAGCTGATTTACAGAATCTCTTCTCCATTTTTTTCCCTGTCACCCCTGTAAAGACCAAAGCATGAGAGGTGCTTCATGCCACTGTTTGCCAGGAGAAACCTGCTTTTAAAATGCGACTTTGTTCAGTGATTGTGTGGGGAATGCTCCGTTGTAGATTTATCAGGTGCTCTTTTGAAGGCGTGGGGTAGATGAAGAGGAGAGCCTTTGTCGAAGGCCGGGGAGGAGAGTTGAGTCTTCTCTGAGACACTAGATGGCGCAGCAGCTCTGAGCTGTGGCCTCGCAGGAGGCGGGGCCTGTTCTCTGGTCCCCGCGGCCATAAACAGGATGATCCCCCTAGGCTGGGAGAGGGGCTCACACGTGGATTCAGTGTGGTGGCACAGGTCTGGCCTCTTCCCGGAGACTTCCATCAACTTTCAGTCCTAATGACATGTTGAGGCCCCAGGCAACAGTGACTTTGCTGGTAGCAAACCTCTCCCGAGTCCTTTTGTTGTTTTGCTAACTGCCATATACTCATTTTTTAAAGTAAGTCTCTTCCCACCTTGCAGTGCTGACTTCTGGAACTTCATTAAAATTTTTCTGTAAACAGAACCAAAAAGTTCATGGCCACCTGGCTGGATTGCCAAATGACAGTGGCCTGCCCTGTGATTACTTGAGCACTGTAGACCTCGGGGTTGGTTTTTTGCTTTCTTTTTTCCTTTCATCTTGAATGTTATTTAGGGCTCAGAGACTAAACTGTTTTTAAGCTTTGTTCCATTCTGTTTCAAACTGCTACCCTAGCTTTCTCCACAGCATCCGGGCAGTTCCCCAGGGACGTCTTTATTTCTCCACAGTGGCTATTATTGATTCACGAGCACCAGAGGGTGGAATAAGCTGCCTCGTGGGTCTCTGGGCAGGTGTGGTGGTCACTCCCCCGACAGAGCTGCCCCTGAAGGCGTGGGGCCATGCTTCCTGGCAGGCTTTGCTTTCTGAGAGGCACCTGCTGCTGAGCAGGCATGCTGAATCCCTTCATCCTCCCACAAACTGCCTAACTAAGGAGAATTTTCCAGGAATGGAGCCCTTCTGGTGATTTTCCTCCCAGAAATCCTGCCACTCCTTGTCCTCCTCCGTGTCTGGCAGGAGGGCCAAGGCTTTCACACGCTCTGTTCTGATTCTTTCTCAGAAGCAGGCTCCTTGCTGGGCGTTTGTCTTAGAGAGCAGGTCTGCAGTGTTAGCCCAGCAGTAAACTCTGTACTGCCATTGCTCTGTGCAGGGTGGGGAGGGGGGCCCTGAACTCGACCTCTGCCTTGTGCTCAGTGTGGGCGGGCTCTGCCCGCGGGCCTGACTGGACCAGCCTTGCAGGGAACCGCTCTGACCCTCTCCTGTCCTGGTCTTATCAGCAATGCCGTCTTCCTCTGGTGCTGGTTTTCTTCTCTCAGTGTTGAGTTGTGGCCGCTTCCAGTTATTTCTTAGACATTTTATGTCTATCTGTTTTCTGTCATCCAAGAATTCCTGCAGCTCTCCGACCAGCCAGTAGTGCTGTTCTGTGGTTTGTGGTTCATGGTGGCGGTGCTTGTCTGCTTTACGTGGTGTTTGGATTTTCAGATGTCTTCCCCATCAGGCCTTCAGCACTGCAGACAACAATCTGGCCGGAAAGGGCCCTGCCTAGCAGGCGCTACATGGTCTTGAATGATCACTTCTGTCCAGGCCCCCCTGATCTTGACTGAGTTTGTCTGAGTAACTTCAGCTAGTCTAAGATGGTAATTACTTCCTCACAGTTGGGTGAATAAGTCTATCTTTTAGAAAATATATCTTTTCCATCATTATGGAAATCCTAATAGCAGGATTTAGAGGAAGAGGCAAGGACCAACATTTTCATCCTTTTTCCTTCCTCCATTAATTATTTGTCAGGATACAGTGAGTTGTGTCACGGCCACCTTGTTTTACTTGACCGTGAATAGGAAGGGGAACAGAGCATAAGCTCCCATTTTTTCAGGCCACAAAACAAGAACTGGTTCATGATGTTGCTTCCATAGATCCCTTGGGCAGATCCTGAATTCAGCATGAATTGTGAGAACTAGTGTATTCATTCATTTGATAAGCTGTATTGAACCTCTGCCCTGATAATAATTCATCCTCCATTTGTATCACGATTGCAGTGTATCAGTGCTTTGTGTATGTTAACTCGTTTGATCTTTACAACAATCCTGTTTATTGTTCCCACTGTGCAGATGCAGAAACAAGCATTCTGGGCACTAGGAAGTTGATGATTTAGGTCTCAAATCCAGTTTCTGCTTCCAATCCAGCGCCCTTTGCACTACCAGATGCTGCTTCTCTTGAGAAGAGCAGCCCAGGGTTATGGATATTTAAGCAAGTATCATTCTTCATAGTATGTTGTAAATACCACAATAGTGGAACCATGGGTTATGGAAGAATAAAAGATGGAAAACCAATTTCACCTGAGAGATGAGCTGGGATTAAAGCAGAAAACAATTCCTAGGCAAAGAGAGAAGCATGTGAAAAGTCTTGGAGATATGGAAGAGCATAGCATATCTGAGGAATGGAGAAATATCTGGCATGGGTGGAAGAGACGGCAGAGCCGTGAGGGAAGACATGAAGAGAGGGAAGACAGGTGAGTCTGCAAGAGTGCACTGAGAGCTGCTTCTAAAGGGCCTTGTGTGGTGACGAGGGGGCGCCCTTGCCCAGACTGAGCTTGTGGAGCTTGTGGGTTAGCTGGGAAGAGATGGCCAGGTTGCTCTCAGAGCTCAGGAAGCAGATTTGTTTGGAGATAAAGATTTAGGTCTCAGCATATATAGATGAAAGTTGGAGATTTTTCCCAGGAAGAGAAATCAGAACAAAATGAGAACAGAGCTGGAGACAGACTGTTGGGGCACGGCACAGTTTAGGAGGTGAACAGAACAGACCAAAAAAGACGTTGAGAGGAAATGTTTAGGAAAGCTGCAAGAGAGAGCCAGGAGGGTGAGGGCCTCAGTCACAGCTCCCTGGTGTTCGGCCTCGGGAACTGAGTGTGTTCCAAACACTGCCTGAATGTTGCCGTCGGTGCCTCTCTTCTCACACACTCTGGTGCCGGTCCTCAGCCCACCAATAATGGCTCAACGGGCGGCTTGAACCAGCTGTGTCAAAATTTTAATATGCTGCATTGGAGACCTTCCTTGTAGGTTTTAACTCTTGGTTAATATATAATCAGTTTTAATGTGATATGTAGATTCTAAGGGCAACACTTTTTAATCTGTAAGAATTAGTACAAAAACTTTTTAATTAAAAGAATCAATTAAACCTGAAAAAAGAGTTGATCGATATGGATTTCATGTTCATATTATGTAAAAACACTCTTCCTAAACTCATATAGGTCTGCTCCCAAAATTCTAAATTTGAATCTGTTAAGATTTTGGAGCTAAATTCTAACCCTTTTATGCACTGAGGTTTTCTCCTCCTTCACTAACAGCCCATCCTGCAGAGGTGAGAGTGAGACTCAGAGACGGTTTCTCTTTAGCCAGGCTTCTAGGGAGGCCCATGCTATTTGCAGCGGATGTCAAGTAGCAGGAACAGCAGGGCAGCTCCTTGGCTGAAGAGCCATAATCCTATTATGCCTACCTTGAGACTTTCACCTTAGCTGCCTCTATTGTAGCAGGTGGACTGAGGTGACTCAATTGACTTTTAAATCCCCACGGATCCTCGTTTCAAAATCCCACGTCTAGGTCAAGTGGTAGATTAGGCCCCTTGCTAAGAAGGCCTGGCTCCCTCAGCACCCTGTGGCCAGAGATTTTCCTTTGGTGTGTTTTGGGTCCCATACTTTCTGAGTTGCACCATTAGGCACTGGATTGATGCACAGTGGTGATCCTTGGCAGGAGGTGAGCCTGGCTGGCGTCTCCCTGGGTCATGGACTTAGTACCTGTCTTGGTGTAGTCAAAATTAGGACATGTATTCTCCGTTGATGCTGTAAGAGAGGGATATCATATTCCTTTGTTCACATCAAAGCTGTCCTTGAGAAGGTGATGTGCAAGGTGTGCAAAGAGTTTTCTTCCTCCGATTAGCCCCACTTGATCTGTCATCTATGATAAATGAAAATTATTTAATCCAGTTAACTATTTTAGAATATTTGTGATTGAGTTTTGGTTGCTCAGAGTACTTATCTATAACTGACTAAATTTCAGGTGTAATTTGCTGGCCCAAATGTTGTACTTTGTCACTTTAACTTCTTGTGCAAAAAGGTTTGAGTTTTGAAAATCATTCTGCTGGGTATTTTCTTCCCACTTACACAAATAAGTATGCAGGTGCCTTCACGTTCAGTGGTTCCTTCAGCCCTCACATCTTTCTCAGACAGGAAGCATGTCCCCAATTTACAGGTGACACTGTGGCTCTGATGTCACACAGCTGGTGAGGGGTGGCACTATGGTTAAAACCTTATCTTCAGACTCGAAGTCCAGTGCTGTGTTCAACACATCAACACTCCCCAAAGTTATTTGACCAAGGAACATTTTTTAAAATCATATTTTATTGGTTATGCTATTATAGTTTTCCCAATTTTGCCCCCTTTGCCCCCTCCACCCAGCACCCCCCACTCCCTCAGGCAATCCCTGCACCCTTGATCATGTCCGTGGGTCATGCGTATAAGTTCTTTGACTCCTCCATTTCCTATACTGTCCTTTACATCCCCATGGCTATTCTGTAACTACCTATTTGTACTTCTTACTCCCCTCACCTCTTCACCCATAACCCTACACCCCCTCCCATCTGGCAACCACCAAGACACTCTCCATATCCATGGTTCTGTCTCTGTTCTTCTCATTTGCTTAGTTTGTTTTTTAGATTCAGTTGTTGATAGATACGTATTTATTGCCATTTTATTATTCCCAGTATTGATCTTCTTTTTCTTAAGTAAGTCCCTTCAACATTTCATATAATGATGGTTTGGTGATGATGAACTCCTTTAGCTTTTTCTTGTCTGGGAAGCTCTTTATCTGCCCTTCAGTTCTAAATGATATCTTTGCTGGGTAGAGCAATCTTGGCTATAGGTCCCTGCTTTTCATGACTTTGAATATTTCTTGCCAATCCCTTCTGGCCTGCAAAGATTCTTTGGAGAAATCAGCTATAGTCTAGGTAACTGCTTTTCTCTTGTTGCTTTTAAGGTTCTCTCTTTGTTTTTGAGTTTTCGCATGTTAATTATGCTGTGTTTTGGCATGGGCCTCTTTGCATCCATCTTGTTTGGGACTCTCTGTGCTTCCTAGACTTACATGTCTATTTCTTTCACCAAATTAGGGGAGTTTTCTTTCATTAATTTTCCAAATGCATTTCCAATTTCTTGTTCTTTCACTTCTCCTTCTGGTGCCCCTAAGATGTTGGAACACTTGAAGTTGTCCCACAAGCTGCTTGCACTGTGCTTGTTTTTTGCTTCCTTATGTTTCAAATCATTGATTTAATTCTTGGCTTCATCTACTCTACTATCATTTCCCTGTAAATTCTTTATTTCAATTACCGAATTCTTCATTTCTGACTGGATTTTTTTATGCTATTGAGGTCCTCGCTAAGTTCCTTGAGAATCCTTATAACCAGTGTTTTGAACTCTGCATCTGATAGATTGCTTATCTCCGTTTTGTTTAGTTCTTTTTTCTGGAGTGTTGATCTGTTCTTTCAATTGGGCCATGTTTCTTTGTCTCCTCATTTTGGCAGCCTCCCTGTGTTTGTTTCTATATAGTAGGTAGAGCTGCTTTGACTCCCTGCCTTGGTAGTGTGGTCTAATATAGCAGGTGTCCTGTGAGGTCCAGTGACACAGCCTCCTCTATCACCCAAGCTGGGTACTCAAGTTGAGCCCTTTGTGTGGACTGAGTACACCCTCCTCTTGAAATGAAATCTTTATTGCTGTTGGCAGGTCAATGGGAGGAGTTTACCCAGGCCAGTCAGCTTCGGGGACTGGCTGTGATCACTGACCGCCAACGTCCACCCTCCATAGAGGATCATCTGCGCAGGGGCAGGGTGGAGGTGTTCCACTGTGGTCTGTTGCTGTCCACTGGGTGCATTGGCCCTGGAGTTTCCTGGGTGGTGCAGACCATGGTTAGCCCCTACCTGTGCTTTGTCCAGGGCACCCTGCCTAAGCTGTAAAGCAACCTGAGATGGCTGCTACCTGTGCTGGGCTGGAGATTCAGAGGTGAAGTCAAGCTGTGATTCTAATCTGACTGCTGCTAGGGCTCACTGAAGCCAGCTGTTGCTTGTTTGATAGGATTTAGGAGCCAAGATCAGCTATTCTTAAAGCCGTTTGGGTGGGTCCATAAGTTGGATGGGATAGAGCTCTCTGTGGATCTCCAAGGCTGGCTGCTGCTAGTGCCAGGCCTGAGGCCACTTATAAAGAAGTACGGGGGGTGGGGGCTCACTGAGGCTGGCTGTTGCTTGTTTGAGAGGGATTTAGGAAGTTGTGAAGCATGTACCAACAGGCATTGATACATAAAAGCAGCTTGGGTGGGCCCATAAGTTGGGTAGGATGGAGGCTCTCGGGATTGGCAGGGCAGGGCAAATAGTGTTAACCAGGTTGATAGAGTCTCAGATATGGCACCCGCCTGCCAGATCTGTGGCTTTGTAAGGGGAGGGTTCAGAAAAGGGCATTGGCTTCTGTCTACCTTTCTGTCTGGGAGAAAGCTGTCCCCAAGTTCTCACTCTGATGCCAAACACTTCAGTTTCTCCGTGTATGCCACTGGTGCCTTTCAAGCTGCTACCCTGGTGCTGGAGCTCAGAGGGAGTGAAGCTGAGTAAGTCCATGTGTGAATTCTTTAAGAGGAACTGCTTGGGACTCCAGAAGTTTCTTCCCTTGACTCAATCTCTGCTGATTTTTGCAGCCAGATGTTATGGGGACATCTTCCTGGCATGGAACCCTGGGTTGGGGGTCCTGATGTGGGGCTGGCACTCCTTGCTACCAAGATATCCCTTCGGAATTTTCATCCCCACATTTGGATGTGGGACCAGCTCATTCTGTGTTCCACCCCTCCTACCAGTCTGGATAGGTTTGGTTTAATCCCATAGGTCTTGGACTTCCATTCAGCTTGATTTCTGATGGTTCTGAGTGTTGGTTGTTTTATATTTTACTTGTCATTTTGATGTGGCTGTGCGAGGAGACAAGCTGTGTGTGCCTGTGCCACCATCTTGACTGGAAGTCCCAATGAACACTTTATAAAAATACAGTGTAATTAAGGTTGGAATGTCATCCTTAATTTAATGTTTAAATGTTTAGTGTATATAGTAACATCAAATAATACCATAAATTACTAATTTTTTAGCTTTATTTTTATTGTTAAGACTATTACAGATGTCCCCATTTACCCCCACCTTTGTCTGCCTTCCCCCAACTCCGGCTGTCCCCCCTCTGGCCTTAACCACACTGTGGCCTGTGTCTGTGGGTGACCCATATGTGCCCTTTGTCTCACCGCTCCACCTTCTCTCCTCACCCCCGCCCCTGACAGCTGTCAGTCTGTCCCATGCGTCCAAGCTTCTGTTTCTAGTTTTTGTTGTTTTGTTCACTAGATTCCATGTATAAGTGAGATCATATGATAATACTATAAATTAGTCAAATTTTAGGGCAAAATACATAAAATAGACTGATGATGATACAACAAGTAACATACATGATTGCAGAAGTTAGCTGCAAGTAAATGCTGCCTGTGGATATCGACTTCCTAGCACTCTCACAATTAATAACTAGTTTGTTTTAAAAACAAATTTGAAATTTAAAATTTCAATAACATATTAGTCGGGGTTTCTTATATTGCAGAGAGCAGTAGAAAATCTAAATTACCTGGCCTCTGTAGCTCACTGGATTGAGCGCAGGCTGCGAACCAAAGGGTTGCCAGTTCTAGTCCCAGTCAAGACACGTTCCTGCATTGCAGGCCAGGTCCCCACTTGGGGCCATGTAAGAGGTAACCACATATTGATGTTTCTCTCTCCCTCTGTCTCCCTCCTTTCCCCTCTCTCTAAAAAGAATAAATAAATAAAAATAAATAAATAAAATCTTAAAAAAGAGAAAATCTAAATTATGACCACTTATATTTTCTCACTGATCTCTCATTAAATGCTGTCAGTGATTCCAGAACAATTATAGACATGAAAGATGACTAGGAATCCACCCTGTCCTCCCATGCCAAAATGTCCATAACATCCACATACCCTGTGAAAAGCAGATGATTGGATACTAGTTTTATAATAAATTATAGGGGGGAAGTTAACTAGTACACTGATCAACACCTCCTGGAACAGTGGTCATCATGACACAGAGTTTGGGAAATGTAAGTACATACCTCTCTTCTTTACCTTCCCCCCTAGTCCAAGTTGCTACTGTTTGTCTTCTGCCATCTCATGCCCTCACCTGTGCAGGGATAGGAAAGAAAATATCGAGTCTCTGTACACCCTTTGTTAAGTCCTATTGTGGAAGCATTTACATAACCCGGGGCCTAGTGGCAGCAGCATGATTATTCTGTTAGGCCAAGATACCACACAGGATCCCAAGGAATCTGGATCAATCATCCAGCTGATGAAATAAATTGTTTCTACTTGTGTTAAAAGACAAGTTTTGTTGTTATTGATTAAGATGGTAATGAAAAGCCATTATTAAGGGCGATCATCTACAAAGCGGGAGATGGGTTTGCCAACTACACACAGTGTGAGCAGAGATGGTCCTCCCTGTGCGACTGGAAGGGAAGGGGACTCCGTGCACGTTCTGGCACTGAGAACACACTCCTTTCAAACGTTCCTTCGGGGGTTGTAATGGCGTAGCCTGACCCTCTGCCAACGCCTTTGTATTATTCCTAAGAGATTATTCCTAAGAAATCTGTGAATGCAGTATTGACCCTTGCATCCATTTCTCTATTTCAGGCTTCAGTGATGAATTTTTTCTCATTATTCCCTTGTTACTCTTTTCTCTGCAGACCTGGCCAGAGGACTATGGATGACCTAGAGATTATCTATGAGGAGCTCCTTCACATCAAAGCCTTATCCCATCTTTCTACCACCGTAAGTTGCCCCTTGTTGAGCACGGTCAGGGGGACCTTGAGTTAAATGCACTGTTAGGACGGGAGGAGTCTGATATGGGGTGGAGGGCAGGAGTGCCTGGATTCTACCTCACAAATCATCCTTAGTCTTTCTCATGAGATGCTAAATAAGTTATACCTGAGAACAATCACTGTAATGGATCATGTATTGTCACATCTTTAGTAGTTGCCACCTGCTCTAAACCCCAAAGCAGTATGGTGTGAGTAGGATTGAACATAAGCTTAATCTTTCCAAACCTGAACCTTGGAACCTACATACTTAGACAAAAAAGCCAGGCCTTAAAAAGGGGCCCTGAGTTCCTTCTATGAAATGCAAAGCCAGAGGGAGGAAGGAGAGAAATCAAGATGACCTGTCCTGGCCCAATTGGCCAGCTTTGCCCAGGTTTGCTGCCCTTTTGAAAAACAAAGGAGAAGATTCAGGAGAGCATTACTTCAGCTATGTTAGGGCCCAGCAGCAGCACCCAGTAGTGGAAAATGGCCGATGGCTGTATCTGACTCTAAACTTTTGCATGATTAGGATATTTAGGAAAGTATGGGCAGAAATTTGGCCTCTGAGTAGGGACAGAAACAACTCCCTTCATGAAAGGAACATAGGAATAGGATTTACAGACAACACACCTCTTATATGCTAATAATTTAATAATAATAATAATAAAAAGTTGTTTCAATGTTCGGAAATTCTGTACCAAGGCCCCTTAGCAACACCTGCATTCCCAATTTGCATTTCATTCCCAACTTCCTAGTTGATAGTGAGCTATCACTTGGTAGCAGTCCCTGTGGGCCCTGCCCTGGGGGGAGGGTTGAGGTCTCTGCAGAGAGCAGTGAGGCATTTGTCAGAGCCCCAAGCAGAAGGGCTCCAAACCCTTCCGCCTTCAACCCAACAGAGCTGCCTTCACAATCCTCCCCGCTGCACTGCTGGGGGTGCAGACGCTCGCTCACCTACGTGGAGTAACCAGGGGTATGGTCCAGCCCAGCCTCCGCTCCCACCCACCACTGCCCTGTCATTGTCACTTCATCCTTGGGGGCAGGGAGGAGGTCTAGTGCCTGGGAGCCTCGCCTGGGAAGCCCCAGCACGTGTAAGCACCTTGGGGCCCCACTGCAGAGGAGGCGAGGGAAGACCCCTTTCCCTGCCTGCACTCTAGGCCCCCAGCACACCCGTTCTGACTTCCCAGGCCCGATGGAATCGAGTGGACCGTGGGTAGTCTCTTCTCCCTCAAGCTGCGGGTACCCAGGCACTGTGGGGAAGTCTCAGTTTACTTGATTTTCAGGGTGATGGAGCCAAAATCTGGGATGATAATTTGGAACTTAGTTTTTGTCATTGTTTTTTTTTAAGCTGTCTTGGAATATATATCTGCTCACACATTTAAGCTTAATTATTCAACTTGAACTCACTGAATTTTCCAACATGTTTGCAGTGATGCCTTATGTGGGATGCAGGAAAGGGCCTCTAGTAGCAACAGAGTCATAGGATGTTGTAGACACTTCACCTTCTCATCTAAGACAAAAGCCAGGCAATGAAATTGGCCAATGCAGATATGTGAAACCACATTTCCAACGGTCCCCTGAGCAGTTGTCTTGTATGAATTGGCTTATGAAAGAGCTTTTGTGAGAGCTTTAAGTATCTCGTGGCAAAACTAGTGAAAGAGGTTCTAGACGACACTAAGAGCGAGCAGAGGCGGGGATGGCCGTCAGGGAAGAAGGGGCGGTTGGCTCTGTTCAGAAAAGGAAGGTGCCCCTCCTGCTGCCCCAAATCTGGGCTTTCCACATTCCTTCTCTTCTTCTTCCAGGTGAAGCGGGAGTTAGCAGGGGTTCTCATTTTTGAGTCTCACGCCAAAGGAGGCACTGTCTGTAAGTAAAAGCTGCAATCGGACGTTGGGCCTGGCTGGCCCCCTCGCCAGCATGTGTCACGGGGGCCTGGCTGCAAATACTCCCCTTCCCTGGGCCTGGATCAGACTTGGCAAGATGTCCTGTGGCACTTTTGTTTTCTGGGACCTGTGGCCATTCCCAGGAAGTGTCCGATATTCTGCGGCAAGTGGTTTTCCGGGACCAGCGTGGGAGCGGCTGCTGATCTGAGCCTCTGCTCGCTCCCTATCCCCTGTCTCGGGTGGTGTGGAAGGAAGCTGGGATGAAGCTGCTCTTCAGGCAGGAGCTTTCCACAGTGACCTCACTCCAGGGGGTGGTTTTGGAAGAACTCACCCATCTCTTGAGAGGGCTACTTAGAATGATAAACGATCCTGTTTTCCTTTTCTTCTCTCGCTTCCATTATCAGCTCCAAGCCTGAAAGAATTTCTTTGACCCAAATATTTACACAGTACTAATATTTCGGATCTCTCCAGAGTCCAGACTGTAATTTAGTTCTGTGATTATATTTGAAAGCAAAAAGTGAAATTTGATATCAATAAATGTGAATAAATTTATTCAGCCTAGCGTTTCCCACTAATCTGCAAAGTCCGTCTTGAAAAGTAGGGCCAGTGGTCTCGCCTGGTCGGTAATGCCACCCTCTCTAACCTCTCTTGGAGAGGCGCGTGCGGCGGCATGCCGAGGCTCTCAGGAGTTCTGCCATGAAGGGATGCGTGCACTCCGTTTGGACGCGAAATTCCTAAACCTAGAGACGCAGAAAGAACACTTGTTTCATGGACACCAGTGAGGGTTTCAGGGGACATTCTGGGAAAAGTCTTTCTCCTTCTTCGGGCCAAGTTACGTTAGTCAAACAAGCAGGGGGCAAAAATTGTAAAGGCAAAAAGTTGTGAAAATTACATTTCAAAATGTTTTCCTGTCATCAAAAGTGGCATCTCTAACACTGATACCTAATGTAGTAAGAATGGCCTCTCTTGAAATTTGAAAGGTTTGCTTTAGTTCTTTTCTTTTAAAGATTTTATTTATTTATTTTTAGAGAGGGAAGGGAGGGAGAAAGAAGGAGAGAGAAACATCAATGTGTGGTTGCTTGGGGCCATGGCCTGCAACCCAGTCATGTACCCTGGCTGGGAATCGAACCTGAGACACTTTGGTTCCCAGCCCACACTCAATCCACTGAGCTATGCCAGCCAGGGCTTGCTTTAGTTCTTTTTTTAAATCTTTTAATCTTTAAATTTTTTGGTCAGTGGTGATCTACAACTTGTCTTTCATTCTTTTCACTCAAACTTACTGATTGTTTTCATTTTATAATGAAATATTTAAGTATTTCAAACAAATAATAGAGATTATTACACGTACCCTTTTAATCTTTATTAAACACTAACATGCAACATTTTTTATGTTTTCTAAAGAAGGAAATTACAGATCCAGTCATTTCCTCCCTTGTCTCATTCTTCTCTTTCCTTCCCCAAGTAATTTCTATCCTAGACATAGTGGTTATCATTCCAACCCATTTTTAAGAAAAATATATATGTAGACATCTATAGCCGTAAACATAAGTAGCACTGATTTGCATGTTTTCAAATTTCACATTACTGGTCAGATTATTTTTAAAAACTATTTTCTATGGCACAGTAAGTTTTGATGAATGGTGGGTGAGAGCGTGTGGCCTGACGAAGCGAATTGCTGGTGAAGTCGTAGCCAGTAAAAACGGACCCTTCAGGGCGGGGCGAGCAGAGCAGCCTTCTGTCCCTGCTGTGTTCTAGAGAAAAGGAGATGATGTTCCACCCGAAGACGTCAGTATTTGCCAGTACCTTTTTTCCTTTGGGAATAAATGCGTAGTTCTGGGAACTTAAAATGAAGGTCTGATGAGCTGTAACTTATATTGATGTGCTTCTATTCTTGTTGTAAGTCTTTTTATCTTTTTGCATCTAGTGTTCAACCAGGGAGAAGAAGGCACCTCCTGGTACATTATCCTAAAAGGATCCGTGAATGTAGTCATTTATGGCAAGGTATGTGTGTCTTTTTCTATTTGGATCTTCATTATGTTCCATTTACCAGTGTGGCTCTCAGTATTAACAATGTAGTGCTACAATTAAACTTGCAATGACATTGTTACTCAATGTAGAAAAGTCACTATAGCATCTCTAATCATAAATTATCTAAATTACTATACTCAGAGTAGCATTGAACTTTGTGGGGGCGCATCACCTTAAAGATTATAATGTATACATTTAAGTAATTCCATAGCCCATATTACTCAATGAAAGAAAAGTGTAACATTATAATTTAATTCCATAACTCCTCTGTGGCATCCCTGGGTACGGCCCATTTGTATACACAGTGTGTGAGGCGGGGGACAGAGGGTCTCGTGGGGGGAGGCTGGTGGGCATCAGGTCTGTCTCAGGGTCACCTTCACCCGAACGTCTGCTCTCTCCAGGGCGTGGTGTGCACCCTGCACGAAGGAGATGATTTTGGCAAGCTGGCATTGGTGAATGACGCCCCCAGAGCCGCCTCTATTGTCTTGCGAGAAGATAATTGCCATTTCTTAAGAGTAGACAAGGAGGATTTCAACCGGATTCTGAGGGTAAGTCCAAGGCAAACTGGCTGAGGGGTGTCCCATTTTCCCTCTGGCCAGGTAAAAGGTCTGTGCGTCATGTCCACTGAGCTGTGATTAATGAGGGCCCCAGGAGCAAAGAGCCTCGTCACAGGCCTGGGGTGGTCAGTGTGCTGGTGGGCCCAGGGGCATACCCAGGTAGGGCTCTGCTCTCACCTGGCCCAGTCGGTGAGAACTGAAGACATCAGGGGACTCTGGCAAACGCCAAAACCAGACATGTCTCTTTGCCACCCAAGGCTTCCGCTTTTGTGTCCTTCCTCACACATGTCCTTCTCTATCTGAAACCTTCCTAGTCTCCACCTCCAGTCTCTTCCCAATCTGAACATTTCTTTAACATCACACCCTCTCTTGATTTATGGAGTGATTACGTTTTAACGGGAATTAGTGTTAATCATGGTTACTCTAACCAAGCATTTTTATTTGAAGTGCTTAATGTCAAACTGATTCACACTAAAGGGATTTTAGACTTTGGCAAATAGGCGAAGAATAATTGTGTTTAAAGTTGGCTCTGCAGATGGGCCTCCTCTAAGCCTGGCATGGCATTTGTGAGGGTGGGCGATCTGTAGAAGAGGTGGTCCCTGGCCCTTCCCCACCCCATGCAGCCCCTGGTCCCTGGGGAGGATCCACCCTGCTTTGGCAGGTTATGGGCTGATTATGGACTGCTGGCGAGGATGACAGTGTCCCATCACCCCTGAGCGCTCAGGTGGCTCTTACTCCATCCCTCCCTAGCTTGAGGTCACACAGAGACACTGTTCCCTCCAGGGTCATTTTGCTCTGTTCCCTTCCTGCTGGCTGACAGAGGAGACTCTGTTCTCCGCCTCTCCTACCCTTAGCGTCTCTGTGCGTCTCTTACCTGAAAGTCCAAAATGCAGCTTCTATGCTTTCTGGAACATTTGACATTAGTTAATGATCATTTACAACATCATTCTGTATTCCTTATGTACAGACACCTATCACTACACAGCCTTAAATATTTGCCTCTGGTGGCAAAATTTCTGACAGCAAAGTTTGTCTTAGGAATGCATTCTCTTAGTGCAAAGAAAGTTCAATTAAAAACTACCATTGAACACATACCACTGAACAATATAGAAAAAAATACCACATGGAATTTGCCTTGGTTCTTATCTAATCTCTTTTAAAATGGGGACCAAATGATGAGAAAAAGCACATTAAATTTTTAAAATTAATTATTTAATATGACATTGAAACTTACAGGTAAATGTTAACTCTTCGAGGTTTGCACATATGGACTTCGCATTTAGCAAAAAAAATCCTTTGAAAGAATCACATGAGGACCATATTATTGATGTGATTTATAAAATTATTCACATATCTGAAAAATGGTTTTAATGTATTACAAACTGATTTTGTTTTTTAAAAGAGTAAACAGTGTTTTGATTAGAGAGAAAAAGTACTACTCTTCAGAAAATTAAATAGCCTCAGAAGGAAATCAGAATGAAAGAACTTCATCAAAGCTAAATGCCATTTGCCACATGTTTTTATAAAGAGTAAATGCTTTGCCCCCCCCATGTCCCACTACCCACCCTCCCCAAAGGTTTCTCGGAGCACAGCCACGCTCCTCTTTACTCTGCAGATTTTCTGAATCTGGACTAAAAGCAGAGCTTTAAAACCACATGCCTAACCCTCATCTGCTCCTCTCTCTGACCATTCCAGCCCTTGACTCTGAAAATGACTTAATTTGTAGACACAACAATTAGCATCACAAGCACCAAATGAGTTTCTGAAGCATTTGAAATTTTTTTCATTGTCTGAGAAAATGGCAGCATCTGTATGTGGTGTGATTTGTATTTGCAGGACGTTGAGGCGAACACAGTCAGACTCAAAGAACATGACCAAGATGTCTTGGTGCTGGAGAAGGTCCCAGCAGGGAACAGGGCTTCTAATCAAGGAAACGCACAGCCTCAGCAAAAGTAGGTTTGCATCCAGCACTGCAACTGCCAGACTATGATTAACCTTTTCACATGGTATCGTCATTTCTACAATAGCATGTTCTCCTTCTCTGTGGAAGATGGCGGTGTGCGACTTCTTTCTCTCTGTTGACTAATCACACATTTTGTGGAGTATAATGTATCCCTTTCCGGCACTGTTTAGCTTGGTGCTGCCTGGAGTAATCTGGGGGAGACTGTTCCCCTACTCTGAGTGTTCTCTGTAGATACAGTGTTAGACTGCAATAGCTTTGGAACAGGAGGCATCGGAGAGAACAACGGAAGCAGGAATGCCAGGCAGCTTAGGGCACACAGAGGCCCCCCGGGCAGGGATTTTCGACAGGTGTGCTCCAAGAATTTTTTAAAACATGCAGTACCTGACTTTAATCAGAGGCACTGGCATATTTTCCCTAGATTGTCAAATAAAACAATGACAACAGCCAATACAACAATAGTCATCCGGTGTGAATGAATCAAAATTATACCTATTCCTTTTTTTTGGTCAGATCGGAAAAACAACTTTTTTTTTGGTGAGCTGCAGAATTTTAGTAATTAGTTTAGGTGTGCCATCAGATGGAAGAGGTTGAAAACCACTGCCCTGGTAGGTGGTAAGAGCCTTTGGTGTTTGAATTTCTATGGAGGATTTCTCAAGAAGTGTTTCCATCCTGTTGTCAGAATGAGCATCTTTGACAGAAACCCAGATTTCAAATGCAAGACAATCTGCTGATTGCAGCCCGGAAGCAGACGTTTGGCTTCACCCATCGTTACCTCTGCTCATGTCAAACGGGTACTTGCTTCTCGGGCCCCCGTGTAACTTGGGTCTTTACAGAGTACGTATTACGTTCAATTCCATCTTTTGTAGCAACCTCCTGCTTGAGACTTTTTCATCAAATGTACCAACATTTATTTGAATGGAATTACAGGAGAATTAGGAAATGTAGCTCCAAGAAATAGAAAATCATAGAATCTCATTTTTAAAATAAAGATTAATTTTCAGTCTTAGGATGATAAAAAAACCAATGTTGCAGGTAAAGAAATGTCACCAAATGATATGTTGACAAAGAACACATCCTAGTAGTGTTTCTTTGTTTGCCCCGTGAATGGGGTGTTCCCTTTCACCGGCACGCTCTCTGTAGTACTGATGAATTTTTATTGTTCAGACTAAAAGTCTAAGGCTCAGACATTTCATCTGGATGACTTGGCATATTTACAAGGAAGGTGAGAAGAAATACAGTGTTATTGAATAGCCATAGTATATTTTGCATATTTCATGTAATCCCTTATTACAACCCCTTTCAACAGATGGAAAAAATTAGGCTTGGAGAAGCAAGTCACTTGCCCAAGATTACGAAGCTTGTAATGATAGCACTGAGATTCACGTTCAGCTTGATCAGCTTCTGTGCCTTTTTCTCCATTAGCCGCGCAGATGACTAGCAAACTGTGCAATCTGAGTTCTGTGTCCTCAGCGCTACCTGCTGCACATGGCAAACCATTATACTTCAACAGGACTGACATAAAATGGACTACGTTAAAGTATTTTTTCACTCACAAAACTATAAAATAGCTATCCAGAATTCTTCATTATTTCTTTTTTGTTTTTCACTGCTATTCATTTTTGAAAATGTTCTTGCTCAAGTGTTTTTATCAGCTGCCCTTCCCGAGGAGGGTGAGAATGAAGACATTTTTTATGTGAAGGTTCTCACTATCCCCAATGATTTTCCTTAGTGTTCTTCAGTACAACTTGAACGTAACTAGGCCAAGTTATGGTGATCATCTGCATTCTTTAATAATGCTTCAGATGTCACAGGAAAATTTTGTGGCCTGAAAAGGGAAGCCTTGATAATTCTCCTTAACCTTGAAGCATGTGACCAAGATGTCCCCTGGAGGCCCCCTTCCTTCACCTCTTCATTTTGATCTTCACAGCAGAATGATCAAAAGCATTTGCTTGTTACAACATCTTCCATTCAGAGCGCCTTCCAAATATAGATTTTTTTATGACATCAAACTAAAGGGAACAGAAAAGGAGAGGCCATGTGCATTAAACTTATTTTAGGCCTGGATCTGATTTCTATTATATCTCATTTGTGTCCTCTAGACAAATCCAAATTTCTTATGTGATTCAAAAACCTGTGCATGTTCTCAGCACACCATTTAAGAAATAGCAGTGAGTACAGAATAATGCACCATGCAAAGTCAGTTTCCTGAGGAATAAAAGGCCATTCTCTCAAGCGGTGGTTTTCCACGGCGAGCTTTCCCAAGCCAGAGCAGACTTGACGATGGGAGGCTGTGCAAGTCCGTTTTGGTTGATATTCTGGATAGCTTCGATAGCATGGCAACACCCATGTCTGTGGAGGGACTTAAGATCTAGGAACCTTTAGGGCTTCTATCACCTCAGAAATTGTCCTTTTTGAGCTTACAGAGGGTCTCTTATTTTTCCAATTCACTTTTCCCCCGAGAAATCCAGAAGTTTCAAAATTGCCTGACTCTGCCCAAGTCACTCAGCTATGAGTGTGATAGTAAAATGTCAATTGCAAGACAGTATTTCTCATGCTGGGTAAACTTTATGGAGCCCTGAAAAATTTATCATCATGGTTGTCTTCTGCTCTGTGGTTATGTGGTTTTAGTAAGAAAGAAAGAATTTCAAATGGCTCTTCCTGTTTTCAGTACTGTGCTGCTTGGACTGAGACCAGCCACCCCATTCACCTCCGTCCTGTTTGCAGACAGTCTCTTTAGGGCTCCCCCTACCCCCAACCACTTCTTTTTCTGTTCTCAGTACAGAAAGAAGTGTCTCTTTTCCTAATATCATTTCCAGACTTGATGTTAGGAAAAGATTTTCTGTCACAGGCTTGAAACCCCACCACTTGGATAATATAGCCAATTGGGGTTCTCTTGAACTTGGACTGAAGTAGCCCCTTCCTGCAATCATCTGAAAAGAGCCACACCATCTGGCCTGCAAGTTTCTCATTTAAACAATGCGAAGCAGTAGGTGCCTGGCAGTGTCCAGCCTGAGACAAAGAAAAAACATGATGTTTCAGTCAAACCCAGAGCTGCAAGATCACAGATGGCTGTGTGGCCAGCAGCTCCCTGGCCCTCCCTCCTCAGAGTTCCCCATGGTGAAAGGTCAACACCTGAACAGCCTTCGGTGGAGCTGGGAAGAGGGGGAGGACCAGTAAGGCCGCCACAGCAGCTGCACCACTAGAGGGAGCCTTTGGTAGCAGAAGAAAGATCCCCTGGTGTCCGAGGGACCAGATGGGCACTTCTCTTAGTGAAATGATAGGATACTTGGCTTGCCAACCCGGTCTTTATTCTTTTTGACCAGATAACAGCACCCTAACCAAGGGATGTCCAAACAAAGGGCACCAGACTGTGAAGCCAACTTTCCACCAGAGTGACATATTTGACAAGGGACCAGTCCCATCTGATGTAGTGATCACGTAGCCCCCATGCTGCTTACTAGCCACGGCTGCCCAACGCTGCCGTAAATAGCAAGTTTTTATTGTAATGTATCTACACCCTAATTTAAGTAAAACTCTTCAGAAACAAGCGAACAAGTTCTCTTCAAAGGGGGTTTTCCCTTTACACAGCAGACTTCCTGTTCAGAGTGAGCTCCGAGTACCGAGAGGTAGCTCTGCCCGAGGTCTGGCTGCACAAGCCGATGCAGCGACAGGAGACTCGCACTTGTGCTGTGAAGCCAGGCCTGGGCTCACAGCGGAGATCTCGCGTCTACTAACTCGGTGACCGCGGGCCGGATGGCTCCCCTTACAGAGCAGTTTCTCCGCCTGCAGAATAAAGATAGTATTTAACTAGCAGGAGTAAACCTGAGGATGTCTTTCAGGGCCCACCTAGTTGGCTGGGCACAGTGAGCATTCGACAGACGTTGAGTGCCCTCTCCAACCTCAGCTCCTCACTATGTGGGCAGATGCCACCCCCTCTCCAGCTCGTCTGCTGAGCACGATCAAAGAATCATGAATTCCAGGAATTATTGAATGAACGCAGCAATTTTCTCCACTTAAGTGTTGCGAGTCATGTGTAGCTATGCCCTCCCTTTTCTCAAATATTCATTGCCTACGAGGGGAAAAACCATTGTCTTCTACCTCATTTACTTTGAGAAAAGGGTCATGTTTTTGAGATTAAAGTATTTTTTTTCTATTCCCCCTCTTCTTCCCTAGTCTCCAAAGCCAGGTTACCTCGAAGTCTTAACTCTCCAGCTCCCTTCTGGTCCCGCACGCAGGCACGTGCTCAGATGTGCGCGAGCGCACGCAGGCGCGCGCACACACACACACACACACACGGGAGTGTGAGCCAACGGCTGCCTTCCAGGCTGACTGCGTTTGTTACCTCCCTCAACACCAGAGTTGCCTTGAGCACTCTCCCTCTCCATGTCCACGGACAGAGGGTCACGTGTTGAATTGCCTCTTCTTCACTCCCCCAGGCATGAAGTGAAGACCCTGAGATTTCATGTGTTAGGGATATTCTTGGGATCTGCAGGCACCTCCTCCAGGGTCTCAAACAAGCAGAGAAAAGATGCCGATGAGGAGGCAAAGAAGTCTGGATTCTCCTAGAGGGGATCCCAGGTTTCTGAACATAGGAGAAATTATGCTTGCTGAGCATAAGAGAATTTTATTCTCCTGGTTGTTTCTCTTCTCTGTCGTTTTGCCTCAGGTGAAGTGCCAAGCAGAAAAGCAAAGTCTGAGGTCTGGAATAGGAGCTCCCATATTGTCTTAATGTATTTGGTCTCTAGTTTTCACTCACTGTCTTATTACTATCTTAAATATGACTTTGATATAACCCACATTCAATCTAAAAAATAAATCCTTTCATGTTGACCAAAGAGCTGCATGGATGGATCATCTGAAATAATGATGAAGCCCCCTCCCCCAATAATATATATTTGACATTGAAATAAATTATATGAATTTTCTGTGGCTGATTTATTTCTGTTCAGGTACTGTTGAGGTTTGCTTGTTTGCTCATCGGTGTTTGTTTTTTTTCTCCTCCTGTTTTATTCTTAGCTGTATTTCCAAAGCACATGCCAGTGTACAGTTGGGAAAGACAGAGCATTCCAGAAATAGGCAGGGGAATCCAGTGTGGGACTGAAATTTTGCTACAAGTAACCCATATATGGATAACCTAGTTTACTGTCGCTTCCCGTCCCCAGCTCCCTGGGCCTGACCTGAGCTGCCCCGGGATTCACATGTCTCTCTTCATTCCCCCCGGAACAGGGCTGGAGGCGCTCAGTTCCCAGCCTGCCACAGCCACTGCTCTCCAAGAAATTTACTTCAGTTCCATATAGGGACAAAAGAGTCACATTTCAATAACTACTTCAGTTTGTTGTCTTCCTATGTGACTTTAGTGAGGCTCACAGGCTCTCTTACTAAAGGAGAATATGGGCCACAGGTTAAGTTGACATGGTTTCCTGGGATCTTTAAAAAATCTTAGCTGTGTGAAAAGTCATTTATTAGTGATTTGCCCACCTTTGAAAAACTAATGATGTTTTTATTTTTTATCCAGGTATACTGTGATGTCAGGAACACCTGAAAAAATTTTAGAGCATTTTCTAGAAACTATACGCCTTGAGCCAACTTTAAATGAAGCAACAGGTAAATACCTAGAACAGAGTGTGTGTACATTAAATCATGCAGAGCACTGGAAGGAAATCCTGAGTTCGTCTTCAGTGTGTGTAGCCCATACAGTTTTGGAAGGGGGTATGTATATTCACAATCGAAGAGCATCCCCGCATGGCTCACCTAGGAAACAATCTCTCTGCCCCCTCCATTCCTCTCTGTCCTTCGTAAATGGCCCAGTATCATTTGTACACATTAGGATTAGCCTTCTGTGGGCATCTCTTCAGTTATCAGTTAAGTCCTACCTGTTCCCAAATGGATTTGCTGCTGCCTGCCCAAGAGTCACAACCTTGCTCCAAGGGGAGTGAAACATGGTTGGAGATCCTTGGGCTGCCCCAGAGTGTGACTGAACCCCACCCGTATCTGTTTGCTAGGGCCGATGTAACGAAGCCCCTCAGACTGGTGGGTTTCCACTGCAGAAATGTGTTGTCTTCCAGTTCAGGGTGTTAGAAGTCTGAGTTCAGCATGTTGGCTGGGCTGGCTCCTTCTGACACCTGTGAGGCGGAATCTGTTCCACGCCTCTCTGCCGGCTTCCGGCATTTGGAAGGACCGGTGGTGTCCTTGACTGACATGCATCACCCCGGGTTCTGCCTGCACGTTCACGCGTTCTCCCTCTGTCCCCTCACACAATCTTTCTTCTGTGCATCTGTCTCTTTTTCCAAATGTTCTCTCTTCATAAGGACACCAGTCATACTGGGTTAGGGCCCTCACTAATGACCACTTGTGACCTTGCCAACACCTACAAGGACTCTATTTCCAGCCAAAGTCACCTTCTGAGGTAATGGGGACTAGGACTTCAATGTGTCTTTTTGGGAGAACAGAAGTAAACCCGTAACAGAGGTTCTTGAGGGTGAATGAGACGAATCTCACCTGTGAACAGACTGTTGTTCAGAGTTACACTATCATTCACTTTAGGGACTATCTTGTATGTGACTTTGGAACAGACTACATTCAATTAAAAAATAATCATCCTATGTTACTGGCCTGTCCTCAGAATAAAAGGTTAATATTTTAAGCAGAATGAGCTCCATGGAAGATTTCTCACTAAAAGAAGTTCAAAGATTTGTCCAAAAAAGCCTAGTGGTAGTTCAAAGTCCATTTCCATCAACTTTGCAGTACACTCAGGTGACGTTATTATTTTTGTGTGCCTCCTGAAAGTATTTTAGCACTGATTTACCTCTTATTTCAGCTTTTCATTCCAGTTTCTCTTTTATAAATAGATTATCTGAGATATTTCTTTTTATAGTGAATTAATTGGGGAGTAGTTGTTATAAAAGCCAGGATCTCTGGCTCTAGGGCAGTTATTTATGGTTCAGTATTTGTTGAATATTTTCTTGGGCAGGCACTAGGGGGGATGCTGTGGACTGGGCACTGTGGATGAGAAATCGCTCGCCTGTCATCAGGAAGTTTACAACCTGCTGGAGGACAGAAAGGAACATGCCGATAGCTTGAGCGTAAAGCCAAGTGTGGTCAGAGCTCCGTGAGCCCTGACTAGCTGAGAGGCCCAGGCGCCGTGTACTGGAGAGTGTAGCCTGAGAAGTGGCCCTGAAGAAAGGCTGGTGTCCAGTAACTAGAGACCGGGGGCAAGGCTTTCCATACCGCGGTGCATTAGAACTGACACAGAAATGGTCAAGGGAGATCAGGCAGCTTGGTTTTGTTGGACTACTGTATATTTAAGAGGTGCAGGATGGTAAGAGTTTGACTGTACATCTTGGAGGGTCTTAAATGCAAAGCTAAGCACTGGGGAGTGGCTGGAGGTATGTGAGCAAGGAGAAAGTGAGAAGAGGCCCAGGGTAAGAAACTAAAGGATGCAGTGAGGTTGGAAACCTTGGCATTTGTAAGTTTACGATTCAGTGAGAAACATCAGAGCTAATAGTGACAGTGATGTCCCACACAGAAATGGGCACCTCTGGGTTTGTCAATACCTTTTCTTAATTTACCAAGACATCTATGCTCTGCCATAGACCTATTAGTTGCCTAGACTTTGAACTTCTGTGACCAAGTCACTGAGTGACTTGGCATATCATTTTCTAGTAGGAAGTGATTTTTAAAAATCAATTCTCAACAATGTTCAGAACGTTACTTCACACAAGGAGAGGACAAGGAAACTGGGGAAATGTGCATGCTGGATAGTTGCCATGCTAAGAGACCAGCTCCCCACCCTTGGAGTCCTCTACCCAAATCTCTGCTTTAGCAAAATGTAAACTACGGTATAGCAAAGGCCTCTGGGAGGCCTGATAAGCAAGCATCACCCACCCTGTCCTCAGACAATATCTAAAACATACAAAGGACACCCTAGATGTTAAACTCAGACAAGCCCAAGTCCTTTTATACTTAAAAAAAGTTCTATATGACTTCTGTCTGGCACCTTCTCTGCATCTTCCCTTCTAGTATAATGAGGCTGAAATGACTAGTAACATGGAGTAACGACAGGATGACAGCTTGGGATTACTTGTGTCCCTTATGTTTGCGTGAGTATCTGGCATTATGCGACATGGTAGAGGTGTTTGCTAATGCCACAGTGGTAACCATGCTGCAGTGTGTGAGTGTATTAAATCAATGTGCCATGCATCTAAAACTTACACAGTGTATGTCAATTATATCTCGATTTTTTTAAAATGAGGATAATGCTTAAACCCTTAATCACTACTTCCAACTTTGCCAATATAAAAGTTAAAACATAGACATTAATGTTTATCTAATTTATATAGTTAAAATTTTCATATTTCTCACCCTTTTCTATTGAAAAGTTATATGAGTTCACAAATCTCAGCCAGTGTACTTCAGGTTTTAATTGAAAATCCCCATAGTGCCTTGCTTCCATGCTTCAACAAATGTACTCCTTAGGCTCTTAGTTTTGTCTTCATGTGCTTCCCATGACTATATGGTTACTGCTGTCTTTGCAGTGGAGAATCAGCATGCATCCAGAATGGCACACATGAAGCTTGTCTGTGGGACTTACCTTGTTTCCCTTGCCATCTTCCTGCTCACCTACTTACGAAACAGTTCACATGTAGGACAGGGCCACTTTAATTTACTAGAGAGCTTTGTTTTGCTTCAGCTGCTGCTTACACCCTTAATCTTTTCTGTTTTTTACCCCCTGCTTTTATGTCCCTCACCAATTGTCTACTCTTACCACCTCCTTTTTCTGTAATTCCATCATCTTCTCACCCCTCATTGCTCCCTCTGGAAATGAGGGGTGAAAAAGCGATAAAGAAAAAAGTGATATTGACAAAAGACACATGATGTAAAGTTGACAAAGAAATGACCTTGTTTTCCCGGACACATGGTACTGTCCATGGGTGGTTCTTTAAATACATGTACATATGTATAAAGTTATTTGTATATGCAGTGCTTCTATGTACAGTAAAACCACAATACTCCAAGCCAACGTTGGTCAAGACCCAATGAATAGATGCTCTTGCTTTCCTAAAGATTTCTATGAGAACTTAATCTTTTCTGCTTTGCATTTTCTTCCCCTTGCAGATTCTGTTTTAAATGACTTTGTCATGATGCACTGTGTTTTTATGCCAAACACCCAGCTTTGTCCAGCCTTGGTCGCCCAATATCCTTTTGTTGTGAAAAGTCTCTATTCCCTTGAAGACACTCCACATGTACATGGCCATTATCCCGCCCCATTCTCTGAAGGTAAGTCTCAGCCCAGGCAGAGTTGTGCTTTCCCCGTCTCACTGAGACACCAGCGGTTTTCCCAGCACAGACCCAGCCCCTGGGTCTCCTCATTACCTGTGAGGAGAAATGTGAGCCAAGTCACCTCAGGAAGGTGAGACTGGTTAGAAATATACCTACCTGGGCAGTAGGCTAGAGAAATTTAGGGAGTGTTTTTAGGGATAGCTCCCTAGCCTGGGAGACTTTGTATGTCCATTAAGGTACCTGGCAGGTTGGGTCTTGGCCTGCTTTGTTCCTCCTCTAAGCTGTAGTGCTAATCAGACCACTAACCCGTTGGGATAAATACAAGTTATCTCTGTGGGCTGGCTTTTCTTTTACATTTGTCCTAGCCCATCCTCTCCTCTAGAGACCAAAATTTATTCCTTCATTGCAATTTTTATTATCATTACATTTACTTGAATAAAAGATACACAACTTGAAATTCTAGTGGCAGTTCTTCTCGGCAGTCTGAAAGCCGTGCTTGTTTTCGGCAGCTTTTCAGGAGTCTGTTGAATTGACTGCTTGGTATACTGCGTCCAGCACAGAAGGAACATTCAGAAAAATGCAAGCTGAATAAAAGAAGTAAATATTATTAACGAGTCACATCCTCAAATTTGGGGGCATATGAAAGTGTATTTTCCAATCCTGCTTTATTTTTAAAGCAGCAAAAAATTAGAACCCAAAATACTTTGGCCTTTTGTGAGCAGTTAAATATATTGGAGAATAGCTCCTTTTTTTTCTGGGCAATCCAATCAATGTTGGGCATGCTTTCCTTTTTCAGAATTATAATTGCCCTACCTGATTCTCATTTTCTTGTTCACCCATCATTCTCTTTGAAGTAAATAGCATGCGTGAGGATGGGAGATTTGAGTTGAATGTGTTATTCAGAGGGAGCTGCAGGAGTGAGATTTGGGTGTTTATTTGCCTGGGAACTATCTGTCTAAGTGAAGACAGCTTAATGAGTCTTACATATATTATATATTCTTTCTGGCTCATATTCAGTTTTTCTCAAGTAAAATTAACACATTCGGGATCACTCTGTGCTCTTTTAACTTCCTACATGGTAGTCCTGATTAGATCTTTGAGATTTGTTGAAAGGAAAAACAAAGCCACCATTGAGTTTACACTAATGTTTCCAACAGCACATGGGTAAGCGGGAGGCAGACCGAACCAAAAGAAGAGTGAGTGCAGTGGACCACGTTGTGGCATCTTTACAACTCAGGGGCCAAACACTGAGCTTATTATTGTTTTGTTGTGTTTTTTTGAGAATTCTGATTTGTTCACTTATTAGCTTGTTCTCCATCAGAGTAGATGGAGGACACTTGTTATCACTGACCTCTGTTTTTAAAATAAAAGCTCCTAGAGTGAAGTCCTTGCCATCCTAGGTAGGGGGAAGGAGACAGGAGTAAACAGTAGACTCAAGAGAAACCTGTGTATCTGATCTTGATTCATTTCTCAAAAGAAGGAGGGAATCGAGGGTGGCTGAGCATCATCCACACCCCCGAGTGCCCTCAGACCACTTTCTCCACACCTGGCCCCGTAGAGCCCCTTCATTGCTTTATTTGCAATCAGTTCTCTATGCGTTGGGCATCATGCTAAGTGCGTGGACCTGTATCATAGCACTTCTCCTTACAGGAGTCTGTTGGGTTGATACTAGCTTTACTCTACAAACGAGGATTTTGGAGTTCAAAAAAAATGGAGTACCTGCCCCAGGCAAGTGGCAGAGCTGTGATTCTTCCAGGTCCTAGGATTCCAAGCCTGGGGTGTGGCATTTTTTTTCTTTAAAAAAGAAAAAAAATGTGGTTTTCTTTACCACTTATTTCTTTAAAAGTGTATCCTTTAACAACCATTTAAGAACATTTCTTGACAGTGTGTTGTACAATTGAGGTGGCTAAAACCAAAGTAGTCCCAAGTTGTTAGAACAAAATAAATGAAATGTCCACCAGAACAGCTTGCAGTGAGGGACATGTTCCGTATCTTTGCAAGTGCAGGAGCCTCTAGCCTCGAGATTGGGTTCAGCAGGAAGGAAAACGGACTCATGGACATGGACAGCAGTGTGGTGACTGCTGTGGAGAGGAGGGTAGAAGGGAACTAAATGGTAATAGAAAAAATGCAGTAAAGATTAAATTAAAAAATTAAAAATTAACTACTATGACAGATGAACTGAATTTTGAACTTTATGTAAATTTCTTAATTTAAATAGCCACATGTGGCCACTACATTGGACAACCTAAGTCTGTTCCTTGGGTACTGGGAATAAGAGGCTCAAACAAGAATTACCATCCTGTGATGCCCAGGGAGGGAGCGCCAGGGAGGCCCAGGCTTACCCTGCTGCATGCAAGCAAAAGGGAAAGGCTCTGTCCCTGAAGGTCATATGTGCCTAAGTGTTTCTGTATCATGCTAAGGACTCAATTTTTAGTCCCTTTCCCTCCAGAGAGATGTTACTTAGGCTTCTTATATCAGCTACTCTTTTTTGGTTATAAGTAACATAAAGCAACTGTGACTGACCTAACAAATAAAGGAATTTATGAAGGATGTGGGGTAACTTGGAGAACTGAAGGAATTTGGGAAGAGCCCAGGCCTTAGAAAGGGGCCTTGGGGCAACAACAAAAGGCAGTGCTGTTGGGGTAATTCAGCTCTAAGCATCCCGGGCCCTCCCCTCCTATCTCTAGGAAGGAGGGTCCCGTTGGGGTAGCTTGGGTCACTGCTGACATCTCGGTCAAGGGAAGGCAAAGCACTGTACTGCACAGAGACTGCCTACAAAGACAAACAGAGAAAGTGGAGAGATAGATGATGGGCAGGTAAAAAGAGCATACGCATCAGCTGCATAACACTACATGCACAAGTGACAGGGAAATATAATGTGAAATCGAGCAAGTGGGTTAACCCCCATGTTTTCAACATGGGATGTAGGGACATTAAAATACTTAACCATATTCCATTAAAGCACCCACGTTCAAGTGAGTTGCTTTGGCTGTTTTCAAAGTACTTAATATGTGACTTTTCACAGCAGCCATATGAAGAAGTCGGTATTTCTACTCCTCTTTTTCCAAATCAATACATTAGGATAATGAAAAATTATGATTTGCTCAGAGAAAGGTAATTACTAGTGCAGAAAAGATTTAAACCTGAGCTGCTGACACCTACTTCTCTCCTTAATCCACATTGTATGTCTCCTCCAATTTTGCTTTTTGCAGGAAGAAGGTGGTAGAACTATTTAACATTAATGTTTCAGACCTTTTATGTGCTAATGAGAGAGACTCTATTCATTAGATATGCTAGGGACATGATTTGGCCTGATGAATACAAGTGCTTTATAATACGTTTTTAAAATTTTATTTGTCCAGTTTCTGTCCTTTTAATCTCGAGTTTTTTAAATCTTCTTTAAATCTGCACTTAAAATTCAGTTCAATCTTATATTAGTGAAATAATAAATAAATATAAAAATATAAGAATATGATCATACTACAAATAATTGTGTATGTTTTGTCACAAAACAATGACTTTCTTTGCCATTAGATACTTTTCTACATGATTTTTCTAAATATAGATAGCTTTGACATCCTTAAAAATGAAACATTCTCACTGTAAAAAAAATTCAATTTACAGAAAAAGAGAAGAGAGTGAAATTCATGTGGTACCACATGAATTGTGAAAAACCTTTCAGGAATTTTATATAATTTCAGATCAGTGAGATCATGTTATATGTGGGTTTCTTTGTAATATATTTTTTCCTATTAGTGGTGTGTTATGGATATCTTTTCAAACCAATATATATAAATAAAACTACATCATTTTTTCAGATAATTCCACAAACATTAAATTGGGCACTTATAATGTGTCATACAGTTCCAGGCAACAAGGGGACAAAGATGCATGAGGAAAACATGTTATCATTTTTAATGACTCAGAATATTATATGGCAGATATGTTACAACTTATGTTCTTAGCCTCTTCCTATTAGATATTTAGATTATTTCCACATTTTTTCCTGTAACAAGTATAATGGGATGAATATTTTCTCTTACTATCCTAATTTCTTTCGACTTAGTATTCAACACAAATTCTATGCTTTTAGCATGGAGAAAAATTGTTAGGTTCATGAATTAAAAAGAAAAAAAATAGAATACAGATTTGTCACTAAGTTTTAGCTGAAACCATTTTTATATGTACTATATCCTTTTTTCCAAAACTAAGTAAACACAAAGCCTTCCGCCATTGATTTCTCTGTGAAGTCGAACTGGGCGTGTTCTGTTTAGGAGTTGTCTCAAGTTCTCTAAAAGGAACGTTTTTCAGAAGTTGCTTTTCTTGTTGATGAAATATCTACAAAACAGTATCAGATTCTTATTCTGTAGAATGAAGCCAGGTTTTTAGGAATGGATTTTAGATTTCTGAGGAAAATTATCGTCTTGAATGTTGTTGGAGCTAAACTTTAGCCACTGCCGTCTCCATCTGGCACAGAGAAGGGCCTGGTCCGTGTGCTCTGCCGCGGAGGTCTGCTTCTGCGGGCGCGGTCGGAGAGTGCATCTCCAGTGCGGGAGGAAGGTCGGGTTTGACGGCAAAGACATGCTGCACTCTTTGAAAAAAATAACTGTATTATCAGATATTCTACCAAGTACTGTATTTTATATACATTTTATCCTCCTCCCATCAACCCTATGAGAGGCATACTCTTTTTACAGGGAGAAATGAGGCTGATTGACTGGGGGTGGTGAACACACGAGGCAGTGCACACAATACAGTGTGTAGTAGAATCGTGCACCTGAAACTCGTATAATTTTGTTAACCTGTGTCACCCCAATAAATTCAATAAAAAGGAAAAACAATTTTAAAAAGAAGCGAGACTGAGCAGCTAAGTAATTTGCCCCGAGTTACATAGCTGGTGGGTGTTAGAACAAGATTTGAGCCCAGTGAGGGCGAGGAAAGCATATTTTGAACAAGAAAACTGAAAGTATCTAAAGAAAACAATGGCACAGAAATGGCTTCTGTGAGCTCAGAGTTAGTAGGGGCCCACAAAACAGGAGCAGTATTTGGCATGGAAAAAACAGTTGTTAGGAATAGCATCACAGAATTAAACCCAGAAAAGCCAGTTCTAAAGAAAAATGCTAAAACCAACCATTTAAAAGATTTTAAATGATTTCCAGAAGTGGAACTATGATAATCATGATAGCTAACTTCCACTGAGTGCTTACTATGTCTCAGATAACTGTTCTATACCTGGTTTATCAATATCATTTCATCCTTAACTGCTTTGAATGGTGAGTTAACAGACCAAGGGTCACACAGTTTACGGGTGGGCATGCTGGAATGTGAACCCAGGGGGTCTAGTTCCGGAACTTGCCTTCCCAAGGATGCACGGCGTCAGGGCAGTGGAGGCTCCCTGCGCAGGATGCCGGGATGCTCCACAGAGGCCTGTGGGGGAGGAAGAGGCCCATTGCATGGGTGGTGGGAGAAGCAGGAGTCCTGAAGTCGAAGGACCTGCTGAAGGCCTGCATCTTACAGGCTTTACTCCTCGGCTATTAACCTTGGCGTCTCTGAACCCAGTCTCTATAACAGGGGAAGTTGTACCTGTCTACCCACCTCCCCAGGTTGTTGTGAAGGTCCGATGAGGCCATGTGCATGAAAGCACATTATAAACCTTAAAGCCCCTGATACACATAAATATATTGCCCCATATAAGTAAATTATCATGCCATCCTGAGAGGTATGTGGCATGTTGTAAAGAATACACAAAAGCTTTGTCTAGGCAGTGGGCAGATGACCCCCCAAAGTTTGTTTTCTGCTGCAAGCAGAGATCTTGTATGCAAAGCAGGGCTTTAAAAAACAACAACATTGAGGAGTATCAGTTTGAATGTTGATAAGTGTTTTATAAATAGCTGCATAATTAGCATATACTTACTGCAAAAAGTATACATAATATTTTATTCCCCGTTGTAGGCTGTAATGAATCTGCTGCCTCTACATCCTAGGAGGTTTTCACTTACTTTCTCCATGATAATTTTAATACATGGAACCATTATTAGCTGAATTAAGAATAAGTAAATGAGTAGTAAAAAAATACAGAAAAATTACAGGTGCCTGTGGTGGGTAAGATAATAACTAGGTAAAAATATATGAAATAATTACAGTGTTTGAACGGCAGAGCTGGCATGAGGAAAATGACTCAATGGAATACGAAGCCTGCTGCTGGCAGGGTAGAAAGACCGAAGCCCACACTGTGGCCGCCACCTCTCCTGACTGTCAGGCCCAGCGCCTCACTGAGAGCAGATCCAGCCGCCTCTACATGATGCTGAGGGAGCTTGTCCAATTCAAGGAGGATTTAGTCGCTCAAAGTCTGTGTTCCTTTAGACTACATGCTCAATAACCACACCATCCAGTTTAAAAGAGGTGCCAGGCATTTTGGTGCTTGTGTGGACTTGGTCAACCTGGCGCCATTGAGTGTGATCTTGTTTAGAATGTATCTGTGATCTGTGTTTGACATTTCAACAAGGTGGAGCTTTTCAGAAAACTGCATTATATATAGCACTCCAAGTGGTGTGATTGAATTGTTTAAGGCAAGCAGTCCATTGACAAACACTTGAGGCTTTTTATGTTTTCGGGTGCCCGGTCCTTGACTAGAAAATGTAGATTCAGGAGTTTAACACAGAGGTCCTGCTGTTAAAGATTCAAATTTAATGCTGTGAGATGGTAAGGAATCTTATTGCCAAAATAAGAGAAACCTCAAGTTAAAAGGTCAAGTTGAAAGGTCAGTAGATTTAAGAATGTTTGGTGAGTTACTGCTTTCTAAATCTACAGATAATGGACAAGAGAACTGGCTAAAACTGTAGCAGAGAGGATCTAGTTCAGGCATGGAAATTTCTATGCTTCCCTGATATCAGATTGTCAAGGCTGCACAATTAACTCTTGATTTCTTGCATGTGTTCTGCTGTCTTTGAGAATTTGGGGGGATCAATTTCTACATCTCAGATGGATTTCCCTGTTGTCTAACCTGATTCTGGTACATAATATGTTAGCATAAAAATATTAATGTCAGATAAAACACAACAGCATGAACAGATAAAAAGGGTAGCAGGGAGGAAGACAAGAGAACCAAGCTCCAGCCCAGAAATTCCATTGACAATGTGGAAAAATTACCTCATTCTACCTGAGCTTCCTTACCTCCAAACTGGTGGTTTTGAAGGAGATACAATCAAAGGGCTTTTGCAACTCATAAATTCTAGGGCTCTGTGAGTCCTCTGAAATGAACTCAGTGTCAGTTATGAGTTTGTCCACTTTGACCATGACGGCCTTTTAAAAATTGTGTTTAAAATAGCCATTCAGTGAATAATTCTAGATTCTCATGCAGGCTTTTACCGAGCACTCCATGAGGTGCCAGGACATGCTTCTTCCTGAGGCTCTTTTCCCTGTGAGTCCCAGCAGCCATCTCATGTCCTGCCAGAGCCCAGCTGTCCCGACATCAGGAATCAGGGTCCTAGTCAGTGCAAGTGTTTCCAGGTCATTGGACAAAATTCTTGGATTATTTTATGTTTGTTTGCTCTACTAATCTACTGGTCACATAGACATTAACCAGTTATATTTTTCAGATCGTGTTCTTCAGGTGTTAAAAATATCTTGTGTTGGTGGTATGCATTGATAAGTCTTTCTAAACTGTTATTCATCCTGAAAAAGAGTTAGATTTTTATTCCAAATAGGACCTTCTCCAGCAAATGGATAATGCATTATTCCAGTTTTAGCCTGATGTGTTTAAATTTATGAACATACTGCATTTGAAATATTACTCTTTTTAGATTGCATTTTACATTATATTGAGATGAGGGACCTGGAGGGATGTTCTTTATTCTTTGGCCGATATGTAAAGGGAATATAGTTTTTTTCTCTCCCCACCTTTTCTATAGGAGGGTAATAAAAATCTAAAAATCACATAAATCTTCTAAAAACCTGAGAAGATTGTCATGGAACTAAATAGAAGCCCCAGCAGCTGGCCTGTAACCATTACAGGTATAATCAGTTACGTGTGAAGTCTCCGTGCCCCTTAAGAACCTGATTCAGCGGCTGCTCAGGAGGGAATAGCCTGTTGCCTAGGGAGGGGCAGTATCCTCGGGCACAGGCTCGGATTCAACTGTGGAAGTGGTATTACCCAGACCTCTGTTTCAGTCAATAAACATCCCTAAGGGGAAAGGCAAGACTTTGTGAAACAAATTGGTGCTTCCTTTTGTTTTCCCCAGAGACAAAAAAACTACTTAACTTCAATCAGAAAATGGAGAAAGCCTCTTCCCCTGCCCTCCACCCGCAGATTCAGCCAGCTCTAGCTCGCAGGAGGCTAGGAGGTAGGCACTCAGTGCTGGTTTAGGCACTCAGCATGCTGAGTCAGCTCCACTCCTGGAAACTTGGAACTTCAACAAAAAAAGGAAAAAATCTTTTCCAATAAAATTGTTTGCTTCCCAAATACAATTATTTAATAATTTCATGAACCCAAGCACTGTCTTGTCACTATAGCCGCTGTTTGGGGCTGTGGTCATGGTGACATTGGAAAGAGCCTGTCTGGAGGTGTCCACCCTGCCATCACTCAGTGAACGGTGCTGGGCAGATCTCTTCCCCCCACCCCCCTGCCCCCGCCCCCCAGGTTCCCATCTGTAACTATTGCCCCGCATGTTTGTAGACAGCATTACATGATTGTGTGAGCACATTAGGAATATTTATTATAAATTGTCAAGTTCTTTACACATTTCAAGTGGTATCATGCTAATCCTTCCAATCAGGTATTCTATCTTTTATTGTTGATAAAAGACAGATTTTCCCAGCAGGAAAGAGGATGCGAAAAATCTGTCCTGACCTGCAGAGACAACGTTGATTTGGTTCCCCCATGTGAGGGCCCCAGAGGTTAGCCACAGGTGCACTGCTGGTATTTCTGTATCCAACACAGAAGCATTTGTATTGTTTTGTGAAGTCCAAATACAGTAACATAGAAAGTTAGAATTATGGCCACTTGATATCAACTTGAAATTTCAAACCATGTCAGCCCCATTCCAGTAGAATGACTTCCTTTTTTCTCACTGTCTCCTGGATGAAACAGTATATATTTCTATAATCTACCAAGAATCATTCATTTGATAACCACAATATATGTGATTATGTTGCTAGTTACCATAAAAAGGCCATAAAATGTAGTGCCCAGCATTGCAATTCTTTGGGGGAAGAAAGACCACAAAACACCCAAGTTATGTGTGCATACAAGCAAGAGACCAAAGGGTTAATCAGAAAAGACATAATTTTCACATAAAGTGATCTTTCTTCCTATTTTTTTAATCGTAAGTTCAGAGAGAATTGTAGCAATACAAGTTGAGCAATTTTCTTTCTTTTTTTACAAATCTTGTGCTCAATTTATGAAAGCCATTTTGCAACCCATTTACATGCTGTACACCTTTGCTTAAGGTTCTGTCATTTACCTTGATCGTGACTATTTATAATCCCTTTAGAAAAGGCCCTTTCCTGGTGTTGCTCTCAAGCGCAGCTCAGCCACCAGGCAGTTTTCCACAGTGCCTGTGAAATCATGGGGAAAGAAAGCTAAGGCTGGGCCAGCCTCGTAGGCAGCTCTGAGGTCTGGCTGGGGGTGTTGTGCAATACGGGAGGAAGCTACTTGGAATTAGGAGTCTCAGATTCAAAACCGACTCTGCATCCTCATTTTGTAACCCTGACCATTTATTCTCCTTTACTGAGAGTGTGGTCACTTATAGAAAGGGAACAATACTTTTTATCACGAGACTAGAAAGTAGAGCTTGACTGGGACTCCGTGCAAGTCACAGTGTAAATTACAATGAGGAAATGCTCCTGTGAACTCGCTGTCGGTGACAGGTGCTGCTGTACAGCACTGCAGAAGGAACAGTATGTCTAGCCTAAAGTCTTCCTTGATCACGTACTATATTCCCCTTTTTGTAATCCACGTAAGATGAACACTGAGAATAGAGACCTTCACCTGACACATACAGTAGGCTCTCAATTAAGGATTTGTTGTGTTAATAAATAAATCCAATTTCTAGATAAAAGCCACTGTGCTAGGCATGGTATAGAATATAAGACAAATAATATGTCATCTGAAGCCTCACAGAGCTCAGAGTTGATTTAAGATGGCCAGCCATAAATGCATAAAAAGCCAGTGTGAGTTAAGTTGTGGTTCTAGACAAGAGAAGAAGAAATGGTATAAGAACTGTCTGAGCCCCTCACCAGAATATCAATACAGCAGGAGGCCTTCCTCCTTGTACTGGGGCAAGCTTATCTTCCTTCAGCCTCACTCCTACCCCTCTGCCCCTGTACCACCCACCAAAACCCACACTCTTTGTATAAGTGACAGTCCTGGCATTACTAGCTGACCTCTTGGAAGGGTTTAGTTGAAGTACCTTTACACAATGGAATACTATGCAGCAGAAATAAAGAATTCCTACCTTTGGCAACAGTGTGGACAGAACTGGAGACTATTATGCTAAGTGAAACAAACCAGTTGATGAAAGATGAATACCACGTGATCTCACTTATAACCAGAATCTAATGAACAAAATAAACTAGTGAGGAAAAATAGAACCACAGACATGGAAACATGGAACAGAATGATAGCTGTAGGAGGGAGGAGCGGAATGGTGGAAGGAAGGGATTAGTCAAAGAACATGTATGAATGACCCATGGACATGGACATGGACAAAGGAGAATGAATTGACTCTGGGAGAGAGGGGTGGGCTGGTTGGAGGTGGGCAAAAGGGAAAAAAATGGGACAATTAGAATAAAAAACGAAAAAGTAGAAAAAATAAATAAATTAATTAATTAATTAAATAAGTGCATATAATGAAGGGGATTCAAGAGATGGGTGCAGAATTATGGCAACCAATAATAGATGGGAAGGCCCCCAGAGACCAGCGACAGTGGGAAGCATTTCCGCCCCTAGAAATGAAGCGCCAGGCAGAGGGCAGGCAGGAAATCGATGCGGCCTGGTGAAAGCTAGAGCTGGGCACAGGAGTCCTTGTCAACACACAAGTCCAGGTGGAGCCAACCAGTCTAATTCCTGAGCAACTGCTAGGTCAAAGCCAGCAGTCATTAACAAGGGTTTGTATCCACTAAGTCCAGAACTTGTATGTGGGTGGAGATTTTCTTGAGGGCCCAGGAAGGAAGGAATCAGTTCAAAAGGCTGGCTCTCTGGAGCTGGGCTCTGCCACTCTCTGCCTTGGGAAGCAGCACAGTCAAATGAGTGTGCAATGGCTAATGTCTTCCTTGACTCCTCGGAACCTACCACGCACAGCCTTCACAAGGTACAGAACAGGAGAAGATGGACTATGCCCTCAACAATAAGAGGCGAGTCGTCCGCCTGGTTTTGCAGTGGGCCGCCACGTATGGAGACCTCCTGCAAGAGGATGATGTGGCCATGGCCTTCCTGGAGGTACGTGGGGTCCTTCCATCCGGGAGTGCATCTTCATCCTACAACACACATATCGCCCCTAGGCACCACAGCTTTCATGGGGAGGCTATAATGGCAAGTTCTAGACTTTGTTAATATGTTCGTTTATCAGAAATGTTCATTTACTTTAGGAGAAGTAAAGAAAAACATCATCCATTATCCTACCCCTCTAAGTCAGTAACTGGTAGCATTTTAATATGTTTTCATTTGGTCTCTTTTTCTTTGTATGTCTTCCATAGTTATAATCACATCGTATCCATTATTTTGCAGGCTGCTTTTTCTGTGTAACTTCGCATAAGGATTTTTCCTATCAGTACAGTCTTTCTGATTTTGAGTAGCTATACCATAGATATATTTACTTGTCCCCTATCATCAACAATATATGTCATTTCCATTTTCACCATCTTGGAGTAGTGGTGAACGTTTTCATGCACGTAGGTCTGTCCTTGGCCACATTCCTGTGTACGTGTGGTCACTAAATCAAATGGTGGATTTTGAATGGAGTGAAGCAGGCCATTTTATTGAGAAATTACTGGGACCATGACATGGTTCTGAAGAGAGATGATTTATTTTGTAAGCACTGCTTTTAAGCTGAATTTCCCTTTTCCTTCCTCTACATTATAGCATTGACCCCAGCACTTAACCCGTGATGATTCACTGTGTCCTCCAAAACTCAGATAAGGACCTTACTTTGGTGCAGGCAAAACACAATGTGGCTTCTACTTCAAACTTTATCAGCCTGTGTGTTCAAGAATGAATTATCCAAAAGAAACATACCCCTGACTTTCTTTTTAATCATATCATTTGTCAGGCAGAGATAGGGGAGGCAGGGAGGAAGGGTGGACCAAGAGTCCTTTAAAGCTGGGAAATGAAGTATTTTGAAAATGTAAAAGAATAATAATAGCTTGGAATGATAACTTGATTCATGGCCTCCACCCACGGAGTAAAGGCCCACGTGGCAGTTAGGCTGGCATGGCCACGGCGCTCCTGCTGTGGAGGCCCCTGCTCCAGAGCAGTGTGGGCACAGCTGCCACCCTGCGGTCAGGCTGGTCCCCAGAACTTCAGCAAAGAGCCCTGGGTGGGCGGTGCAAACTCAATGTAAATTTACCATATTTTGCCATGTATAATGTGCACCCACATTTTTGTACACATTACATATGGGATTATTATGCCCATTATTATACCCATGGTATGTAATCATTATACCCATGTATGATGCACATCCTTATTTTCCCCTCAAAAGTTTGGGCATGGACGTGCGCATTATCCACAGGAAAATACAGGAACACGGTGCTGAAGGCCCCACCTGCATTACTACCACTGACAATTAACTACAACTAGAGATCAAGAAACAATAAAATATCAAAATAAATATTAAAATCCCCCTGGAAAAGTATCAAGGTAAAAAAAAGGGTGCTCCTCAAAGGTAGAATATAAAACTACCCATTCCAAAACACTGCATTACATTGCCTTTCATATAAACACCATGTAAACAATTCATTTGCAATTACGATTAAAAATTTTTTGAAGTAAATATACCCAACATAAAATTTGCTGTTTTAACCGTGTTAAGTGCACAAGCACAATGTTACACAGCCATCACCTCTACTTTCAAAATTTTTTCTCACTTGCAACTTTGACTTGAGGCACATTGTAACATTTCCTTTTTTGTCTCCCGTCCATGAAACCACGGTCTGGAGACACTAGTGATGCAGATGACAGAGGTGCACGTCTCTGTTGCTCTTCACAGACTCGTGGACCTTTTGTGGTTCTCCTTAAAAGCTGTGCCCTCTCCCCATTACAGGAGTTTTACGTGTCTGTGTCAGATGACGCCCGGATGACCACCGCCCTCAGGGAGCAGCTGCCTGAGTTAGAGAAGGTCGTCAAGCAAATGTAAGGAAGGGCTTGGCTTGGGGGTGTGCTTCCCTCACAGAAGTGCCTGCTCTCAATCAAGGCATCTTCCACCAAGTCCTTTGCCCCCAGAAGGTGAAAGCTGGTTTTCCAACAGCCACATGGTATCCCCATGTGGGCAGACTGGGCCGGGGGTGCAGGGGGTGGGCTGAGGCCAGAGGAACTGAAGGACTGAGATTCTGCTCAGCTGCCTCCCAGGCTGAGCGGCTGCCACAGGGAAGCCTGGGAAGGAGAGGATCTTTCTTTGGGGCATGTAACTCAATAAACGTGGGTCCTTTTGGTCTAAGCAGTGAATCCAGTCATAAAATGGTCGGTGGCATTTAAAGAAAGTTTGTAGGGAATTACTTACATGGGAAACTTACTTTGTACTGCCAGAGCTGTTAATGGTAAACATTGGTGTTGTCTCGATGAAAAGATAGAAGGTTTTCACATGTTGTTCCTGAGCCATAGATTAAACACTGGAGCAAGGGTGTGCTGCTAGATAGACTTTGAGAGCTAGAAACCTGGCTCTTTTTATTTTGTTTTTAAATATGCCTATTGATTTTAGAGAGAGAGGAAGGAATAGAGAGAGAAACATCAATTGGTTGCCTCCCATATGCGTCCTGACCGGGAATTGAACCTCCAACATTTTGGTGTACTAGACAATGCTCCAACAAACTGAGCCACACCAGTGAAGGCTAGAAACCTGGGTTTTTAATGTGGGTTCCGCTAGGGATCTGCCTGTGACAAAAACTAATCTCTTGGCTGTGTCCTCCATGCTTTGGTCTCTTAGTATTCAAGTGAGAGGCTCATATTGCACCCTAAAGGGATGCTGGGATTTCATTTTCTAACATAACATTAAAGTTATATACAAATGAATTAATTTCAAATAGTATAGTACCAATGGTGTTAAATAATGTGCTCTCTCTGTTTCTCGTAGTTCAGAAGATGCAAAGAATCCACAAAAGAAGGTAAGTGGCTATGGATTGGGATTCTAATTGCCTGTGCCTTATAAAATGACAGCTCTCCAGCAATATTATATTGCAACATGTAACAGTGATGTTTTCATCAATACAAAATTTGTCTTCTTCATTTCTTGACCCTGACTACTTCTCAGGTGGGTTTTCTTTGAGTTGCAAACGTGCACCAGTGATTCACCCTTTAAGGCAGTTACTGTTCTTATTTTTACAGCACAGAGTTCTTTTGCAACAGTTCAACACGGGTGATGAGAGAGCCCAGAAGCGCCAGCCTATCCATGGCTCTGACGAAGGTGAGACTCTTCTTGCAAGTCAGGATTGTTTAGGTTATCTGAATAAAATCTTCCCTTGGGAACTGTCACCTTGGATCCACAGAACAGCTTTATGGCGGTGCCCCTTGGCATTCCAGTTATTTACGTTCTTGGACTCTGTGCCTGGAGCTGAGGTGCCCATCCACTCTTCCCTGGTTCTGCCCTCTCCCACTGCCACCTGTCCTTGCAGGGACAAAAAGATGATCTCAGGGATCGGTCGTCAAGGTTGCCCACTTCTGGAAGAGCTGGCAGAAAAGTAGCTGGGACTTTGCAGAGGCCTAGCACGGGGGGTAGGCCAGGTCATCTGCAAAGCAGGGCCCCTGCCTGGGGACCGTGTCCTGGCCCTGGGCACAGCCCTGTGAGCCACCGTCAGGGAGATGCAGATGCTGGCCATTATTATTTGGTTGTGGAAGATTTCTCAAAAAAAAACCCAAAAAAACAAAACAAAAGAAACAACACAAACACACAAAAACAAAATGAAACTAATAACAGTGATTAAATTTTTTATTTTAAATCACAAATGAAACTTGTAATTTAGGAGTGCCTCTAAGCCTATGAATTACAGGAGCCAGAACTGCTTCCAGGGTTTACGTGTTCAGAGGTGAGCCCGCAGGGACCACATACGTATCTGCTGACCTAAATGCCACCCAAACAATGTGGCCCGGTCCCATCATATGCAAACCAGTGAACAAGAGAGCCGGCATGTCAGCATGTGTGTGGTGCCCCGGCAGGGGCAGTCCTGCTTGCGACGTGTTGGTGCTGGCTCCCCACTACCATGGCAGGCAGTGGTGACCTAGTCATCGACCTGTGACACCGCCCTCCCTCTGCTATGAGGAAAGAAAGGCTCTCAGACAAGGGCAGACCCAGAAAATTGACCGAACTATACTTCTCATTTTCCCCCATGATCTATTTGTGGGTTTTTCCACAAATATCTGTTGTTGTTTGTTTCAACTGGGGACGACAGTGAAGTGTGCACCTATTCTTAGACCAGTGCCGAGGGTAATAAAGAGTTTTAGAAGGGGACAAGTATTTGTGTAGACAAACCCAAGTAAATATAATAGTGAGAATGGCAAGATGATGCAAATTCTGGAGGATGTCTAAACATTTCGCATAGCTTATGGTTTTCTTCAGAACGCCCGAGACTAACTGACCACATTGCTGCCACCTTCCCAACAGTTCTGTTCAAGGTCTATTGCATGGACCACACCTACACAACCATCCGGGTGCCGGTGGCCGCCTCGGTGAAGGAAGTCATTGGCGCAGTCGCCGACAAACTGGGCTCCGGAGAAGGCCTGATCATAGTCAAGATGAGCTCCGGAGGAGGTAACAGTCTTACTAAGTACTTTGAGCTTCTGTAAAATGGGGCATTGCAGCCAAACAGAAACCCCGCCAGGACTCAGTGTGGCCCTTCCAAGTCGATGCAAAAGGACAAGTTGGTGCCGTGTAGAGCCTCCCATGAATACCAGAAATCACACAGTTAGAGGTGATCCTGGTGTCTAGTGTTCCCTCTCTTGCTAGGTGCCCACTCTGAAGCAGAAAGAAGTGACAGGATCACTCTGAGGCAGCTAGGACTGAGGACTCTGATGTGGATGTCAGCTTGGAGTTCTCTTCATATAAACCCTAAAAAATAAAAAGCTTAAGGCCTCGGAGCTCTGAGAAACACCAGCACTAAGAAAGTGTCTAGCATGACAAGCTAAAGTCTGAAGCTGGAGGTGGCCACAGGCTAGTTCTCTCGGCTGACGGTGGTCCCTTCCTTTCGCAGTAGAGAGCACCAGAACCCAGGTCATCCTGCGAAATGGGGAGTCTTTTCCCCACAGAATTACCCGATGACTCTGTGCCTCCAGTAATGTCATTTATTCGTTCCTCACATATTTGCTGGCCACTTAGTGTGGCTGTGACGGGAGAGGATGAGGTGGGCACAGCCCGTGCCCCCATGTTGCTCCCAGGCCCACAGGGAGGTAAACAGTAAATAGACCATTACAATCTGTGCCCTCAGGAGTTTAGGGACAGTCAGCACGTCTGGCAGCAGGGGCCAGGAAAAAGGAGCAGGAAGGCTGCTTGTCCAGTAATGATTCACAGCCATCTGGGGGGGTCTTTCAGGATCAGGTGACCACTTCTGCCATGCTTGAGGATTAATGATTCCACTGACGTAGGATATTAAAATGCATGCTGGATACTCCCAAAATTTCTCCTTCCATTTCTGTCTCAGCCAGCCACACAGGGCCCAGGATGTCTGCCCTCACGGACCCCCTGGGGCATCCTTCCCCAGCTCTGCTGGGTCCCTCCCTCACCTCCTCAGTCTTCACCCAAGTGGCAGTGTGTCACTGAGGACCCCCTCCTTTCCTCGGTTCCCTTTCTAAAAGGGTAACTGTCTCCCTCACACTGGGTGCCTTGCCTCCTTCCCTGCTGCACCTCCTCCTCCTCATTACCTCTCACTCACTAATGTGTTTATCTTGGTGATTGCCTTCCCCCCCCAGCACGTAAGCTCCTTTTAGACCGGGACTTTTTTCTCTATTGTTCCCTTCTGTATTCTCATTGCCTAGAGAGGGTCCCACACGTAGTAAAGTCTAAGTTAAATATTTTTTGAATGAATTAATTTTTAAAATATGAAGGCTTAATGTAGGTAATACAATTGCCCACCAAATTAGGAAATAAGTGACAAATAATAATAAATGTTGCATCAAAGGTCATATGGGCTCTCAGAACACCCCACCTAAGTTCTCCAACGGTCATCTTCCAGTTCCCAAGTGCTGGGCCTGATGACCATCTGGAGAGATAACTTGTTATATGAATAGCAAGTGTGGTTCAGTATGTAATTACAGTTGCAGTACAGAACTGGGTGAATTGACCCTCGGGTATTTGCAGGCCTGTTTTGTGGTCATTTCTGATGGCATCCTGCATGCCGCGTGCCTGGGTGAATGCCGCGTGTCTTTTATGCAGTGGGCCCCTTCAGCGCTGTATTTTATGCAGTCGCTCTGTGTGTTCCGGTAATTCACCGAGCTGGCAATTTGTTGGTGTGATTAGGGCAGTGCAGCAAATCTCAGATGCATTTAATAGGCAATCTCATGCTTTTTATGTTCACAGAAAAGGTGGTGCTCAAACCTAATGATGTTTCAGTATTTACGACGCTCACCATTAATGGACGGCTGTTTGCTTGCCCGCGAGAGCAATTCGATTCACTGGTAGGTGTGGGTGGCTCCTCAGAGCGGCGCCTGCAATCAGAAAAACTTGTCTGGAGCTTCACTCTGAGGTTATGCTGAACCTAGTTGCTAAAAAAGAATCTCAAATGCTACTCGGGTTTTTCTTTTTTCTGTGGTCTATTAGGCAAGCCCCAGGTGTTCATTTGAGATGCTCTGAGCTTTAGGTTTTCTTTTGTGGAATAAGCTAAGTAGCACCCCTATTGGGGCATAATTCAGCTTTCAGAATTCTTTGTAGGAATTCACCTCCTCGAAATGTCCCCAATTTAAATATTAATATTAAAAATATGAATAGTTAGACCAGGATAAGAATAATTTTAGGACAAGCTATTCCAATTTATCATACTCCACAGGGGGGTGTAGAATATACTGGCAAAGCCCCCCTCCAGGTATGAAAAATGCTCTTCCTGAAAGTATTCTGTCTTGTGTAGGAAATACCAGGGGCCAACAACCTTCCCGAAGTCTCCAAAATACTTGTTCCCTGCCACACACAGCTCTCTGTGAATACAGGACTAATTGGCTCCTGCTGATGACTGAGTAGCCTGCTCTCTTTTATGCAGGTGGCAGGGTTCGTTTCTGTTTATCCTCTAAAAATTAGGCATGGAGGCAAGGAGCTATTAAGGTGCCTTAGAACACCTGTGGGGTAAGTTCAGCGAATAGGAGACTAGCTTTCTTCCATCTTTGGACACATGGGGCTCCTTTACTAAGAAAAGTGCAACACAGGGGCTAGCGGTGAACTGGGTCGCATTGAGGGGGAAAGTTTAACTACATTGCGGCATGAAGATGTTCAAGTTTAATCCAAGTAGACATTATAGGTAAATCAAGATTTCCCTCCCTGGACTTTTAGAGCCTGATTTCGCTTCATGATACAATAACACTGACTTTCTGGGCCGGGGAGAGCCAGTTTGTGCACTCTAGCACAACCCAGTGGACTTCTGCCATCTCTCGGATTCACCCGGAGAGGAACTTCACCAGGCAGCCTTAGTTCTCTTACCACTCCCTCACTCGCCATGACCCATGAGCACCCTGGCCTTTCCTCAACCAGCAGTGTTATAAGATCTGAGTCTGCTCACCATCCTTTTCCTATGTTTTTGGTCATCTACATTCATTGCTTTCTAAAAAAATAAATATTTCCATCTGATCAAGATGGAGGCATAGGTAGACACACTTTACCTCCTCACACAACCACAGAAAGAATCACAACTGGATCTCAAAACAACACTCAGAACCATCAGGAAATCAAGTTGTATGGAGGTCCGACAGCCAAAGATATAAAGAAGCCACACTCAGCCAGACGGGCAGAGAGGCACGGAGATGCGGGGTGGTGCAGAGAAGCAGCAGTGGCAGAGCAACAGACAGTCCCACACTCATGTGTGGTGGATAAAAATTGGGAGGGGTACCTTGGGAGCGAACAATTCTAGCCCCCAGGCCAGACCACACAACCCAGGGTTCCAATACTGGGAAGGATAAATTCCCTACCTTCTCGTTGTACAAACCAGTGGGGTTTACGGCGGTGGAAGAAATTGCTGGGTTTTCAGAAGACTCCATTTAAAAGGCCCACATGGACTTAAAACATATGCAAAGCTACCCACTCCGGGATTCACTGCCAGGGCAACAGCTGGAAGAGTGCCAGTCCCATACAGGAAGTGAATGAAGTGATTGGAAATGGGGTGAATGACTGGCAAACCTCCAGAAGCCAGGCAGCAGTACTGTCCCCTCTCTGAGGCCTCCCCCCACATAGAACCACAAAGTGGTAAAGCAGGTTGCCCCCACCCACACAATTACCTAAGGCTCCGCTCCACACAATTTACAGGTGCCTTTTCTACAGTGGGCCACACTGCTAAGACAAGGAGTCAAAGTAGCTCTTCCTAATACACAGAAATACACAGGGAGGCTGCCAAAATGAGGAGACCAAGAAATATGGCCCAAATGAAAGAACAGATCAAAACCCCAGAAAAAGAACTAAACAAAACGGAGATAACCAACCCATCAGATGCAGAGTTCAAAACAGTGGTGATCAGGGTGCTCAGAGAACTCATTGGGTATGCCAACAACATAAAGGAAGAAATGGAGGTTACACTAAGTGAAATAAAGAAAAATCTACAGGGAACCAACAGTGAAGGGGAGGAAGCTGGGATTCAAATCATCGATTTGGCACATAAGGAAGAAATAAGCATTTAACCACAACAAGATGAAAAAAGAATTTAAAAAAGTAATGATAGTGTACGGACCCCCTGGGACACCTCCAAATGTACCAACATCCGAATCATATGGATTCCAGTAGGAAAAGAGGAAGAGCAAGAAATTGAAAACTTATTTGAAAAAAATAATGAAAGAAAACTTCCCTAATTTGGTGAAGGAAATAGACTTGCAAGTCCAGGAAACACAGAGAGCTCCAAACAAGTTGGACCCAAAGAGGACCACACCAAAAGACATCATAATTAAAATGCCAAAGGTTAAAGATAAAGATAATGAATCTTAAAAGCAGCAAAAGAAAGACAGTGAGTTACCTACAAAAGAGTTCCCATAAAACTGTCAGCTGATTTCTTAAAAGAAACCTTGCAGGCATTCCAGAAGAGGCTGGAAGGATTTGAAGTCATGAAAGGCAAGGACCTACATCCAAGAATACTCTATCCAGCAAAGCTATCATTTAGAATGGAAGTGTAGATAAAGTGCTTCCCAGACAATGTAAAGCTAAAGGAGTTCATCATCACCAAACAGTTATTACATGAAATGTTAAAGGGACTTATTTAAGAAAAAGAAGATCAAAACTATGAACGTTAAAATGGAAACAAATTCTCAACTATCAACAACTGAATCCAAAAAAAAAAAAAACAAACTGACAACCAGAGCAGGAACAGAATCATAGATATGGAGATCTTTTGGAGGGTTATCAACTGGAAAGGGGAAGGAGGAGAATGGGGGAAAAGGTGCAGGGATGAAGAAGCATAAATGGTAGGTACAAAATAGACAGGGGAAGGTTAAGAGTAGTATAGGAAATGGAAAAGCCAAAGAACTTAAATGCATGACCAATGGACATGAACTAAAGGGGGGATCACTGGAGGGAAGCAGATACTGGGCAGAGAGGGGCAAAGGGGGGAAATTGGGAGAACTGTAATAGCATAATCAATAAAATACATTTAAAAAATGAATATTTCCCATCAACGGACTGGGGAAAAGATAATGTCGTAAGTGAGTTGTGCTGCCCTCCCCTGGCGATGGAAGCCGTCAGAAGCTGTGTAGTGGGGCCTGGTGGGCGGTACTGCAGGACCTGTTCCTGCTGGCATTGGGCCTCCCCTGCCAGCTGGTTCTTGGCCGCAAGTACTGTGCCGTGCCCTAGTGCCCGGACAGAGCGTGGGACGGCCTCAGCTCCCTGTGGGGCAGATACTAACTTCTAAGCCTCTGTTTATTTGCACAGCATCCCACAGCCTTGCAAGTTCTCATCCTCACTAGTCTTCCATTTTAAGGCCTGAGCAATTGAAAGGAATTTACTTTGCAACAAGTACCCAGGAGGTGAACTTGTTTAACTTTTTCCCTGTCGATGTTGTGCTATTCACTGGGCTGCAAGTTATGTTGCTTTAATAAGTAAGGAGTGGTCAGGCCTTACCTGCCTCACAAAACCGTAAACATGCAGCTCCTTGTCTGACTTTCTAAACACTTGCTTAAAGACAATCCTTCTAGGAGGAGTCACACCCGGGATGACTCTGCGGTCCAGAATGTGGGCAGAGGCTTCAGTCTGTCAGCGCGTAGTTAAGAAGTGCGCATTTTGCCCTCCGTGCTGTGCTAGCTTCTGTGTGACCCTGGACTGGCATCCCTTATGGCTGGGAGGGTCCGATTATGGGGAGGAGACGGACACAGGCAGCCTGGAACAGAACCAAGTGTGGAGCCAGATTGTGTTGTCTAGAATTAGGAGAGTGCCAGCAATTGATCCCAGGCAGTGAAGGACTTGGATTCCGGGGCTTTAAATGCTCTTGACAGTCTGTTTAAGCATAAATATTAGTACAGAGAAAATTACACTAAAATCCCATTGTACTGTGATTTGGTTCCACTTTCATCCTTCCTTCAACTTTTAGTTAAGTGTTCCCTATATCATCCCAGGCACAGTAGATGGCTCTGGCTCTGGGGCGGTCTTGAAGATGAATCCACCATGGCCTCTGTGGCTCAAGGAACTCACAGGGTAGCGAGGGACACCACAGTGTCATGAAAACCCAATGTGACAAACGCTGTGCAGAAATAGCCACAGACTGGGAGCACAAGGAAAGAGGGACGGATGCCAGGGTGGCAGCTAACTGTAACCACCTCTTGGTCGCTGACAACTGACACATCCTTTTTATGTCTTTGTTTTCTCATCTGGAAAATGGGAAGGTAGCAGTGCTGTCCTCTCAGCCGCCTCCACCCAGGCTTACCGAGGAAATCAGCTCTCAAACAGAGGGCAGAGAGAGAGTCTGGAGCTCTGTGCGCCTGTGCGGGCATCTCCAGATCTGTCTGTACAGTGCAGACCCGGCATGAGCTCTGCTGTGCCTCCTCTGTAGGAAGCTTCCACAGGGTTGTCTCTGTGAAAATGGCCCAAGGAAAAGCTTCTGTGGGGCCCAGAGACAGCAAGTACACTCCCCACTTCAGAGAGAGGAGCACCGGTGGTCACTCACATTAGGAAGGGGTCAGCCTGCCCTTTGCCAAAAAGGGAGGAGGCTTGGTGAGCCCATCCCACTAAAAAAAAAGTAAAGATTCAATAGGGCTTCCCATTATTTTCTCAAAAAGGATGCAGAAATGATATGCCAGTATCCATAAGTTAGAGAATTCTATATATTTCTTCATATTGGCATCTTCCCTGCAGTCATTGGGTTGACTTGTCCTCTCTATAAAAAGCTGTAAAGTCTCAAGAATAAGAGACAGGAGCTAGGAGGACTGAGGGGAGAGCACACCCGTGGGACAGAGTAGGGGCAGTTCCACAGAGGAGCAGAGGGGCTGTGGTCACGGCAGCAACTGCAAGAGGGCAGGGAGCACGCGGGACCCGAGAGGGGTCCTCAGGCCTGGCATTTGAAAGCTTCCTCAGATTTTCTACCTAACACCTACCCTCCTGGAACCATCCTCCATATTTACTTCCATAAGCTACTTGCTCATCAGCTTCAGGTTGGCTCCCTAAGGTTTAAAACTTTGGCATCATTGTTTTTCTTCCCTGCTCTCTGTCCCCTACATAGAGTGAATCGGGAACAACAGCATTTAGCTCTTACACCCAGGTGTGGTGCTGATCACGCATTCCCATACCTTTGCAATGTGCCACAGATCTAGGGAGGAAACTAGTGGGGGTGGGGAGAGGAGCGTAGGGATCCCCACCCCCCGTGCGGGGTACTGTGCTTATGTGCTACGCTTACATTATTCCCATCCAATCCTCTCAACAAGCCTAGGTTCTAGGTATTGTGATCTCAACTTACCAGAGCTGGCAACAGACATTCAGGAAATTAGGGAATTAATACAAGCCTGTAGTTAGAGTTCAGTTTAGCTTTAGAATCTGTTACTCCCTAAAGCTGGCACTAACCTGGTGTATTACAAACCCCCCTACTCCTCATCTGGTACTCAAGGGTTTTCTAAAAGCTGGCCAAGCTAGTCATTCGGTGCCCCTGAGCTCTGTGATCCTGCAAACAAGGCTAGTAGCTTCCCCACCTTCATGCCCCTCTTGCCATCTTTTAACCTATAGCAGGCTGTCCTGGTTGCTCGGTGAAACCCTGGCTGTTCTAACCCACCCAAAGTTTGTCTGCTTCATCTTCCAAAGCCCAGCTGCTTTCTCTGAGAAACTCTTCAAGCCATACTTCGTTCTCAATGCCCACTAACTCTCCAAAAAGCCTACTCACTTTCCCCCACCTGTTTATCTGTGTGTCCAAGACTCAGGCGTGTGTCGATGCCTCTGTCCACCCCTTTATACGTGCAAATGGGTGCCGGCAGTTGGCTCTTCATCCACGTGCAGTGTGGCGCTGGCTGGTCAGGCTGAGTCCTCCCTTAGATGGCCGACTTTCAGATGCAGGGACCACCTGCATCCTGAATGTGCTATTTCTTTAGTGCCCAGAATGGACTGGGCATTTATAGAATATAACCATTATGGGTGATGATAATAATGATGAGTCTAGAACTTGTACAATATTAGTACTTCCAATTGAAATATTGAATATCCAAATATGGTGCCCCCTAGTATTAGGGAAGTTCTTCTCCAATTCAGGTGACTTTTATAACTTTGTGCATATAGATAGATAGGTATTAATATTTGATTCATAAATTTCCAGTATGTGTGAATCATTCATTACAAAGGGAAGCACTGTAAATCTTTCCTCATAAAACACAACAAAATGAATAAGTTGGATGGAGTGTTCTGCGGGTCTCCCGGAGAGTAGCAGAGTGTGGCTTTCGGGTGCCTCACCCGAACATCGTGACCACGTGAAAGTGATTCTTAAGCAACGTCTCCCAGAGAGCAGATGAGTCTCAGTGCACAGGGCCCTGTCACCCAGTAACCCCAGGCAACGTGTTCTAGGAGATGGCCATGTGGCAACTTGACCACAGCCAGCCGCCCGACAGAGTGAGTAGTAATTAATCAGCCCTGTGGCTAACCACCCCAAACTGCGCGCCTGCTTTGGAACAGCTTCCCCGGGAAATAGGAGGCAAAAGTCTCCAGGAACTTCTTACATCTTTTCCAGAGAAAATAAATTGTTTCCAGGGAGCTCCCAGGCCCAGGCAGAAGAGAACCTCCACAGGCCACTCTTCTCTGAATCTTGTTTGTCACGGTCCGCGTTTTCCAGGCAGTGGAATTGATTATAGTGACGATGATTATAAAGTTGGCACTGAAGCAAGTGAGCATTAAGAGTAAAGGCATCTTTCTCCCCTGGGTAAAATCAAAGTTTCAAAATATTCCCGAAAGCATTTCCAGAATCCTTTCCCCTCAGCAACTCCTTAAAGCAGTCAGCATTAAGTGCTTGTCTGTTTTGAGATTCTGATATATTTTTGCATGATTATTCATAGACTCCTTTGCCAGAACAGGAAGGCCCAACTGTTGGAACAGTGGGAACTTTTGAACTGATGAGCTCGAAAGATTTAGCATACCAGATGACAATTTATGATTGGGAACTCTTCAACTGTGTGCATGAGGTAAGCTGCTTGATTGAGAGCATTAGTAGGTACCGGAGCAATTCTGGATGGAGCCTGCTGGCATCGCTCAGCTGCAAATGTTAGGACGTGCTGCAATATGGAAAGCACATGATCTTTTTAAAATACTGAGTTTATTAATAAAGCCTGTCAAAGTCTTTGAGTGTTAGAGAAACATCTTTATGATTTACAGTAAGCTATGTCTTCCTGAGACCATTACGCCAACAGCACCTAGCTTGTCGTTAATATTGAACAAGCCTCACTGAAGCCCTTCAGACCTAGAGTGCAAGTCGAAGCCTGGTCAGCGGTGACAGTCGCATTTGCTGACCACTGTCAGTTTGTCTTAACAAACAGAGAAGCCTCACTGGTGTTTTGATTAGAAAACAAAGAAGTGAAATTGTTTTCCTTTCTTTTCTAGCTGGAGCTAATCTATCACACATTTGGAAGGCATAATTTTAAAAAGACCACAGCAAACTTGGATTTGTTCCTGAGGAGATTTAATGAAATTCAGTTTTGGGTTGCCACTGAGATTTGCCTTTGTTCCCAGCCCAACAAGCGTGTTCAGCTCTTAAAAAAATTTATTAAGATAGCAGCACAGTGAGTATCATCAGCCTGGGGAGAGGAACGCGTGTGAGCTGCGTTTGCATTTTGTTCTCTCAGACTACACCTCAGAAAGAAACGCAAGACTCAGGGTCTCCTTGTGCACAAGGGCTGACCACAGGGGCTTCAGAATAACTATACTCTTGTAAAAGGTTAATTTCGTCTAGTTTTTGTAATGTTCGGCATCATCATATAAATTAATGTCTTGCAGCATCCATGCTGGAGCCAAAATCATGACCTCTTTTTGCTCTGAGCTACTCAAACTTTGTGCCTCCTTCAGGCAGGGAGTGGTGTCCAACCCACGGCCCAGGATGGCCCAACACAATCGTAAATTTACTTAAAACATTATGAGTATTTTGTGTTTTTGTTACTATTTGTGCATTTAATGTGTGGTCCAAGACAACTCTTCTTCCAGTGTGGCCCAGAAACTCCAAAAGGTTGGACGCCCCTGGAAGACTCCTTTAGCAAAGTTCTGCTGTAGAAAGTTCTGTTTGAGGAGGCTCTCGAAGTCAATGTCCAACATGACACATTCTCACCAGTAGAGGGCAGTGAGTACATGTGTGTACAACAGCACGTCCAGCTCAGCCAGAATAAATTCGGTAAAATGCGTAACAGCCAGCTAACCTGATATACGAAAATCATCTCCATAAACATCAGAAAAAGCTAGCATCTTATACATATTCTACTGAACAGCACTAAATGGGAAACAATTTATTTACTGTGGGGGCCAATGAGATTTCTCCCTGACACGACTTTAATCTTCTTCCATTTAGATATGCCTGACAACGTCCTGTTGACGCCCATGTTTTTGGTATCGCCACAATGCTAAAAATAAAATGCTAAATGCGGCCTGTGGCTGGGAGATTTCTTTCCTTTCTAAAAGCAGGGAGCTGGAGCGCAGGAAGGTGGGGAGCACAAGCGATCCTTGCTAGGCAATTCCTGAGCCAAATGACTTTGATTCCGTATGGAGCCTGATTTCCAGAGCTAAACAAAGAAGTAAATATTGCTTGACATTGTATGCATATCAGCTTGCCAAATGCTTTGAATTTTTTGCCAAAAATCTCAGGGGTTTTGGATAGCCAAATCCCTTGGATTCAAATGCTGGTTCTCTTAATTTGGAAAAGCTGCCCCTTTGCAGACAGATTTGGTAGAATGTTGCCTATGAATTTCTGGTTCAGAGTGTAGCCACTTTCCCTAGGAGCCGGAATAGCACTGGTGCGCCTTCCCCTGTTTGGAAGGAGATGATTATGGAAACAGACAATACGTGCCCTCCCCATGCAAGGAGCACATTCCCTCTCTACCTCAGCCAGGCTTTGCGGAATGCTGGGGGGGGGGGACACAAGGGGGAGGGGTGATCTGCTCTCAAACGTAGGGGGTCAAAGAGCCATGGGGCCCTGTCCTGTTGTTTTACAGAGGCAACACAGGAGAGCCTTTCGAGAGCTCAGGAATTTTAAAAAAATATTTTTGTCTTTCTTGTCTCTCTTCTTTCTGATTATATGAGTGAGTTGCTGAATTTGGCCTTTTGTATTAATTGATTTATATTATTTAACCATTATTAATCCAAGCTGTCCTGCAGTGGCACTGTTTACTCGGCCCAGCTGGAGAGGACTACAGACTTTTATTCATATGCCAAGATCTATAAAACTGAGTTCTGCACCCAGAAACATAGCGTGTGTTGTCTGGCATTTTTACAGAACTTCAACATATTCTGTTTCAGCTCTTTGACCTGCCCAGAAGTTGGAGAAGTTGGGAGTCCAAATGTTATCACCCCCTTTGACAGATGAACAGACTGAGGCTTAGAGAAATGTCCTGACTAACTTAGAGAGATAAAGTCGGTTGGTTAACAGTGATCAGAGCAGTGACCAGAAAGGCAAGTCTGCAGTCCTGCGTGTGTTCATTTAAAGTCATACAGACAGGACAGAGGCAAACGTACATGTTCATACCCACTGCCGTCAGCCCTGGGGGTCTCTGAATTGCTTTCAGCCACTGTCCTCACCCAGCAAAGGCTTTGCTTGCTTTTTCACTAGTGAGATCACACACACGAGGCTGAGAGTCTCCAAACTCTGTTTTCCCATTTCCACACAGACCATTTAAGCATCCCTGGTTGCTCCCTCTGCAAGAAGAGGGGCAGCGAATGTAACAAGTTAATTAAGCTTTTACAAAAATGTGAATCCAAATAGGATTTGATTATGATATAGTCAAGTTAGATAATCACATTGATTTGGGGTGAAGGATTTGCACTTACTGCAAAATGAATTCTTTCCCTTCTCAAGGAGGTGGTATGAAGTTGAGGATTCCCTTTTATTTTAAAATTAACCCAAGTACCTAGGCTAAATATTGTCATTCTAATAAGAATCTTTGGTCTTGTTCCACAGTATTCTCATTCCCAAATATATATTTGTAAAAGCTAATAGTGGCGTAAGTACAGATTCAAAATGATCGGCGTCACTAACATCAGTAAAACACAGAGAGAAAATAAAGTTCTTTTTTAATTTTTTATTTTTTAATCAGTTGCTTAGGTTTTCTTCTCAGCTTTAAAACTCCTTGAGTTCATAAGAATCATGACTTGTAAACTGATATTTCTCAATAGATTAGACACATTTACACGGCACTGAAGTCTCGGTCCTTCAGCCGTGTGGTTTCCTTGTCGCCTCTCGAGCTGCCACGGCAGGTGCCCGGCTTTGGGCTAAAGGTCTGGCCTTTGGTGAAGGACATTTGTTTTCTCTTTTCCTGTTACTTGAGATGTTTCCCTCAGGTTCCACAAGCTTTTAGCAAACTTTAGGGTCAAAATAACAATCCCTAAGGTAGGTGTCTTTAAGTCCCTTCTCCAAACTTGGATGCAGAGGGCCCAAACCACCGCCGGTCTAAAATCGCAGCGAGAACTCAGGCAGCAGAACGTGGCCGCTGAGCGCAACTTCCCCCGCGTGTTAAACCTGTCGCTACCTGTCCTCATAAAGGGGTCCTGATGAATATTAATGACTACCAGAAAATGGAACTCCAATTTTTTCTAATCTCACTCAGAGTGGCGCTTTGCTCATGCGTGTGTCTTTTGCGTTTCAGCTGTAAGGAGTACAAAAATCTGAATTCCTTTTTTGCCATCGTCATGGGGCTGAGCAACGTCGCCGTGAGCCGCTTGGCGCTGACGTGGGAGGTGAGTTTCCGCCAGGATCCCACTGCGCCTGTCGCCTTAGGAATAAAACCCCAGGCACACCAGTGGGCTTTTTGTGTAGAAATATCACTCACACTCGCATCACGATGGGAAAGGTGGCACACTTTGAGGGAGGTGACCTGCCTTCTTTTTCTAGTTGCCTCCGAGTGTGAATTTAAAAGGTATTGTCCCTCTCTTGTGTGGGGGGAGGGAGGAGGTCTCAGCGTCTTGGTCTCTACAGTGTGAATTACAGTAAGTCGAGTTCCTGGGTGTATGGTAAATCAACAACATTGCTTGGATGACTTCAAAGTTTTTGTTCCTAGATTCCATTGTTTTCTGGATTGTCTGCTTGTTGCTGTTGCAATAAACCTTATCTATAATTAAGAGACAGCAGAAGATCCTTCCCCCACCCCATGCCCAAGTAGTCATTTTGCTTCTGGGAGAATTAGCTAGCAGGCCAACTGTTTGGCCCAGCCAAGTACTGAGTGTCTCGTAACTGCCTGGCAGGCCTCTCTGGCCAGTATAGTCAGTTTGGGGCAAAAGTCATGCAGGGGTGTCATGAATTTCTGTAGCAAATGTGAAGAGTAGTTTGTTGATAGTTGTTCATTTGTGCTAGAACACGTCCTCATTTTTCATTAGCTAAGTACTCAAAATGCGCCTGACCCCTTACATGTGGTACCTAGTCAAAGAAATACTAACCTCTAATAGTACATACACATGAAAATAGACTCTTACTAACGGTAAAAAGTATGTGTAAGTGGGACGCTAAAAGAGGGCAAGAAGGAGATGACAGAGATTTAACGTGCAATGGCGAAGGCAGCTGTTTGCACGGCTAGATGTTTGCCTGAAACATGTCCTTCAGTCCCCCTTGAGGCTGTTTTCTTAAAGGGAAATGCTGTTCATAGGGCAGGTCCTCACAAGTCCTTCGGTCTCAGCTTTCTCCTAAACTCCCAGGCAGATGCAGCACACAGCAGCTCATCCCCCGAATATAGGAATGAGGGAATCGGCGAGGCCCATGGGCCACGCAGCTGTATCATCTTCCACCTGGAGAAAGGACAGGGTCGGTGCTGCCAGCACCGCCGAGCAGTGAAGCAGCAGTGCAGGCTCACCTGTCCTGGGCCCACAGCTCCAGGGATCTCTGGAGACCTGGGGTTTCCTCTCAGATAATCTGCTTTCCCCAACCTGTTTCAGCTCCTGACCCTGCAGAGTCCACATGAGTTGGTTGGAATAATTAAAGTATAAAGCCTCACAGGGGTCCAGAAAGGCCTGGTGTGGGTGCTATATGACAGCAACCAGAAATTAAGGATGCAGCATGTGGGAAACACTAGGGAGTCCCCTCTCCTGGTCTAGGAGAATGGAGGCTGCTGGGGGCAGGCGTGCCGACAGCAAAGGCAGAGAGTTAACTGGCCAGTCCTCAATCTCGTGGGAATAGAAAAGCATCCATCATTCTCTGAGCTGCCTTTTTCATCCTTGCATGTTGCTGAAAAGAGATTAACCTTTCATCATTTATAAGCCACTATTTTTTTAAGGTAAATATAATTATATTATGCAGTGAAAAGATCTGTGATTCTGGTTTATCTACCTGTACTTGCCAAGGGCCTCCCACGCAGCTCTGGTGAGAACCCTGTGGCCCCACAAGTTGTATGGGAGATGGGGCCCAACATCCAGGAACTACAGAACCGTATGAAACTGTCCATGAACAAAACAGAAAAACAAGTTAAACCACATGACAAAGGAAAGGGATCAGAATAGGAGGGAAAGGCCCATCTGAAATAAAGCAAATGGGGATGACAGCTGGGAGCAGGCTCTTGGCCCCGGTGGTACTGACATTTGGGGTGGGGTTGTTCTTGGCCTGGAGGCTGCCCCGTGCATTGCAGGACCCTTAGCAGCATCCCTCGCCTCTCCCCACTGCGTACCAGCAGCACCCGTCACCTCACCTCACCTCACCCCAGTGACAACAAAAAATGTCTGCAGATGTTATCGAATATTCCCTGGTGGGGGGTGGGGGTGCAAAGGTGCCCCTGGTTGAGAACCACTACTCTGGAAGTGTGATTTTATTGCTTTATGTCCTCCTGCCTTTACCCAAAAGCCAGCTAAGTCAAGAAGGAGAACTAGTGTGACCAGAAGTGAGATTCACTCCTCATTCCTACATGATCTCTGTTCATGTGAAGTTATCTCCTAACAGGAGGGTTTGGATACTGCGTGTGGGAAGAGACCCTTAGGTCTCTTGATGCCCTTCCCGTTTTCATGCCTTTGAACAGCCCCTCCAAGCCAGGATATCAAGTTTCCCTGAAGCCCACCTTGAAAATAGGTGCTAGGAAAATGCATTTGGGTTCCTAGACACAAAATAAGATATTTTACAATGTTTAAGTGGAAATATTTAAATTGATAAGTGGATTCTGATATGTGGGGGGAGAAGAAGAGAGGAGTTTTTCTCTGGGTGGCAGAGGCCTAATTCATAAATCAGTTGTTGAAGGCACAACACAGAGCTGAGCTGGGAATCTCGGAGGCCCAGGACTCGGTCGATGCTTCTAGAGTCTCAGGATGGGAAATATGTCACACTGCGCTCTCTCAGTGTGGCCCAATCAGACAGAAAAGTTCAGCTCTACGAAAAGCTTACAACCTAAGTACAGTGAGACCCCTAGATTGAAAGGTGTGTCAGTATTGGCCTACTAGTATAGAGACAAGGGTAGTCAGTGGTGCTGAGTAGTATGCCAAAACATAAACGTAAGAAATTACTAAGTTGGTGGAACTGTCAATTTCTGTATTCTAGCAGGGCAGAGAAAGCATGGGGGAGAAATGCTTTGTTGGAGAGCATAAAAGAGCATAGGGAGAGGCAATAGAAAAGGAAGCAGGTGATGTGAGTTATAGTCTGTGGCCATAATCAGCTGTGTGACTTTGGGCATCGCATTTAAACTGACACTCAATTTCTTCCATCTATAAAATAAAGGTTTAATCTAGCCAAGTAAATGTTTATTGAACACCTGCTGAGTTCCTGATGCTTTTGGGCACTGAAGATATAGCAATAAACAAAACTGATCAAAATTCCTGTTCTCCTGTAGGTTGCAGAGTAAGGGAGAAGGGTTAAAATAGAAAATTTTATAACTTTTAATCCTAATATTGTCTGGTCTGAATTCCTAGTTGTAGGAATCCAAGAGTTTAAATCCAAAACATTTGTAATCTGGGACTGCAGTCCTCTTTTTGAATAAGCAACAGAAAACATTATACAAGCAGGAAGACCATAGCGTCCATAGTAACTTTTGCTTCAACTAAATTGACTTTTTCTTTCAATCATCACCTAAGGTTATGTTTATTGATTTAGAGAGAGAGAGAGAGAGAGAGAAACATCAATGTCAGAAAAACATTGATCAGTTGCCTCCCGTACACGCCCCGACCAGGGATCAAACCCATACAGCCTAGGTATGTGCCCTGACCAGGGATCGATTCTACGATCCTCTGGGGTACAGGACGACACTCCAACCAGCTGAGCCACCTGGTCAGGGCTAGGTTACGACTTTTAAAAGGTGAATTCTCTATATTCCAGAAGATTATCCTCAACTAACGAGGCAGGTTACAGTCTGGCCTCTCTTAGAGGTGCTTGATTAAAAGCCAAAAGAAATACATTTCCTGTAGAAATGGTAACCCTTGATACATACTTAGATATTGAATCTGACGTATAAATGTGGCATTTTCATTTCATTAACAGAAACTGCCAAGCAAGTTCAAGAAGTTCTATGCAGAGTTTGAAAGTTTAATGGTAAGTGACAATGGCTCCTTTATTCTATGCACTGTCTGTATTAATCCAATTTCTGATTAGCTGAATTGAAGTCCTCGTTTCAGAAATTTTATCTGTCCTTGTATGACTTTAAGAAGTTTATGATCCCATTTTAGTGCTGCTAAAACAAGCATGTCTGACTAATGAATGGCACCCTCAGGAACTAACTTAAAGAGGACTTATGTCCCACATAAGGTCAATTTGTGTAACTAAGAAAAGCAGCATAATAGGATCCTTTCCAGCTAGCACAGGTTGACTATGGGTTGGAGGCTGCGTTTTTCTTGGCTTGCCAAAATTATTTCTCCCCACTGGCTGGGAGGTGTTAACAGACAGAAAAGGAGTGCGTGGGACTTGGCAGGAGTGATGGGATGGCTGCAGAGAGGGCAAGTCAGGACTGGCCGTGCCTGGCAGAGGAGGGCGACCCGAGGAGGAGAGCCCCCAGGAAGGAGCAGGGCTTTGGGAGAAGGGAATCTCGTGGCTGCTCTTTGTTTTATACATTTTATATTCGCTATCAAAGGAGTCTCTCCCCTTGATTTCTCTATGCAAATCTCCCTTTCAAACAAAAGGGGAAAAAAAGCAAATTATTTTCATGTCACATAAAATTGTTCTAAAACACAAACCAATTTGTTTCACTAAGTCTACCTTTCTTTTGTAGCTACACTTGATTCCAAACTACCTGACTGCAGGGTGACAAGGCTGGGTGTGTTAGGAGGTGAAGGGGGTGGTGTATGTGTCATTAATTGTTCATCAGCCTCTCTGTTTCCCCAAAGGATCCTTCAAGAAACCACAGGGCCTACAGGCTGACAGTAGCTAAGCTGGAGCCTCCTCTCATCCCCTTCATGCCTTTGCTCATCAAAGGTAATTCTAAGGAAATGCACAGGCCGAGCCAGTGATGAGTGTGCTGGGGAGGAAATGAACAAGGGACTAATCAAGCTGATCTTTTTGGGAAGAGTGAGCCCATCCTTCCGCCTTCTTCGTCATCTCCCCGCAGCCCAGACTTCTCTGAAAGGGTCCGGAAGATTGCGGGAGGAGCAGGAATCCACCGTTTGGAGGATTTGATAGTAAAACAGAGGGTTAATTGGGAAATTTTACTAACCTCAGGTAAAGTGTGTTAGAAAGTTAAACACCTAACAAAAGGAACTATTGTCAGCTTTTTTCAACTGCAGTGTTATGCAAATCCTCCTGCATAAGCTAATGGTGCTATTGTGATTTCTTAGTCTGACATATTTCTGTTAGTGATTAGAATGTAACTTTTATTTCTTTGCAGATATGACATTTACTCATGAGGGGAACAAGACATTCATTGACAATCTAGTAAACTTTGAAAAAATGGTATGTGCAGTATTATTACCTTAACCACAATAGTTTTTTTAAAAATAACATTTGCATTTGTACTAATAAAGGAAGTAATTTTCATGTATGCTGCCATGTTAGAAAGGTAGTTACACATAACTGAGTTTTGAAATATGTGCTTCAGGTTGGCCACCTGGTTCAGTGTGTCAGCTCTCTTTTGTGCCACCGGATGGTATTTGCGCTGCCACTCACAGCGGCCGCTGGCTCTTATGCCCAGTGCTTCGTCTTTGGCTGCCTGTTGCTAAAATGCATGAATGCTCCAGAGTGACTTCTGTGTTGTTGTTTTGTTGTCAGATTTGTGGTGCTAGACTGCCCCAGCAGGCCTTTGAAATGTTTATCTGCTGAGCCTGACTGTAGTGCATGTAGGTAAAATGCAGCTTTATAGCCCTTCTTTATTATGGACTACTCATCTAAATGTGTATTGTTCATCCCAATAAAGTTCAGCAAGGTTCGCCTTGAAACTCTCCCTATCTAAAACCAAAATTTTTGTAAGTAACACATATGGAACCAGCACCTATTCAGCATTTGCCAGTCCTCCCCGCCCACCTAAAAAAAAAGTTTTTTAAAAAGCTGTGTTATGTGACATTAGTTACTTTGCTATTTATTTTCTTTTCTTCTGAGAAGCCAGAACCTTTATTTAGCTACGTAAGTGCATGTTAATGGGATGATGCTCCATTGCCTTCTACATCCTTTGGCTGGTATGAGCATCTCCATCACCATGTCAGTTTCATAATTTTTGATCAAAGTGAAAAAAATTGCTGTTCACTCCTTAGTGTGGAGAATTAAATATATTTCCCTGGTTTTGCAAAAGAAAACCCATTTTCCAGAAGTGAAAGATTTAGAAAATAGGTAGAGGACCTTCTGGATAACTTCTGCAGAAATGCAGGCCGAGGGGTGACGAAGCCAACCATCTGACTGTGAGTATACATGTGCGTAGAGGTGTAGAAGTCAGGGATTCCTGAAGAGTTGACTGACTTTTTAGAACTTTTGATCATTAAAGTTAACTAAACAGAGCAAACAAGAACAGCAAAATTATCCATTGAGGAGGATGAAAGTTGTTCCATCTGGGTTTTAGATACTGGTGTTGTACTCATAACCCACAAAGGCAACATCAAGGTTGTGTTCAGTGGACATTAAGGGAGTTCCCCTCACCCACTGCTGCCCTTCAAGCCCACAGCAGTGGCTCCTACAAGCCTAGCAGTGAGGAGAGAGGTCTTTTACACCCTGCTCTCACAAAGAGTCCACTTTCACTTAAAGCTACTCAGTGGCTATGATAGCAGTTCAGCTGCAATAACAGAAACCTACATTCACAATGGCTTAAGCAAGATAAGTGTATTTCTATCTCACTCGAAGCTTCAACCAGCATGGTAGCTCTCCTCCAGGAAGCAGTCAAGGTTCCAGGCTTCTTCTTGTTGGTTCCCCTTCCTCCCACGTGGTCCACGGTGGCAGACCCACTAGAACCGCATTCCAGCCAGAGGGAAGGGGAAAGGGAAAAGGCAGAGACAAGCTTCTTCCCTGTAAGGATATGACCTGGAGTTGCACTCACTACTTGGCTCTATTTTACTGGCCAGAAATTTAGTCCCATGAAAGGGAAGGTAAAATATGTGGCCCTTATTTTGGGTATCCACGTGCCCCACTAAAAATCAGGGGGTTCTATTGCTATGGCAGACACAGGGAGAAAGGACACAGAAAGAGTACTGTTAGTTCTCTGCTCCTGCAACTATAACTTTTATTTCATTTGGTAAATCATATCATGACAATGTTTAATTTTACAGTTGCACTTCTATGAGTTAGGTGTTACTGGAAAATGAAATAGAATTTCAAAACAATTTGTTTGTGGTTTTTTAAACCTGGCTTTGACCAGCCTGGTGCTTGTCAACCTTCCAACTTGTGCTGTCAATAACCTAGCCCACCCCTGCCCCCACACCTCCACCACTCCCACTTACAGCTCCCCCTAGGGGCTGCTGTTACTACTGTGTATCTTCGGGAAGGAACCGTCTGCCTTTTCAGGCTGATGTTCACGCTGCTTCCCAGTCAATCATCAGCAAGACCAAGGCTGTGAGCAGAGTTGGCAGCCTTTGTGGGGCTGGTAGGCTATATCCCCAGAAGGAGCTTTTGCCAGGGGCAGTAGTCCCCAGGGTGGCCAGGAGCACAGGTGCCTCGTCTTGGTGGCAGCATTGCAGCCATAGCAAACTACTGTGCCAGCCCTCAGTATTTTTATTTTGAACCTCTTCACCTTTGAGGTATGAATTGAGGATTAGAGAATTTGTTGCATATTGGTTTTCAGGATTTATGAAGTATGAACAAAAGAGAATTCACACTCTGATCCTCATGCAAAAAAAGGCAGACATTCTTTTATTTGGGGGGAACATAAAGGAGTATTCAAAAAACTGTTTGAATAAAGCCCTTTGTAGCTTTCTATGGCATACATGAATATTTATAACGTTTAGGAGGTAGACTCGCAGTGGATCAGAGGATAATGTGCTGGCCGGCTGCCACCGTCCCAGGCTGCACAGAGCATGCTGATAGCCACAGTTGCTACTGTATTAGGAGGTTGGTTCTATTTCAGACGTGCCCATATTTAGGTGTATTTATTTATGGACGTTATTTTAAGGTAGTCGTTTTATTTGGAATGAGATGCATGAGGCAAAGTTCTGTACTTCTGGAAACATTAACAGAAGCTAATTCATGAAGGAAGAGAAATGTTTTTTATTTTTGTATTGTGAAGGAAGGGAAAATTACCCCTTTTCCCTCTTGATGCTTATGGCTGGTGGAATAAATAAAGTGACATGAGGCAGATTAACAGGAGGAAATCAAACTTAATATATATATATGGGAAATCACATAAGCATGAAGAATTCCAATGACAGTAAAGCAAAATAAGGTATATGTGTCATTCTGGACTAAGGAGAGAGAAGCAAGGGCCTGGGACTTCAAAGGGAACTAAAGCCATTCACAAGGACATGAAAATAGTTCGTGTTTGGTAAACAAATGTTTGCTGGGACGGAGAGAGGACTTTGATCAAAGGGGCCTTTCCAGGCCCTCCCTGTGTATCACACCTCGCTCAGATGAAACTGTTCAGTTGCTGCCTGAACAACGTGAGTTTGAAACCTGCAGGTCCATTTACATATGGATTTTCTTTTCAATAAACATACAGTCTGCCCTTCAAAGCCCCAGGTTTCCACCAACCACTCACAGGTTAAAAAAGTATTTCCAATCCACGGTTGGGATTCCGTGGATGCAGAGGGCCAACTGGATGCATTGTCCTACATCATTTTATGTAAGGAACTTGAGCATCTTTGAATTTGGGTATCAGCGTGGGCCCTGGGACCAATCCCTGGGGAATACTGCTGGACAACTGTAGTTAAGTTTGGGGGGAGTCAAAGTTATACACGGATCTTCCACTGCACGGGAACCAGCATCCCTGACCCCCACATGTTCAAGGGTCAACTATTGTTATTTATGGTGAGAGCTTCTTCCTGGAACAGGCTTTCCATCTTAAATTCTTTTAGGCAGTTAGAAGGAGGTTCTTCCCGAGCCTTCTGGACCTTCATATAATACTCCAAAGATTCATGTTTTGGGTTGGTAAACCCTGTTCCCCTTCATGCACAACACTCTGCATGTGCCAGGGCTACTGTGATCCATGGCCATCATATGTACAGTATACCATCGTGCATGTTACACATGGGTCTGTGTGTCACATACCTCCTGGATAGTAAGGATCCACAGCCAGGGGCCAGGGCCCAGGGCGCTTCCTCAATGCCGCATTTAGTGAAGACTGGCTCAGCTCCTGGGCCTGTTCGTCTTTAGCTCTGGCCCGTCCAGTGCACTTCATTCTGCTCAGTGGCTATCACAGGCACAATCTTTGTAGCTGAGAGACTATATACTTTTAGATCCTGTTGTGGAAAAAAATTCCTGTCCTAAATACATGAAGGTCTGAGTGAAATGATCAGGTGGTATAGATGTGGAATCATTGATGGAGATTCTAAATATATTTGATAGGCCTGTGATAGGGGCAGAGTCAAATCAGTAGGAGCAGAGATAAGAAAAGAAAGGGAATCTGGCAAGCATTAAGAACAAAGGATGGCAAAGACCTTGAGGGAACACAGAAGGAAAGACAGAACTGCGGAGGGCAGGCATCTGGAATAGGCATGACGTCGTCGGACAGACGCTGAGCCTGAGGAGAGAGAGGCTGTGCGGGCCGCTGTCTGTGAGTGGGGGGCCCAGGGAGTGTAAACTTGAGAGACGGCCTTGCCTGGAGGAACTGCCGGTCTGAACTTGAAAAGACCGTGGGCTGTTTTCTTCTGGAGAGTCCTTTAGGGCAGTCGGATGAGCAGACCCTATGGCGGTGATTCTAACGGGCAGTGGGGGGACGTCAGAGTCAGTTCTGGTGTGGAGAGGGGGTTCACGCTGTCCCCCACACCGAGTCAGAGCGCCCTCTAAAGGAGCGAGTTCTCCTCACATTTATCCTCGATTTGGAAACTGCTGTTTTTAATAAACCAGTTGCTAATGGAAGTGTGTCAAAAAGTCTGCTGCTTCTCTTGGGGAGGGAATTGCCAAGGAAAAGTTTGGATGGGGAGCAAGAGTCAGCACAGAGCTGGCCAGGAAAGCTGGGGTGTGCTGGAAAGACCTGGTGGGTTATCAGCTCATCCGGATAAGAGCGAAGGTGCAACTTGGTCATTCCATCCTGAGGGGAAGGTGCCACAGAAAGGGAAATAGGGGACCCACCTAGGGCCGGGTCTGAGAAGAGGCCCCTCTGACACCTCATTGGATTTAAGGGCAGTCGCTTGCACCAGAGCTGGAGAGAACTTTGTGTCTGGGACAGTAGCTTCAGGGCCTCTCGCCTGTGCCAGGGGAGAGTGCGGACGGCTGGTCGACCCTTCCTCTGGTAGGCATCTTTGTCCTGGTCGCTTGCAACTCAGGCGCCAGGAGCAACGTCTGCTGCTCCGTCACTCTGTTTTCAGCTAATAAAGAATGAGCTACTTGAGGGCAGTTACAGACTCTTTCACTTGCTACCTCATTTTTCCTCTGTGAGCTTCCCCCTCTATGAGTTTATGTCCCGAGGGAAATTCATGAGCTTTCACTTGGGCCCATTTCTCAGCCCTGTAGGTGAGGAGCTGTATGAACATATTAATTTTTGCCAATAAGCTCTGAAGACCTACACTTAGAATTAGTCCCAAGAAAAACAGTGGCTGTGTGAAACTTGAAATGTGGACCCCCATGGGGAGCCCTGGACTTCTGTCCAGGGACTGTCGGGACCCATGAGGGCAGCCCGATGAGCAGCCTCTGCAGCCGCTATTCTAACAGGCAGTGTGTGTGGGGTGGGGGGGGCGTCAGAGTCAGCTCCGATGTGGAGAGGGGGTTCACGCTGTCCCCCACACTAAGTTGGAGTGTCTTCTAAAGGAGCGCGTTCTGCTCATATTTTTCCCTGAGTTATAAATTGCTGTTTTAACAAGCCAGTTGCTAATGGGAGTGTGTCATAAACCCCAGGTTTGCTGAGGTGGGAAAAAAAGATGAGAAGACCTACTTTGGAGGTGTTTGCCCACTGGCGCTGCAGGAGAGTTGCCTGGCCTGTTCTCGGCAGGGCAACCTGCCCCGGCAGGACCCCAGAGCCTAGGGTATAATTTTTGGCTTCATCCCTGCCATGAAATTTGGATAATAAAGCCTAAATCGCCTCAACCTTAGTTTCTGCCAACCTTGACTGAGAACACTAGTGAATTACATGGGAAGCTTAAGTCCGCACAGGGATAAAAAGACTCCAACTAGATGGATTTTAGTGGAGATACATGCCAAGTCTTCTAAAAGAAGATTTTTAGTCAAGATTTTAGTGGAGATACATGCAAAAAAATGGCCCAAGAAATAAACCGCACATCTACAGGGAAGGAAGCCAAGTCCGAACAGCAGCGCAGTGACATCAGAGGAGAGCTTCCATTCACTCTTAGCTCAACGGATGTCAGTAATGGGGCTTTTTAAAATTGTGGGCTTAGCTATGTAGCTTTGTCTAGATCCAGGAAGGAAAATAGTAATTCTTCTGCGCTTTGGGATGTGCTTAGTCTGGGGTACCACACTAGACACTGTCCAGAAGAGACCCAAAACTTTCTAATGAAAAACTGTGAAAGAAATTGTCAATATTTAGGCTGACCAGGAAAGACCTGGGGGCAGGGAAGTGTCCGTGAGAGTGGTCTTCAAGTATTTGAAGGACTGTCCTGTTAAAAAGGAGCTAAATGTGTTTGTTGGAGCTCCAGAGCTCAGAACTAGAATCGGCGGGTGAAAAGCGAAGGGAGATAAAGAAATGTTGACTCAGTAAAGAAATCTGTAGTCATTGGAAAAGTGTTAAAAAAAAAGAGAGGGACTTTCCTTAGAGGGTCAGCCTTCCTTAGAGTACCTCTGTGCATTCATTTAAACAGTAGGAAAGCCCTTGGTTGCAGACAAGTTATAAAAGTCATACGTGCCCCAGAGACAGGTGAAGAAGGGGACTTCTGAGGTCTTCTCCAGCCTCCCGGGAGTGTGCCTTCCAGTTAGCTGAGTTGTTAGTAGCATATTAAATACTGCAGGTGTCAGGAGGGCAAACGCAGGCGGAGTCAAAAGATCAAGTTAACCCCTCTCTGGCCCTGCGCCTAGGCACGGGCCGGCCAGGCTCGTGGGCTCTTACCCTGCTTCTGAGGGTTCGCGTGTCACAGCGCACAGTGCACGCCTCGTGAGGAAAAAGCATGGACCTTGTGGCAAAACCAGATTTAGACTCCGAAGTTATCTCTGAGTACAATGAAAAAGACTATGTCAAAATTAAAACTATTGTGAAAATTAATCAAAGATTTAGAAAGGTAGAATGAACTCCAGAGCTGGAAATTACTGATTTAAACCATTATTCTCACATTTTAAACTACATAATGAGCTAAAAATTATGAAGCCTGAATATAGCTATAAAGAGTTGTCTAAAACTAAAGTCAGAATGAAATGTTTTAGCTTTCAAAACTAAAAAGCAGAACAATTACTCCCTACAAAAATGGTATAGGAAGAGGTTTCTGACCCCTGCTAATTGTTTTATTATTCTTCAGAGGGGCATACCGGCAGCCTTTCCCAGGGCTTTCAGTAATTACCCTCCATTCAATATCTGAATTACAATAATTCTACATGGAATATACTTGTGCCCTTTGGATGCAAAGCCTTTAGAGAAGTGAAAAAACAACTTAAAGTAAATTAGCAAGAAAATTATCATAGTTACTGTTTATTTCAGGTTTCCATATATCAGAGGCTAATTATACATTGTATGCTACAGTTTCTTGGAGGTATTTGTAATATATTTCTCATGCTGTTCAACAGACGTGCTGGTTTTTAGGATCCTTTATGAAAGTGAAGTTCAAAGTTTTCCAATTGCCTCTTTGTGCGTGAGAAATCATCCAATGCAGATACGTGTCACTCAGTGCTGCCAGTCCTTGAAGCTGCAGTATTCTGTGAAGTATTATGAATGTCCACATATATGTATTTCTAAAGTTTTGACACTGCTAGGGATTTTTGTCCTGCCAAATAAGTTGATATTTTTTAACACTACATAAGCTTTCTCAAAGTCATTTTCTATACTTTGGTAAGCCAAGGGTGCATGAAAGAAGATAGCAAGGAATGAGATTATATAGCCACTCAGAGATTAGAAAGTCTCATTTCTGGGCTGGAGCCTTATCAACGTTCTAGTAGTATTAGAATTAATCCACCATGTCTGCAGGATCCCCTTTAGAATCTGAGCCGCAACGGTGTTCTGAGACGGTGCACAGAGGCTGGGGCCCAGCTACTATTCAAATACCATGAGCAAGAAATGTACATCCTGGCCAAGAAGTGGTGCTTAGGTCTCACTGATGTTTTTCCTCATATTTCTGTCCCTTTTTTTTTCTCCTTTCTTCTTTTGTTTTTAACTAAGTCAAATAAAGTACAAAGATTTCCTATTAAGTCTTTATGTCAACAAAATTTTACAAAGAAGTTAAGGCTACTTAATAGCAAAATTAGCTAAGGTTAACTAAATGATAATCCATACATCTTCTTGAATACCTACTCATTTTTAAAAAATATTTTAAAATGAAGAGTATCAAAAAGAGTTGCAATGCTATGTAAAAAATTCAAATTAAAACCAAAGTGCATATGTCTTCAATTTTTTAAATATGCTGTTATAGATTAAGTGATATAGTATTAGAAACAAATCTACCAAAATATTAATGAGGTTCCTCTGTGCAGTGATATTCTGAGTGGTTTTTACTCTGCTCTTAACATTTTCTATATGTTTTGATTTTTAAAATGTACATGTATTAGAGTTATAACCGGAAAGGAAGAAGGAGGGAGGGAGGGAAATTAACATTAAAACACACACTTTTGCTGGAAATTAGAGAGGTAAGCAATACATAACATGTAGAAAAATATACAGGTAGAATATTTTGACTGACTGTTCAATCAATTTGATCTAATACCTCATTACTGAGTCCTCAGTGTGGAGGACCTTAACTAGCTAACCCTTCTCCAAATCTAGGATAGTTACACATTCTCTGAACAAATTCACAATGACCTCCAAAAGGTGAGAGCTTGTCCTCAGGAGTAAGGTGGTCTCAGGAACAACAGACTGCTTTTTGTGACCTGAGGAACAAACAAACGACAAAGGGGCATCACACCATTGCCACTCCACCCCTGAGCGGGGCCTCACCTGGGTGAGTGTGGTGGCTGCTCTGTCTAGTGGTCACACAGGCTGTACAGCAGCCAGCTGCCGCCCCAGAGTGGGCCCCGCAGAACAGGCTGTTTTGCATGGTCCCAGGTATTGCTGAAATTAACAATGGTTTGTTTTCCTTCTTGGATTATACACTAAGCTTGCTTGCATTTCAGTCTTTTCTCTTTATTCTTTTTAGCGCATGATTGCAAATACTGCCAGAACAGTGAGATACTGCAGAAGCCAACCTTTCAGTAAGTTCATTGCCGTGACATGGATGGATGCGGATTGGGTCCTTTTTAAAGGAGGCTACTGAGACACTGTAGAAGTCTGGACAATATTTGATTGTGTCAGAGACACTTTGGACCATGAAATCCATGGGACCAGAGCCTGAGTTTCAGGATTTTCTAGTTGTTAAACTAGAAAATAACCATAGGAATATTATTTTATGAATGAACTTAAAGAGAATTAATTTGCTCTTTCCAGCATGGCCAGAGACAACTAAGGCATGATTGCCAGCAAATCCTGCCTCAAACCAGCTCTCCTCATGACTCACTGCTTGGTGTTGAGAAACGCACATCAACTCTTGATGGTGCCGGTCTGTCGTTTATGAACTGGGAAAGACAATATGTATTGTTTCTTGCCATGTTGCAAGAATCCATTAATGGGTATAGCACATTTGTAAAATGTTCCACAGCAGGAATTCATATTATATTTCTAGTATTCCCAGGTGAATTTAAGGGGCTCTTCTTAAATCTGAATATATAACACAATAACTGGTATAACACAATGCTTTAATATGAAACTATTGCTAATAATAAATAGCAATTTTAAACTGTTTGGAGTTAAGTTGCATCATAGCACAAGACCAGCACACCAACCAGTGCTGCTGTCTCCTCTGGGCTGGGATTTTGGGCAGGCGGGTGAGGCTTTGGCTCCCTCAAACTGGGCCGGGAGTGAGAAGGTGGTCCCTGTAAAGTTTTGTGCTGGCTTCATTGTATGAGTCACTTGAAGTGGCTTGTTTCACTAAGTCAACACACTGACTTGATGTAAATGTGACCGTGAGGCTGCCAGGACCGGCCCTTCCGGTAAACCCATTGCTAGGAGACCGAGGAGCTCTCCCTTTATTAATCAGAGCTATCTCTGCTCTCAGCGTCAGACTGGCCAAGGGGAGGGCTCGCTAACGTGGGGTGCCAGGAATTGCTGAATGTTCATTTTTTTTTAATGTGCAGCAGAAATAATCTAGGAAGAATGATCTTGATTTGGGGAGCAAGTAGACCTTTCAAAAACTGATTGAAATGGCTGTGCCTTCTCATCCTTGGGAAGTGAGAATAGTCTCGCCCGTGGTCAGCCGCTCCCCGGTGGCCTCTGCCGGAGCCGAGTGTCTCACACCTCCTCCTCTGGAAACTCACTCTGTGTGCAAAGACTCGGTCGTTAAGCAGTTAGACAAGTGAATAGGAGAATATATAATTGGTGCCAGCCTACAGGGTTTGTAATCTAGAATCCATGGGCCTTTGAAGCGGGAGGTGGGGGGCTGGGGGGGGGTATTGTCCAAGAAATTCCTGGAATCAATTGTAAAATTTTGTGTGCTGAAGAGGGTTCATATCCTTGAGAAGGTTCTCAATGAGGTTCAAGAATGAAAGAACCTCGATAAAATATGTTGTGTTCCATAAGCCTCTTTTGGAAGTAAACCCCCATCTGCCTACATTTTCTCCTAGAGTTCTGGGGGGTTGGAATTTTTATAAATATATGTAACTCTCCGCTGCATTTGTTGAAGTTCTCAGTAACTGCTGGTAAACAGCAGCTGCTCAGCTCTGAAGTCAACAATCTATAGATAAAGCTATAGGAATAGATTCATAAACATTGTGGGAATATGTACAATGTAATTACAGTATATTGTACATGCAGAGTACACTGCCAGTGAGAAGCGAGGAAATTAAACACTGTGGTATTATTTATATGTGATAATTATACTGATGAGTTTCTTCTTAGAGCAAGTAGGGGCCTTTGTATCTTCTCTCTGCTTCTCTGTGTTCAGACCTGCAATACTCCCCTTCAGCCCTTAGGCAGATGGCATTCCGATTGTCTTGGGGAGTGGTGTGGGCGTCTAAGAAGATCAAATGGACTGCAGAGCCCTGCACGGTGGCAGAAAGGACTCTGGTCTGCGTGCAGACTCTGGGTGGGCTGCCTCTGGTGTCCCACTGCTGGATAGGAGCCCTGTGCCAGTGATGCACGGGGCGGGGGTGGCCCAAGGACCCCAGCAGAAGGGTTGGGTCTACACCGGGCATTTTTTAACCTTTCATTTTAAATTCATGCCACCGTTTAATAACTGAGAGAATCCCAAGGGAAGAACGTCAGATTTTTCATTTCTCTAGAAAAAGAGGAAAAATCTGGCAACTCAGGGTGCAGATGCAGAAGATGAGTGGCCACTTCCAGAGGGATGTGTGTGTCTAGTTTGCCACATCAGGCTTGGCCTTCCTCTCCAGGCTTGGTCTTCCTCATTCGCGCACATGCCCAGTGTGGGGCCATAAGCACTTGAGTCTTCTTTCGGCCTGGTTTAAGGGAAACCAGTCAGTCGAAGAGCTCTGTTGCTCACATGTTTGGGGGTGAGTGAGTACAGAATGGTAGCCAGGGTTTCAGAGTAAGTTATGTCACAGAATCAAAGGTCTAGCAGAAGTTGTGACTTCAACCCATGAACTGGGTTTTTTCCCTGAATGTGGACATCTCTCAGAACACACAGCCTGAGTGGCAATGTGCAGCATTGTTTGCACGTTGTTCGCAGGTAACAAGGGGAGCTGGACTTACCAGTCTCACTGGCTTGCTTCGGTTCATCCCAGGTTTTAAGTGCTTTTGTTAGAAGCTAATAACAATGGTCTTTTGTCCATTGTGTCGTTAGCCCACATCTGGATCAGAGTGGGCAGAGGCCAGAGTATGAGACACAGGTGGGATGGTATGGGAAACGATTTTAACGTATAGCCAGGGACTATCAGGTGATGCTTTCACTTCTTTTTTAGTGACTCTTTTTTTTTTAATAACATGCAATGCAAAGGAAAATGATCAAAATAGGTGATTCCAGGGAAGAAAAGGGTGAGAGGAGAAGATGGACCATCCAAGTGGAAACATTTCAATGAATACGGTGTTGTTGAAAGGTCTTGACAGAACCCAGCAATCCAAGATAAGCGTAATGAGTAGCTGGAGAGAATAAAGCCGTGTCTTATATGCATATATTATGCAATGCCATCTCTTCTCTTTTCCCACAGATCTTGACGCAGCTCAAGCTAATAAGAACCATCAGGATGTCCGGAGTTATGTACGGCAATTAAATGTGATTGACAACCAGAGAACTTTATCCCAGTTGTCACACCGATTAGAGCCTCGTCGGCCATAAACATTTCAAGTGTCCAAAACAATGGTTTGCCTTCAGCCCGCGGTCTTTCAGAAATGGCATTTATGCTACCACTGACTGTATTGTCACGAGAGAATTCTACACAACAAGCAAAAACACACCCTGAGACATCTCGGGGCTGCATTCAGCTTACCAGCGTCACGACAAGAGAAGAAATTCCTTGGTTTGCATCAAGCTTGCGCCCCCTAGCTTAGGAACCCCCCCCCCATTCGCAGTCACCTGGTTTCATTTCCGACTGTGCTGTCTTCTTTGCCAAAACATAAAATAAGACCCATGTGAAGAGTTTGGTAGAAATACCGTTGTCAAGAGAAATATCAACTCCTTGACATTTTTTTCTAAGAACGCTTACAGGGTGAGATGTGCTACATACAAGAGATTTATTTGAATACATCAGTGGTCATATAGTTCCATAATTTTTAACTTAACATCTTGATTTGGAGCATGAGGTGTTAGAAGGTGCCGAGGAGTCAGTATAAATCCACATCAAGGTTGTATTCTTCCATCTTTAGAGTCTCAGCTCTGAGGAATTGAACCTGACCTTATTACTATGAGACGTTATGGCTATTTATGTAATTTAGGGAGGACCAGTCTATAATTTCTGAATGATATATAGAATAATATTTATGTTTACAATGTAACCTTTTTAAACTCACAAATCAGGATTACATACATAAGAATTCCACTAAGAAACTCCAAGGTTCTTAAAATTGCCAGCATTAAGATAAAAAAAAATTTCAGAAGAGCACAATATGCATAGAACATTTTTCAAAATTAAATATTTTCCTGGGCATTAAACACCTTTACTCTTGGCTAATTATTGTTACTGATTAAAAAAATATTTTCTGGACTTAAATGTTATTACAAATATCTTAATTTTCAGCAATCATTTTGCACTTTCAAATAGATTGTAAATAGTTCATTCAATCAATGGTATAGAGTTATTTATTTGCTATATAATAGCTACTGTGCCAAATAATTACTTTTTATTTATTTGATTTAGTATGTGATTTGGGGTACACTTTTCCTGGTTTCACAGTTAGGCTGCATTTAGTGTGTAGGAATTGTATGTATGTATATCTCCTGTAAATAACAGCTAGTATCTTCATTAAATACAACTGTTGACAAGAAGTGGTTGTGTTCTTCAATTCCTCAAATATGGGAGAGAGAACTATTTGGTATAGTGGGGTCCTGGATTTTTAAAATTCAAACAAAATTCACATACTATAAAAGTCACCTTTTTAAGGGGTACAGTTTGGTGGGCTTTGGTATATTCACACGGTTGTACAACCACCATTACATTATAATTCCAGAACATTCTCCTCACTCCTAAAAGAAGTCTCATACCCATTGGTGGTCATTCCACATGCTTTTCTCCTCCCAGTCCCTGGAAACCACTAACCTGGACATTGTTTTAAATAAATGGAATCATAGGTGTAGCCTTTTGTATCTGATTTCTTTCACTTAGCACATTCTTTCAAGTTCACACATGTTAGTGCATGTATAAGTACTTCATTACTTTTTATAGCTGAATAATAACATTCCTTGCACGGGTATACCACATGCTGATTGTCTGTTCACTGGTTGGACACTTAGGCTGTTTCTGCTGTTCAGCTATTAGGAAATTGCTGGTATGAATGGGCACTGGGTGTTAAGGCAGCCTGGTGAGGGGCCTCATAGGATTTCTCAGTGATTTAAGCACTTAGTATATATCTGATGAAGAGATCTCTAAAATTCTTTAAATTCCAGGCATCTCTATTGTTTCATGTCAGCATTTGCCACAGTATGTTCCAAGCTATACTAATCTCACAAATTCACATGCTCTTTATCCAAAAGCAGACACACAACTGCAAAGCACAAACCCTAACCCAAATGGTATCTTCAGATAAACCCAGGAACCACTGTGTCACTGCCCCATTCTCAGAAATAATTCCCACCATCCATGGATGTGCTAAAGGCTCCGAGAAGTCCTGCTGCGGTCCTTGTTCCCGCCCCACAGCCAAGCCTGCTTGGAGAAATGCTAGAGCAGGCAAACACGTGCTCTGCGTCAGTCGCACAGCAGCTCCAGGGAGGTCTTCTGGAGCAGAGATTCTGTTTCATGCAGCGTTCTGCCTCCTGCCCCAAGGACAGCACAGTGCTTGGAATTTACTAGAGAAAATAACGAAAGTCTCTGAACAGGTTTTCTTGAAGTCATTATTGTTCGGCATGTCGCTGTCTCATAGACCTCAATACCAGCTGTAAGGTTTTCACTTACCTGTTTTTCCTTCTCTAGATCATTTTTAAAGATGACAAATAATGCCAAAAGCCTAGTCCTTGGGCATCCTGGCTCTTGTTTTGCTCTCCTTTACTCCTACCTTACTTAAAGCTGGCACCCTGTGTCTGTCAGCGCCTTTCCCCCAGTTCCATGACCCCTTATGTGTGACCTTCTTTTAATTTGGCTTCCACATTATTCAAAATGAATACATGTTCTCCCACGTATATTCTCTTTGGTCTTCCAAGTGAGAATAACTGTTGCTGCACTTGATAAAGATAAGAGAGTTTTAATTATGTCTGTCTTCCTTGAAAATGCACTAAACTCTATTATTCAAGGTAGCAGTGGCTAAGGGAAAGAATCCACACTCTAAAAATGGCAAAGAGTAGCCAAGCAACCCGTCCTGAAGCAGGAGCTGCAGTTAATATTTCCAAACTTGCAAACAAGCCAAAAAAAAATGAGTTGCCTACAGGGTCACAAGAAGGATAATGAGGTTTGCAGGAGACATGAAAAAGAAGAAAGAATGTTTTTACCAAAAGCGCCTGTAAAAAATTATATATTTAAGTGTTTAACATACCTGCTTAGCAAGGTCACTGGCACAGTGTATAGGAGCCAAGCTTTTTCAGCAATTTTTGAATACCATGCAGGTTAAATAGATTTCTTCTTGAATTCAATGGCATTTTCTGTGAAATATGAAAGCAGATCAATGACTACCAGTGTGAGAAAATTAAAAGAAGTGTCATTCTGATTTAAAATTGTGCTTATAATTTTTTTAAATCACCATAGAATGTGTAGCGTGGTAAAAATGAACTTCTACCTTGAATATCTTTTTTTTGCTTACTGTTGGTCTAAAATGTATTACACCCCTTGTTTCAAAATAATCTTAATTTTCTCTATTTGTCCTACATGGAGAAGAGTGTGATGAGTCAGTCACAGCATCCTTGCCTTATTTTTTTAAGATTTCATTTATCTATTTTTAGACAGAGGAGAAGGGTGAGAGAAAGAGAGGGAGAGAAAAATCGTGTGTGGTTACCTCTCACGCACCCCCTACATACCTGGCCTGCAACCCAGGCATGTGCCCTGACTGGGAATCAAACCAGTGACCCTTTGGCTCATAGGCCATGCTCAATCCACTGAGCCACACCAGCCAGGGCAGCATCTCTGCGTTATAAGCTGGAGAAGTACCTTTAACTTAACTATTATTTGTCATCTTTCGATTCCTTCCTTCCTTCATTCATTCGTTCATTCATTCATTAGCAAATAATGGTCGAGGAGCTTGCTGAATGCCAGGCCCTCTATTTGCTCAGGATTCAATGATGGGGAAAATTAGAGGGTCCCTGTTCTCCTGGAGCTTATCATCCAGTGGGAGAGACAGAAGATTAATCCAATAATCACACTCAAAATAAATGTGAAAACATTTCCAAGGGAGGATATGTTGTTGCAAGAGTATCTACCAAGAGGATTTAACCTGATCTGAGTGAGGAACTGTTTCCTGTGAAGTGACAGTTGACCTGAACTCGGAAGGATGGAAATGCTAACTCAGCAGGGAGGAGAGTGTGTTCTAAGCAGGAAATAACCTTGAGGTGTGAAGGATGGGAGCTCACTGTGGCAGAGCAGAGAGACCTGGACAAGCATGCTCCAAGATGTGCTGGGGACCTAAGACTGGCTCAGAGCCCTCGAGGTCTTGCAGGCCTTTTGACGGAGCTTCGTCTTTTACCCAGGAGCAGTGGGAAGCCATTGAAGTGCTTGAAGCTAGGTGTTGCATTTCTAATGGTAGCCCTTGGAGGGTAAGGTCATCGCTTTGTTTCTGTTTGTTTTGTGTTCCTGGGTTTTTTTTTAATGGTGCATTTTTTTAACTTTATTTTTAATTACAGTTGACACACAATATTATATTGGTTTCAGGTGTACACCCTAGTGATTCAACATTTTATATACCTTAGAAAACGAGCGCCACAGTAAGTCTAGTAACCATCTGTCACCCAACATGGTCCATACGATACTCCCTCTGCTGTGCGCTGCGTCTCCGTGAGGCTGTCGCTCCACGATACCACACAGCAGATGACACATGACGTCAACCCTGAGTCCTTAATTACTTTATTATGCAGGCTCAGAGGTCAGACAGAGAAAATTGTGGATGATGTTAAAAGGTGTGCGTAATGAAAATATTAAAAGTGGTGGACACAGCTAACCACACAGAGCCAAGCCCTGCTCCTCCTCCCCACTAAGTCAGTGCGGGGCCACTCGGTAATGTTTTGTTGTGCAAAAATGTACTTGCCATAGAATTTACCATTTTAACCATGTTTTGTGCAGCCCAGAGGCATAAAGTACAATCATATTGTGTGTGACCACCACCACCCATCTCCGGAACCTTTCATCCTCCCAAACCAAAATGACTCGTTACACAATGGCTCTCACTTCTTCCTCCCGCAGCCCCGGGAAACACAGCTCCACTTTTTGTTTCTAGAACTTGGAGTTTGCTGCATATAAGTGGAACCACACAATATTCGTCCCTTTGTTTCACTTGACATTTTCAAGGTTTACCCATGTTGCAGCATGTGTCAGAATTTTCTTCCTTTTTAAGGCTGAAAATACATACCACATTTTGTTTATCCATTCATCCATCATTTAATTTGTTTCTGCCTTTGGCATTGTGAATAACAGCACTATGAGCATGGGTGTGCAAGTACCTGTGCAGGTCCCAGCTTTCAATTCTTTGGCTATGTACCTAGGAAGAGAATTGCTGGATTTTATGGTAATTCTATATCTAATTTCTCAAGGAGCTGCCAGACTGTCTTCCACAGTTGCTGTACCATTTTATAGGCTACATGTAACACAGCCCACGCTTACCTCTGTCATCTCCTTGGAGACTGAGGGTGCCAATGTATGGCACAGCTGCTGCAAAAAGCAACTGCTAGGGGACCCGGGCTCGGTGCATGGAGGTCCAGGCATGGAGCGGAAAGTCTGCATTTGCCTCTGTGCCCTCCTTTAAGCCTCGATGGCTCACAAGGCAGTCACAGCCCTAGAACCTTGGTGTGTCCTTGCTGCTCTGTTGGTTACTGTGTCAAACTACTGTTGCCTGACACTTAAGGATGGGGGAGCTGGAGGAAATGTTACTAATCCCAAGAGAACAATGGCCTGGGGACAGGAAAGTCCCTGCCCGGGTTGCCTATGCTCATCTGGTAGCCAGGGACTGTCAAGGATGATGCAACAGGAAGCCAGGATCTTTGTTCTTGGGCAATTTAAATTTGGAAAGGTTGGGGCCAAAGCTGTGCTATGAATAGAAGTGAGCACAAGGCACTGTGAGCTCCTGGGTGCAGACATGGGAGCAACCCCAGACTTGAGGAATAAAGAGAGGCTGGGACCAGGACATGTGGGAGCTGCCCGATTCCGCAATAGTTCTCTTCCCTCAGTGCCAGCCTGAAGGGTTCAGACTCTTCCTAGGCTGGGAAATTCAAGAGGAGTGGAGTTCTACAATACGAGGACCAAGAGAATAACTGAAGAAAAAGTTGGCATAAAAGTCTTCAGAACAGGTTTTTGCAGCCCCTGTGAATAAAAGTGGATTAGAAGATCCTCATGAGGTCCCCACCACTTCACTAGAAGCAGGTGGCAAGGTCTTTAGTGTGAAACAACAGGGACCCAGCAGAAACGGAGGAGAATTGATGGTTCCAGTACGAGTCCTAACATGTGAGTGCAGAGGAAGAGGTTGAGTCTCTCTAGTAAGAGAAGGGCTCAAGGTGAGGAGTCACAGCAGTGCCGGGGGTAGACCCGCGCTGCACCGGCCATGCTGCAGCAGCTTGAGAAGGATGAAGACACAGACAGTCGCATAAACCACACTAGTAAGTGTATCAGTGGCTGTGTGTACTAGACAGGGTTCTCTAGACAAGCAGCACTAATACAGTGTCCAGCACAAATAAGCCCCTTTTTATTACATAAACATCTTTTATTACAAAATCATAAGCATGTAATTCTGTAACAATAATATCACAACCAAGCACACCATATGACATTTTAGGTGAAATGTTCAAACTGCTGTCTGTCTTGTGGGAGACATTCACGTACCCCAGCAACCACACTCAATGGCGGCACTTCTGCCAGATCCTGTATGTATATATATTAATTCAGAGGCCGAAAAGCCCCAAATCTGCAGTGTAGGCCAGCAGGTGAGAGACACAGGAGAAGTGATGGTACAGAGAAAATCCAAATCAGTCTGCTGAAGAATCATCTTCTGCTTGAGGAAGGCGGTCTTCAACTGCTTTGATGAGGCCCACCCAACTATGGAGGGCAATCTGCTCTCTCAAAGTTCACCAGTTTAAATGGTAATCCTATCCCAAAACATCCTCTAACACAGAAAATTAACCATGATGCTATGCAGCAAACCACCCCAAGATTAGTACCTTAAAACACAAAAGATGACTCCATGGGCCAACTGGGCAGTGCTGCCAACCTGGGCCAGGCTCGGCGGGCAGTACGCTGGGCTCCACCATATGTCTGCCCTCAGCGCCACATCATCACTCTCCTCCAGCTAGATGCCTTAGGGTTGTTCCCTTGTGGGCTGTGAAGGTTTCCCAGGGAGTAAGTGGATAAGCAAGAGCTCCTGAGGCCTGAGCTCAGCACAGGCACACCATCACCTCTGCAGCACCGTGCTGGCCCAAGCTGGTCAAGAGGCCAGCCAAGATTCAAAGGGTGAAGAAATAACTGTCTCTTCACATGCAGAGTAGATCACATGGCCAAGATTGTGGATACAAGGAAGGAAGTTACTGCCACTTTTGCAAATAGTCTACTAGAGGGGTGGCAGCACAAAGTGTGAGGGGCTGGAAGGTACACTGCACTAGTCGGGGGGCATTGGGGAGGCCCTGGGGTTCCTGCATGTTTAAAGTGCTTTGCCAAGGTGAATCTTGTTGCCTTTGAGGAAGTAACATGGAATAATAGAAACATAATGAGCTTTAAAATCAGAAATATCTGGGGACGACTTGATCAGAGCCACCTCCAGCGTGTATGGCACCTTCCCAAGTATTAGGGAAAAGCAACCCTTCTCTCCAGCCGGCACTGCCTCGCCTAAGAGCTCCGGCCCAGCCAGGCTTCCCTGTGCGTGTGCCAGGTGGTACACAGCCTGCACCAGTGAGTGCAGTAGCCCTTAGCCGTGAACACAGGTCAATGTATGTCCCCTCTGAGCTTCCACTTCCCCCTCTGCTGCTGGGGGTCACAACACCTCCCTCCCCAGTGCAGTGGGAGGATTCAGTGAGTTAAGGTATGTAAACGCCCAGCGTACTGAGTGCTGGGTGATCAAGAAATATTAGTATCCGCTAGGAGAGGCCACATTAAAGAGTACTTTAGAACATTCAAGGATGCCTGAGAGTCTCCAGCCAAACCAAGTATGAAAGGATGGAGAAGGACAGAAACTCCCACGGTGGCTTTGAGTCATTGAAATTGACTCGGGATGGAGGAGCAGTTCAGGAGGCCTGTCCTTAACCTCATCCTTCGCAACCCAAACTTACACCGATTTTGAAAAGTTGCTGCTGCAGTAATTAAAAGCCCAACTTAGAAGCTATTTACAGTGATAGAACACATTTCACATTACTGAATGAAAAAGGGGAGGAGTGAAAGAAAATTGAATAAAAGACTCATGCTTCTTACCAACAAATAAAATGTTCATATATGACAGAGTAGATCAGAAATTAAACCAGAGATTAACATAAGTCATACATCCATGGATCGCACTAGAAGTTATATTTTTCACTTAAACTGGGTGTTCATTTACATGTTCAGTCCATATAGCCTAGAAACAGTTGTACACTGTTATGAGATCCCTCCTAAGAAAGTAGCTCTTCATTACTAGTTCTAATATCCTCTCACCTGATGCTCCCAGACCCTTATAAAATCCATTTATATTTATGACCAGAAATTAAATTAAAGGTATGAGTCAAAGTGTACATTAAATTAGGGATTATTGCCTGTGGCACTCTATGTGGGCCAGACAATACAGGCCATTTTAATTAAGAATTCACTGTCAATAACAATGCAAGCAAACGAATAACATTCAGTCAACACTGAATCAGTTGCAGGTGGAGAGGATTATGGGACTAAGTGAGATAGGCCATTGTGCTCTGAGCTTAGTGGGCAGAGTTCACTGATGCATTAGAGAAAAAACATTTATGGAGCAACTGAATAAAGTCATAATACAGGGCACGGGAATCTTTTGAGCACAGATGACGGCTAGGGAGAAAAAGGAAACATTTTCTACTATTTAAAATTGGAAGGAAAGCAAGGTCACTAAAGAATACAGTGTTTTAAATACAAAGGTTTATGAATGTTGACTTTGGAAGATAACTTTCTGGGATATATTGATTGATCCAATCATCAATGCTTTTCGCCCATCAGTTCACCTGCTATTTCTGAACACCTGTACATATACACAGTATTTATTCTATTTTTAAAGTATTTTTATTGATTATGCTATTACACTTTTCCCAATTTTTCCCCTTGACCCCTCTCCACCCTGATCCCTCCAACCCTCCAGCATTCCCCTCCCCTAAGTTCATGTCCATGGGTTGTTCACATCTTTCCCCATCTATTTTATGCCTACTAATTATGCTTCTTCTTCCCTGTACCTTTTACCCCATTCCTCCCTTCCCCCTCCCCACTGAAAACCCTCTATGTGATGTCCATTTCTCTGATTCTGTTCCTGTCCTGGTTGTTTGCTTGGTTTTTGTTTTCGTTGTTTTTCTTTTCTTTTAGGTTCATTTGTTAATAGTTGTGAGTTTGTTGTCATTTTATTGTTTATATTTTTTATCTTCTTTTTCTTAGATAAGTTCCTTTAATGTTTCATATAATAAGGACTTGGTGATGATGAACTCCTTTAACTTGACCTTGTCTGGGAAGCACTGTATCTGCCCTTCCATTCTAAATGAAAGCTTTGCTGGATAGAGTCATCTTCGATGGAGGTCCTTGTCTTTCATGACTTGGAATACTTCTTTCCAGCCCCTTCTGGAATGCCTGCAAGGTTTCTTTTGAGAAATCAGCTGATAGCCTTATGGGAACTCCTTTGTAGATAATTGTCTTCTTTTCTTCTGCTGTTTTTAGAATTCTCTCCTTATCTTTCGTCTTGGGTAACTTAATAATGATGTGCCTTGGTGTGTTCCTCTTTGGGTCCAACTTCTTTGGGATTCTGGGCTTCCTGAACTTCCTGGAAGTCTATTCCTTTGCCTGATTGGGGAAGTTTTCCTTCACTGTTTGTTCAAATAAGTTTTCAATTTCTTGCTGTTGTTCTTCTCCTTCTGGCACCCCTATAATTTGGATATTGGGACGTTTCAGGTTGTCCCAAAGAATCCTCAGCTTCTCTCCATTTTTTTGGATTCATGTTTCTTCATTCTGAGTCAGTTGGATGTTTATTTTTTCCTTTTGTTCCAAATTGTTGTTTTGAATCCTGGTTTCCTTCTTGTCACTCCTGGTTCCCTGAATATTTTGCTTTATTTCATTTTGGGTATCTTTCATTTGTTCCTTCATTTTTTTGACCAAGCTCAATCAGTTCTGTGAGCATTTTGATTATTAGGGCTTTAAATTCTCCATCAGATAGGCTGGCAATCTCCTCATCAGTTAGTTCTGAGGTTTGGCTGTGTTCTTTCATTTGGGCCATATTTCTTTATCTTGGCGGACCTGCTAAGTTGGGGCCTTAGGTATTCACTCAAGCAGGGCAACCCTCTTTGCTGCGCTGCTGCCTGCAGAGGAGGGGCCAGAGAGGGAACAGTATGGCTGGCCTACTCATCTCTAGGGCACTTTCCAACAGACTCCCATGTCAGACTTGAAGTATCTCCCACCACGGCAGCCCCAGCCATAGCCCAGAGTCAGCTCTGAGTCTCAGTTTTCCCCCTAAGTCAGTCCCTCCTGGGCACCTCTGCCCAGCTCGGCAGTCAGCCCCGCCCCCCAGCCATCCTGCCCGGTTTTTCTGAGTTGACCCACCAGGTCCACCTTACTGGTCTGGTTATTCTGATTGATTTTTCTTTAATTCCTTGGTTGTTGGAATTCCATGCAGTTTGACTTCCTGGCGTTTTTGGTTGTTTATTGATTTTAGATTGGTCGTTATCCCCCTTTTGATTGTGCAGGGAAGCGAAGGGTTTCTACCTATGCCTCCATCTTGGCCAGAACCAATATTTATTCTAAATACCTAAGGGATGAATGGTCTTGCTATTTACTGATGAGAAAACAACTAGAACATTCTGTTGCTTGGGGTCACATCCTTGGACTGTGGCAGCGTTGGGCTTCCAAACCAAGTGTATCTATTTCCAAAGCACATGCTGTTAAGTACGTGCCTCCATGTACTCCACGTACACGAGGCTCCACTGGCTACCTCTCTTTTTGCCCCCAAGAGCGCTGAGTATTCAGGCTTTTGATGCCACAAGCTAAAAATAACAGAAAGAAGTTCAGGAACCAAACACTAGATTAATTTTGCAAAAATATTCTAAGTGAAGTTTAGAAAAGAGATTTGGGGTTATTTTCCATAAAGTTTTATTTTTAAAAGTGTATGTGTGCGTTTGTGTGTGTCCCTTCATAGATTTCCCATACGTCATTTATATGCCATGGGAAGTCTTCATTTTTACAAGATACAACATCTTCTGCATTCATCATAAAGAAAGCACTCAAGTTCAGGAAGAGGTTTCTGTTGTGTTTAAAATGCTTTATCTCTAAAGCTGAGTGATTGTTTTCATATTATTCTTTATCCTTTATTTCATTTATAATGGACTCCAGTAAAACTGAAGCATCATTGAACTATGTAGATTTACTGAATATTTTGTAGAAAAAACGAAGGGTGTCTCATTACAGAGTATCACAATACTTCTTTTAAAAATCCTCATCGGATAAACCTTGTCTTCCAAATCTCTCCTCTTTGCTGCCAATCATATGGTTTCCTCTTTCTGTTCCTAATTCTCCCCACCCCCTCCAGTTTACAGATCCTTGGAATTTTCTTACTTACTTATGTGTGCAAATCAGCTTGATTTTTGCATAGCTTTAGCTCCAAACTTGAAAATCTCCACTCTGCCTGAGGTTGAAGATATTGTCTTATTACCAGGGTCATTCCCTTTAGGAGGGTAGTATAAATGGGCAAAAAAAAAAAAACTGTTAAGACAGAAAGTAGGAAACATGGTCTTATTTAAAACCAAACTGGCTACAGTGCCCTCTGTCTCCTAAGGGTGGGGACATAATTCACATCAGGGAAAGTAAATCTCTCTCTTCTTACTTTTTGTTTCAGAGACTGTGAGGAAAGAAAGAAGGGAAGACTGACATGCCAGAGCCTCACCCAGTTCTGCTGAGTCTTAGTGCACACTCGGCACAGGCACGCATTCGTGGAAACAGGAGTGGGACCCAGCCTTCACTTTCCCGCGTGGAGCTAAATTCCCAGAACACACACTGACGTCACTTTTCTTTCTCTTAAGGTCCTCTGAGTCACATTAAGCTTAGGAAATAGTTTTTTTCCCTGCTATTTTTGACAAATCCTCAGAGACTGTAGTGATATTTTTAATGCCCTATATAATATCAAAGAATTTCTACCAATTCCCAGTTTGTTCCTGATCTTACCTTCTTGATAGCTGGCCTCTGAAGTTGGAGGAAACTTTCATGTAACTCTCCAAAAGGCTACTCTTCCTGGGTATGTTTTTTGGTCATCTCCAGCATTATTTCTCACATTTTTTTCATTAGCCATGAGGTTATATCTTCCCAAAACCAAAAAGTCCAAGACATGATAGCACCAATAGCACCTTACTGACTGAGTCAACCATGAAAATATGTAGTTAGGGTAAGTGCGTCTAAACCAGACCTGCTGGCCAGCTTGTCTCTCCATCAACTCGAGGTTCCTGGTGAGTCTCCCTACTCAGGGAAGCATCCTATAGAACAAACATCTACTTCATGACAGCAGAGAAAATCCATGCCAGCCACTCAAAATGGTCAGCATAATTTTTCCTCTTTAAAATATAAACAATAACTAACAATCACCAGAAATTTTTGAGAAAACTAGTAGCATAAAAGAGAAAAATGAAGGAAAATAAGGAGAAAAACTGACTCCAGAGAAAATAGAACTAATTCAGGTAACTGGATAATAATTATAATAGCAAATATTTAGCATGTGAAACACGACCAGTAATAACAATATGTAGCATTACTGAACACTAACTCTGAGGCATGTTTATTTATTTTTTAAGTATTTTACTTATTTATTTAGGGGAAGGGAGGAAGAAAGAGAGAGAGGGGAACATTGATGCACAAGAGAAACATTGACCGGTTGCCTCTCGCACGCCCCCAGCTGGAGGCCTGGACCACAACCCAGGCCTGTGCCCCGACCTGGAATTGAGCCAGTGACCTTCAGTTTGTGGGATCGTGCCCAACCCACTGAGCCACGCCAGTCATGGCCATGTATTAATTTATTTAATCCAAACAAAAATTCTATTATAATCCCCATTTTACAGATGCAGAAACCGAGGCTCAGAGGAGCTGAGTAAAGTACCTAAAGTCACACAGCTCGCAGGCAGCAGACCTCAGCCCAGGTCATCTAAATCCAAAGTCTGTGTTCTTCGCCCCTGTGCTGTATTGCACTGAAAGACTTCATCTTTGAGTTTTAGACACTTTGAAGTCTTCATAAACATTTGGCCCAAGGGACCTATCTCATTTATAAGATCAAGCAAGTTCCATACTGACTTGCCTAAAAGTCTGGGAAAGGGTGGGAGCTTGACTTTGGTTGTCTTCCACATACACATTGGGAGATAAGACTAGGAAATTAGGCCCAGGGCTTTAAGAACACCTGTGAGCTTCATTCTAAAATAGGATATCAACACTGAGACTTGGTTTAAAACCAGGAAAATCTGAAAGACATCTGTCTAGAGGTAGATCTAATGCAGTTTCCTTAGAGGCAGGGGATGTTGGTCATGGATATCCTGCTGAGTTATCTCACACACTGAAACTTGTTAAAGAGGTTTATGAAATTAACTCACATGGCAAAATGATCCAGATAAACTGGTTGTCAGGACAGGCCAAGGCTGGCTAAATGAGATTGACTTTTGATTACTCATCAACTGAAATAACTCAGTGGGATTTTGCAAATCTGACTTATAATTAGTTTGGAGTACCTACCACAAAACTTTGATAAGGTTTGCTTTATGTTAATGAATTGAAACACTACGACAATTACCTAGTTATTTCAACTCTTTTACTTTTCCCTGCTATCTGGTGGTAAGGAGAATTTTGATAAAACATTTAAATAATTGTCCCTGGCTGGCGTAGCTCAGTGGATGGAGCGCCGGCTGGGAACCAAAGTGTCCCAGGTTCAATTCCCAGCCAGAGTACATTCCTGGGTTGCAGGCCATAACCCCCAGCAACCGCACATTGATGTTTCTCTCTCTCTCTCTCTCTCTCTATCTCCCTCCCTTCCCTCTCTAAAAATAAATAAATAAAATCTTAAAAAAATAAAAAAAAAAACCCATTTAAATAATTGAGCAAAATGTATTCATATTCATATGTGTGGGAGGAGGGGCAGTTACAAGCACATGCTAGATAATTATTTCTACTCTCTACTTCACTCTGATAGAACGTTTCTTCCTTTGAAGGTTTTGTTTGTTTGTTTGTTTGTTTGTTGTTTGTTTGCAGAAAAGGGTGTTAAGCATTTATTAAATCTTCAGAGACAGAAACTATTCCAAGGTGTGTATTTTACAGTTGAACCAGTAAACACCAGCAATGAATAATAGGATAAATGATAGGAGTGATGATTTCAAGCATAGTTAGTCCCTAAGGAATTTTCGTATTTACCTTATAGAAATAGCTTATAGTTATCCTCAGAATCTCCTCGTTTCATTCAGAGATTGCCTGTCAGGTTGTCTTTGTTTTTTTCTCACTGAGGTCTCCCTGAAATACAGCTGCTTTCCCAAAGCCAAAGTCTTTTCACTGATTCCAGGAGTTCCCTCAGGAACAAGAAACCCCTGAAACCCCTGAAACCCCTGCTTCAGGAACCCCTGAAAAACTTAGGGATTTCTTGCACAAAGGATCCCAAGAAATGTTACTTATACTATGTACAAATTTAGAGTGATTCTAATTTTTAAAAGGACACTCTAGAGACTTCTAGGTCTAAAATTCATCATATAAAAACTAGACATTGCTCAGAAATTTGTTAGCTGCAAGTGGCAGAAACCAAAATGAAATTAGTTCAAGAAGAAAAGAAACTGACTAGCAGCTGAGGCTGGCAGGAGGCTGAGCACGGGGTTTCTGGAGTGCTGATTTGGCTCTTCTTGCCCTATCGGTGCCATGTGAGCAATTGCAGGCCCAGATCAAGAAAGATCCCCGGCTGCCCTGGCTTAACAGTCTAGAGTGAACATCTGTTTCTGCCTGCTCACAACCACTTCCCCCTTTTGGTAACAGAGGCATGATTTTGCTTTATGGAAAGGTTCCTCTCCCATTTACTGTAGTCCTGTGGGACTGTGGACCATGGTGCCCCTTTCCCCCTTGTCTCAGGGGAAGGCTGTGACCAGCAGGGCCAATCACTTGCTCTTTTTCAGAATCTTGAATATTGAGTGGAGTTGAGTGACGGGTGGCAGAATCAGGCTGGAGCTGATTTATCCTGGAGGTTGGGTCCTGACCGCTGAAGAAATCATCTTTTAGCTTTTGCTCTCACATTCCTAAAGCTGCCTTCCCTCACAAGGTCTGGTTGTTAAGCTTTGCTTCAATACTGAGAGCTTTCCTACATCCTTCCAAAAAAACCTCTTTTTTTTTCCTTGCTTAAAGTAGTTAGCATTGGTTTATAATACTGACAATCAAAGAACCTCAATTTATTCCAGCTGCAGGGAACCTCTCATGGAGCCTATATGGAAATCTCAGGGAAGGAGTTTGACCCTATATGTAGCACATTCTTACCCATGGATCAATCACTTACCCATAGAACAATGGGACATTATCACGGTCCACGCCTGGGTCCTGTGCCAGAGGCAAAGGGCTAAGGAAAGTCATCAAATACAAGGAGAAGGGGCAGCTTTCTGGACAGAGAACAAATACCTCTCACTGTCCCCTTTAATCTACTTTAGTTAAACCTTAAAAACTGGGATAAGATAGCCATGAGTTGAGGATCAGTTTTATCTTGCCAGGAGAGTACAAAATTTCTCTTCTTTCTCTCCCTGTCATTCTCATTTTTTAAAAAATATTTCCTTCTTCTTCTTCTTCTTCTTCTTTTTTTTAATGCACTCCAAAGTTCATAGCAGCACAATTCGCAATAGCCAAGTGCTGGAAGCAACCTAGATGCCCATCAGTAAATGAGTGGATCAATAAACTATGATACATTTACACAATGGAATTCTATGCAGCAGAAAGAAAGAAGGAGCTACTACTCTTTGTGACAGCTTGGATGGAGCTGGAGAGCATTATGCTAAGTGAAATAAGCCAGGCAGTGAAAGAAAAATACCATATGATCTCACCTATAAGTGGAACCTAATCAACCAAACACACAAGCAAGAAAAATATAACCAGAGACATTGAAATAAAGAACAAACTGACAGTAACCAGAGGGCAGGAGGGAGGGATAATGGGGGACAGAAAGGGAAGGGTCTTCAAGGAACATGTATAAAAGCTCCATGGACACAGCCAAAGTGGGGAAGGACTGAGGGTGGGATGTGGGGGTGAGTGGGGTGGAGGAAAGTGGTGGGAAAATAGATACAACTGTATTTGAACAATTTTTTTTTTTAAAAAATGAAGTACTTCTGTATTAGTCAGTTTGGACTGCCATAACAAAATACAGTAGACTGGGTGGATTAAACCACAGAAGGCTATTTTCTCCCAGTCCCAGAGCTGGAAGTCTGAGATCAATGTGCCGGTACATTTGGGCTCTGATGAAGGGTCTCTTCCTGGCTGGCAGACTTCGGTCTTCTTGCTGTGTCCTCACATGGCCTTTCCTCAGTACACAAGAGTGGGGAGAGAGACAGAGGTAGATTTTCCTCTTCTTCTACTAAAGGCCACCAATGCTACAAGAGCAGGACCCCACCCTTATGACCTAATTTAATCTTAAGTACCTCCTAAAAGCCCTACCTCCAAATGCAGTCCATTGTGCTTACAGAGTCAATGAATTTTGGGCGAACCCAATTCAGTCCACAGCAACTTTCCACCATGTACTGCGTGTATATGTGTCACTCAGATAGTACATTCCTTCCATTGAAATTCTTCTTCTCATGCATCTACAAGTGTCTGATTTTTCACTCCCCACAGGGAGAAAACCCAGTATATCATTATTGAAGACTAAGACCATTTCTAAAGAGAAAGTTAAAAGTGGGGCTAATAGCCCTAGCTGGTGTGGCTCAGTGGATTGAGTGCCAGCCACTGAACCAAAGGGTCACCGGTTCGATTCCCAGTCAGGGCACATGCCTGGGTTTCTGGACAGGTCCCCAGTGTGGGGCGTGTAACCACACATTGATGTTTCTCTCCCTCTCTTTCTCCCTCCCTTCCCCTCTCTCAAAATAAATAAATAAAATCTTTTTTTTTGAAGTGGGGAGGACAATGTAGAGATTTATCATTAAACGTGATTGATGATGAAAGGAATGGAATGTGTCAGGAGGATGAATTCATGAGAGGAGGAACCAGTAAGTGTCCTTCACAAGAATAAATTCTCATAAAATCTCCAAAAATTTACGTAAGACCAGTTGTTCTGGATGAAAAATTAAATTAATAGATAACCCAATTGTTGTTTCTGTCCTAAGTTCAGTTCTTTAAGACTTCAAAAATAAGAAAAAAGAATGAAAAAGAGTTTCCCATACTAAAACAAGTTTTACTGGTTTTTTTTTTTTTTTGATGTTTTATCTTTTTTTTAACTCAGAAGTCTACTGTGGAGTTATTTATGAACCTATATAAAATTGCATGTTGTTTAGCTAGAGGAAGTCTAAAATGCAGATATTTTCTCTTCAAATCTTAGATTTTGTACTCAATTGCATTGAAAGCCAATTATGAAAAGATAGCATATCTTTTGCTATAAAAATGGACATTTACTGAAAGTTCAACATAGAAAATCTTCCAGAAATAAGGTTTTATTTCTCAATAAAAACAATATCTTGTCTATTCCCTTACTATGTTTCAATAAAAACAATACCTCTTATTTGCTTTTCCATCACTTATGAACACTTTTTAACACTTCATAAATTATCTCGTTTGAATTTGATGACAACTGGCTGAGATAAACAGGTAAGTTATGAGTGGACAACTCATGGGTAGGGAAACTGAGGTTTAGAGGTTAAATAAAATTTTCACAGTGGAAAAGAAAAGATTACCATGGGCTTATATTCAGTTAACACTGGGGGAGAAGAGAGAGAGAGAGGTATTGGTGGTGAGGGGAAAAAGAAGTAGTTCCTGGAAATGTTATGTAGAAACATGAAGACCAACCTCACGCATAATGATTTAAAATTGCAATATGTGAACATAAGTTCTGAAGTAGGTGGCATGTAGGAAGGCTTATCTCATTGAAAAAAAACCAAAACCCAAAACTGGCACTATAGAGGTCTAATAAGGAGAGTGATGTGGGACCTAAAGTGAGGCAAAGGCTCAGTGGGTCTGATTTCTGATTTGCAGGTGGCGTGTATAAGTCTACCATAAAAACGAAGTCACCCCAGATTTTCTGGGGGTCAGGGCAGCAGGGAACAGGTTTATTATAAAAGGAAATGCACACATACCCCTAATGTATATTTTATATTAATAAATATATATTTACAATATACTTATTTAATATATAAATATAATACATATTATATTTACAGGCTTTTAAAAAGATCTAAAATCTAGCCCTGGCTGGTGTGGCTCAGTGGATTGAGTGCCTGCAAATCGGAAAGTTGCTGCTTTGATTCCCAGTCCCACAGGCCTGGGTTGCGGGTCAAGCCCCCAGCAGGGGGTGTGCAAGAGGCAACTGGTGGATGTATCTCCCGTACACTGATGTTTCTCCCCCTCTCTGTCTCCCTTCCTCCCCTTTGCTCTAAAAATACATAAATAAAACCTTTAAAAGAAAAAAGTTTATTTTAAAAAAGATCTAAAATCTATTTCTGTTTAAAACAATGAGACCATGCATAGGAAAATGAAATATGATTATGAAATAATTTTTAATGTAGAATATTTCTTATATCAGTGGAAGAATATCCACTGAGAAAAAAGACTTAATTTCCTTTTATAATTAGCTAGGGATTAGAATACAATAGTTCTAACTCTGCTATTGCTGTGCATTTAAAGATGATGACTATATTGACAAAGAGAGAAGAGAGAATCAATAGATTATTGCTTCAATGAAGCTCACAACAGTGCTGATTAGAGAACACAAATGAATTGCATAATAGTAAAATAACTATAAACGAGTATGGATTTAAGCTGGTGTTAAGACCATTCTTAACTACACTGTATCTTTAGAAAACAGGCATTGACATTACAACAGCAAATTAAATCTATTCGACCACAAAATTTAATACATAAGAAATAGCATTTATTAATGATCTGGAAGAGAGAGTAAATAGCATGTTAATGAAATTTGCAGATGATACTAAATTGGAAGGTGTTACAAACAACAATGCAGACAGGGGCCTAATACAAATGGACCTTAAAAAAATTAGGTAAAAGTCAATGGTGGCAAAAAAAAAAGCAGCAAATAGAACTTATAAAAATATTCATTGGAAAAGTCAAACTTGAGAAAAAATAATACAAAAGAAGTGTGACTGAAAAGATGACTCTGGAATTTGGGATCTTCTGATTATAATGGACTAGCTAATCTCCTCCTGACAGGGCCTGGGCCAGCTGCTGGCCAGTAGCCATTCCTTTACTCCTCCAGCCCCTCTCTAGGCAGATCAGAACTGTACTGCTTAGCTGTGGACTTTTTGGAGGCAAGCAAAATGAAGAAACCATAGAAATCAGGCATGTCTGTTAACAGAGCAAAACAAAACAGGAGATCATACTGAAGAGAAAGGAATGACCAGTGAAGACACACAACCATGTGTTGATGCTATCTGTCTAATGGAGTATGGGTAATGAAGGGGGCCACGAGTGTAAACCTCTCAGCTCAGCGTGTGTCACCTGAGCACTCAGCGAATTCTAGCAACCGCCCTCATGTGATGACGATGGTCATTATTATTGTTGCCACTGCTACTACTATTACGACCACCGTGGGGACTGTCACTCCTGGCACTGTTTACTCATACTGAAGGGATTTTTTCCTTGAACTTGTTAAATGTTCTTGGGTCTTTGCTCTTGTTGTTCTTGCTATAATACCTTTCCCTCCTTTTTGTCCAGCAAATTCTCTTTGTTCTTCTTATAGGGACTCAGAGGTTCTTTGACTTGGAAGCCTTCACTGACCTCCCAAAATTGTCAGGCACCCTGGTGTAATCCCCCGCTTTTGCCCTTTAAGAGCACATCACAGTATAATTCCCTGTGTCTTTTCTGGCGTTTCCACTGCACTCTGAAAACTCTGTGACAGTAGGGACTACACCCGAGTCTCTGTTATAATCACAAAGCTCAGCACAGTGCCTGCCAGTCAGTAAATGTTTGTTCTATACATTTTGCAAAAGTCCTCCAATTTCTCTTCTTGCCCTACTGCTCCATTCATGCTCTAGACTACCTAAGCAAATTTGATACCCCAAATACTCTTGTGAATCTTGAGTCTTCCAGTTAAATGTGAAAACTAAGCTCAAACAATGACCTGATCTTCATTTGTGATTTTAAGGTAATGGCTACATATCTTAAAGGATGCTTGATTGTGTGCCTGAATTTCCCAGGGACCCAGAGTGTTACAGGAGATAAAGATAAAAGGTGGTAATTCTTAGCTGTGATCCACACAGACTGCTCATCATCTAAGATGGAGAACTGAGATGACTAGTGAAAATGCTCCTGGGTACCAGCTCTCATCATAGCTCTTATCACAGTAAGGGGAGGGAAGGATACGCAAAATGCTTTCTTCCTTTTAAGTTGCCTTTCCTTCTATCCTTAAGAGAATTTATGTCTGCACTTCTCTGATCTGCTGATAGCTGGTGGCAGTTTCAGAATTTCTATTTGAGAGTAGCTTACAGCCCTGACTGGTGTGACTCAGTGGGTTGGGTGCCAGCCAAAATGTCGCTAGTCAGATTCCCAGTCAGGGCACAAGCGTGGATTGTGGGCCTGGTCCCTGGTTAGGGCGCGTGCGAGAGGCAACCTATGGATGTCTCCCTCACAAATTGATGTTTCTTCCCCTCTCTTTCTCTTTCCCTCCCTCTCTCTCTAAAAATAAATAAATAAACTCTTTAAAAAAGATCGGCTTAGGAACAACAATCTAGTTGAATGAGAGCCTAGGAGACTTTTTCCTTAAGCCAAATTTGCATAGCAAATACACGGTTTTTAGTGTCATTGCATATTTATTTCGGAGGGTGTTCTTGGGTATAAGTGGGTGCTAAGGACTACCAATCCACTCCACTCCTGAGAGTACAACTATTTTTAGTATAGAGACATTTGAAATTAAAAAATGGGAAGGCTTCATAAGAGAGGTTTGACTATGTCTCTCTTGCTATTGCTCTTTATGTTTGTAAACATATGGGTGAAAATTAACCAATATGCTTCTAAAAAGATTTGAAAGCTTGAAAAAGTGGAGGCAGCCATGGGAATAAGTACTAGACTATAGTTACTAGGTCTGGGGATTAAAGAGAGCAGTATAGTCACAAGGAAGCCAGCAACTTGAGCAAAGAAGTTATACTTAAGGCAATCAGCTTATCACACAATTATGTACGTATTTCAGCTATGAACACATGCAGTAGAATATAAGAGATGACCTCACGGAGCTTACAGCATATCTGAGAATACAAGAGAATGTCTGCCTGATTGTCATTTATTCAGGTTTGTGAGGCTCCTCTTTAGTGTTCATTGTTTCTGCCAATTATAAGGGGGGAATAGAGTGAAGGAAAAATGGATGGGAAAGAAGGGGAATGTGGCTAAAAATACTGTCTCTTAAGGTACCTGTTCCAAATATGAAGTGATACATTGATAGTTTCAAAGCTGGAACCTGTAGCTAATGTTTAAGTGGGCCTTCTTACTTCGCAGAGGAGAAAACTGAGGTCTGTCCAGCAAAGCACCCAGCTGGTGAGTGACAGAATTAAGACCAGAAGCCACACCCTCTGACCCCGAGTGGAGTGTCCTCTCCACCACCGTGCAGTTAGTGCCTTTGGAGGTGAGGTAAAAGGTCTGGTGTTGCCTTATGCTTGGGCCTGTGCTAAAGAGCCTCAGTTTCCCCTTTAATGTTTAGATGGTTTTTAGAATGATTTGATTAGCTATGTTAATGTTATTTTTTACAATGACAGTTTTCATCAATCTTAATTTCTCAGTTAGTGAAGTAGAATCTATCCATGCTAAAATTTCTCTTATCAAAGGGAAAATTTGATAATGGATCTGAATAACAGACTAGAAAGCTATTTTTGACCTGTATTTACCCATCCCTCCACTTTCACATCTAACTATATGAATGATTTACAACATATTTCCCTCCTGACCCTCTTTCCTGAAACTGAGTTTCATATTTCAACTGCTGCATCCCTACCTATTTTTCCTCCCATGACCTCAGCTTAACGGGAAGCCAGCTTCTCCTCCACATACCCCTATTTCTGTCGATGACACCATCGCTCTTCCAGCCACCCAGGTCTGAAACCGGGGCATCATCCCTGGCTCTTCCCTTCTTCTCTTCCACATCTAGTAGGTCACCGGTTTCTGTGGCCTCCTCCTGCAACACGTCTCTCAACTCCTTTCCTTCTTTTCGATGTGCACTCCCACTCCAGTTCTCACAATCCCATTTCCAGGTAATGGCAATATGTACCACTCATGCTGCTTCCCAGTTTTGCCCTGGCAACCTGTCCAACAACCACTGTGGCCTGCTCTCTCTCTAAATCACCATTAAACTAAAAAGACAAAGACCTGTTTGACCCCTTTGATTCTAGCTTTCTATTTGCCCCCAGTGTCCATAGATGATGAACTCCAAACTTAACCCCCTGGAGAATGTTGCCATACCTTTGCAACTTTTCTTCCACAGAACCATCCTTCCCAATATCTATTTCCACCTTTTGCTCTCACCTGCCATGGATTTTAGTGTCCTTTAGTGTCTGAACTCAGCTTTGTTAAAGTCACCAACCAGGGCAGCAGACCATGACCCCTCCTCAAAATTCAGTAGGTATCTACGAGTCGTTCCACTGAGGCAGTCTTCAGTCCTAACTCCTTAGAAATATCTTTACAGGTCTGTCTCCTTCCTAACTAGGTAAGTAAGTTCTTTAGGGCACGAAGCAACCTCCCAGCTTTTTACTGTTTGTGGAAAGGGACTGAGTTGTCGGGATAGGTGGTGGTAACACGTTTAAAAACACGTGAAGGCACAAAAGGGCGCAGAGGCATGGGCCCTCTCCCTGCGCCCCCCGCGACAGGGTAGGTGTCCCCCACTGAGCGCGCCGCGCCCCCGCCCCCAGCAGCAGCCAGTTGCCTGGTGAGTTCCAGGGTGCTGGGGCGGATGGCACCCCTTGGGACGCAGGCCTGCGGGACCCGAGCGCCGCCCCACGCCCCAGTCGCCAGTGCGTCGGAGCTGTGGCCCGACCATGGGCTTGCGGGGCGCGGGCAGTGAGGCCCAGCCGTTCCGAGCTCGGAGGTAGGTGGTGCTGTTGTCGTGACTGTCTTCCTCATTGGCGCGGGATAGAGAGGCGGAATGTTCAACTCCTGACTCCGGCGGAAGCGTGGCAGCCGCTCGGGACGCCGTCCTCTAGACCCCTGGTTGCCGCCCCTGCCCTCGCCGCGCGCGGGGCCTCTGCGCGCCCGGCTGCTGCTCGCGTCCGGCCTGGGAGCCAGGTAAGAGTCAGGCGGAGGCCGGGGAGGGAGAGGGTGCAAGGGAGGTCGGTCACGTTTGCGAGTCGCCGCCCGGTGTCTCCCCACCGAGGCCCAGCCGGGTCGGGCCGGGAGCCTGGCCGGCCCGTGGGGTCCCCACTGGGACCCCCTCTCCAACCAGGAGCCCGCCAAGACGGCGTGGGAGCGAGCGTTCCGGACCCTAACGGATTCGGCGCCGGACCTCAGCCGCGGCTCGGCCACGAACAGCCTGGGAAGTTTGGGCCGGTCCCACGCAGAAGTTGGAGAGCCGGGGAGAGCGGGGCGCAGCCCGGAGCGTCTGCGGCTTTCTCGGCCCTAGGCGCGCGGCGCGGCGTGGGCCGCCTTCCGGGCGGCCTCCTCCCCTACGGATCCGGTAGTACCCGAGCGCCGGCCTCTCAGTGGGTGACCCGGCTACCGCTCGGGAAGCGAAACTCGAGTTTCCCAAATCAGGTCAGCGTGCAGGCCACTTTCCAGCAGGGGTGTGTGCGTGCGAAGGGAGACCACAAACTTCTGCTTTTCTGCCAGGCCAGGCGCGTTATCTCCCACCCAGAGTGGCGACTTCCTGCCCGGCCCTGGGTATCGTGGAGCTAGCACCAACCCGCACTCTCCAGCGTCCCCCTTTTCCTTTCACGGACGCTGAGGATCAGCCCTTTGCCTACGCTGTGGCATCCCCGGGTTCATGGGCTCTGATACCAGCACCAGACCCGGAGAGGAGTGCTGAGGCCGCTGCCACACCTTGCTTGCTCCTGACAGCTTGCAGAAAAACTTCAATACAGAACTGGGAAGAGTACATCCAGCTGCCAAAAATTAAAATAAAATGGGGCAGTCATTGTTAGAGTGCTGAAAAATGTACATTTTAGGATACGCCTGGAGATCTTGCAAAAACATTGTTTATGGGGATCTTAATTATTATTTTTGTGAGTTTCTTTAATAATGAAAGCAACACCATGTAGTGGCACATGCCAAATGTTACAATAAGCAGCTCTCTCATCAGTAATGGTGTACTAGAATCAACTTACATAATTAATTCGGGGATATTTGAGCTAACGTGATTGTTAAAGTATATTCATATTTTAACCCTAAAGCTGTTTGAGGAGAATCCTCTTGCTTTTCTGAACTCAGTTGAATTGAACAGCCAGAATCCAGTGGATCCAAACCTGCCAACACATTTAAAGACAAAAATAAACAAGTGATTCAAGACAGTTAGTGTCCTCTTTGTCTCCACAGTGAAATTTCATGGTTTTGATTTTTAAAAAAATATGTGATGGCTGCATTTTTTATTATGGTTTTGGTGATTTGTAGAGCCTTTGTTTTAAATTCCTGCTACAATAGTGAGAGATTTGGGAAATTGTAAATGAATATAAATTTAGTTTGTTTGGAAAGAGAAAATTAAGATAAAGAAAAAGGGCCTTTTAGAACAATGTGTACTGTTTATTTTAATCTTAGACAATGTAATTCTTACAATAACTCTTTTTGGAATTGTTTTGGCAGTTTTTTTTTTAAAGCTGGAAAATATTGTTTAAATCAAAAGTTTTAGCGCTAGTAATTCCAGAGTAAATAACCATAAGGTGACATTATTTTTTGTGCAGGGAAACAAATAGGTGATTGATCTCTTCCCTTACTCTTTCAGGGAACACATAAGAACAAATTGAAGAATGAGGGAGAGAGAAGAGAGGAGAGGAGAGGGGAGACAGAGAGAGAGAAATAACCAAATATTAAGCATGAGGATTTGGATCTAAAAATGGATGGTCAAAGATCTTGGGAACTAAGGGACCTTCTTGCCAAATAAGGAAACTTGGCAAGCTGCACTGTGTATTTTAAGTTAGCACATGAGTGAATGTTATTGGCAATATTTTGGCTGAGTGCCTATCTGGAATGAGCAGTGAAACTGACTTTGATAGGGCTACAAAATTATAAACAGAATTATGAGGGGCGTGGAGTGAATAATCTAGTCATCATAGAAACATTGGCAGAATGACAATGATGTTTCATGAAAAGAGGTCAGGCATAGAGTGAAGCTATTAGTGTGGAGTGTAAGAGAGAAATGGACAGTTGGTTTTAGAAACTGATGGATTTGGAGAAAAGAAAGGAGAGAATCAGTACTTTTTTTAAACCAGAAAAAAGGTATTTGTGGTGATATAGTCCTTCTTAGAATAAGAGCCTTATGTCTGTATCCAGAGATGTTGGAAATAAAAGTCAATTTGGATCATTTGGTTTCCATTTTTTTAAGATTTATTTATTTATTTTTAGAGAGAAGGGAAGGGAGGCAGAAAGAGAGGGAGAGAAACGTCAGTGTGTGGTTACTTCTCGTTCAACCCCTACTGGGGACCTGGCCTGCAACCCAGTTATGTGCCCTGACTGGGATTCAAACCAGTGACCCTTTGGTTCTCAGTCTGGAGCTCAATCCACTGAGCCACACCAGTCAGGGCTGGTTGCCATTTTATTTTACCCTGGACAGGTTGATAGGGAGGGAGTTGTGTCCTACTGCAGGGAAGATTTAGGCCACATCTTTTGTGGCTATTAACCTTGCCCTGCTCATTACAAATAAGCAGAATTCTAGCTGTGAACAGAAAATTGCACCTGTTAAGGAAAGAGAGCTATAAATGCTACAGCTTAGATTGGTTTGGCCAAGACATGGGAGCTTTTGGGTCAAACCCTGCAATGGACAGCAGAAGCCTCGATTATGCCCTAATCGCAGGTAAATAATCCCAGCACAGTAGGAGATTCTGTGAGAACAAAGCAGCCACACATTTGATACCTGAACCCAGCATCAGGATTGCTAGTAGGAAATGAAAGCCTTGGACTGGACTTTAGGGGGATGGTAAGCAACCCAGTAATTACTATAAGAAAAGGGTCTGTTTAAAGAGGGAGGAGAAAGCAAATGAGGAGGAAGAAGAAGAATGACACAGTGGAAGGAAGACATACAGTGTGTTGGGAAAAATGGTATGACTTTGGGGTCAGACTGAGTTTGAATCGCAGTTGTGTCACTTCTAAGTTAGGCAGTCGGCTTGGGCAACTCTCATACCTTTGATGCTCAGTTTCCTCACATGTAAATTGGGAAGGGTAATACCTGATTTATAAGCATATGAGACAGCACATGGAAATGCTTGAACCAATGCCTGAAACTGCAGCTGCCATAACTGAGTAATAGGGAAGGGTGTTTTCCCACATTCTCAAGTTATCCACGGAGAGAGCTGCCTGTCTCACCTACCCTCGGTAAGGGCTTGCCCTTGTAGCCTGCCCCGGTCCCAGGTCATGCTTACATGTATATGTGGCCCAGGAGGTTTTCATAGCCGCTCTTCTGCTTTTAGTATAAGGGTTTCTAAAGCACCTTTGTGTACCTCTGTTCATATACAGCTTTCTAATGTTCTCAAGGGTGAATCTGAAAATGAATGCATTTAAATATTTATATGAGAAGTTTGAAGAATTTGGGGGTTGCATGAATAGTGGAAGGTTATTAGCTTAAGACCAGAATCATCCTTAGAGCCGATTTTGAGCACAGCTTGTCTCTGGGGACCAACATCCTTCTTCCTGGACTTATATCTGGACTTCATATAGGAAAACCGAAGGGAGAAGGCAGGAATCGTGTTTAAAGGTCGTGGAGTAAATCTTTGCTTATTAAACTTATCTGCCAACATGTCCTGTTATGGGGAAGAATGTGTTCCTTCAGGGATTTTAAAATATAGCCATAAATACCCCTGATGTAAGCAAGCACTTTCTTTAAAATGTTTTATTTAACCATGAGAATTCATGTGAACTTTGCATTCTCTTCTGTACTGTTTGACTTTATTGAACAAACCCATGCAAACAGATCCTAAGCATCTTCATTCCCCCAAATCTTAAAAAGTGAAATCAGTGCTGCAGGACGTGTGTCTATTCGTGCGCCTTCTGCACGGTGCTGGGTGCTCCACCTGTGGGAATACCCATGCTCTGGACTACGGGCCTGGTTCTGGTAAACGGTGCCGTGCCGTTAAGTGTCACGGCCTAGCCCAATGCATGCAGTGATGCAGTTCCATCTTGCTGAGCAAATAGTAGGGGTAGATCATCATCTGAAGAGTTTGCATTTTCTGTGGTTTTACTGTGGCTTTCGAGGTGAAAAGAGCTCTTTGCCTTGAAAGTAGAGGGGAGGGTGGAGGACACTGGTAGGATAGGAATGTGGCATGTGGCTTTCACCTTCCCAACAGTTTGGGAGGAGAAATTGAGGTGGATAGCCAGCCATCTCCATTGTGTCCCTCACTGGTGTTAATCCCTGTGCCCTTCTACAACGACAAGGGCCTCTTAGTGTCAGCTTTTTCACTATCCCTAGGAAGAGAAGGGGACCATTCATTACTTTATAGTAGGTTAATTAGCTGTTGTTCACTCAAAGGGTTGGAATGGATCTTAAGAAAACACCCATTCTGCTCTCCAGGCTAATGCTGGCGTTTCCTACTGTAGTGCACGCCCGCCTCCCATTGGACACCTTCAGTGCTGGGGAACTCACTGTTAAACAAGGTGGCAGGTTTTCTTGTTAGGCAACTCTAATAACCAGAAATTCTTTGCTATAACTTTTGTCCACAGATGGCTTTTCCTCTGGATCAGCGATGCATCATTTAGAGTCTTTCTTTGGTCTTCTCTAGTCTTAGCACCCCAGTTTTCTTTCTTTCACTTTACATCCTGATCACCAGAATTTAACCCTCATATTGGCCCTTCTCAGTGAGCAGCCATTCTAGGTAACTAATCCAGAAATGGTGGTACCCGTTTGTTAGCAGTAGCCAGTATGGTCAGATTCTTCCTATTTGACAGAAAACCGTGTTCAAGGGTAGAAACAAAAGCCAAGTAGCAGCAGGTCTAGGAGGGTGCGGGGCTGCTGACTGAAGTATGCCCTCTTCACTCGGGAGCAGCTGCTGTCTCCCCACCCCACCTGCAGACACCTGTGAATTCCTCTTCCAGCCGACCCAGCGCCGTGTGCCCCGCCAGTGCTCCCGTGCTTCATTCAGAGTCTGAATCCCTGTTCCTCCTGCCGCCAGTCATTCCACACAGGAAGCCCCTGCAGTGACCGGGTCATGGATCACGTCTGTTCCTCGTGTCCTCGTTGGGGCGCGAGCACAGGCACATTCCACACAGCATTTCTGCGACATAAGTGCACCTGCCCTTAGTTTCCTGTTCCTCCTATGTTTTGCTGCTCACAACACCATTTCTGGCAAGGAGGTGTATCGTGGCAGTCTGTTCTCATTACCTGAAATAGTAAAGAACTGTTAAGGCTGTTTCATTTAACTAGCTCATTTTATTTTAACCTTTGCTCTAACTAGAGAGTTATGTTACTTCTATAGTAAAGCACAGAGAGGGGTGGGGGAAAAAAGAAACAGTAGTGGTTCTGTTTTTAAGATTCTTACAGTTGAATTCTCTGACATATCTGTGACTAATGATCCTATTCACTGAATCTGACCTGTTCTATACAAGATGTGTTGATTTTCTGCCCCTGCACTTGGGGGAAGGAAGGACTATCTGTGGTAACTAACAACTGGTTAGTTCTACTCACACATCTATTCTCCCCCTGCTAGTATAGATCTTTTTTTTGAGTTATTGAAAAACAGAAACACAGTAGAACAACAGTCCTGTTCAGGAAAAGAATGTTTACATTTTTAACTTTGGTGTAATGAACACTAAACCAGGGTTTTCCCCATTTTTTGAAGGATAGACTTGTAGGAAAAAAGTAATTGCAGAACCATAATCCAAGTACTGCTTTTTAAAATTTTTATTTATTGATTTTACAGAGAGGGAGGAGGGGGAGAGAGAAAAAGAAATAAAGAAACATTGATTTGTTTTTCCACTTATTTATGCATTCATTTGTTGTTTCTTGTACGTGCCCTGACCGGGGATTGAACCCCTGCAACCTTGGCATATTGGGATGACACTCTAACCAACTGAGCTACCCAGCTAGGGCCCAAGTAGTGGTGTTTTAATACACGTGATGATAAAGCACATTATTTTAGTAGTGTATTCACTAATCTATGTTAAGGAGGCTAAAATAATACTAAGTATTAGTGCAGATTCTCAAAAATAAGTATTAGGGCAGCAAGCTTGACAGAAGAATTTGTCAAGGGCTGTTTTCTAAAGTCTTTTTTTTTTTTGGTCACACTCAGGTCATGATAAACTTAGTTTTTCTATATTGCATTACAAATAAATGTGTAACTGTTGTGGAAAAGGAAAGTGTAAATTAGGGAAGAGGAAGATAATGGATCCGAATCCAGAAGTAGGCCCATATAAACTTAAAAGGTAGAAAAATTCAGAAGTCCCAAGCCCTATTTTCTAGTAAAGTTAATCCTTTTATCATGTAGATTGAATTTTTTGAAAAACTATGATTTGTAGATGCTTGGTGAGGCTGGTTGCAGTTCCCTGCGTCCGTCCGTTTGCTGTGTGGAGGGCTGAGAGGCGACAGTGGCCACCACTGGGAGTAGGGATATGCCCAGTCCCCACCAAAGCCAGTGCTGTCATTGAATAAACAGGTCCTAGTAACTCTAGTATCTGAAAAAAGTGTTGTCTCTTAATAACTTAAATATGGTCAATTTATTAAATGATTAAAAGAAAATTATAATTAGTTACTAATAAGATAGATCTGGCAAAAATGGCCAAAAATTAATAGCAGTAAAAAGAGAGAAAAATACACAAAGAAACACAGATAAAAAGGATTTAGGGATCAATAGTACATTTATCTATTAATAATTGCTCAGCAAAACTCATAGAAATACAATATAAAGCAATTCTGAAAACAAGAGAGGAAAACTGTTGAGGAAAGCACACCTGAATGCAAAGGCTAAAGAAGTAGATAGCTGCATATGATATCAAGACTTATTAAACTAGCCCTGGCTGGTGTGGCTCAGTGGATTGAGTGCTGGCCTGTGAAGCAAGGGGTCGCTGGTTCAATTCCTAGTCAGGGCACATGCCTGTGTTGTGGGCCAGGTCCCCAGTACGGGGCACACAAAAAGCAACCACACATTGATGTGTCTCTTCCTCTCTTCCTCCCTCCCCCTCTCTAAAAAATAAATATTTTAAAAAGATATTAATTAGAGTCATAATTCCCATTTATTATGTGTCTGACATTGTGCAAGGCCCTTTCATAGCATCTCCCACTTCGCAACAACTATGCAGAGTGGATAGTGTTACTGCCGGTGAGAAAACTGAGGCCAGAGAGGCCATGCGGGGCCTGGCCCCCGGTCTCGCAGCCACTAGGTTCAGCTTTGCTACTAGATCTCTCCATCTGGAAGATTTATCAAAGGAGCCAAATCATACGGTGGAAACTTAGTAACATTTGGACTGTCAATTTTGAGACATTTGATAATAAAATGGAAATTTTGTATTTATTGGTTCAGGAAATGCCACATCTGAGAAAAAGTGGCTGGTGGAAGGTCACCTCGGGGTAGGGGTAGAGCACAGATCACACCTGTCCGTTCTAAACGTCGTCGTCGTCATCGTCGTCGTTGTGTGAGAACTTAGGTGGGGCCTTTCTTGTTTTTGTCGTTTTTAATTCAGGGCAAAAGTCCATTTGTTTGGACTAGAAGGACTAGAAGGCTTATTACATTACTTTAAAAAGCAATGTAATACTCCCTTTAAAGTTTTCTGCCTTCATGTGGTTTTATTTTTAATAATTAGCCAATGGTGGGTGCTGTGTATGTGTGTGTGTGTGTGTGCGTGCGCTCAGCAGTTTAGTTAATAGTTAAGTTTTTAAAATTTTAATTTAAGGAAAAATTTAAAAATTAAAGAACATTGTCTTACTGCAGTCCTCAAATGATCGGCTGCACCACTGAGTTAGTGGTTTGCTGCATTGTCACAGCTGTGACCCTCTGCTAGGCTTCGATTTTGGTGACATCCCCCTCAGTGCGGTGTGGTAGAGACTTATTAATATTTAAAATAACTTTGAGAGTTTATGAAACAAAAGTTAGAATTCTGTAAAATTCAAACTGGGAATTGTTGCATGGAGAAAAATTGCCTTTTCTTGTGTAAAAGCATTTATTTTAACGTGGTGGGATGAAAACGTCATATGAACAGATATTCTGTGTAAATACATTTATATAGATGATGCTTATTATTAATTCTGGTGTATTTGCTGGAGAATACCTCAGAAAAATAAGAACATGATTTGATTAGGTAGCAGTCTTCCCCAAGATGCTGTAAATATGATTAATCAGCAACTCAGATTTTTCATTATTCTGGTCATAAGTTGACCCTCTTAGAATAGTGATTTTCAAGTGAAAGGAGAGAAAGCTGTAGGGAAAAAGATATATGTGGTCCCACACTCACAGACAGCAGAGGGAGTCTCGGCAAGCTTCACAGCCAGACCCACGCCGCTCTGCCCAGCTCACTGGAGTTCAAACCTGTCCTCGTGGAACCCCCGGTATTGTGTCTCTTTGGTCATCAGAAGGGACTTCGTTTTGTATGGTCTCAGCAAAACTTCACATAATCACACAGCCAGTTTCCAAATGGCAGGATGTATCACAAAATGAGTAGTAGTGATTCTGGGGAGAACATGACTAGTTGCCTGGTCTTGGAGGGTAAAGATCGTGGAGGTCTGTGCGTCTCAGAGGTCCGCCTTCCTCTGGCACCCTCGGGCCGGTTTCAGATGCCACCAACCTACCTCAGTGGACCCAAGTTCCCTGGACCCACTCTGCACCAGAGGGTTTACATTTATTCCTATTGATCTCCTCTTGGTTCACATCTCTACATTTATTTTTTAAAAGAATTTTCCTTCATCTCCCCCTCTTTTTCCTTCTTCCTGTTTGGACTCAGAGACACCCAGTTCTGAAGGTCCCAAAACATACACTCTTTCGGTCCCCCAAGAAGCCTAGGCAGCACTTTCCAAATCAAGAATTTGCTTCAGAATCCTTTGGGGGAGGGGGAGATGGGGAGACTTGTAAATACAATGGGTCTCAGATTGTACTTAATCTGGTTGGAATCTTTGCAGTTGCAAAAGGTATAATGGAAGAATAGCCAGAAACTATTTATTTATTTATTTATTTGTTCATTCATTCATTCAACAAATATTTTTGAATGGAAAAGGTGCATGTGCCTGGCTGTGTACTGGATACTGAAGATCCAGATGTAAATCCGGATGTAAATCAGAATGGCTTTTTCCTTTGGGGAACTTACAGTCTGGTGGGAACTCTGGGGGGAAGACGAATGCGGGAAGAAAGGTGTTAGGGCACAGAAGAAGGAAAATTTAACTCTCCTCATGAGACTCAAAGGAGCTAGTGGTGGCCCTGGCCAGTGTGGCTCAGTCACTCGGAGCATTGTCCTGTGTTCCAAAAGGCTGTGGGTTTGGTTGCAGGCCAGGGCACATACCCAGGTTTTGGATTCTGTCCCAGGTCAGGGCACATCCAAGAAGGCAACCAATTGATGTTTCTCATATCAATGTTTCTCTCTCTTCTCTTCTTCTGCCTTTAAAAGCAGTGAAACAAATATTCTCTGGTGAGGATTTAAAAAAAGGAGCTGGTTGTGGGAAGGAGTTTATTAAAAAAAAAACAGGAGTTTTTCTAAGCAAAGACACAAGGTGCAAAGGTATGGAGATAGGAGAGAGAGCGGCGTGTACTGGGGACTGCGAGGTTCCTCCTCCTGTGTGGGGGGGCAGGGGGGGATGGGAAGACAAGAAGTGAAAGCAGCTGTCAGTGGTAAAGAAAGAACACAAGAAAATGGCCCAGAGTTAAAAGACATGAGCTACCGACAGAATTCACTGAGGGCGCCACCAGTGGATGCCGACGACTCACCCCTAAGCATATGCTGTTAATTTCAGGATTCCAGTGATGAATACAAGATCCTAGAAGCTTTCAGAAAGGAAATGATATGTAAAAAGGATTAGTAACCAGAGTAGCATCAGTCTGTTCTATAGCCACGTTAGAAACTAGGCTATGAAGTAATACTTCCAAAATTATAAGAAAAATGATTCCCTACTTAGAATTACATACCCAGCCAGGCTACCAGTTGGCATTTGAAGACACAGATTCTCAAAAAAATTACATTCGGGGCACTCTATCAGGTAGCTAAAGGAAGACATGCACTCTCAAAACAAGAAGGTAAACTGGGAAAGAGAAGCCAGGAGGTCCAAGGGCAGGGGTTCCCACAGAGGGGAACATGCAGGAAATTCTTAGGATGGTGGTGAAGGGAAGTCTCCATCCAAGTCAGGCCTCCAGAGAGACGTGGTTGGAAGCTGGGAGGATTCGGCAGGTGTGACGGGTTGTGTGCACAGAGGTTAAGGGTGGTATATGAGAAGTAAATCCTTGTCTTCCCCAGAGGGAACTTAATAGATTGTATCTATAATGGAACAACCAATAAATAACAATATAAACACATTTTTTTAGACATACAGAGGTAAGCCCTGTCCAGGTGCTCCTTTGGTGGGAGTGTTGTCCCAGGCACCAAAAGGTTGTGGGTTCGATTCCTGGTGAGGGCACATACCAGAGGCAACTGATTTGATGTTTCTTTCTCTCTCATTTTCCCTCTTCCTCTCTTAAATCACTAGACGTATTCTCAGGTGAGGATTTAAAAAAAGAAAGAAAGAAATCCGGAGGTAAATACCAGAAGAAAATGCTAAAGGAGTTGAAATTAGTTCCTTCTGTAGAGAGAATTAAGTGGAGGCAGTTCTAATTTTGCTATTAGCTTTGTAGTTCTATTTTATTTTTTAGACTTTGATAAAAATATTGAACAAGTATCTGTAACACTGAGGGAATCTTGCAAATGGCATTTTGTATTTTGTTGCACAAACTTTAATTTGAATATTTTGTGTACCTGCCTTTGGCACACTCCTAAATTTTATCCGTTTTGTTCTTTTCTATGATTAACTAAATACAAATTGAAGCAAAATTTAGTAAAGGTAAATTATTGACTCAAATGTGTGTCTAGACTGTACCTGTAGTTGCTTTTTTTACTGTATTTTTATGGAGACTCCAAGTTATCTTTTCGACTTCAGAGGACAAACAGCCTTCTCTCCCACCTTGTCCCCAGAGCCGAGCAGAGCTGCACTTACCAGGGGAAGTCAGGTTCTTCAGTGACCCGACGTTCCCAAAATGGGATTGCTCGTCAGCTGCACGTTAACATCTAGGAGCCGACTGTTTACATCACTCAGACAAGTTGTCTATAAAAACATTTTGTCAATTTGTATAGATACAAACTGCCCCTTCCACCTTTTTATTTTGAAAACAATCAAATCCCACAGAAAAATGACAAGAGTAGTAAAATGCCCATGAATTTCCACCTAGATTTGCCGGCCCTTAGCACTCTGCCACGTTTACTTCCTCTCTGTGTATGTTCACTCTTTTTTTGAGAGTGAGGAGAAGCTGAATCATTTTAAATTAAGCCGTAGATATCACACTTTAATACATCTCCCAGTATATCTCCCAAGAACAAGGACATCCTCATACAAAACTAAAATACCATTATTTGCCATAGATAATTTAATATTATCTAATATAGAGTTGATCATTCAGATTTTCCTAAAATCCCCATAGTAGTTTCTGTAGATTTTTTTTTGATCCAGAATCCAGTGATCATGCATTGCATTTAGTCACCATTTTTTCAACCCTCTTTATGCCACAAGCTTCCCTGCTTTTAAAAAAAGCCTCTTTCATGCCGTTGACAACCATGAGGAGCCCAGGCCCGTGGTTTTGTAGAATGCTCTGCACATGCAAATTTGTCTTCCTGCTCCCTCGTTATGCCATTCTGGCTTACAGTTTCGGCAAGCATGTGCATATGAACTCTGGTATCCACCTGCTTGTTATGCAGTTCAAAATTTTTAGTGTTTTGTTTTCCCTGCTAATCTATAGTTTGGCATGGGGTGTGAAGGGCGAACACTTACCTGGTGAATGGCAAACACCTTAGACTGAAGAAAAATGCCACTCTAATGATCTCTGGGAGGGGAAATCTGTTCCTCTGGAAACAGGCATAATATTTTTTTAATATTCTTGGCAGAAGTCTTTGGATGACTTAATATACTGTAATCAAGGGCAAATCTTCTACTGCTTAATTAACTTTCTGCTACAGTGTATAGTCCAGGGAACCACTCAGGAAAACACTTGGCCAGCTTTTCTGTCATCCCTAAGCTGAATGTTTTTGCTTTTGGAATCTAAGCATTGAATACTGTGCTCATTTCGCAGCACTGTGGCTCTCCGTGGGCCGGGATGCCCAGTTGCTTAGGCCATGTATATTTTGTGTGAAGTGAGCACAACGTGGAGAGACAGCATGCCTCACATACCAGGAGAGCGATGCAAGCATGCTGGGGAAAGCATGCTTCCCGTTTGTCAGGGCGTGATAGGAGACCTGGTGACACAGTAGCCTTTCGGCAGAGCTCCTGGGATGTGCAGGAAGTGCGGCCGCAGGTTTTGTTGGGGGGAAATCTGAGCCATTTCTCTGTGGACAGCTGGGTTGCAGAGTCTGGGCAAGTTGCTGTTGAATTTTGCACGGGCTGCCAAAGTAAGTGTTTTCATTTTGATTTGTTTATAGTCCTGGTTTTCCTTCTCCTGAGTCATCCAAGATTCTTTCTGGAAGTTTCACGGGACTTATTATCTAAAGTGGGATTCAGAGGATTCATTCTAATGTATTTGTAATCCAACTTTTCTTTTTTCTTTCTCTGCAGAGTTTGTGGAAGTATAATACTTTGTCATTATGCGATGTCGTCTCTCGGTCCCTCCTTTGTGCAAATTAAATTTGATGACTTGCAGTTTTTTGAAAACTGCGGCGGAGGAAGTTTTGGGAGTGTTTATCGAGCCAAATGGATATCACAGGACAAGGAGGTGGCTGTGAAGAAGCTACTCAAAATAGAGAAAGAGGTAAGGTCTTTTCTTGCTATCAGAAGTGGTCACAGTGGCACTTATGTAAGTTTTTCAGCTAGAGTCAGAGGTTACAGGCTGCCAGGGACCTAGCAAAAGTCTTTGGGGCTGATCCGCAAGGCCGTTTCCCAATTTCCATTCCAGGAGCCCCATAAATAGAAATTATTGCTGCATGTGCTTTAGGCTTGAGTTCTGCTAGGGGTCATCTGAACTGAGAGGATTTCTTTCCATGGCGTGAAAGACCGAATGTTCTCTGAACTCTCCTGGAGGAGAGGCAAGATTTCAGACCTTTTCTTTTCCCTGGATCAGCCAAGAGGGGTCAGTAAAGAGTAACGTGTCAAGTTTTCGTCCCCTTTCCATGTTCTGTCCGTGAATTTGTGGCCTTTGGGAGTTTCCTTTTAAAAAATGAACAGCATATCCTACTGAAATGTAAGCACTACCAGTGTTTTGGATTTCACCTCTGCCTGAAGCCAGAAGTCATGGACTTTGTTTTCTAAAAAATTAGCAGGTGCCAGGCAGAGCTGCCCTACTGATAAAACCAGAAAAGGCTTTCAGAGTCTGGGATACATGCAGGTTGTAGTGCAGCTCAGAACGCACGGGCCCTTCATAGTGCTCAGGAACGTGATACAACATCACCCCCACGTTCAGCTTGGCTTCTTGAGAGCAAAGCAGATTGTACAGCTGACCCTCTGGAGCTTGTTTTGGTCATTTCTATTTTTCTATTTCTACTTCTCCTAGTTCTGTTTTGGCTAGTTACGATTCTTTTCAGTATCTTTTTAAAGTGAACTTTTCCGTAAATATCTTTTAATCTCCCTGAATGATTTTATTGCCCTCCCCCCATTACTTGCTGCTGGTGAGCCCTGGCCGTTGATTAGAGAGGGCAACCCAAAAGGCGGCATGGGCGGGGGGTTGGGGGGGCTCTCCCGGCAGCACTGAGTGCCTGTGGGGCCCCCAGCAGGGTTTCCGATTGTTGAAGCGGGTCAGAGGACTGAGAGAGGCCTGCCCTGGGGTGTCTCCAGCTCAGGCGGTGACAGCCTTTAAAGCGAATACGTGCACAAAACCGGAAGGGCCCGTGTGGAACAAGTTTCCTCCTCCTCCTTTCCCCATCAACAAGTTTTTAAATAGTAGCCCAATAATAAAGCCATTTCTTTCTCTGGACTGAACCTAACTTCTTTTATCTAGTGAACTCCTGAAGCCTTTATAAGAAGCGTTATCTATACCTTTTTTGTAGGGTGGGAGGTAGAGCTGTGAAAAATGTATGGGGCCGCCCCCAGGAGGGCTGCGTGAGACCCAGGAGATCAGGTCCCCTGTTCTTTATTTTTTAAACTCTGAAATCTCTGCTTGACATGGCAAAGAACAGACAATGAGCCAGCTCCATCAAATTTTAGTCAAGGAAGTATGTAAGTGGGCCGATATTTTTTTACATTAGGTCATGCAACTTCAGTACAACAAACCTGCCTTTGTATGATTGTTGGATGTGAGACTTTATGAGACATGAAACACATTTTGATAGAAAACAATAATTGGCACCCATTCTCTCCATCGCCACCCATACTTAATACCATTTGACTATTTTAAAAGAGCCACAAAATGATGCAGGAAAGCACGGAGAATGGGGTGTGAAATAGGAGCTGATAAGTGCCAGGTGCTTCTCTGGTGTAGGCTTTTATTTTTAATACATTTTGTTGATTATGCTATTACAGTTGTCCCATTTGTTTTCCTCTTTATTCCCCTCTACCCTGCACTGCCCTTTCACCCTTTAGCATCCCCCCCACTTAGTTCATGTCCATGGTTCATACCTATAAGCTCTTTGGCTTCTCTATTTCCTATACTGTTCTTAACCTCCCCGTCTATTTTGTACCTACCATTTATGCTTCTTATTCCCTGTGCCTTTTCCCCCATTCACTCCCCCTCCCATGCTGATAACCCTTCATGTGATCTATTTCTGTGAATCTGTTCCTGTTCTAGTTGTTTGCTTAGTATGTTTTTGTTTTTGTTTTGTTTTTAGGTTCAGTTGTCGATAATTGTGAGTTTGTTGTCATTTTACTGTTCATATTTTTTATCTTCTTCTTTTTCTTAGATAAGCCCTTTAACATTTCATGTAATAAAGTCTCGGTGATGATGAACTCGTTTAACTTGACCTTATCTAGGAAGCACTATATCTGCCCTTCCATTCTAAATGAAAGCTTTGCTGGATAGAGTAGTCTTGGATGTAGGTCCTTGCCTTTCATGACTTGGAATACTTCTTTCCAGCCCCTTCTTGCCTGCAAGATTTCTTTTGAGAAATCAGCTGATAGTCTTATGGGCATGCCTTTGTAGGTAACTGTCTCCTGTTCTCTTGCTGCTTTTAAGATTCTCTCCTTATCTTTCATCTTGGGTAACCTAATTATGATGTGTCTTGGTATGTTCCTCCTTGTGTCCAATTTCTTTGGGACTCTCTGGACTTCCTATAAGTCTGTTTGCCAGATTAGGGAAGTTTTCCTTCATTATTCTTTCAAGTAAGTGTTCAATGTCTTGCTCTTCCTCTTCTCTTTCTGGCACCCCTAGGATTTGGATGTTGGAACATTTAAAGTTGTCCCATAGGTTCCTAAGCATCTCCTCATTTTTTGAATTCTTGTTTCTTCATTCTGTTCCGGATGAAGGTTTATTTCTTCCTTCTCCAAATTGTTGATTTGAGTCTCAGTTGCATTCCTGTCACTGTTGGTTCCCTGCACATTTTCCTTTATTTCATTTTGCATAGCCTTCACTTTTTCCTCTATTCTGTGACCACACTCAACTATTTCTGTGAGCATCCTGATTACCAATGTTTTGAACTCTGCTTTCTGTTGGCTATGTCTTTATCAATTAGTTTTATTTTTTGAGCTTTGATTTGTTCTTTCATTTGGGCCATATTTTTTTGTCTTGGTGCACCTGTTACTAGTAAGGAGCAAAGCCTTAGGCATTTGCCAGGGTGGAACAACTCACTTTTGTGGTGCTGTCTGTGGGGGAGGGGTCCGAGAGGGAACAATGTTGTTTGCTTGGCTCTCAGCTGGCTTTCAGTCATTTCCCCCTCTACCCACAAGCAAATTGGACCCTTCTGGTGCTGATTCCCAGGTGGGTGGGTTTGTGTACATTCTAGGAACCTGTGGGTCTCCCCAGCAAATTCTCCTGTGAAGCTGAGATTTTTCTTTCTCCAGCTCAATTCCCACAGATGTTTTCAGTCAGAGGTTTTGAGGCTTTATTTCTTTGTGCTGGAACCCTGGGTTGCATGATATGTCTCGCTCCCCAGTTGTTCCTCCTGGTTTATCTGCACGTGAATGTGGGACTGCCCAGTCCTTAAGCTGCCACCTTGCTTCAAGTCTTCTCTGCCCCAGTGCCTGTCTCCGCCCCTCCTACCAGTCTGGATGAATGTTTTTTCTTTAACTCCTTGGTTGTTGGACTTCTATACATTTTGATTTTCTGGCAGTTCTGGTTATTTTTTGGTTTTAAATTTGTTATTGTCCTTTTGGCTATACAAGGAGGCAAAGTGTATCTACCTATACCTCCATCTTGGCCAGAAGTCTGGTGTAGGTTTTTAACCTGGGTGTCATGCGTTGGAGCAGAAATTGAGTGGGTTATAGTAAAATGCAGGGGCGTAACTCATTAACTTGTAAGTAGGGAAAACATAAACTCTGTTTCAGCTTTGGGGCTTGGTTCAGTTAGTGATTGTCAGCGATAAAGAGGCATGGTGAGTTACTGCAGAGCAATAGTGCATCCCCACACTTACTGAATCAACATGAGTTTGAGATGTAGAAGAGTTTTGCTAGGGGTTGGCAGCTACTGGAAAGGAAATAGGCATTTCTCTCATAAATTTTTGTTATACTTTATGAACTAGGTATTGGCTTGCTAGGTATTGGCTTTCTAAGTGGTAAGATAAAAGTAATTAGCTCTGGATTTTCTTTCAATTTATAGATTCAGTCATATGTCACTGGTCATTTTTGCCAATGGGTTTTAGAAGCAATGAAATATTTAATAATATGTTTGTTGCTCATTCATGTATTTCTTTAAGAATGACCTGATACCTGATTAAATATGTTTTTATGAACTTAGTAAAAGAAGGAGAAAATATGTACCAAATTCTTTAACCTTGCTTATGTGAGAAGGTAGAGGAAGACTATTTATTTTCACTTTATTTGTAGACCTCTAATTTATTGAGTATGTATTACTACTTTCCTCTGCTTTAGTGAGTATGTATGACTTTTCTAATTTAGAAAAAAAAAAAAAAGAAAAATGATATTTACTGTAAATCTCAGTAGTTCTTTTTTTTCCAGGTGTTCTTTAAAACTTTACTTTTAAAAAACTTTTACACCTAGGGAAAAATTGTAAGACTAGTACCATGAATTCTAGCATATCCTTCCCCCAAAATCACCACTTATTAACATTTTGCAATATTTCCTTTCTCTATAATATTTTTGCTTATATGTATTTATACATATTTAATGTTTTTATTTAAATGTGGGAGTAAATTGAAGATGCTGTGTTCCTTTATACCCAAGTACTTAAGCATCTTCCAAGAGCACAACCATGATACAGCTGTCAAATTCAGAAAATTTTACATTGATTTCATAATCGTGCATCGATTCAATAATAATACAGTCTATATATTCAAATTTTGCCACTTGTCCCAATAACGGCTTTTCTTATGGCAATTTTTTCCAACCCAGGATCCATTTTAGGTTCACATATTGCATTTAGTTAATATAGCTGCTTAGTTTGCTTTAATCTGTAACCGTTTCTCTGCCTTTTTTTTTCTTTTAAACTCTGACATTTGGAAGAGTGCAGGACAGCTTTCTAGAATGTTCCTTGTTTTGGATTTATCTTGATTTTTCCCTCTTGCCTAGTTTAAGGCTATGTAGTTTTGGTAGGAATGCTGCATAGGTCATGTGTCTATGGTGTATCTAAATGAGAGACCACCGATGTCCGTTTGCTCCTTTATTGGTGCTAGTAATACTGAACCCCTGACTAAGGGAGGGGCTCACCCAATCTGTTCACAGTAAAAATACCTCCTTTTCCTTAGTAACTAATGATTAAGCTGTTAGTAGATACTTTGAGGCTTGTAAATATCTTCATATTACTTTGAGTTATTGCATCCATCAAACAAGAATACTTGATTCAAAAAAGCATCAAGTATGATGAGAGTTATTGTGTAGAAAGCAAAAAGTTCTAGCATAAATGAGCCTTCTTTTTTTCTTTCTTTCCTTCCTTCACTTATTTATTCATCCATTTATTCATTTATTTATTGTTTCATTGTAGACTTACGGATATTCTTTTCAAACTCAAAATGTTTCAGTCCATTTTTGTTATTTTTCACTTTCATGATTAAATTGTCCTTGATTGAGTAAGTTAAGAATTCTTTCAGGTTGGCTCCTTTTGTCCTTTTGATACTTCTTCATCATCATCATTTTTTTAGCATTTCCTTACTTTTTGGCACAAAAGATATGCCAAGATCAGCCATTTCTTTTAAGAAGCCCGAATTTTGGGTACGTGATTTGGGAGTATGATATTTAGAAACCAGGATTTCTATACTAGGTATGCTTATTGTAGACTCTTAAAGAAAGAGCCTTTGCTCTTTTGAGAGAAAAAAAATGGGTATAGATAGATTTATGGAAGCATTTAATATAAAATTTTAACATCATACATCAGAATAGCTGTGATCTGTAATATGCTCCTGTTAGAAATGTTAATTGGTAAAGTCTTTGGAGAAGAGTATAGCAAAATGTATCAAAATGTCTTAATATAGACTTCCTTTGGGGGCAGAAATTCCACTTCTGGGACTTTATCCTAGGAAGTAGGGAGTAATCAGAGGTGTGCAGGAAGAGGAATGTAATAGGCTATTATTCATCTTACATGTGTAATGGTGAAGGATTAGAAATGACCCGGGTGTCTACAACAAATTATCTCTTAAATTATGGAGTATCTCACCTTGTAGGAGACCATTCTGCGTGTTGTGGGCCCAGCTCCCTCTCGGAGATGCACAGGACCCACGCCCATGGATAGGTTCTCCCGTGGGGAATCAGGCCCGGCAATGTACCTAGGCCGCTTTGAGTCTTGCTTTTGCTAAAACTCCCTCACCCTGAACTGAGATAGCAAGTGCTTACTGTAACTTCCTAAAATCCCTGCTAAACCTTCCAAGGATGTGTAACCGGTTCAACTACTTTTCCGTTTTCACTTGCAAATATCCCTCTTCTGTGATGTGATTAGCGCATTGGCTCCTTTGTTTTCTGTAAAAGGTAACCACCTGAAGTGAACCTGTGCATAGTAAATGAGGACCATCTTGTAAGGGGCCCAGAAAAGAAGTAAAGGCCTGTCATGGCAGAGGCCACAGCTTTGAGCTCCGCTTGAGAGCGAAGCCACCCGCCCTTTTCCCCCACAGGACTCGGTAGTCCGTGTGAATGTCTCTCCCCCATCCACAATGTCTCGGGACCCCATGAGCCGGGGTCTGCATCATCACCTGCCTCCCCCAAAAAAGTCAACTATGGGAGGTGATGGATATGTTAATTAATTCAATTGTGGGAGTCCTTTCACAATATATATGTATATTAAAATCATTGTGTTGTACATTTTAAATATGTTACAACTTTATTCATCAATTATACCACAATAAAGCTGAAAAAATTATGCTGCATTTGTATAATAGAATTCTATTGCACCTTGGAAGAATATTCAAAGAGTTAGGAAAATGCATTTAATATACTGCTAAGTAGTAAAAGTAAGTTCCAAAACATTCTAATATCATCTCAAGTGTCTGCTTGGTGTCTCTGTGGTGTTTTTATTTTTCTTATACTGTCTTTTATTTTTCATAATTTTCTATGGTCATGTCATACCTTTCTCTCGCACCCAATATTTTATTATGAAAAATTGCAAAATTAAAGAAAAGTTGAAATGGTTTTATCGCGGACATCTGTGTATATCCCATCTGGGGCCTGTCATTAACATGAACACTAACACTCGCTGCGTCACACGTGAACCCAGCTCTGTATCCTCCCAGTCATCAGCCCACTTGGGCGCATTTCAGAGGGAAGTACAGGCATCAATGCATTTCCCCCGAAGTTCCTTTAAAGCATACCTGTTATAGCCAGAGTTTGTATGTGTTTACAGTTTTGTTTCCTTTTGAGGTAAAATTTACATACAATCACATGCATTAAGTTTTGACAAATGCAAACACCTTGTGACCCACCTGTTTACTTTTATAATCAGAAAAACTCATTTAAAAATTGTAGCTCTGACAGTCTGTGGCACTTTCTGAGACTGTGTGAATTGAGCTTTATCAACCTCCTTAGTATGTCATAAATCCCTAAAATGTTTAATATTTATTTTTCCATAGCAGTGCCATAGGATTTTCAGTGGTAATTTAGCTCATTTATTTAGTTGAAGATTTACTTATAGTGCACTATTTATTTTTGTTTAAAAAGTTTTCAACAGGAAAAAAATGTGATCTGCAGAATATATACCAAAGGGATGAGAAGAAATTGTTATAGTATCTTCAGGAAATTGTAGTTGAGGTAGAAATGGCAGCCAGGAGTGGAGGGGAGGGCAGGGGAGGGCGCTGTGGGTCACTGTGTCCTCTCCCAGCTGCTGCTTACCCAGAAAACGGTCCCCATACAAGTAGTTCCCCTGCACCACAGCAGCTTTTAGAAAGGGTTAATCAGAAGCTTCGTTTTACTTTCCCAGTGCATTTCGTGATATGTAGAGCCAGACATGTCTGTACGTGATTTTTTTTTCTGTCTGAGAGATGGAAACCTGTAAGCATTTGATTTGTTGGTATTCACCTGATAGCAGGAAACCAGATTTAAGTCTGAGATGTGAAAGAAACAAGATTGCTTTGTATTTCCCCAAACAAACTGAAAGGAAACAGAATCCTCAAGAGGTGAAATAGGAGGCTTTTTCTTTATCTGCCTTGCCTTTCGCAAGGCACTACCCTCTTTACTTAAATAAATTTTTTTCTACCCCAATTGGAGTTTTCATGGAAATGTTGAAAGTCATATAAATTCGAGTTTCAAAACTGCCCCACATTGTAAATATTTATAAAGAAAGAAGATCAAAAATGTCAAAACTGATCATAGGAACAGGAACTCTCGGTAACTTTTTATTTAAAAGGGAAAATTTCCCATGACACAGAAAAAAATTTTAATTTTGACACAGAGCCAGGAAAGAACTAAAAATAAAAGCTTTTGTTATACAAACTTCATCAACACAACAACATTTAGTGCTTCATAGAAGGCTAGTTAATGTTACCACTTTATTAGTGCATAACAGACCCTTTATTCTCTTTGTACTTCTGTAGCTGACTTACATTTGCATTTGCTTCAATTGTAGGAATGCTGTTTTAATGTTTTCCCCTGAACACAATAAAGAAGAATAATACCACATTTACTTTCTTTGTAAATCCTCTCAGTATTTAAATACATGAATGGGCTGAGTTCAGACAAAAATTAAATATTGTGGATACTTGAATCCTGGCCTAGTATCTGTGATAATTTGTCCAAAATGGTACTCCAGAATGACCACTCGGTGTGTTGAAGCCTCAGGAGAGCCGGCTTGGCTCTACTGGCATTGACATTGGAAGTTGCTGCTGCGCTGAACTTGCCTGTTCCAGCATCTCCACATCCCTGGTCTCTGCTCCTTCCCTCAGGAGGCCCTTCTGAGTTAATTAGGACAACCCCAGGTGGAAGTTTTCTCTCTTCAGTCAGAATTGACTCATCCTGGACCCTGTTCTTTTAGGTCAGTGGTTCTCAAAACCACTGGTACGTCCCCAGACCAGTAGTGTCCGGCATTACCTGGGACTTGTTAGGAATGCAGATTCTTAGGCCGCACTGCACACCTGCTAACTCAGAAACTGGGGTGTGTGGGGCTGGGTAGTCTGTGCTGTAACAAGCTTTCCAGATGCTTCTGACGCCCCTAGAGTTTGAGAACCACTGCTTTTGGTTGCACCTCGCCAGTCAGTGACATGTCAAATACAAGGGACATGTCAAAATTCTAAACTTCAGTTTGGAATTTTAGGTACTTTGTCAAACTGGTGTGGAGAGACTTTGGTTGTTAGAGGATTTTTAGACCTTTAAATCCACCGCGGTCTGGGGACCACCCGTGCCCAGGCCCTGCTTGGTGGTGTCGTCGGGCTTGATGGACTAAAGGCAGACTCAGGCATGGCAGGCGTCCCTGAAACCTCGGGCAAGTCCCTTCTGATTCCCAACCTCCCCCAGTCTGGCTCTCACCTGGCTTTCCAGCTTCATCTTTCATTTTCTGGCCTGAATTCCCCTCTCCTGTTCAGCTGCTCCCCTGTCCTGCTTCCCCATTCTGGCGACCTTGTTCACATCCTTCCCGTCCCCCCGAACTCCTTTGTCTTCTCTGCTGGGCCCGTCCTATTCCTTCTTCAGGTTTAACTTCATTCTTCTCTGTGAAACTCTCTCAGGTCCCACAGGCATAATTTTTGTCCTCTGCTTCCTGAATTGATAGCAGTTAGTACCCATACCTCTAATTGGATATGTGATTAAACTGCCTTGCGATTCTAGTACTTACTCTAAGCTATTGCCACTTAACTTTCGTGTGAACCTGCAATGTCTTCTCTTCTGAAAAGTGGGGGTAATCACAGAACCTGCGTCACAGGGTTTGGTTGTTGAGAGGATTAAATGAGATAATACATGTAAAACATCTAGAAAAGTGCTCGACACATAGGAAGACTTGGGTAATATTAAGTAGCAGTTGTGTCTTCATAGCCAGTTTCTGAAGTCAGGGTAGCACATAGGTTTTGTGAGAACTTCAGTTGGTTGGGTCCGAGAATCTTAGGTTGGGAAGGGGTCAGAGGCCTAGCGTCTGCAGGAGAGAGGCATGACGAGGCTCAGCGTGAGTGTGGAAGGGCAAGCATGTAGGTGGCAAGCCCCTTGAGGGCAAGGACTGTCATGACCTTTGTTGCTGATGCCATCGCATTCCTGGTCGTCACCACTGTGCCAAGTACAGATGTCACTGTGAGCTGAGTGCTTTGTGAGGGGCTTTCCACTTCTGCCGTCTTCTTCACGGCCGTGTTACAGGGCTGTGATCTCCATTGGACAGATCAGAAATTCAGGCTCAGAGGAGTTAAGCAACCCAGCTAATACAAACAGCACCTTCCCTTGCTGACCTCACAGTCCCCAGCGCCGTGCCTTGCTCACAGTGCGGATTCTGTTCCCTGGTGCTCGGTGTCATGCCGCAGCAGACTCGCCTTCCATTCTCATTCAGGAAAGTTGTCCTGTATTTCATTTTCTTCATTTGTTCTGTGAGCTGTGGAAAGGATAGAGCACATCTGTCCTTGTTGTATCACTGCTTGTGACCTGCTTTCAGCTGCGTACTTACTCTTGGTACTTACCTTTGGTTTACCTAATGTTGGATTTTCATAAATGCCCTAGCTTTTGTACCTCCAAGACTAGCATGCCGTTTCTGCTTAAGGAATATTAAACATTTCCCCGTGCCATGCTTCGACTCTGTGCTACATATATAAGTCATCATTTGAACTAGAGAATAAGCAATTTAAAATGATGAATTCCTTTGCTTAATAATTAATGCAGTCATCACCCAGAAGTCTATATTGAACAGCTGTCTGTCACTCAGCTTTTTTTATGAGATATTTCTGTAAGTGGGGCTTATAATCTAAGACACCCCAATGTGAACTGCTATAAATTGGCGGTTATGGAATAGCACTATGATGTAAAGCACAGCACAGGGAATCCAGTCAATAATATTGTAATTACTATGTGTGATGCCAGGTGGGTATGAGAATTATCTGGGAATCACTTCGTAAATTATATAATTGTCTAACCACTATGCTGTATACCTGAAACTAACATAGAATAATATTGAATGTCAGCTGTAATTGAAAAATAAAATGTAAAAACAATAATAAAGAGACATAGAAAATTGGGCACATGTTGAACAAATATGTAAATAAAACGAGTAAGCATGTATTACCAATATTTCTAAAGGTAACACAAACCTTATGGGAGAGGTAACTTTCCAGTGAGAAAAAGCTACAGGAATGGTTTCTTCTGGGACCAAGGAGAATTTAGAAAATTACCTGAACTGTAAATAAAGTTCTTATGTTATGTGAGGTGCAATTACATTAAGACAAACATCACTCTGTGATATTTTTCAGATCTTTGATAGGACCATAAAAATGTTTTTAAGCCAATTGGTAAAAGACAGACACCATATGATCTCTCTTACATGTGGAATCTAATAAACCAAAATAGACTGATAAACAAAATGGAAACAGACGCATGGATGCGTGGAACAGACGGACGGCTGTCAGAGGGGAGGGGGGAGGGGACACAGGATGAAAGAAGGTGAGGGGATTAGCCTGAGAACATACATGCATGACCCACGGACACGGACAGCGGGGTGGGGATGGCCAGAGGGAGGGGGCTGGAGGCTGGGTGGAGGGGGACAAAGAGAGTGTTGAATGGGGACATCTGTAATAGTGTAAACAATAAAACATTTTTAAAAAGAATAAAGAATAAGGTTTCAACGTGGGAGATGTTTAGAAATAAAGCTGAGGAATGCAGCCGCAGATTAGATGTGAGAAATAGAAGGGGGTGCAAAGATGAGGGTAGGGTTTAGAAACTGACTGTCGGAGAGAAAAGGAGGCCATGAACCAGCATGACCAAGAAGAAGAAAGGATCGAAAGTAAGATAATGAGTTCAATTTGGAACATTTTTATTGAAAGTATAAAGAACATCCACGTGGACTACAGAGAACACTGGGTTATTCACCAATATGTCATCACTTATTTCAGCAGGAGATAAAGGGAAAATAAAAGTGAACAAAGCTATAAATCCTGACTTAATGCCTCCTCTGTCAGTCCTCTGCCGGGCCCTTAACTGAGACTTCGGGTTGGTGTTTATGATAATTGAGAAAAGCAGCCAAACGAGCATTAAGTGATTTCTATTGTTCTTTGGTAGCTCCGTAAGGAAATCTAGAGAACAGAGGTACCCGAGGACAGGAAAGGGCTCGGTGTTACTCCACCCTCCCGGCCTCTGAGGTATCAGAGTGCTGGGACCTTGTTGCACTTCTGCTCGGCTTGGTTATCAGTGCCTCTGATAAAGGCGGTGAAGATAATGTCAAATATGGAGCAAATATGGAGTTCCTTAGTTTGGCAGGATAGGGGAGCATTGGCAAAATAAGAATTCAGACTTACTTCTAGCAACTAACATAATAGAAGCCCAAAGAAACATTTAAATGATGAATGTTTAGAAACTCGGTTTGGTAATGTTTCCTGTGAAAAATAGCCCTGAGGTTTTCACTGAACCCTAAGTTCAATAAAAGACAAAGTGACAACCTGTACCACAATCAGAAAAATTAAATTTAAAACTTGGCCAAAAAAATTCATCCTGTTTCTTTACCAATCAGGACACAGCTCAGCAGTTTACTGAATTTGGGGTATTAGATTTTATGGGGAAAGTAGCAATTTGAGCACCATAAGGAGAATAAGAAAGATGAAGGGTGTGAAAAATTATACCACATTTTAAAGAAAGAGTTGGAGAACTGAAGATACTTAGCCCAGCCAAGAGTCGGAGGGGTAAGGGGCAGAATATCGTCTTACCGAGTTGCGGGGCAGTCCTGTGGACGACTCCACACATCCGGGGAGCAGGGCTGGGGGCAAGCAGCAGGCAGGCGGCAGTCCGGCACGATTCACTCTGTTCAAGAACAAGCTTCCTAAAGAGCACAGCTGGCCGACACAGGGGGTGTGGCAGAAACAGCTTGGCCGGGGTGGTCAGGCCTCTCTCTCTGCTGTGGAAGGAAGGCACGTGCCAGGTGGGAAGTTGGTTTTGGTAACCACATGTATGACATTCAGTGACCCCTCATTTTTCAGAAGGCCACAGGAGTAATGTCTTTCCACAGGAGAGACCATGCATGGAGTCAGTGCAGTGGGGTGGAAGGGGTAGATTCAGAGTCTGGCACCTTGGATTTGAATCTCAATTCTGCCAACTGTAAGTTGTGTTGTTTTACAAAACTCAGTTTCGTCATGTGAAAATGGTGAGATGATGTTTATCGAGCGCCTGTATCACTTGCGAAAAGATGTAATCAATGGCAGTTATTACTAAAAAAAATGTTTTATTTGTAAGAGAAATCTCCTATCATTCTTATTTTTGCTACTGAGTCATTAAAAATTTTAATCCTTTAAAAACTTTGTTAGATTACATGTTTACTTGCAGGTGGAGGTTATTTTTGGTTTGTCATATGAGGAACTTTATTGCAACTGTTATTTCAGGTTTCCACTAAAGTAATATTGATCTCAGTTTATTAAGCAATAAACATTTCAGCTAGTTAACACTTGTTCTCCAGCCATGCTCACAGTACTCTGCTGAAGTCAAAGCAGGGAATGTATTCCAGTAAAAGTGTCAAGTCAAGGAACATGTATGAGGGGCCTGCGGACAAAGACAACAGGGGAGGACTGACTGTGGGAGCCGGGGGATGGGGAAGGCAGGGGGGAGCATTGGGGGCAAAATGGGGACAACTGTAATTGAACAACAATTAAAAAAACATTTTAAATGTTGTATTCTGACTAACTGGTCTTATACAAAGCCAGGCTCCTGCTGCTGGAAGAAAAACAGTACGAGGCACACACTAAACTTCTGAGAAACTCAAAGCCGAAGAGACAGACAATTAAAAAGAGAGGAAGAGCCAGCCATGAATAGTTGCGATCATTTCCAAGTGGACATGATTTGCTCTCAGTCTTCAGAATACAGTGACCTCACTTGTATATTAAAAAGCTGCCAAGAATTTTCTTCTCTTCTGAATGTAGACAGGAAGTCACCGACATGAAATTACCCAAGATAGTAACTGTCTTATCAATTTTTTTTGTTCATGCTTGATTCCTGCTCCCGGTCAGGACAGTGAGTTTCTGTTTCATCATTGCCGCTGATAACTTGTGAGGTTTGGGCTGTTCCATTTGGGAATAGTCTCATTCTTAGAAAGTTCCTTACAGTGTAACTTCCAGCTGTTGACACTGGTCTCAGTCTTCAGGGCCAAACCTTACCCTCTTCCATGTGTCAGCTTCTTAAGCACAGGATCTGTATCTTAATGATCTGGGAATATTCTGAGCTCAGCCTAGTGCCTGGCCCACCACAGGCAATCAATAAATGCATAGGGCATAAATAAACAAAATAATAAACACAGTGATCACGGTAACTTTCTCTTCTTTTGCAACATTTGCATAAGGTTTTGCTCTTCTAAATCTGCAGAAAAGAAAACAGCTTGCCATTCCTAGTCGACATCAGAGCCTTTTATTTTCTCCATGCTTGGCTGATTTTTTTTTTTAGCTCTTAATAAATTAGTTTGTCTTTGAATGAAAGGTTCTGTTCCATAGCAGCTGGGAGGGATTTTCCTGGCTATGTTTCTTATTCTGGTTTGTTTTTCAAATGTGTTTCCAAAAAAAGGAATCTAAGATGTTTTTTCTTAGCTCTGTTAATATCAGATGTTCACTGATTCATGATCTGAGAAAAATTAAGGTGTCTTAAATGAAATGAGACTGCCAGAATTTTAATGACATGAAAATATGACTCCTGTCCCTGATACTGTTCTTCAGGAAAACAGCGCTTGGTAAAATTAGCTCCATGAGAGCAGCTACACTGATAAGGATGCAAGCGTCTGGGCAGTGTTTATGCAGGCTCTGTTCAAAGACAGGGGACTGTGTGGCTGCTCTGCTTTTGAAGAGACATTATGTGAAGCAATTAATGCACAGAATCAGGTTAACCCACTACATTTTAAAAAACATGTACAACAGTGCTTCCTTTAGTGGGAAACTGAATTTCTCTTACTAGAACTATGGTCGTAGAACCTACCTTTAAGAAAGATGTATACATTTTTTATTTTAATTATTGGATAGGTGTTTTAAAATATATCACATAGTTTAGGTAGCATCTATAACTTCTCCAAAACTAGCTGCTGAGCAAACATTTAAGAGTTGTGAATGTGAAGAACGTTTTCCCCTTAAAATTTCAGGATAATTTCTTAACCACAAAATAAGGTCCCTGAGTGTAACCTACATTTTTCCTTGGAACAAACTTTATACTCAAAGAAATTAAGAGATTTTAGTAAGATATCAAGACATTAATATTAGCTGGATCTGGGAGTATGGAGTGTTACAATTTTATACTCTGCCTTGTTTTGGAAACAATTTAAGATCTTTACTAGGTAGAATAAGTATATTTGGGGGGGTCCAGGTAACCCCCCCAAATCTCTCTGACATGTATGTAAGGTAAGAAAATAAAAGAAAATGAACATTTCTTGAGTTCCTGCTATTTATAGCCTCTATTCTAAACAGTTTACATATATTCCTTATTTAATCCTATTGCTGATGTCTCAAATTTTAGCGTTGTAATTTCATCCTTTAAGGTAGTTTTCCCTAATAAAATTGCAAAAGCCACTGAGAAAGTTACCACATTTTTCGGACCATAAGACACACCTAGGTTTTAGAGGAGGAAAAAAATTGAAACCAAAAATGTGGTAAAATATTTAATAACATAGATAACATAATATTTCACAAATGTAAATGTAAACAGAACTCAACAACAACATTAACAACCATTATTCCTCCCAAATTGGGGGGGGGGTGCATCTTATAGTCCAAAAAGTACAGTGTCTCTACATGTTAGTATATCTCAGAGTAAACGACATATGTGATTTTACTCCTGAGCACATGCTTTCCCAGGTGGAGAGATGCATAACTGATGCCATAGGGCACTGTGACCTAAACACATTGCAAGGAAACCTCCTTTTCTGTATCTGTCATCCAACAAGTACTGAGTATTTATTACATGCTGGGCCGCTATCCTAGACACTGGAGCCATGTCTGCTAATAAAATAGACAAAAGTTCATGTCCTTTTAGAGCTTACCTACAAATGTGGGAAATAAACAAAATTAATAGTATGTTAAACCTTATAAAGATCCTTATCCCTCTTAAATATTGGCTGAATTTAGTAACTGACTTCCAAAGATTAAAGAAAAGGAAGGATTACTAACTCTACAGTGCACAAACCTGGCAGACACCACCTTGGAGTAGGGTCAGTGTCACTAGTGGTAAGCCATGTTGGGGGTATGTACCCCTATATGATGTGATGAGAAAAGCACTTCTTCTTTGTGACCTTCTTCCCCAAAACCCACAACCCCAGCCTAGCCCTGAGGGTCACCAGCTATCCCAAAGTGATGGACATTCTTCCAAGTACCTGGCCAGGCCTCCTGCAGGCTGTTAAAGTCTTGAGAAACAAATAAACAAACAAACAAAAACTGAGAGTCTGTCGTAGTGCAGAAGAGACTCAGGAGGCATGGCGACCAAACACAACAGGGTATCCTGAATTAGATTCTAGGACAGAGAAAAGGACATTGATGAGAAAATAGTAGATCCAAATAAAGTCTGGAGTTTAGTTAATACCAATGAACCAATGACGGTTTCTTAATTTTGACAAATCGACTCTGGTAGTGCAACGTATAAACATCAGGGGGAGGCAGGGTAAGAGGAACCATCTGCACGATCTTTTCAATTTTTCTGTAAATCTAAAATTAATCCAAAATACAAAGTTTGTATAAAAAATGTGCCAGAAGGGGCTAGGGTTGCATATTTAAATAGGTAAGTCGGTTGACAAGAAGGTGGTATTTGGGTGAAGACCTGAAGGAAGGAAGAGAGGGAGCCACGTGCACACACGAGGGTTAGATGTTCAGGCAGAGGCACAGGCAGATGCCAGGTGGGAGCATGTCTGGTGTGCCAGAGAGATGGCAAGGAAGCCACGGCGGCCAGAGTGGAGCACATGAGGGGAGGAGAAACAGAAAATGGGACCAGAGAGGTACCAAGACCAAATGGTGTAGGGCCTTGTAGGCGATTGTAAGAGCTTCTGATTTAAATTGGGAGGAGATGGTGAGCAATCGAATGCTTTGGAGTACAGAAGTGAAGTTATTTGACTATGTTTTAATGTGACCACTCTGGATACTCTGTTGAGAAAAGACTGTCTGGGGCAGAGGCAGGGGCAGAAAGACCAGTTAGGAATGGAATCCAGGTAAGAGATGTTTGTGGCTGGGGCCAGGAAGGTTGAAATGGAGGCAGATGGGAGTGGTTGCATTTGGGGCATATTTTAAAGGTAGAGCCAACTGGACTTGCTCACTGATCGGACATGCTCTGTGAAGTCATGTCCGAGTCAAGGAAGTCTCGCAGTTTCGAGCCAAAGAGATGGAAGGATGTATTTACCATCATATAAGATGGGGAAGAGCGTGATGGGTGGAGCAGGTTTGTGAGCGGGGTCACGAGTTCATTTTTGATACAAACAATGAACTATTGGAATTAACAACCTTAAAAAATACCATTTGCAATACAGCAAAAATATGAAATAATTGGAAGCAACTGGGAAATCGGCAGCGGAGAGAGCCTTCTTGCCAGTGTGTCCTTACAGGGGAATTGGTCTACTGGCAAAGGCAGCGGTCAACATATTCATGATGAAGTTTCACTGGCAGGTTTTAAACAAAGTCCCCTGTCTTCTGTTGGAAATGGAGGCATTCATTCCAGGACGCAGGTGTAGCCTCGTGTGTAAGAGCTGGCACTCTGGAGTCAGACAGTGTAGGTTAAAATCCCGGCCCCACGGCTCATTAGCTGCATGGGCAATTACTTAACCAGGCCTCCGCTTCCTCTTCTGTGAGAGGTGGACAATGACAGGGCCGCTTCAGGAGGTGCTGCAAGGCCAAGTGAGGTAGTCCCTGTAAGTGCTCTTACCGTGCTCCTGGCACCCGCTCAGCTTTCAGTATTTGTGACTGCTGTTATTACTGCCATTTGAGCAACTTACCATCAGCATATACCCAATATTTACACTCTCCTCCGTGGCTTGTTAGCACGTATTTCAACATGGCTTTCTTTTTTTTTAAGACTTGTGAACTTTAGGTGAGGGGCGCACGACGCAGGGTGCTGATGGCGTTTTGTTGAGCTGTGCACTTGAACTGTGTGTGGACTTGTGAACCAATGTCACCCCAGTAAGTTCAGTTAAAAACTAATAAAATTAAATTAAATTTAAAAAAGGCTTGTAGATAACTAGTAATCCCCAATCTTTTAAAACCCATGTTTTCTGTGATGCTTTCTCATCTGATTTTTATTTTCTCACGAGCCAACAATCTTTGGTCATGAATTTACTGTATTTTGTGTTATGAAGTAGGATATTTTACCTTTTTTTTTTTCTTTAACTGAACGCGTTCCTTCCCCTTTCCCTGCCCTCCTTTTCCTGCTCGAGAATCCCGTTCCCGTAGGGGCCTGTGGTTGTGCACTAGAACAGTGTGGCGACCTTGCCCCACGGGTGGGACGGGGGAGGTGACGGGGAATGGCATGCTTAGTGCTGGTGAGGGGCTGGGGTAATGAGGTCTTTCAGGATATGGGGGCAACAGTGAAGGATAATGAATAGCGCAGTGGAAAGACATGTGACTCGGAGTGGAAGGAGGAGGGACGGAGCGCTGTGCAGAAGTGGTAATGAGAACCGCAGAGGACAGCTGCCTCACCTCCAGGCACAGCGGGGCCAGTACGCACCGCTGCTGCTGGGAGGCCTGCGAGGGGCGGAGGGAACGAGAGCGAAGGTCCGATTTTCCCCAGAAGTCTGAAATGGCCTCGCCTTCTGGAGGGCAGTTGAGGAGATTGACAGAAAATAAAATGAAATGCCATTTGGCCCGTCACCCTCACCCTTAAGAGTTTGTTCTATGAAAATGGAAAAATGAACATTCATATATATTAGGAGTTGGGTATGACCATGAAAAATTGGGAACAGTGAGCACATGCTATCTGTATAATCAGAAAAAAACAAAGCTAACCAAATGCGTGGAATCTTACAGCATGTAGAAGGGAAAAGCATCTTTATAATTTGTGTTTTGCATACAAAGGCAATTTCCCCTCTGTTTAGTTTTGAATCCTGCAAAGTGATTTGAAAGTATATTCATATGGTTTTGATATTTTCTGCTTCAACTCCCCTAGATTATCATTGATGGCCTAGAATTTTAATCTTCTCATTTATCTTATTTTTTCCTCCTATTTCTTTGCTGTCATGAAGGTTTGCGTGCACGTGGTATAAAATAAACACAGATTCTACTTAACAGCTTCACCAGCCTTAGTTGTTAGCTGAAGAAACATTGCAGACATTTCAAGTTCAATGTAATTTGCATTTATCTGGGCACTCAGCACCTTCTTTTAGTATTCTTGAGGAATACAAATAGAGCATTTAGTTACCAGCCAATAAGGCTTTAGAATTTTGCCTTTGTTTCTAGCTTGCTCCAGATCTGTAATTATAAGAAGGGGAAATCTGTATTGCTCTGTAGGTGAGAACCTATAAAGAACACCTAATCCAGTACTTTGGTGGTAATTGAAATAATTTCTTTTCCTTTATTCTATCGGATTATTTGTTTCTTTTTGTTTCAGCAAACCCATAAAGGCTCTGCAATGTTTACCCACAGCCATTTGTCTGGATGAGTTAGGTAGAAATTTTCCTTTTTAAGATCTCTATATAAACAGAGAAAAACATTTCACACCTGTTTATCTTAGCAGTGCCTGCAGAGAGGGGGAGGTAGATTCTCCATTAACTCTTCCATTTGGAGGAGTGTTTAGCAAACCTCAGAGTATCCTGCCACCTTGTCAGCTTTGGGTAAGAGCACTCAGAGCCTGGTGGAGGGCCCACCATTTGTGTCTACAGACGAAAACCCCTCCTAAATTTCTCCGTTCTCCTTGAGTGCATCTGTGCAGTTCTTTCAGCTCGGCTAGCTGAATTGTTTATGTTCACAGGATACTTCTGTGATACATTTTCAGAAACACACTTAAGGGTTTAGAATTTTTTTTCTTTAATAAAAACTTCCTTTCAGTTTTGGTCTCCATGTGATGCCATAAATGTCTCTCTCTTCCTGGTAGTGTATTAGGAAGTCCAGTTCGGGGGCGGGGGAGGGCAATGCCATGTATTTGTCTCCTCCACAGAAATGCTTCATGGTCTTCCTTTTAAGATATTATTAATTCAGTTCAGTAATAAGTTAGATGACATGAATGAAAAGAGTATCTTTTTTACTTTAAAAAGTCCTTTCTTATAAAACTTCTAAATCAAAATAAGTGGTGTCCTCTTTGACTGAATCGGTTCATGAGCCATATGAGGAACTTCTCTGTGTTTTCGTTTGCTACCACCCCTCTGACTTTCTTTCCATGCAGCTCCTTAAACCATCGGCTGCAGCCTCACTTCTTTATCTTGCAAACATCCCCACCTTCCTTGACTTCAGTGGCTGCCTCAGTTGTAGTCTCCATCCCGTCTTTGACCATCAGTCTGGGTGAATTTGGGGTCTTCTGTAAGGACCTCTGAGCTGACTGCAGACTAGTGTCACGGCAACTCTGTCAGCCGCAGTTGTCTTCAGCCACTTCCGGGTAAAACCATCAACATCTCATAGCTCAGAACTGTTCTGCCTTCAAAATAGCGAGCCTGAGCATCCCTCCTCTGCCCATCATTTATTTACCTTACCCAGTCTCCCAGAAGCTTTGCCTTTCTTCATCCTTGTCCTGGCATCTAACTTGGATTCGCCAAACTCAGCACTCACTTTTGGATTCACTTGTCTCCAAGCTGCTTAATCCTGTTAAGCCCCTGTCTTGTCTCTCTGATCTTCTTCTAGCCCTTGAAGACAGACACGGTGGCTTTCTGCATCTGTGCATCATCTGGCTCCGTGTTCATTGTTTGCTCTTAACAGGCCAGTGAATGTTAATACCTATTCACAGGTTTACTTTTAATCATTTTTGGCAGTGTCAAAAATTAAGTCCACCCTCAGAGGACAAATGTTTACAAGGTCTGTAGTTTTAAATCTAGGCTACCAACATCTGAGTCTACGTACAATCATCCAGAGGAGTCAAGTCAGCCTGGTACTGCACCGCAAGTCAGAAGTGGCGAGGACCGCAGGGCCGGGGAGTGGTCAGGCTGCGCTAGCCCCAGCTGTGTTGTAGTCCGTCCGTGGTCATCCTTCAAAGGTAGCTCATACGTGCGTCTGTCCTGCAGATATGCGCTGTTTGGTCCACCCAGCATTTTAGTTTTAAAAAATTTATCGTCAACATTTAAAACTTATGTGGGATCTGCATGAAAATACAGATTTTTGGCTTCCTTGGAGAAGGAGCACACGGGGTCCTTGCGGTTGACTGTAGCACTGGCGACTTCAGTGGCGAGGGCAAGGCTCATGTGAGGCATCAGTTTTAAAAGATTTAGTAAAGATCAGTATTATAATTTCATCATTGTCTCATAATAACATGCAGTTTTTGTTAGTGTTTAACAAAGCAATCAATAAAATAAATAAAAGAATTGTTTTTTTTAAAAAACTAGCTGTAACATATTTCTGAAAAATGAAGAAATATTAAACTAAATTTCTTAAGAATGCACAGAGTTTCTTTATATGAAGTAGGGTTATGTTCCTGTAAACTTTTAAACTTCCTTATTAATTTTATAATATGTTTTAATGAAACATACTGAAATTTATTCTTGGATGGACTTTTGGCACAAAAGTTACAAGTAGCAATACAAAAACACAAAATGTAAAAATCATGAGCTGAAACGTATGTTTAGGCAAGAAGCAGATTTCTGAACTCAAATATTGTGACTATATTTCCTGAATTATTTCTGACTTGATAGCAGAAATAATTCAGGAAATTATTCTTTACCTCTATTCATTTTCCCAAACCACAGATATAGGTGATTATTTTTATGTGATGAAGTGTAAATGCAATGATTCTTTTGTTTTCAGTCTTAACAGTGGCAATAAAGGAGTGAGACAAAAACCAGGAACAGTGATAATGAAAAGATCAATGTCTCTTTTTCAGTTTCTTTTCCCATATGGAGCTCTCTCTTCTGTCCTCAGTTTTCTCTGTGAGGAAGGAAGGAAGCTTTCTCTGAGAGTTTTGGAATGATCAAGCTGTGCATATCCTCTTGTTTTTACCTGTTTTTTACTTCTCTGACAGCAAAAGAAATAAAACATGTAACATTTAATACATAGTATTTCATTAGCTGACATTTCCACTCGATGGAAAGGCTTCTCCCAAAAATATAAGGGATGCTAAGTGCAGTGGTATATTTAATTTTTTTGTTTATTGAAGAGAGAGGTTTTTTTTTTTAAAAATGATGACGTTTATAACAATAAAAAGGTAAAATTTTATATGAAGTGACTCCTTGGTTATGTACCCATCAGTGAAAATAACACGAAGGCTCTTACATACCTCATCTATTTTGCCACTTATTTCCTTAATAAAATTTCACTTTTTAGATTGTAATCTAAATATCCTTCATTGCACAAGAAGAATTCGTTAATAATTTCCAAGATTACACAACACAGAACAGAACAAATGTTAGCATACCGGAGAGGAGTGTGCATCTAGAAAATGGATCTGAGTGAGTTAAAGAGATATAAATAATTTTTGGCTACAGAAATTTTAGTTAATCTCTGCTGGCCTCTAAGGTACAATAGGCCCTCTCATCTTTCCTTCTAAGGTATATATGCATATTAGAAAAACACTTAAGTCATATAAAGGCCTTTTCTGTTCAGTTAGAGTGACATACCTGCCATTTGTCAAGGGCAGGAGGGTGGGAGGGGGTGCTGTGTGCTGGGGGAAGTGCGAAGTGGGGAGATGGGACAAGAGTGTAGCATCTGAATCTCAGCCGTGGCAGGAGACTCAGCCCACAGGTTTTCTGTTCTTCCTACAGTTATGCCCAGAACAGTTTGGACCTGAAAGCATTCTGCCTGAGCCTGGCTATTTTTGCTCCCCTTGTTTTGCAAATGGAGAAATGTAGCTATTTAGAAGAATTTAAGATTATGTTTCATCTCTTCTCTATTTGTAATTCCATTTTCCTCCAATCAGAATATTTCTTAGTTTATTGTGTTTTTTACATTGAAGAAGATAAAATAATCCTTTAAGTAGATGTGCCTGAAAGAATGAGATGTAAAGTCAGTAACATGAGTGAGTCCAGTTGGGGGAGCAAGAACTAACTGCACAGTTGTAGGGACCTTTACCCTGTGTTTTTTCAGACCGTAAGATGCACCTAGGTTTTAGAGGAGGAAAATAGGGGAAAATTTTTTCAGGCAAAAAATGTGGTAAAATATATAATAAAATAAATAACATAATATTTCACCAATGTAAATGTAAGCATAACTCAACAGCAGCATTAACAACCATCATTCCTCCCAAATTTGGGGGGGGGGGGGGAGGGTGCGTCTTATAGTCCGACAAATACAGTAACTTTTAAAAATAATTTCCAGATTCTTGTCTCTGTGTTATAGATTCGTGATGGAGGAGCAATTTAGAAAAGCAGTGGGTAAAAAAATGTAGCATATGAGTGATTTGTGCGTTGGTTATTTGACTGACCGTGTCCGTCTAATTTTCATCCCTGTGGACATGAACACTCGGGAGCCACAAGCACACATGTGTACACAACACACCCTCACACTCTCCCCCCTTGGGTTTTCCCAAGACTTTGTTCTGATGTGGTGACTTCACAGTGTAGAGCATGGGGTGGGGAATGTGTTGGACAGAGAGACTTCCTGGGTTCCTGAGGAGCAGAGTCCTTACCGCCTGACTCACACGTTGGTAGTGATCATGTCAGTTCACTGTCACTTTTTGCATCCACATCATCATGGTGTACTGGACTTGATTTCAAACTGTCTTCTTCCAGTCAAGAAATTACTATTTCTTCCTGTTATTTACTTCAAATATTATCAAGGTAATGATTTTAGAAGTAGCTGTCAGTAAGTTTGAAAGGTCCACAGTTTGCACAGTTAGTAAATCCTGTCCAGTGGGCAGTGCCATACACGAAAGTTACTTTAGTATGGAACAGTAGATTATACCAGTCAGGGTCTGTTCAGGAGACAGAAACCACTCCAGGAATTGGCACAGTGAGAATTCAGTGTAAAAACCATTAACTAACAAAAGGTCAACTATCGTTACCTAGCAGCAAGAGCCTCTAAAGAATATAGGAATAACAAACATAGGTGCAGCTCCCACCTCTAGAGCCTAGGGGGAGTACCAAAGGCAGGAGCAGACTTGGAAGAGGGTGCTCGAGGCTGACATTAGACCTCCCTGGAGAGCATGTGGCTGCAGCCTACCAGACCATGGGTTTGCTCTGGTGTCACAGACCGGAACTGGTCCACAAGAAGCCGTCTGCTGGGGTTCCAGTGAAGTTCTCAGGGGTGCATGGGTTGGTGCTGGAGTGCAGGAGGACACCTGCTGGAGTGCTGGCAGACTAAAACTGTCCCGCAGGAGTCTTCCCATTGAGGTGCCGGTAAAACACTTGAGGGTGAATGACATTGGGTCTCACACACACTGCCGGCAACCACAGCCACTGGGGGAAAAATCACACAGGAAACTGCAAGGCCCTGCTAGGCCTTGCAGTGTCCCTCCCGCAACTTTTGTTGACGCAGCCTACTATTCATTGTGCCTGCTGGCAAAGGGAAAATGTTTGCAATGTCCAGCTCCAGTTCACAAAGCAGGGCCGAAAACAATAGCTGTGGTGCTAAGAGACAACAACTGATTAACTGGCACAGCCCACTCCGTTGGCTACTCAGCCTCTTTATGCACGCTCTACACACATTTGAACCTCCGTGTAGTCCTGAGACAGCTCTGTGCCCTTACCAGCCAGCGCCAGCTGTCCCTCGCACACGTGAAGAAGTTCTTGCTCTGTCCCTGAACTGAGGAGTCACACAGTCAGTCCCAGTACTCATCGTGTCCATGGCCGGCTTTATTAGTTTCTCTTCAAATTCATTCTCAGCCCCACTGAATACTGTTACTTAAAGACTAAATTATAAAGTTAACCTCTAATAACTTGTATGTAGAACATGGAGGAAATACCCATTTTTTCCAAAGAAGATATATGAATAGCCTCGTCATTAGTTTGTATATTTTGTGGAAGATGCGTTATGTTCACTTCGCCTTTAAAGATATCTTGTAGAATCTCCTGTACATGACTTCCTAAAAGAAAGCACTTTCTCAATGAAAGAAACTCTTTTTTTTAAGATTTTATTTATTTATTTTTAGAGAAGGAAGGGAGGGGAGGGAGAGAGAGAGAGAGAGAGAGAGAGAAAGAAACATCAATGTGCGGTTGCTGGGGGTTATGGCCTGCAACCCAGGAATGTATCCTGGCTGGGAATCGAACCTGGGACACTTTGGTTCCCAGCCCACGCTCAATCCACTGAGCTACGCCAGCCAGGGCGGAAGAAAGTCTTTTAAAATTTTTTATTAATTGATTTTTAGAGAGAGGGAAAGAAGAGTGGGGAGAGAGAAACATTGATGCATTTACTTATTTATGCATTCATTCATTGAGCCTTGTATGTGCCCTGACCAGGGATTGAACCCTCAACCTTGGTGTATCAGGATGATGCTCTAACCAATTGAGTTACCTGGCTAGGGCTTAGTGCAGTAAACTCTTGTCCATGTATTTTTGTCTTCAGATCATTAATATATCTGTGTGTCCTGGGAAAACATCTAAAGAATGTACCCTGCTTCGCAGCTTCTTGGCATGGTGAGAACCCTCACCACAACGAAAGCAGGGATCCCCAGTTACCTTCACAGCAACCTCACTTGTGTTTCTCTGCTTAGAGCCTCTGCCTCATAGTTTGAAAATAGAAAATGAAGTTAAATTTCAGATATGGTCTTTGAAAACAGAACCTTACATTACTGAATATCGTACTGCTAGTGTTTCTGCCTGACACTGAAAATATCAGGGACTGAGGAGTGGAAGGGAAGGTACATTTCATGGCAGGGAGCTTCTCAAAAGGCTTTTACCCCTTTGTTTCCTTTTAATTTCCTAAATTGAGGGATGAATGCTTTGTATGCTTTCTAATTCATTTTTCCAGTAATCTGTACATTATAAATGAACAGAAAATCATACCATTAGAATGATTCAAAACAAGTGCTTTACAGCAGTATAATTAATTTTTGTTATGGAATTGTATTAGGTTTAATGCAGAGAATGAGACCTTGTCTCTCTGTGTATGTGTGCATAGATGGCTGGACACGGACACGGACACGGACACGGACTAGAGTGGGTGTAGGATTTCGGGTTCTACTGTGTAGTTGGGGCAGAGAGAAGAATGACCCGTGTAGGGTAAGACAGAGACAATGCTACAGTAGTCCAGCCAAGAGAAGATGGGGAGAGGGTGGTGTCTAAAGTACTAAAACATGCTTCTTTTCAAAGGGAACATTCATTTCCTGTTGTTATTGTCAGTCCAGAGAGAAGGGGAGTGAGGACTGCCTGAGTTGCAGAATGCTCGTACAGACTATTCTGGGCAGAACCCACACTCAGCTAGGCAGCACCCACACATTTGACTTGGATGTTGGCCCCTGCAGCAAGCAAGAGGTTTTATTCTTTCTGGAGTTTAGAGAATGAGGTGGAGCCCGCAAGTACTGGTAATGTGTGTGACAGCCATGTGGTTTTAGAATGGATGTTCATTTTCTCGCCAAAGCACAGTCTTGTTTGGTTTGTGGTTTTCTTTGAACATGCAACAGGAAGTAGGGACTAGCATTATGACAATTTAGTAGTACACACAAGGATTTTAATTGGAAAATGAATAAAGCGAGGAATAAGACAACCAGTTTCCGTTGCAGAGGGCAACGCAGTGGTCATTCCCCTCTCGTTACCTCAGTGCGTTTAAGAAAGAACAGAAGTCTAGACAGACGTGCACTGGATGTAAAGCCTGTGAAGGTTAGGTTCCCATTCCCCCCGTCCCATTGCCTACCTCGTATAAACCTTTGTTAATATTTAAATAACCATTCACTAGTTTCTCACCCCATTTCTTAAGACTTGTTCTGCTAGTCATAATGGGGAGAGAGACAAAAAATACTTTCATAAATAATTTGTTTAGAAACAGCAATTTTGCTTTTTCGAATATTCCGTTCAACCAGGTGACCATTAGAATTAGTAGCATCTTTCGAATTTAGGATCCCAGCTAAAAACAAACGTGTTCCCATCGTGAAGACTTTCTGGTGGAGAAGAAAGATGATGGGAACTGCATGAGATATGAGCAAAAGCAAAACTGTACTGCTACACTTTTAGTAAACAAAGCAGACCTTCCTTGGGGAAGGTTTTGAAAAAATTGCCTAATTCCTAAGTGAAATAGGGACGGGGACAGGGATGGGGAGGAAGGTGCTAACCCTGCAGTGTGTGTGTCGGTTCGGAATACAGTGTCTATAGAGGGAGCGAAGTCAGTCGGGCGCCCGCACCCAGTTGTCTGGGCAACTCAGGGGAGCAGTTTCCCATGACCTTGAGTGAGCTGGCGCACGCAGAATCACGCTTTGTTATACAATATCTTGGCACCCCGCCAGCTTTGTGTGCATTTACTATATCAGGGAGCTGGGACTCCCTGCCACGTGACACACGGCTTGCTCACCCGTGGATCGCCCCACGCTTGAATGAAGGTATGTCAGACATCCCGGCGGCTGTGTGAATTTTCTTCCGTCTGCCCAAATCCTGTGTGAACCCGCCCAGCCTTGACAGGCTGCCACATAGTTAGTAAAACTTGTCCTAAGTTAGGGCGAAAGAAGGGGTGAAGTCAGGAGCCCTGTAACTCACACATATCAACTAGTAATACTCCTGCAGTCTCCTTGATTGAACTCTTCCCACATGCCAGTGCTCTGTGTGCCGGAGCTGGTGTCACCAACACACCAGTGAGACACGGAGAGAAGCCACCTTACACACCCAGGGACACGTAGTGAGGGCTAGAACTTGAATCCAGGCGTTCCTGGCTCCCAGGCACACACTCTGTCACCTGTGCCTCTGTCAAATGAGGCGCACCTAGGTGAAGTCTTCCCAGTACCTAGCTCTAAATTTCTTTTGGGCTCTAATGAGAGAAATAAAATGAATTAACTTTGAGACTAAACATGTATGAAAATTAATGGAATAAGAAGAAAAGTTATTTTCCTCTGTAATACTGGGTTTTTCTCATACTCCTGCCCGATGCTTCTCCAGTATTTCTCATGGCAGTTTTCTGATTCGAACTCCCAAGAAGCTGCGCTGGGTTGGGCCTGCGCATCTGCAGAAGAGCCGCGGCCAAGCAGCAGACGGAAAGCACCAGGGTTACGCTGACTTTAATGAAAAGTCTCCATGCTCTTCTTTGCATTGGTTCTCCCATACCTATATAAGATCATGATTTCAGGATGTTACTGAGCTGATTCTTTCCTGGAAGTACAAAATAACAGATCACTTCCTATTCAAATAGAATTTCCTGTTAGACAAGAACTTGGTTTTCCCCCATTGGTAAAAAATACTTTTATTAGTTTCCTTTATTATACTTATTGTATTGTTACTTGCCGTGTGTGTGTGTGTGTGTGTGTATCTGTTGGTCCAAAATTTACACACATACACACAAACATACAAACCCAGGGCAGTTGCCATTTAATTTTTCAGCTATTCAAAATTTGACAGAATTAACCCAGAAGTTTCTAGTTTGGGTTTGTGTATTGGGAAGGGGCTCTTTCTTCTTTTTTATACTTCTTTTGTGGCTTCTTAGAATTGTTTCAGAGGGCAGCAAAGCTGTTTCCCTGGACACTTCGTGAGTGGAGTTTTCTGGAGCTTTGAGAGAGAAAGGGTCTTTCTTCATCTTTTTATTTCTCCCACCTGTGTTACCTGGGAGCCCGCAGGCTCCGGTTTTCTGTCCCTGGCAGACTGCCTGGTGAGTAACATGAGATTAGTAGTGACAGAGGGCAAGTCAGGCTGGTGACTGTCACCACAACAGGAGTATCATCATGTCCTTGTAGAACAAAAACTTGAACTGCACCAGGAGTCAGAGTTTGACGGGATCATAGAACCCACCAAAATTCTACTGACTAATTCTGCTGGCTATGACTAAAACAAGATGCTTTCAAAAACAGATTTTGAATTGTCTGTCAGAACCTTAAGAAAACAACGTGCATGTGAGTTCTTGGGTATTATAACTACTTCATGTAGTAGTGGCATTTGTGTGGAGTTTTCATCTGCCTGGATGAAGCCCTTGGCTGTGTCTTCTAACTTGGTGAAAATCTCAGAGCCTGTGGCAGCCCGAAGATCTTAAATCATCCTTAGCATACACGGTTTTGTTTTTCTATGCTGGCTTTTACCCACTAGAGGGGATAATGCATTATCTTCAGGGAATTCAGAGACTATCCTATGTGCCTTATAGAATATAAAGTAGATTAGTAATACACATGCATGTAAAGTTACATGTATGGTAATTGACGTTAGGTGCCCCATTAAACAATGCAGTGGCACAGTGTACCATTTCTTCAGGACATGTTGCCATGGATACCCAGTGTGATGGAGATGGGGAAAGAGTTGCTTAGGAATTCAGCAATGTGGTTTTGAGGTACTGTGAAAAATACTCTGTCCAGAAATAGGAACCATTAAACCAGTCACATATACAAATAGTTGTTTTCAAAATTGTCAATTAAAAGGAAACCGTGTTTCAAAATGAGTATTGATTAATGGACATTATTTTATACGGTCTGTTGTTTTGTAAGCCAAAAGGCTGGGCAGAATTCTTCAATTTAGCTAGGATATTATGTGGCATATAGATATTTTTAAAGACAAATATTTTAATCAAAGATGAAGAACTCAAAACACCAAGCATGGAAATCTGGAAGGGTGGTAATAGGAGAGTAGGAAGCAAGTTCTCCAAGGGTCTGCTCCCATGTCCTTGGAGTTGTGAGCCGTATGCTAGCCTTTGGATTGAGTATGAAGCAGAGATTTGGGAAAGGAGCAAGTTATAAAAACCAGTAAGATGAGACAGAAGCAGTAGTAACGGCAGCAGCTAGTTTGATGTGATTTCACATCGTCCCCTGTGCCTAGGAGTAGTTTTACCCCTGATCTCATCCCCAACCCTCCCCAGTGAAATTCTCATCTCTCATTAAATGCCAAAACAAGGCCCCTGGAACAGAAGGTCAGGACTCCTAAGGAAATGGGTTTTCATCTAGCTGCATTCTCATCATGTAAATTTGGTTGGCAATAGAGAGGGGTGTTTTAGAATTGGTACTACCTTATCTCCACCTCTGCTTCCATCATTCAAGTCATTATTATCTCTCCTTTCAGCACCTGGCTATTTCCCCATTCTGATCCATCTGCCATAGGGACACCAACTTGAAAAAGAAAAACAGGTCAAGATCATGTCATTTCTATACCAGAAACTTTGATGGTTTCCCATTACCTATAGAATAACTTCTAACCTCTAATAATATATTAGATCCTTTAAATAAATTTACCTCCAACAAAACTTTCAACCTCTCCTCCTGCTACGTCTCCTTCATGAGAGGACAGAACATTCTCCAGCGAAGCAGTGTACTTCTCTGCCAAAATGCATTTCTCCCGGCTCCTGCCAGGTCAGAAGGCTGTTGTCCTTAAAATCCCCCTCCTTTAAAGCTCTTCCAGCCCTCTGTGGGAGCTCAGTTCTCCCCCTGTGTTTTCGTAGAACTCTGTTTCCGCCTCTACCCAACGTGTGTCCTAAGTTGCTTTTGTTTAAGACTTTACCCTCATCAGGATGTGTAGTGCGGTGGTTAGAAGTACATACTCAGCAGCGTGCAGGAAGCATTTAACACAGCACTTAGCACATAGTAAGCATTAAATGTTAGAAACACATGTTGAGTATATCCTTTCACTTCTTCCACTTCTCAGCTCCCAACAATGCTTAATATAGAGTAGATACTCAAAAATATTTATTAATTAGAAACTGGCTCATTTCTGTAGAGTCCTCCATAAGTGTTTCTCTACTAAAGCAGGTAATGGAAATAGATAAAATTTACGGAGCAATATTTTTAAATGCTTTACCTAAGTTTTTATGTATTTTAAGACAGGAAGTAGGGTGAGGAATACATATTTTATTTACCACTCCTGAATTTAGAGGACAATAGAGAGTAGTAGCAAAGCAGTGTAAATGTCTAAGAGTCCTTTACCCATAGAGCTGATGTCATTGTTTTTATCCATGGTAATAAAAGTGGACATGATCTGAAAACAGATTGGGTAACGGGGTGCGGGGAGGGGGGGGAAGATGACGCACAATTTGGCCACTAACTTCCTGGAAGAAGCTCTTTCACAATAACCAACAGAAAGAACACAGTGACAGGAGAAGTGAGGCCAGAGTCCAGTGTAGAGTGGGAGAATCATGTGGGGACTGTAGCAGCTATAGAACTTCAGAATTTTAAAGCGACAATGAGAGCGTACCTTCATAAAACTATAGAAATTTAAAGTTGAAAAGGACCAACCTCACAAGTCCAGCTATTCTAATTTTGGCTGCACATTAGAATAGCCTGGTTTGTTAAAATATATATAGTCCACCCTGCTTCCAAAGATCAGATTTAGTAGCTCCAGAGTAGAGTCCCGCAGGTCAGCGGACTGGCATTTAGGAATCACTGATCCACGCCAAACAGAGATTCTCAGATGGTATTCTTGTCTACATTATCTGGTTATCTGGACACTTGAAATACCTCTGGTAATGAGAACCTTATATTAAGAATTTTTTTGGTGGGGGGAGGGGCATTGCTCTCTTTTCTGGCCTTAACTGGTTTCAGTTAGAATTTGCTACCCCTTAACTCTGCCCATTGGTTCTAGTATAATCCGCTGGAGCCACACAAATTGAGTCTGTTACCTCCTCCATCTGGCAGCATACAGATATTTGGAGACAGCTATGATGCCCTTTAAACTTCCTTCTTGTGTTAAACTTTCTTTCTGTAGAGGCTTTCCACCTTATTGTGCTATGGTTTCAACTTATTTCAGAAGCCATTTATTAGGTACTTAAAATGTGCCAGCCCCATGCTGGAACTTGGAGGGCCCACAGAATCTTACAGTTAAACTGCAAGAGGCAAATTGTGAACAGATACCTTCAGTATGGAGGTAGTGGCTTAACATGTGGGTTCTGGAGTCAGACCTGTGCTGGAATCCCTAGCTCAGCCACTTAACTAGCTTAGTCTTTAGGCAAGCTCCTTGTGCCCTAATTCCTCATTTCCAAGGTAAGGATGCTACTAGGACCTACTTTAGCATACCTTTGGGGGAATTAAAGGTTTGCAGTACAATGCTTGGCATATAGTAAGCGCTCAATACATTTGGGCTAAAAAATATGCTAAGGGTAACCCTGGCTGGCGTAGCTCAGTGGATTGAGCACGGCTGCGAACCAAAGTGTTGCAGGTTTGATTTCCAGTCAGGGCACATGCCTGGGTTACAGGCCACAGCCCCCAGCAACCGCACATTGATGTATCTCTCTCTCTCTCTCTCCCCCTCCCTTCCCTCTCTAAAAATAAATAAATAAAATCTTAAAAATATATATGCTAAGGGTTACAATAGTGTCAGGGACAAAGAAGATGCATTACTATTTGCACAGCAAAGTTTTTCTGATACTGATATAAAAATATAAAAATAAAGTTTCTGTGTGCAAATTAGGTGAATTCATATACACGTTTATAAGTAAACAAAGAGCACTTAATCTTTGTGGAATTAAATTAAATAATTTTACTCATGTCTGATTTAACACTTACGTTAATAATTTAGGTAGCATCTGACTCAGTTAATATGATAGTAGGAAAAGTAGTTGGCATGTTAAAGGCCATTGGAACAAGAACCTGAAAAGATTTCAGCAGATTAGAGCAATAAGCCAACAGATGGAAATGAATCATCCTACACTCTGGAAAGCTAAGTATGGGCAGAAAATGAGAAAGATATGGTTTAACAAAAGGACAGTTTATATTTGGCTTGTTACGAGATCCAATGTGACATCCTTGTCAGAAAAGCCAATGTAATTTCACACTGTGATAAGAGAAATTCAGGATGCTGAACAAGGGAGACCATGGCCTGTTCTGCTCTGTTTAAAGTTCTCAGTCTTCTCCTACTTTGCTGTTTATCAACTGGGACGCTGGGCAAGTCAGCTGACCTCTCTGGAACTTAGTTTCCTCCCCTGTAAAATGGGGATATTCCTGCCTAATTATATTTCCCTTTTGAAATGTAAAGAGCAAATGCAAGTGGTATCACTGTCACTTCAGAGAATTTTGTCATATTTTATTCATGTGGTTCAAAACCCCCTTTTTCTTGATATGACCAAAATCACCAATTTTTAGCCATCCAGAATTTTAATTAACTGCAATTTAAATGAAATAAAATCTTAGAGATATAGCAGGTACATTATTTTTTTTGTCTTGCCTCATAGTAAAATGTAGGCATCAAATTGGTTGATACGTGGTGAGTTACTTTAGTTTGTATATTCATTTTTAGTTTGTATATTCACTGACAAATCTGTGTGCTAAACTGACCAAGGTATTTGCGAATAATTTGTACTGAATATCTTAACAGAATCAGTGCTAAATGAGCTGTAGCAAAAGCAGCATGAACCACCTCATTGAATAAGCTCGTTCCACTTGTAGGGAAGAAGGATGCTCTGGGAATATATAGCAAAAGACCAGAGTGGCAGTTTCTTTGATGGTATTTGTTGCTGGTGGTTTGGGCTTTTGGGGGGAAGGGGAGAGGAGTCCCCTTTATCCCATTTCTGTGTCTCTCTCTCTGCGTCTTGGTTATTCAACTGTTAGGTACAGCAACAAAAATGCACAATGTGGAGATCAAGATCCTGCAGATTGTCGTTCTTTCTAAATACATTTTAAGCCCAAACATGAAAATCAGAATCCTTTTACACCTGATATGACAGTCTCCCATCATCCTTAAATTGGCATTTTGGATTGTGTTCTCTGTGGTTACTGAAGAGCCTCGATGGAGGAGGACAGAGACAGAGGGTGAGAAAGAAAGGAAGACTCTAAATGACAGTCTTTTATATAGTGTAAGTTCAATCTCTAAAACAAAAAGCAAAATCTCTTTTTCCCCTAAATAACGTGCTCTCCAGCTTCACCTCTCATCCTGAGAAACATGAAAGAGAAAGTAAAAGAGGTGACCCAAATCACAGAGTGCCTTTGATAGGAGAAATTCAGCTGTTTTGAACACTTACAATCAAAGGAAGTGGTTTCCCTAATTACATGAACTATGTGAAATCTCTCAGAATAGCTCTTCCACCCCAGGATTCCTTGCACTTTAGAAGTTTGCATAAAAGCTCACATGGAGAATCAGATGCAAAGTGTTTGATTCAGATTTTATTAGGCAGAAGAGTGCCCACATCCGTCCTGTAGTTTGCCAGTTGCTCAGGTTAGGACCACTGTACCTGGTTTTGATGTGGATGTCTTTCAGACCTGCAACATTAAGATCTTTGTTCCATCCCTTTCTTGCAAGAGGCGCCACTTTTCAGGAGCAGCAGCTGTGAAAATATTCAGATTGGTCTTCCCTGTTTCTCTCTCAACCTTAAAAGGATGTGTGGCCGTGTTTGTGAACTTTGTGTGGGAAAACATGATTTCCTGTGTGTGCCCTTGGGGTGTTCAAGTGTTGGATTTTTTTTAGGCTCTTCATAATGTTTTTTTAGATTTTAAATATAATAATGGTTTACCATAAAATTTATATGCAAAGGTCCCCATTTACTATCAGAATCTAGATTAGGAATCTGTGAAAACACTTGGCCCAAGAATACTAGTGATTGTGGCTGTATGAAGTCTTTTGTACTTTGGTAGTCACCTTGTTGTGGAGGCGCACAGTCTAGTGCAGGTGTGTGCAGGGAAGAGAATTATAAGTATCCTAAGTCCTCTGGGGAGGCTGGCATCAGTAGGAAGGCACAAGAGAAGACAGAAGCATCCATTTTAATTAAAATATCATCTTGAGATTTTTTGTAGGACAAGTAATTTTATGTGTAAGGGAGGTTGTCTAGTAATCATATATAACAGTTAAAAAGAAATGTGTTTTCTTTTGTCTCCTTTTTCCTTTCTTTCAGTGAATACGTGTCCTGTTAATACTGTATTTTATATTCTGTGGGCCATTTGGGGTCCTAAGAAAGAACTGGGAGTCCATGGGCGGAGACAGAAGGAGGTTTTATTTTGTCTAGTGTTTGAAAGTACTGACTTAAATTGTAACCCACATAAAACTCCTTAATACCAGGACAACTGGCTCTTGGACTGCAAGATTTCAATAAAAGAAAATAAAAGTGCTCTTCAACCAACCAACCTACAAAAATCTATTTAAACAATTACCTGGCTTTTTTTCTAATTTAACAATCCCCATTTGTTCCTGGTAAATAGCTTATTTGAAAAGATACATTGATTAACAAATATTTGTAATTTTACAAAGAATGTTTAAAATGTGAAAGTGTTCATGATTGTGGACCATGGAACGTTTTCTTTTTTGTGTGTTGTGAACTCCTAATTATGGATGGGTCGAGAGTTGGCTACTTTGTACATAGTCCCATCAATATCATAAGAGAAAGAAGATTTGAAAGATGATAAAGAATTGATACTGTAGCAGGTGATTTGCCTAATGGATAGGTTTGCACATAATTAAAACGATTGTATCAGAAATCTTGTGCAATACTCAAACTGAAATTTTCATAACTATTTTAATTCAACATTTCCAAACTTCGTTTTAAAAATTTAGTAAGTTGAAGTTCAGGACAGTTACGTTGGGTAGTAAGTTCAATTGCGTGGCTCAGGTTTTTGGTGTGCCAGCCCGGATGTCGGTCCTGGGCACACTGTCAAGTTCCTGTTGCATCTGTAACTCTCTAATGGCATGCACTGCCTACCCTAAGCTTGTTACAAGAGAGAAGGTTAAATATGCTGGAGTGAAAGGCATTTGGTAACATCCTAACATTAATAATAAAAGGTCATTTTGCTTTCCTTCATAGGAATAAAATGCCACGTAATTCACAATTCCTTCAAGTAGGGATAAAGTGCCACGTAATTCACAATTCAGCTTCTTGATCTAGATCAAGATTATATCTAAATCATCTTCAGGTACTGAGAGTTATATATCTCTTATTACAATTCCACAGCCTCTCTGGAAAAATGGTCTCTGCAATCCTTACCGTTCAGAAGTCTGCCTATTGGGTGGTTTAAATAAAATGTTAAGTTTTTAACCCAGTATCCTGGGCATTATCCTCAAATTATAATAAATGATATATGCACATAGTGTTTTCACCATTCACAAAGTACTGGTACTTATCTTATTTTCTTTACAAATGATGAAACAGGTACAGTATGATTCCCAAAATAATACCAGAGGCCCAAAGCTTAATCCTAGCTTTTCTGGCTCCGGGTCCAGTGCTCTTGACCATTAACAGAATCTCAGTTCTGGAAAAGACCTTAATCGATCCTATTTCTGTTGCCTGAATCTCTTCTGCAACATTCTTGACACAAGTGGGCAGTTAGCTTCTGTTTGAATTCTGATTACTGACCATGGAGAACTCACTAACCTCCTGGATCAGTCTGTTTCATCCCTGAAAAAATGATCGTAAGAAAGTTCTCCTTTAAGTTATTCTGAGTCTGTACCAAATGCCAACGGTACATCTTTGGCCAAGCATAAAAGGAATGTTGGAATACTCTCATGCGATTTTTAAAAATAAGATTATACTCCTCAGAAAACTCTTACCAAGTGACATTTATTAAGTGCCTAATTATCCCCTCTTATTTATAAGTAATATGATTCCATTATTGTAGTTTTTAGTTTCTGTGAATTTTTCAAAGTTTTTTCTTGCTTTTGAAATCTCTTCCTAGCATTAAAAGTGACCAGTTCTTACTTACGTAAAGAAACCCAATTTGTATGCGGTATACTAGTACAATAATAGGAAAGTAGATTTCTAGACCTGGTCAATGTGGTTCAGTTGGCTGGAGTATTGTCCCATAACTGAAAGGCTGCAGGTGAGGTTCCTTGTCAGGGCACATACCTAGGTTGCAGGTTTGATCCCAAGTCCGGGCGTGGGTGAGTGCGGCCCCTGGGCTGGATGCATGCGGTCCCAGGTCTGGTCCCGATCCCTGGTGGGGGCATGTGTGGGAGGCAGCCAGTCGATGCTTCTCTCTCACATTGATGTTTCTCTCTTTGTTCCTTCCTTTCTCCCTTTCTCTCTAAAAGCAGTGAAAAAGAAGAAGAAAAGTAGATTCCTAAGTATTTTATTTTATACACTTCGGTATCATGCTTCTTTTCAAGTTTCTGCTTTTATCTGCTTGTTTTCTGTGACCCTGCTATACTTAAAACCAGACATTTCGATGTTATGTTTATTTTCCACATTTTATTTTTATGTTACAAAAGGGATACACATTTATTGTATAATCGAACAGACAATATAGCAGTGTATAAAGTAAAAAAAAGCAAATACTTTGCTTTTCCCTGCAATCCTATACTCTAAAACTTACCAGTTTGTGAATACTTTTGTAGATTGATTTTTTCTCTGCATTTATAACTGTACTAATACTACCCCCACCCCTAAAAACTAGATCACAGAGAAAAAGGTAGCATGAGAGAAGTTTGTGATAGAACTGTCTGTGTCTTGACTGTGGTGGTGATCACTTGAACACACATATGATAAAAGTGTGTTGAACTAAACACACACACACACGTGAAACTGGTGAAATCCGAGTAAGGTGTGTGGATTGTATCTGTGTCAGTGTCCTGATTATGATATTTTACTCTAGTTAACATTAACATTAGGGTAAGCTGAGCAAGAATGTATGGGATCGCTGTATGATTTCTCATGCCTGCATATGGATCCACAATTATCGCAAAATAAAAGGTTTAAAAATTGGACCATGCTTTAATATATATTACATACATATATATATATATATATATATATATAATATTGTACTTATGTTTTTAACTTGGTATATTGAGGCACCATGTGACTACTTATAGAGCTACTCATTCCTCTGAAAGACTTTTATATTTTATGTTCAAATAGTATTTATTCATTTACCCTTGCTTTTTTATACTAAATTGTATTACTAGATATACAAAGAAACATGAAAGTGTTTCAGTGGAAACATCAAGATGATGCAGCTGTAATCAGCATTCAAAGGCTTTAAAGCAGCTTTTATAAACATGTTAAAAGACTTAAAGGGAAATATGGCCATAAAGAGAGAGCAGAATGGGAAATTCAGCAGAGATGGAAACTAAAAATTTAGAACCTGCGAAACTGCAGTCTCTGAAATGGGAGTATTTTAGACAGAGCTCCACAGCAGGTGAGGGCACACATGAGGAGGAGCCAGTGTGTGTGGGTGTGGATTAATGGAATGTGTCAGATCTGGAGAGCACAAGGAAGACAGGCTGGAAAAACGGAACGCTGAATAATGTGAGATAAAATCAGTCAATATACAACTATATGTATAATTGGAGTTCTGGAAGGAAAAGAGAGAGGATGTGATTATGCACAAAATACTCAAAACAAAATTGATGTTGAGCATCTATTTATATGCTTATTGGCCATTTGTATATCTTCTTTGGGGAATTATTCATATTTTTGCCTATTTTTAACTGGCTTATTTGTCATTTATTAATGATTTGTAAGAGTCTTCATGTATTCTATTTACAAGTCCCTTTTCAGACATATAATTTAGAAACACAGTCTCCCATTCTGTGAATTGTCCTTTTATGTTTTTTATGGTGTCTGTTGAAGCACAAATACTTTTAATCTTGATAAAGTTCAATTTATCTATTTTTCTACGCTTATGCTGTTGGTGTCATGTCTAAGAAGGCTTTGCCTATCCCAATATCAATTAGATTCCTCCTTTATTTTCTTCTAAGAGTTTTATAGTTTCAGCTCATTCATGTCTATGACCCAAGTTGAGGTAATATTTGTGTATGATGTAAAGAAGGGGTCTAACTTAATTTTTTTGTATGTGAACAATAGCTTCTTTCATCTTAATAGCCAGAATTGTGTCATATGACCACATTTAGCTATGGGGGGCGGGGACGGGGGCTGGGAGATGAAAGTTTTAGTTGGGGTCATTGCTACCCTAAACAACTGCCAAAGAGTATATAGTTGGTACTTTTGGCTCAAAATAGTGCACCACCAAACTTCATGAGGAGTTATCCTGACCACTCTGAAATAAATATTTAATCCAAAAGCATCCTGTAACTGGCTTCAAAAAATTTTGTTATATGGTTTTCCTGAAGATAATGCTGAAAGCTGAAAGGGCTTGCTATTCATTACAATTAAAGAATTTATTTCACTCTTTCTTATGCCTCCACTAAGCTATTTGCTCACCATCTCCCTCTCTCCCTCTCTCTCTCCCTTTCTCTCTCCCTCTCCAGCTCATGCTTTTGATCAGCTAATGTTCCATTATATTTAATGGGTTTCAAAAACATACCCTTAACTGGACATGTTGGCCTCTTCGTGAAAAAAACAACTCTTAGTGTTCTCCCTGGTTCTTGGGTCATAAAAACTTCTGAACACTTCTTAGTAAAATTTTATGCCATGAGAGGCACAATGTTTAGTGATTTTAAGTACATGTTCAGCTCCGGAGCTGCTCCTTCATTTTATTCTTCTAAAGCAACTTGGAATATATGCACAGTTTCCTGATCTTGTTACGATGAGTTGTCTGAGTAGCATGGATCCTGGTTGAGCTTTCTCCCAGGCAAGTTAACAAGGTCAATGAGCTGAGGGATGGAGAAAAGCATCATTTTCCTGCCTCCTCATCACCACAGGTCATCTTGTTTAACCCCCTAATGGTGCTTGGAAGCTGTGTGCAGATCGTGTAGCAGGAGTGTGCAGATATTGGTTACTTTGCTGGTTTCTCTGGGATAGGCCCTCTTGAATTTCATGGCGTCTGTGGCTGTGTAGCTCTGAGACACAAGATGGATGTTTGATGATGAAATGAAACCTGGGTGGCTCCTGAGGTTCCATTAATACCTCTGCCTAAGCTGTCTTCTTGTCCTTCTTGCTCCCCAAGATTGAGCTGTTTTAGCTAACTCAGTTGGTTAGAACTGGTTTTCAAGATTAGGTCAAGAGCAAACTCTATAAAGCTGCCTACAGAGAAAATAAGGTCCATAGTCGGGTCATAGAGGAATTCTGAACCCCAAGCAACTTTTGAAGACGTAGAATTGGTCATGATGTAGGGTTGGTATAAATATTTGTAATGGTAATGCCGATAACCCATATTTTGAACTTAGTGCATTCCAGGCAGCCTTCTTGGTGCTTTACATGCAGGAACTCATTTAACACGTAACAACAGTAAATTATATTCTAATACCTCTTTCTGTTTTATAAACCATTTTCACATTTATTTGATTCTTATCAAAATCCCGTGATATTCGTCCCGAGGAGCCTTGGGACGCCTGACAACTAACTGCGAAGAGCTGCCCGAGTGCCTCCCGGAGCACAGAGGGCACGCCGTGGGGAACCCAGTGCGATCCAGACAGAGCCGGGAACTGAGTCAGTGGCAGTGTGCTGTGGGAGCAGGAGATGTTAACCGGGTGAGGGCTGCCTAGGGACTTGATTGTCTTTCTCCTTGAATCTCAGCATAGTCTAAAATACAGCTTTTCTCTGGATCTAAAAATTATTTCAAAATAGAGTTTATTTTTTAAGTCGATTTAGTGGTTTTTATGATCCCCCACTCCACCAGTTTCTGATGTTTGAAAGGCTAAGTAACTTGCTGCCATTCACACCCTGGTGTTTGCGGCCCTGGCTCTGGCCTGTGTACGGTGATGCCCCAGTAAGAACGCAGCGCCTTCCACGGCATCACCCAGTAGCCTTGTAAGATTCGGGAGATAATGTCCTCACCGTACAGATAATAGATCATTGTGATCCACGTTCCCTACTGGAAAGATAACTCAGAAGTATTTTTCCCATTGACTTCGGGTCTGTAGTCCTTCCATATTTGGATGGGCTCATATTTTGGGACTCATTTGCTTGAAACAATTCAACAGAAACCTCATCGTGATGACCATAGCCAGGGCCAAAGAATGATGGTATAGTGTGGTCTTCCGTGACCTCTGACACAAAAACCTGAGAATGAGTAGAAAATAGAAGCACGAGAACTGCCCCGTCAAATCCAGATCCCCCTGCAGTGCAGTGACTCTGAGGCTCATGATGGTAAGCCAGAAACGAGAAGTAAGGTTCACTTTGTTCCAGCTTAGCACTTGATTTTTAAAATAGCAGGGCCCTTTAAGAGGTTTATTTGGAAGTTTGAAGAACCAGGCTGAATAACTTGTGTCCATCTTGGCATAGTTTGGTCTTTGAATTTGGAGGTTTTCTCTGCAGCCGAGGTACTCCCCGAGTTTGTGTGATGACCTGTGCCTTAACTCTTTCTGCTGCCACCTTTGCTGGCCTCTCTCCGGTCCATGGCCAGTGTCCTGCCCAGACCTGTGTTTTGGCCTCTTCCTGTCTCTAGGAGTCTCACCCTGCTCCTGCTGTCAGTCTTCGGATCTGTCCGCCAGCAATTCGCAGTTCTAGCTGACGTTCTGCAGATCAGAGTTCAGTGCTTCGTGTCTTTTAAAAATGTTTTCTTTGCTCACTATAGGTACAACTACTAGCAGCTAACACTTATGGAGGAAAAAACCATGTGCCTAGCATGCATGTACTTTTTATGTGTAGTCCTTACAGCTGTTTTAAGTAGATACTGGTTTTCTTACTTTCTAGATGAAGAGTGCGTGAACTCAGTGACATCGAGACTTGCAAGGGCCACATAGCTCCTACATGATAGAGCTGAAGTGGCCCCAGTGTTTTCTGCCTCCAAAACAACGAGGCTGCAGTTCAGCTTGCCACAGAAGCGCTCTAGACCAGTGGGTCTGAGTCATGGCTGCAGATTATATTCACCCAGGAAGCTTCTAAGAATCACCCATGCCTGGACCTTGCCCCGTCCCAATCATATCTAAGTCAGAATGTTAGAGCCGAAGAGACTTTTTAGATTGTTCCTTCTTTCATTTATACCTCTACTTTTTTACAGTCTATCAACAGGTAAGCTGAGGCCCCAGATCACATAGCCATCAAGTGTCAGAACCAAGACTAGAATGTAGGTCTCTTGATTCTGATTCTAGAGTTCTTTCCACTCCGAGATCAAGTAAGTTAGAATATTTCATGTGTACAAAAGCTTAGGCATATGTGTAGTCCCAGATGAGTTCGTTTATCTGTGTGCAATATGTAGAAATGTGTGTGCATGTACATCTCTATACATATATAGACATGTATGCTTATGTGGTCTTAAAAGCTGATACTCACTGGTGAGAGAGGCAGTATTGCATTATGCTGCCTGGTTTGAATCTTGGCTTCACTGCTTCTTAGCTCTCTGGTCATGGGCAAATTACCTTTCTGTTCTTTGGTTTCTTAGAGATAAATTGGGGATGAGAATAATAGTACTTCATGGATTAAATGAGTTCGTGTGTATAAAGTGATGAGACAGTGTGACACATAGGAAGTTCTCATAAGTGTTAGGTAATTGTGCGAATGAAGGTAGACACAGCTACAGCTTCTGAAACCCAGTAGTTATTACATTCATTGATTGCAAAAGAATGATAATGGCAAGTTACTGCGATCTGGTCCATCTCAATCCCTTTCTCCCAGCCTTAAAGTAGGCCTTTCTGTAGGCCCCTAACAGGGTCTATACTCCCATCTGTCTCCTAGAAAACATGCTGATGTTCTAATTTACTTTCTTCTTTATCTCTGAGCTCACTGTAGGTGACATCCTTTATCTCTGGGCTCACTGTTCCCTTTCAGCGTTACTCAGCCCCGACTCTCTGTGTGCTCTGTCAGTAAACGTGGGGGCCGCACCAGTGTTGCTGAGATGCAGGTTGGGTTGTGACATCAGTCATCTCCAGGTGTGTGTGTGTGTGTGTGTGTGTGTGTGTGTGTGTATTTTACAGGCAAAATGATTCTTGTCTCTTGAGGGCCATAGGCAATGGATAGGCAGTATTATAGAAAAAATCTTGAATTATTTTCTCTGAGACTTTTAGTAATGATGACCGTCTGTTGTGTTAGGAGAGTTCCACCTAGAGAACTCAGAATATAAACTGAGGCCTGTCTCTGACCTCTTAGGGGTTCTAAGCATTGCTGAATGCAATAAAAGGAATCGGTTACACAAACACTAATCCAGTCAACAGGCGTAGAAGGATGGATCTGGTTACAGTTTCATCAAATACCATTTAGCAAATGCCTTCAAAGGGGCTTTTTTCTTTCTTTCTGCTTATAAGGATCAAGGTATTAAGGAGAGTCACAGTCAGATTAAGGACACCCACGGACTCTTCAAGCAAAGAGAAAAATCGGAATTTGGGGTGAGGCAGTGTTTAGAAAAGAGATAAAAATCTGAGCTGAAGTGGATATAGCAAGGGAGATCGAGTCAGAAACGCAGGAAGTTACATAGGTCCACGCTAGTGTATTTTGAGACAATAGAACAGGCTATGTTGAAAAGTAGTTTCCTGTGGAGCTGAGGCCCCCAAGGATGCAGTGAAGGCACCCCCTAAGGAAGGCTGCTAGCTGCCCAAATAGGTCCCTAGGGTGGTAACTTCTGCTTTCTGTGTTCAGAAATTTTGTCTTAAGAGTTCAGAGTTGAGTGAACTCAGGATGCCAGATCATACTAACATTTGACTTGAGACTCAAGAATAAAATCCACTTGCTAATTTTTAAAGCCTATTTGTAGGTGAGTTACGTGGAAAACAAACTTATAAAGAGATTGCTTCATGAGTGTGGATACAGAACAAAAGGAGTTAGTGGTGGGCTTTAAACATGTTCTGATACTGCACTCTGCTGATAATCCAGTTAATCTTCCCTGCACAGGGAGGAGGGTGTGACGCCGTACAGCACCCATCCCGCCCTTTCTCACTGCCAGTCCTTATTGCCTCTTTACCTTTGCTCCAGCCTATTGAGGCTGGCCATCCCTAACCACCACTAAACACACATAACTTTATTAAATATGTTCATTCTTTTTTATCACGTTGTGCCCCATCCTCCAGATTATTTTCACTGGTTATTTTCACTTCAGATTATATATTTGTTAGGGTTTGCTACTTAAAAAAATCAATAGTCTGGCAGATGTCACATACCTGCCTTTGTCATTAGTTGTGGTTTGAGTGTGCTGACAGAACCCAGAAGTAGTAAAATCATTAATTTAGCTGAAGAATCCAGGTATTCAAGATACTAATTGGAGTCGACAAGATGTTAAAGGACTTTTCAGACTATTTTAAAATTAAATTTGCCTAAATTCTTCTAAATGATTTTGCGGATTTCCATAATAAATGTGGCAAACATTTGTCCTATGGGATGTAAATAATCAAGCTCTGTGGCACTGTAGAGTAATATTATAAAGCACTTAGCTAATCAGATTGTGAGAGTCGCTCAAAATTTCTAACCATGTAATTTTTGCATAGAGAGAGGGTGCCTCATGCTGTGCAATTACCTGGTTTTATTAGCTATAAATGTGGTTGCTGCTAGCTGGCCTGATGGCCTAGTGCCTATGGAGAACTAGAGGGTGGCTCATGACTCAGTGCCGCGCGGAGTGTCAGGAAGGCAGGCCATCTGACAGTGGGGCAGTGGCTGAGGCCCTGCGAGGGAGCTGATGAGGAACTGTTTCTGACGCTTCTGTAACCAACTAAAGAGAGCGTTGGAATTTTCTAGGCGTGTTGGAATTTTCTAGGCGTGTTGTAATTTAGGGGTGCTGTATAAACTAACATTCCATTGTGTATCTACATCAGGTTTGAAAAGGAAAGTGGGCTGGCTTAGTGATTAGAAGCAGGGGTCAGACATACCTACCTGTGTTAAAAACTTGGCTTTGCTCTTTACTCTGCTCTTGGGCAAGTTTTTACATTTCTCTGCGCCTGGGTTTGTTTTTTCTCCTATGAAAGGGAGATGGTAGTCGGTCCGAGCTCATGATTTGCTGTGGGATTTTGAAGGTTCGGGCTTCATGAAGTTCTTGGCCTACCTCGTAGTAGGCGCCCAATAAATATTAGCTGTTAGTATAAAGGAAGCTGTAAGTTGCAGAGTCTCTCTGAACAAGGGCAGCTTTTAATAAAAAAATGGGTAGATGAAAGGAGTCATATTTTTATTGGACTTTTCTTTTAAAGAGAGAGAAGGGGGAAATGCATAAAGAGAGGCAGAGGTAGGAAACCTAGATTCAGATTTCATCACTGACAGTTACTAGGCTCCTGGAAAGTGAACTTGAACAAACCACATCAAAGACCTAGTTTTTCAAAATTGAAATATGATAATATAGCTAACTTACTTGTGAGAGATTAGTAAGATAAGTGCTTTGGAATGTTGAAGTGCTATATTTATGTCAAAACATAGATAAACATGGAGGGCCCAATACGATAAACACATGAAGTTAATTAAAGCAAGCAGATTATGAAGGTGGAATCCACTGCTAGAAGAGGTCTGAATTTTCCGTAAGCTTGACGTGACTCTGAATGATAAACCGATTACAAAGGAAGGGGGAAGCTGTCAGAGTGAGGAATTGGCATGGGTTGAGCACCTGGCATGTGTTGGGCACTGAGGTGGGATTGTTGTCCCTATTTTACAGATGAGAAGACTGAGGCCCAGAGAGGTTACATAACTTACTCAGAGTCACCCAGCTTATGTAAATCACACAGCTACGGCTTGAGTTCAAGCCTCTGACTCCAGGGGGTGGCCCAACACACTGTGGATGGTTACCTCCATTCAGCTTATCTAATATTTATCAAGTACCCACTTGTGTAAAGTACTGGTACTGATACCTTAATTTGTTTTATAGAAATGGATAGCAATTTAAAGGATGAAGGAATCTGGATCATTTTATCCAACCAAGTCATTTTCTAAGGAAGCAAGGTCCAGGAGACCAGGTGGCTTTAGGGCCATCTGTGGAGCTAGAATTTGAATTCCACTTGTGTAGTTCAGTATTTGACTAAATTCTATTGCTATTCAGTTTTTTTAAAAGCTTAATCCTTCATTAATTTATACTTGAGGACTAACAATGAGACTTACAGGCTTTCTTTGGGGAGGGTTTCCCTGTAATTTTAGCACCAAGTTACCTCTTTGACTGAGTTACCTAAGGTGTGTAGTGGGAAGCTGGGTTTTGTACATGCTCTTGTCACCCAAACCGAATACAGGTTGTTGACAATATGCTTGACTTTTCTCATGTCACAGTGACATTCTGTTGTGAGCACAAAGAAGGTAAAGTCTCAGCCTTTTTATGATTTGGAAGGTATCTCCCAGATTCCTGTTCTTAAATCTCTGCTATTTGTTTCATTCAGTTTTCGCCAGTCTTCCATCCCACCAGGGGGTCTGCCCTCAGTTGGGTGTGCGCTTCACCAGAAAGCAGCCCAATTCCTGGAGGGGAGCCCTGGCCACCCTCCCAGCGGCCACATGCTGCTGCAGCCCGCCAGGGAGACCACTGGGCAACAGAGACTTCCCAGTAGTGGGGATGTTCATAAGAAATCCCACATGGCTCCATCTCAGCGGTTCATCAGCAGTGAACAGAATGACTGGTTTATTTTTCTCTTAGTATTTCCAGCCATTTCCTTTTCAAAGAAAAGTTTTCATGGCATGCAGCATCATTGGGAATATAGGCTGCTTTATATTATGGAACCTGAATTCAGCTAATTTATTCTTCTTTATGTCCCCGAGTACCTAATGGGCAGCATTTGAAAGAGCACCTACAGAACCGTGAGGGTTGCTGTTTGTCACGTGACTGTGTTATTGAATGGGTCTCATTAAGCCTGAAGTGATTCAACAAGCATGACCTGTGTGTGATACTCTGGTGATTGAGTGCAGGATTGAAAAACATCAAGCCTGCCATTTACGTTGTTCCTGTAGTGCTGCATTTTTAGGAGGGGAGGGGCTGGCTTTCCGTGTTGTTATACATGTGAGAACCAAGTTTTTATTTTAGGAAAATGGTCCCACCATGATACTCTTCGGGTAAACATACAATGAATTAAATAGTAGTTTTGTTTTTTGTAAAGATTTTATTTCTTTATGTTTAGAGAGAGGGGAAGGGAGGGGGAAAGAGAGGGAGAGAAATATCAATGTGAGAGATAGACATGGATCTGTTGCCTTTCACATGTGCCCGAACCTGAGACCAATCCCGCAATCCAGGCATGTGCCCTGACCAGGAATTGAACTGCCAACCTTTCAGTGTGCAAAACAACGCCCAGCCCATGAAGCCACACCAGTCAGGGCTAAATATCATTTTCTTGTTTTCGATTCTGATTTTTGTGGTTGGGTGCATATGAATCTTTTGGTTCCTGAGATTGAGAGTTCTGTCTCCATTATATCTATAATCAGAACAGGAAACAGAAAGGAAGGGAAGTTTTGCCCACATCCTGCCTGAAAGAGCTAGGTGCTTGACCTTACAGACTTGTGGGCGCTGTTTTTAGCAGTTCTTAAATCAAGAGTTTCCCCTTGTCCTTCACACCCTGCTGCTATCTAGGTGCAGTGGCCCTAGGCTCTGTGGTGAGAGTGGTAAGGGGTATGCCATTCCGAGAAGACCAGTGGCATCGTCTTCTCTAACCTGTCCTGTGCACAGAGGCCTGGTTCCGTTGCTGTGGCCTTTCATGGTGCTGGCCCAGTTCTAGGAAGAGGACTGTCTCAGCCCACTCGGGCTACTCTGACAGAATACTGAGGACAGGGTGGCTTATAAACAAGATATATTCTTCCCATTTCTGGAGCCTGGAAAGTTCAAGATCGAGGCATTAGTGGATTTGGTTTGTGGTTGGAACCTGCTTTCTGGTGCACAGATTGCTGTCTTCTTACTGATTCCTCACAGGGGATCTGGGGTCTCTTCAATAAGGACACTGATCCCATTCATGAGGGCTCCACCCTCATGACGTCCACCTCCCAAAGGTCCCAACTCCAAATACAGTCACACGGGTTAGTTTTCAACACATCCGTTTTAGGGTTAGTCTGTAGCAGGGGCCTGTGCAAAATGTAGCCCCCCTGTTGAGATTCAGGGCTCCATTCCTCAGTGCCTGGTAGAGAGCATCTGCCACAGTGGGTGTGCAAACCACAGACTCGATGAAAGGCTGGCTTACCTGGAGAGGTGATTTTGGAAATATATGATTAAATACATCGGGTATAGAATTGGAAATGGAAGGTTTAAGATGGAGCAGTCCTCTACATTCTGAATCTGAAAAAGTACAATAGCAAGGCAGGGACATGCTTGGAGAACAGCCAAAGCAGGAAAAGGCTGTTAAGAAATGGGGCTCATTTAATTGCCATGGACAGCAGAGCCTGCAACAGGCAAAGTTTTCAGTCTGAAAGTTTAATCAGCAGTGAGCTGGTGAACACAGATTTCTACTGTAGCTTCTACTATGGTTATATAATTGACTATGATTCTTGTGAAAATATAGACTCGGTAGCCCTTATGCATGTAAAAGAACAGAATGAATGCTGAGGCAAATCCACACCCGCCAACATTTTAAAAAAGCTTTTATTTACTTATTTTTATAAAGAGGGGAAGGGAGGGAGAAAGAGAAGGAGAGAAACATTGATGTGAGAGAGAAACATCTACTGGCCACCTCTCATGTGAGCCCTGACCGTGGACCGAACCTGCAGCCCAGGCAAGTGCCCTGACAGTGAATTGAACCAGTGACCTTTTGCTTTGTGAGGTGGTGTCCAACCAACTGAGCCACACCAGCCAGGGCCACCCACCAGCACTTTACTCTTTTCACCGTACTGTTCAGAGTCACCATTTGCAAACCTGGATGCTCTATAGCAATTATTTAAACACACTAAATATCATTATCACTAAATACTGTTTGTTCATTCGTCCTCAAAATAGTATTGAGTGCTTCCTGTGTGTAAAGCATCTGACCTTTCTCCCATATGTGGTATTATACCAGACATTCAGTACGATGAGCAAAGCAGGAAAAGGTTCCGAAAAAGCAGCAGGCCGTAGGGGCCAATGTAACAAAGAAGGGAACATCGTTTAATAAAATCCTGATCCAGACACTGAGAAGGCAGTCAGTCAGTTACCAGCACTCACACCTTACGGCCCCTGAGGACCTGTGGCCTTCCCAAGAAACCAGGCGAGCACTGGTTGGTTCTGGAGCCATGTCGGCAGGAACTCAGAGCCCAGAGAATAACTAAACTAGTTTGTACATGCCTAGGGTAGTCCTGGGAAGGCAAGGGAATCGTTTTGCTTCTTCCTGATTCAGCCCCAGGGAAAATCAAAATTTCTGTGCAAATAAATATTTTTAATCTTGCATTTCTATATTCTAGTCATATATATTATATATAAAATTCATGTGTTACTTTTTCTGATTAAAATTACATAGACTTATTATAAAGAATTTAGGAATATATAAACATTTAAAATCATTTATGGTCTTTCTGCTACCTAGAGATAACCACAGTTTTTTTTACTTAGATTTTATTTACTTATTTTATTATCAAAGTCACAAAATAGAATTTTATTTAATAAATACATATTTTTAATATATCTTATTATGTTACTATAGTTGTCCCAATTTTTCCCCCTTCATCCCCCTCTATCTGGTACCCCCCATACCCTCTAGCAGTCCCCCTTTAGTTCATGCATGGGTCATGCATGTAAGTTCTTTGGCTACTGCATTTCCTATACTGTTCTTAACATCCCCCTGTCTCTTCTGTACCTATGAATTTGTACTTCTTAATCACTGCACCTTTTCCCCCCTTCTCCCCCTTCTCTTTCCCTCCTAATGATCTCCATATCTATGATTCTGTTTCCGTTCTGCTGTTTGCTTAGTTTGTTTTCTAGATTCAGTTGTTGGTAGTTGTAAATTTATTGCCCTTTTAATGTTCATAGTTTTGATCTTCTTTTTCTTAAATAAGTCCCTTTAACATTTCATATAATATGGTTTGGTGATGATGAACTCCTTTAGTTTTACCTTGTTCAAGAAGCACTTTATTTTCTCTTCCATTCTAAATGATACCTTTGCTGGATAGAGTAATCTAGGTTATAGGTCCTTGCTTTTCATCACTTGGAATACTTCTTGCCAGTCCCCTCTAACCTGCAAAGTTTCTTCTGAGAAATCAGCTGACAGTCTTATGGGGATTTCTTTGTAGGGAACTCTCTGTTTTTCTCTTCCTGCTTTTAAGATTCTCTTTTTATCTTTAACCTTTGGCATTTTAATTATGATGTGTCTTGGTGTGGTTCTGTTTGGGTCCATCTTGTTTGGGACTCTCTGTGCTTCCCGGACTTGTATGCCTATTTCGTTCACCAAATTAAGGAAGCTTTATTTCATTATTTTTTCAAATAAATTCAACTTCTTGCTCTTTCTCTTCTCCTTCCATCACCCCTGTGATTCAAATGTTGGTACATTTGGAGATGTCCTAGAGGCTCCTTATCCTATCCTTGTTTTTCTTTGGATTCTCTTTTCTTCTTGCTGTTCTGATTGAATTTTTTTCTTCTTTATGTTCCAAATCATTTATTTGATTCTTGGCTTCATCCACTCCACTGTTGGTTTCCTATAAATTTTTCTTTATTTCACTTAGTTCAACCTTCATTTCCACCTGGACTATTTTATGCTGTTGAAGTACCCAGTGAGTTCCTGGAGCATCCTGACACCAGTGTTTTGAACTCTGCATCTGATAGATTGCTTATCTCCATTTTGTTTAGTTCTTTTTCTGGAGTTTTGTTCTGTTCTTTCATTTGGGCCATATTTCTTTGTCTCCTCAGTTTGGCAGCCTCCCTGTGTTTGTTTCTGTGTATTAGGTAGAGCTGCTTTGACTCCCTGTTGTAGTAGTGTGGCCTATTGTAGAAAAGCACACCAGTTAGTTGGATGGGGCAGAGCCTTAGGCAATTGCCAGGGCAGGCAACCCATGTTGCCATTCTGTATCTCTGTGTGTGGGGGGGGGGGGCGCTCATAGAGGGGACAGTGCTGCTGCTTCGCCTCTGAAGTTTTTTTCTGGGAGGAAGCTGTCTCCCAGCACTTGCCCTGATACTAGACACTTCAATTTCTCCCCATATGCTACTGGTGCCCTTCCAGCAGTAGCCGTGGTGCCGAAGCTCACAGGGAATGAATCTGCGTTTAAGTCCTAAGTTTATTGAGGGCCCTTTAAGAGGGTCTCCTGAGAATCCTGCAGTTTCTTCTACCACCCTAACCCCCACTGATTTTTATAGCCAGAAGTTATGGAGACTTGTTTCCCTGGCTGGGTGGTCTGTTGTGGGGCTAGAATCCCTCACTCTGGAGGTATCTCTCCTGACTTTTATCCACCATACATGGGTGTAGGACTGCCTGTTCTATCTCGCTGCACCTCTCCACATGTCTCTGTGTCTACACATCACTCTGCATCTCCACCCCACCAACCATCTGGATGAATGTGGCTTCTTTAATTTGTTGGTTGTCAGACTTCCATACAGCTCAATTTTCTGATGATTCTGGGTGATAATTTGTGTTGTAGTCTAGTTGCAATTTTTGCTGTGGCTGTGTGAGGAGGCGAGCTGTGATTACCTACACTTCCCTCTTGACGGGAAGTCCCATAGTAAAACTGCAGAACCTCAGGGTGCCAGAAAGCAACGCTACAAGATGGTGCAGGTGTACTCTCTGTCGTCCATCAGCAGCACAGTGCAGCTGTACTCGCACTCAGGCTCCTGCTGCTGCTGCTCATCAACCTGCTCAGTCTCTTCCTGCCTGTCCACCCCTGGGAGAGGCTCTGCAGTGCTATAGACGACACAGAAGCACCCCTCAGTTAGGCAGCTCCATGCCGAACCTGGGCAGCTGACCACACCCCATCTGGGTGGCCACTGCTGCCTTCTGCTGGCTGGTTCCTCCATTTCTCCTTCTCCACCACCACCTCCCCCAACCCAGAGCAAGTGCCACTGAGATATCCACAATTAATATTTTGTTTTATTTCTTCCCAGTGTATCTTTTATATTTTTTTAAAAAATGTGGGATCATTTCGTATCTTCAACTTTTGGGGAATAGACTGACCCTGGATCATATTGATAGTTAAGAGACAGAGCTGTCTTTGGAGAGAGGCTTTGACCTTGAATGCATTTCGCAGTAAGGAGACTGTTTCCTCTGACTAATTGGATGAGCCACTTTTCTTTCTTTTGCTATCATATTCTCAAGGAATCATAGAATCTTGGAACTGGTGAAGACCTCGGAGATCAGGGTCCATGGAGTAGTGTTTCAATGCTACACATGCCACAGGGCACAAAAGAGCATTTGATACTTGTGGTTTCTGCGCCTTCTGTCTGGGTTGGCAGTACCACATCACAGGCAGAAGGGAGGGGCCTGTGAGACACAACTCCTGCTGCTGTATAGAGGTTAATAGCTGTTGACAACCAGGGGGAAAAGCCTGGTCCTCATACATTATATAAATGGAGCCCTGGCCAGGTGACTAGTTGGTTGGAGTGTTGTCCCGTAAACCAAAAGGTTGCAGGTTCAATTCCTAGTCAGCACATGCCTAGTTTGTGGGTTTGGTTCCTGGGTAGGGCTCGTGTTGGAGGCAACCAATAGATATTTCTCTCACATCTATGTTTCTCTCTCCCTCTCTCTTTCTCTCTCTCTCCTCCCACCCACTCCCTCTCTCTCTGGAGTCAGTACATATGTCCTTGGGTGAGGGTAAAAGAAAGATATAAATGGAGCCTGCCAGCCCAATGATCATGGTTCTCATGAACTACTGCTTTCAGTCTGTCATGACCAGCAGTGTTCTCAGTGCCTGTCTCTCACAGAAGGACATGAACTCAATTTTATTTTAGTACGTTTGTCACATGAATAACATAGACTGTATCAGTGGAATATTAAAAATATAAAACAAGTTTTAAAATACAGAATCTGTAACGATCCTTTGGCAACCCTACAAAATTAAAGAAATTTAAATTTAGGATTAGGTTGAAAAGAGTTTTGAATTGAGGGAAAGTGGTTGCTCTGAGGATGAAAATGCTGATTAACTTAAAGTCTTATTATAAAACTGGTGAAAGTACTTTAAAGGAGGGGAGTTAAAACTTAACTTCCCTTAAATTTAGTTGCAAATGCCACTTATGTATTTAGTGTACCTCTGTTTATTATTAGCCTATTTCCATGAAACTAGTACAATAGTATTCTAAAATAGTATGTTTTCTTGATAGTAAATCAGATTGTTAGTTTATTGAATTAGGACCTGAAGTCTTATTCCATGAAAATGCCTTTTTTTTTCAAATTGTACTGGAAGAGTGTAGTTTTTCATAACTCTAAAGAAGTAAAATGTGAGCAGGACACTCGAACACAAGATAATGACTGTTATTTTGACATTAGTATATTCCTACTCTAGAGCTGTTAGAGTTGCTTACCAATACTTTAAAAGATAAATTCCATCTCTCCAAAGTACCACTTTGCAATCTTAAATATATACATAAAAACTAGCTGGAACACTGAAAATCCTATGTTGTGGTGAATTTTAAAATTGTCATCTAGGATTCAGAATATTCTTATATTTACCCTTTATTGATAAAAATGTTTTTAATGGTCACAGAATTTAGATACCCTAAGACTATGCCAAAAACATACCAAAGGACAGCATTCCCCTATTTTGACAAATACTGGTCTAAAAGTCTAATGTTTCACTCACAAAGAGTTGATCTGCCACTTAAAAATGCGGGGGGTAGGGGGTGGAATGGTTTCCAAACTTTACATGCACTCTGTTTTTCACAGCAAAGCTCATTTGCTCTTTCTTAATAAGAAATATAATTGCCACATGGATAAATAATTATATTGCCCAGTTAATGCATTTTCTTCCTACTTGGAAAACCGAACTAGAGAAGAAGGTTGCTTGATGAGCACAGAACCTCTCTCTGCACACAGCAGGCACTCCGAGTGTCAAGGAATCATTTCAATCGCCCCCTTCAGCACCTATAGAGAAACATGGTCCAATCCACTTTGATAAACATCGCATCCAATCAGTGGTAATTTTCTTTTCTCTCAGTTCCACGTTGAACCCATGTCAGCCCTCAAACTTCTGTTTTGTACGTAGTTATACCATCTTCCAAACAAGATTTCCAGTGTTCTTAAATGAAATCTCAACTCTTAACCTGTGAACAAAAGTAGAACCAATAACACTAATTCAGTGTGCAGGTCCCTGCACACTGACCAGGGCTTCTCTGTTTCTGTTCACTGCTGACATTCTCCACGATCCCCTTTCTGAGGTGTGGGCTTCCAGATCTCCTGTTTACTTACTGCCAATAACATGCCTTTCATTTAAAAATATTAAAAACTTACTGTACTTAACTTACATGACTTTGTATCTAATTGTTTATAATTCTTGATTAGCCATATATTTCATAAATAATAAAATGTTAATGACTGTGATTTAGGGGATGTACAAAATGTCCTATACACATTAGCAGATATAACTGTACTATCTCTGTGTTTTCACTTCAAAATTAAGTTTAACAGATACAATTTGTTTTTTACTGTGTCACTCCACAGTACAGTTCTCCAGCATTTAATACATTTCCAAATGTAAAGTATGGTTTCCATATCAAGTCACTGCTGTAAGCCAATAATCCACCTTTATATCCATTACAGTACCTGTTGCATACAGTAGAACAGAAAATCATTTTTTATTTTTTATTTTTATTGATTTTAGAGAGGAAGGGAGAAGGGGGGAGAGAGAGAGAGAGAGAGAGAGAGAGAGAGAGAGAGAGAGAGAGAGAGAGAGAGAGATCAATTTGTTGTCCAACTTATTTATGCATTCATTGGCTGATTCTTGTATGTGCCCTGACCAGAGATCGAACCTACAACCTTGGAGTATGCAGACGATGCTCTAACCAAGTGAGCTACCTGGCCACGGCCAGAGATAATATTTTAATGAATGATTAGATAAATAATATAAATGAATATCATCTGAATCCATTCCATCAACAGTTAAAAACCCCTCCCTTAATTTTGTCATGACTGCTCATCCAACTGATAGACATGTAGTCTTGCTTCAGCCTCCCAAGAAGAGACATGATGCAGAAAAAAGTGCATTGGACTATTAGGAAGAGACCTTTTCCTGTAAATAAATTTGGTTGCTCCCTCTTTATTCCATCTCCTCCACCATCAGTTGTGCTTGCTAGTAGGCACGACTTTTGTGGCCACTTCAACCTCATTTCTATTCAGAAAGCTTCAATAGAAATTCTTAAGCTTTTCAAGAATGCTGCTGAAGACAGTTTTTTCAGTATCACATACTTGTTGAGCACATATATATCTTTGCAAATATATGTAAAAGAAAATTAAATAGGAAACCTGTTATATTAGACTTTTATAAATATGAAATTTTATGTAATTCTATCTTTTATTTCCATACAGGCGGAAATACTCAGTGTCCTCAGTCACAGAAACATCATCCAGTTTTATGGAGTAATTCTTGAACCTCCCAACTACGGTATCGTCACGGGTAGGAACTCATTATTTGACTTTCTTTCCCCAATTACCTAGCTTTAGATTCCTTAATAAGCTAAAATGTTTAATATTAGGTTCAGTCATGAATCGTGTGCTACTGTCAGATGTCACTTTTGTTGCTATCAAGCATTAATAAAACTGATTATATCAATATAATTAAGAATGGTGTTTCCACTTCTACCCATGTTTAATTGTGCTAATTATATCTGCATAAATGCTACTTAAATACACTCGCAGCTGCAATACCAATATTTAAAGGTGCCGTTTAACTAAAATTTCATTTAATTAGTTGAAATGAGCGATGTTTTTTGTAAGTCTGTGACCTTTTACAAATTAAGATTTCTTGAGCTATTCATGTTGTAATTCTTTGCGAGGCATTTTAATCCCATTAGAGCATTCTTTCTTCAAGGTCTCGGACATGAGAACAATATTTTTCAGGTTTGGTCATCTGGGTTGGTAATGACCTTGATCTAAATTATCACATAATTTGGAACAGCGGTTTATAACCGGTAGAAATGTCCTTTCCAAAGAGGAGCACACAGAAAATTTTGCCCTATGAAAACACAGACATGTTTTTTAAATACTTTATACTCGTGTTTGTACAATCCAATCAGCAGCTTTAGGGTCTATAATGAGTATAGTGTTCACTTTTACAGTAAATAACTTTGATCAGGTTCTTTATCATGGCAGCTCTTTGATTAAAACAAAACAAAAAACAAAAACCTTAATAGATTAGCCCTGTCTTCTTCTACCATAATGGTTAGAACTTGCACTGCCTTTATATTTAGAAAATAACAAGTAAAAACTCTCAATAGTGTACAGCCCTATCACCCTGAACACTCCCCATCTCGCCTAAAAACCCTCAATAAAAAGGATTGGATTAGATACTTTCTTATAAATTATCTCATCTAATACAATAACCTATGAGATAAGTAAAATAATTTCTATTTTACAAATAAAAACCTAAAACTCTAAGTTAATTAATTCTCCCAAGGTCACCCAGTTAGTGGTAGAACCAGAGTGATAGGAATGTCCCTGGTTGATTTCCAAACCGAAGTTCCTCTCCTTGCACGCAAGCTATGATTACCCTGGTTCTTAAGCTCAAAGGGATTGTGATTGCTATATTATTTTCATCTTCTTGTAGCAGGCACTTTAACAAGCTTTTACTCTGATAAGTAGTATTTTTACCTAAGTTCTTAAGTAGTGGATATTTTATCCCCATTTAGCTACCTTTATATCTGCACCTGAAATGAGGTATGTGGCAGTTTATATCTTGAGCTTATATATTTTCTACTAACTAGAATACCCAAGAATGGGTTACATTGTTAGGGTCTACGTCATGCTTAACCTTCTAGGTTAGATTTCTGGTTTAAAGTTAAACCCTGTCTCTGACCCAGTTCCCATACTGTTGTTTGTTTCCTAGTCCATTATATTTACTTTTTACTGGTTGTGTTTACCTCGTATGTCTGCACCCAGTCTTCTGATTCTCATTTGTAACTTAATTTATTCTTATCTAGCAGATGAAAGTGTGATGCTGCAAAGAGATTAGAAACTCTGCTTTTTGTATTGTACCCTGTATGTTTAATGCAAAATTTTGAGAATAAGATTTCAGCTTTAACTCACTCAGGGGACTATTGAAGTTTTCTAGTTTCTTTTGAGGTGAGGATGAAGACTAGAAAAAGAGACTTGAGTGATGGTATGAATCCTTTGTCTGAGAGTTTACTCAGTCCCTAAGAGGACATGAAACATAGTCATTTTTTAGTCAGCATATTCAAACTGGGTCTTCTCATCCAAAAGAGGGAGAAGGAATCCAAGCAGTTGGATGAGCATTTTTAAATTTTTTTTAGTTTTTTTTAATAGACTAGCAAGTCCTTTATTTCATATACCCTTCTAATATTCTCTGCTAATACCTATTCCTACTCAAAAATCTTTGGTTATCAGTGACTAGTTTTTTTAAGGCTATATTTCACTTCCCTGTAAGGCTAGTAAGTAACATTAAATTTTATTATTAAACATTTCTTCTTTTTAAGATTTTATTTATTTATTTTTAGAGGGGGAAGGGAGGGAGATAGAGAGAGAGAGAGAAACATCAATATGCAGTTGCTGGGGGTTATGGCCCGCAACCCAGGCATGTACCCTGGCTGGGAATCAAACCTGCGACACTTTGGTTCGCAACCCACGCTCAATCCGCTGAGTTACGCCAGCCAGGGCCTAACATTAAACATTTCTTTAAAACCACACAAGTTTCAGAATTACAAGGTAATAGTAAATTTACGAGGTAAATTTACAAGGTAAATAGTATTTATAGCTCTTTTACTGGCCTATGAGTTTGATTGTTAAAGACACCTCTTAGCCAAGTTTTGATGTTTTGGAATGTATTAATTTGATGAGATTGCCTTTATTCCTAACTATGTTAGTGTTGTCTGTTTACAAGTATCTGCCGAAGAAATATGTGAACTTTTCAACCAACCTTCTCCAGCATTAAGATCCAGCCGTTCTCTGTGTATGGTTGGTAGTGAACCACTGAGCCAAGTTTGGGAGGTGAGATGGGTTGGGGGTGATAATACTTACCCTGCCTCTTTAAGTGAGCATGCTGAATTTAACATGCAAAAATATCAAAGTATAAATATGTTCAGAGAACTAAAAGAAACTGTTTAAAGAATTAAAGGAAAGTATGAAAACAATGAATCAACTAATAGTCACATCAAATAGATAGAAATTATTGTTGGGTTTTTTTTTTAAAAGACCTAGTCAAAATTTTGGAATTGAAAAAGACAGTAATTGAAACTTAAAATTCTCTAAAGTTGACTTAAAGCATATCTGAGATAGAAGAAGAAAAACAAATCAGTGAACTTAATACCAGATCAATAGAAATTATTTAATCTGAAAAAAAATTTGAAGAAAAATGAACAGAACCTGAGACCTATGGAACAACATCAAGTATATCAATTGTGTGTAATAGCAAAGAAGAGGAGAAGGGTATAAAAATCTAAAATGAAAATATAGAAACCTATTTGAAGGAATAATGGCCAGGAAGACTTCCTGAATTTTATAAAATACATTCATCTACATACTAGCGAAGCTTAACAGATTCCAAGTCGGATAAAGGCAAAAGAACATATACCCAGACACATCATGGTCAAACTCTGATAAAGCCAAAGTGAAAATTCTTGAAAGGACCAAGAAAAAATCTTCTCATGTACAAGAGAACGACAATATGATTAATGACTGGCTCTCGTCTACAACAACGGAGGTATTGTAGACATTTAAAGTACTGAAAGAAAAAACTGTATCCAGGAAAATTATCTTTTAAAAAATGAGTTCAAAATAAAGATATTCTTGGATAAAGGATGAAAGAACTGTTGCCAGCAGTCCTGCCTTGCAAGAAATACTAAAGGAAGTCCTTCAGGCTGAAAAAAATATGCCAACAGATAGTCATTCAAATCTATGGGAAGAAATAAAGGGTACTGGAAATGACAAATATACGGGTTATATAAATGGCTCCATATTATATTTTCTGTCATTTTCTTAACATAATTAAGAACATGAGATTGTATAAGGCAATAATTAGAACACTGTTGACTTTGAAACATACATAGATACATATTACAGTAATAGCCTAAGGAGCAAAAGAGGGAATGGAACTCATTTGCAGAAAGGTTTCTATATTTTACTGTAATTAAGAATATTAACCTACAGTAGATTGTGCTAAATTAAGATGGATTTTATAATTCCTTGAGCTACTACTAAGAAATTCTACTCAAGAAGAATAGTGAAAAATCAGCCAAAGAATGAAAACGACAAACTAAGAGTATTAACACAGAAGAAGGAATAGAGGGCTGAGGGCAGGAGACATGTAGAAACAGATGGCAAACGTAGCCCAACATATCGGTAGTTACATCGAATGTGAAGAGTCCAAACACCCCAGTGGAGAGAGATTGTCAGACTGGATTTTAAAAATCAAGAACAACTATATACTGCCTATAAGAGACACATCTTAGGTTCAAAGACATCAATAATTCAAAAGTAAGAGGATGGAAAAACAAATGCCATGCAAACAATAATCATGAGAGAAGTGGAATCACTATATTAATTTCAGACAAAATAGACTTAAAAAAAGAAATATGTCACCATGGCCAGGTGGATAAGTTGGATGGAGCGTTATTCCACACACCAGAATGTTGTGGGTTTGATCCCCAGTCAGGGAGCATACCCAGGTTGCAGGTTCCATCCAGGTCAGAGTACATACTGGAGGCAACTGATATCTCTCTCTCCCCGCCTCCTATCTCCCCCCCAAAAAGCAATAAAACATATCTTTGGGTGAGGATTTAAAAAATATGTCTAGAGACAAGAGTCGTTGTTTCTTGATAAAAAGATCAATGCATCAGGAAGATATAGCAGTTATAAACATGTATACCTAACAGAGGTCCTCAAAGCACATGAAGCAAAAACTGACGGAATTTAAAGGGGAAATAAGCAATTCAATTGGCTTCAGTGCCCCACTGTCAGTAATTGGTAGTACTAAACCAAAAAAAAAATTACAAGGATAAGGAAAACTTGACACTCAACCAGTTGTGGCTAATTCACATATATAGAACACACCAACCAGCCAAGAATACACATCTTTTCAGGTGCACTAGGAACAATCTCCAGAATATATCATAAGTTAGGCCACAAAATAAGTCTTACTACATTGAAAAGGACTGAAACAATACAATATATATTCTCCAACCACAGTGGAATTAAGTTAGAAATCAATACCAGAAAGAAATCTGGAAAATCCCCAAATATTTGGAAATTCGGTAACATACTTCTAAATACCCAGTGAGTCAAAGAAGATATCATAATGGATTTAAAGATATTTGGACAGAGAAAATGAAAATGCAACATATTAAAAAATTATACAGTGCAAATAGAGGGAACTGTATATCTTGACACAGCTATTTAACAAAGAAAGGTCTGAAATTGATCAACCTAAGAAGCTATAAAAATACAAAATAAACCCAAAGAAAACCAATGAAAGGAAATAAAGATTAGAGCAGAATACAATAAAACAGAAAAGAGAAAAATAACAGAGAAAATCGGTGAAATTAAAAATTGATCTTTGAAAAGATCAGTAAAACTGACAAACCTTTAGCTACACTGACCAAGAGAAAAGAGAAGACACAAATTACCGAAACCAGGAATGAAAGAGAGGACAGCACTGTGGGCCCCACAGAAATTTAAAAGGATTGTGAGGGGATGTTACGACCAACTCTGTGCCAACAAATCAGACAACTTAGATGCAGTGAGTGAATTTTTAAAATAATACAAATTATCAAAACTGATTCAAGAAGAAACAAAGTCTGAATAGACCTATAACGAAGAAAAAAAAATTGAATTAATGATTTTCAGTTGTTTCCATAATAAGAGCCCGGCCCCAGATGACTTCACTGGTGAATTCTGTCAACTGTTTACAGAAGAAAGAAGTAGTAACACCAATCTCTCCCACCCATACTCTTGCAGAAAATAGGGGAGGGAGGAACACTTACTAACTCATTCTAAAAGATCAGTGTCAGCCTGATATGAACACCAGACAAAAAGATAATTAGAAAACTATAGAGCAATTCCTTCATGAACATAAATGCAAAATCCTCAACTACAATGTTATTATCATCAGCAAACTGAATCCAGACACCAATGGAGAGAATTATACACCATGACTAAATGGAATTTATCCCAGAAATACAAGGTTGGTTTAACATCTGAAATCAATTAATGAAAGGTAGCATAAAAGGAAAAAAAAAGACCTTTTGATATTCTATAACACCAATTTATAATAAGAAATCTGAATAGACTAAGAATAGAAGGGAATTTCCTCAACTTGATTAATAGCATCTACAAAAACACACAACTAATAACACACTTAGTGGTGAAAATTTGAATGTGTCCCCCCCTAAGATTAGGAACAAGGCAGTAAGGTTCTGCTCTTGCCACATCTGTTCAACATTACAGCCAGGCAAGAAGAAAATAAAAAGCATCCAGATTGGTAAGGAAGAAGTAAAACTGTCTTATATGACATGATTCTCTATGTAGAAAATCCCAAGGACTCCACAAGAAAAAAAAACTACTAAAACTTTTAAACATATTTAGCAAGATAAATATGAAAAAATCTATTATACTTCTGTTTGTTGGGAATGAACAATCTAAAAATTAAATAGAAAAACTGTTGTATTCATAGTAGTATCAAAAAGAATAAAATATAGTTGGCATGAATTTAACAAAAGAAGTGTAAGATTTGTACATGAAAAGTACAACACATCGCTAAGAGAAAAATAAATATCTCAATAAGTGGAGAGACAGGGTGTGTTCATGGTTTGAAAGACTTGATATTGTCAAGATGGCAAATCTCCCCAAATTGATTTATAAATTCTAAATAATTCCTATAAAAATCCCAGCAGAATTTTTGTCAGAAATTGACAAGTTGGTCCTAAAATTCACATGGAAATGCAAAAGACCTACAATAACCAAATCAGTTTTAAGCAAGAGCTAAGTTTGAGTACTTGACTGCCTCGTTTTAAAACTTATTATAAATCTTCAGCGACCACATAGTGCATTATTGGAACAGAGATAGGCATACAGATTAATGGAACAAAATTAAGATCTTAGGAGAAAAAAATCCTTACATTGATACATCAGTTGGTTTTCAGTAAAAGTGCCAAGACAATTTAATGGGTAAGGGGTAGTCATTTCAACAAACTGTGTTGGGAGAATTAGAAATTCACATATGAAAATTATCTTATAAGCCCTGGCTGGCGTAACTCAGTGGATTGAGCTCGGGCTGTGAACCAAAGTGTTGCAGGTTCCATTCCCAGTCAGGGTACATGCCTGGGTTGCAAGCCATGACCCCTTGCAACCGCACATTGATGTTTCTCTCTCTCTCTCTTTCTCCCTCTCTTCCCTCTCTAAAAATAAATAAATAAAATCTTTAAAAAAGAAAATTATCTTAGACCCTCACCTCAAACTACACACAAAAATGCACTCAAAATGGGTGGTAGACAAGTGCAAGAGGAAACACTAAAACTAAAACTAGAAATAAACCTCTTAGAAGAAAAAAAGAAAATATTCATACCTTTGGGTTAGACAAAAACTATTTGGGTATGACACCAAAATCACAATCCAGAAAAGTTGATAAATTTGACTTCATCAAAATTAAGAATTTCTGCTCTTTGATAGTTATAAAATAATGAAAAGACAAATAACAGTGAAAGAAAATATTTTCAATTCATAAATTTGATGACTTGCATCCAGAATAATTAAAGAACTCTTAGGACTGAATGTTAATTAAACAACCCAGTTTAAAAATGGGCAAGCAATTTAAATAGACATTTTGTCTGTGGATATATACAAGCAGCTAATAGACACATTAAAAGATGCTCAACTGAATTTGTCGCTAAGAAAATGCAAATTCAAAATATGAAATAGCACTAGAATTAGATCCACTATAATGGCTGTAATCAAAAACACAGACTACACCAAGTGCTGAGAATGTGGAGGAACTGAATGCTCCATGCATTGCCGGCAGGGATATAAAATGGTACAGCTTCTTTAGAAAGCCCTTTGACAATTTCTTAAAAAGTTAAACTTTATTAGGGCCCAGAATCCCACCCTAGGAATCTACTTAAGAGAAATGAAAACACATTTCCACACAAAGACATTTACACAAATGTTCACAGCAACATTATTCATAATAGCCAGAAACTCTGAACAATCCAAGTGTCAATCAAGTGGTAAAGAATAAACCAAATGTGGTAAATCCATATAAGGGAATATTATTCACCAGTAAAAAAAGAATGAATGCTGATACTGCTATAAATGAACCTAATAAATATTACATGAAGAGAAGGAAGTCAGATGTAAAGGCCACAAATTGTATGATTCCATTTATTTGACCTTTCTAGAAAAGGCACGGAGAAAGCAGAGTTGCAGAGAGAAAGCAAATGGTGGGGTGGTGATTAACTGCAAGGGCACAGGGAGCTCTTCAGGATGGCAGAATGGTCCTAAAACTGGGCGGTGGTTGTGACTGTTCACTCAATAAATAAACCAAAAATCACCACATTGTACACTAATCGTGAACAAATCTTGTATGTAATTTATACCTCAAAGCCATTTTTTAGGGTACTTTTTCACTTTCTTGGCCATTTGTGCTAAACTTTAAGGGCTGTTTCAAATTCTGATGCAATAAGGTTGATATGTTTACATTGTCACATGAACTTTCCTGACTGTTTAATCTTATCTAGCTTTTAAGAATAATAATATCAAAAGAGATACCTATTTACATGCCTGCCTTTGTTTCAGATACATTCTTCCAGCACATCTCTGTGTTTCCGAGTTCCATGTAAATGGCTCTTGATTTTATTCTTGGCTGTGGTTTTACTATTCACTTGATTAGTGTTTGTTTTCAACAGTTTTCTTTCCAGGACAACACTAACTTTTAGAAACCACATCATGGAACAATTTTTGCATACTTTTGATGTCTTCTCTTATCTTCCCAATGAAAATATGAAGTCTTGTTTATGAAACACACCTTAGTTTTAATTGTACGTTTATGTTTCCATTAAAACTAGAATATGCCTCCCTGGGATCACTGTATGATTACATTAACAGTAACAGAAGTGAAGAGATGGACATGGATCACATTATGACCTGGGCCACTGACGTAGCCAAAGGTAATAATAATACGTGCACAGTTGGTGGGGAGCGTTTCCGCATTGGGACCTGGTGATTTAAGTCACGAGATTGGTTATTCTGTGTCTTTTAGATGCTCTTCTTTCTTCAGGCCAAACGTAGCGAGAATTCTGCAACTTACTGTACACATACTATTTTAGGTCATTGCCTTTCTACTCATGTGTTCCTGTTCTCTTTCCTTTTTTTTACCTATTTCTTCCCCTAAAACCAAGTTCCAACAAAACCAGGACAGCCATTTTTACACTTTGTGCCAATGTAATTTGACCAGCTTACTTGACACATTAAGCAGAAAAATCATAATTCTGTTTTTGTTCTGCAAGTTTCTACTTAGATTCAGTATCCAGAAAACATGATTTTTGTAGGATTAGTTCTCTTCATTTTATATACATAATAATATGGCAAATATAGTAACCACTTGAAAAAGATTTATTTGTCCTACCATGTACAAGCAGTTCAGATTTTATATTATATTGAATGTAAACTTGGAAATCACCCTTGGAAATAAAACATTTTAATACACAAAATCCCTAAACAAGGTGCCCTGTTCTGTTTCCCTCACAAATTCCTGCATAAACTAATGCTTTCTAAAGCAATTTAAATTCCATTTATTTTTATCTTTTTTTTCCATTTTCGTAACTGAACATTTCTGAATTGTATTTATAACTGTCAAAGTTGCTTTGGAAACAACATAATCTCAGCAATGAACACTGATAGTTACATTCGTACTCTAGCGACCCCTGGAAAGCAAGTGCGTCCAAATATAACTCAGGCAATGAACTGCTTTACGTTTTGCTAGTCCAGACTCTGTGAGCATCTCTTTAAAAAACAAGTAGAAGGATATTTAAAATTCATTAAGGAGGGCAACTCCTACTTTGCTTTCACTGGTAAGTCACACAGTGAATTCCAAAAGTAATAGCCTTTTCTTTGGGGAATTATCTTGTCTGTTTTAAGTTTCAACACCTGCCAAATTCTTCAACTAAAGGAAGTGAATTTTTTTTGTAAAGATTCATGCTAAATGCTGCTGCTGAATGATGATACTTCATTATCATATAAGAATAATAAGCTCTATGTTTAGGATGGTGTACTTAAGGCTTTGGCTGTGTTAATTAACTTAATTCTGTGTTCATGCATCAGGCATCTCAAATCAGCCCTAAAATTTCACATTCTTTAAGATATTTTCATGCAACATCAGAGTCACTTCTCTGCATGTCAGTAGTACACAGGGACCACCTGTTCATAAGCTGAGTGATGTGCTATTGTTGAGAACTGCCTGCAGTGTTGTGGAAATACGCTGATGTCATGTAAATACATACACAAGCAGCCCTCGGCTGAAAGCACCTCACCTTACAGACATCTGCATTTAGGGTGATGTGCCGATAACACCTATGTTATTACTTAACGACACTTAGGATGGACAGGCAGCAAATAAGTCAGCTGACATCAGTCACTCTGGTTCCTGCTGTGCACGCTCTACTTAAGCTTGCCGGGCCCCCAACCCGTGAACCCCGTCCCTCCCGGCCTCTTCCCCTGCATTGTCCCTGTCTGAGGGCGAGTCCCTTGGCTCCAGATCAGCTCAGTCATCCCTGGGGTTTCTCAAGACTGCTGGCACTCTGTATCAGGAGGACAACAAAGAGAAGAAACAGGACTAAGTAGCAAACTGGGACCAGAGACAAAGAATAGAAATGGAGAGAATGGGGGTAGACTGTGGGACAGTGTCCAGAACTTCAAAGTAATAAGACCATGTGTTTGTGACTGGTGAATTGACCTGACAGTCAACTTCTGATGTGTTTAGCCAAGGGTAAGTAGAGTGGGGCAGAGAAGAGACTTGTTTGTTTATAGTTACAAGTAATACTTCACATTTAAAATGACCTATAAAAGGAAGAAGAAATCAATGCTGTTGAAATGACTTCAACCCTCTTAGATAAAGCTGTGTGTAGAACTTGCAGATTAAATAGGAAGGCTTGATTTTCATTGATTCTCTTATGAATTCAGTTGTGTACCCTTCAGTGTGACCAGGACTGAAGCCACTGTAGCAACAAGATATTGAGAAATCAAACAATGAATAACTCATTTCAAGTAAGAATTGGTTCATACATTTTGACCTAGACACTGCTTAACATTACTGCAGAGAAAATAACTCCTCCAAACCAAAAAGAGTCTCCTTTTTCTGGGTGGAGAGAGGAGTGGGAAAGGCAATCCAGCAAGTATGTCTGAAATTTTGCAAGTCAGTCAGCAGCAGGGAAGGGGAACAGTTGGAGCAGGTGAACCTGCATCCTGTCTCAAATGCTTGTCTGGGACGCCAGATCTCTCCCAAATGACCCCAGTCAGAGCCCTGAATTCTTAAAAACGAATGAAGGTACTTTTCAGCCTTCTTAATTGTTTGCAATAAAATAAGGCAGAATTAGAGATGGCTCTATAAAAACAAATTAAATAGAATTTTATGTGATTGTGATTACCCCTGTGTTTATGAACACCGAGTATTCTGTAAGTGTATGCAGTGCATTATACACAAATAATTTATGCTATTTCTCATAATATTTGCCATGAGGAAAAAAGTGCCCATATTGAAAAGCTTTTGTACTTGAGTATTGTTTTTCTGAATCCTTACTTGTCACCAGTATAGAAACTATATAGCTCTTCCTCTAATAGTTATTAAACCAGTTCTACCTGAAAAAAAAATAATTCAGGAATTTATAATTAATTTCTTTTATTATTTCCTGAATTTTTTATTATTATTGTACTATAATAATAGTAATTAAACCAGTTCTACCTGAAAAAAAAATTCAGGAATTTGATTGTTACAGTAAGAGCTAGAGATAATTATGAAATTCAGTCATAAAAATTATTAAAAGTTACCCAAGGTGTAGCTGAATTTTCACAGTTCATAGTATGCAGAACTTCATATTAGAAGATTTCCTTTATCCCGATTACATCTTGTTTAAAATCATTTAAGTTAAACTTTTGTTAAGCTGACTCCTTTCAGGAATATCCTTGTATGGCAGGACTTTATATTTTCTTATATTCTTCGTTCTTTTGTGATTCTTCAAAATGTGTAATTATCAGAATAGTGGAAAATAATAGATTATTTTACAATTAATTTTCATAAAATTGAAATTTTCTGTGTACTTTAAGAAGAACCAAAGCCTAGTTATTAAATTGTGTTTAATGGATAATTTATTTTAAAAAGGAGCCTGTCTGATTTGGAAGGAGTGGAGGCTATTTCTTTTATTATTTAGAAAAGACAGCATGAGAAGTGAAGAGAGAGGAAATTTACAGCAGGAAATTTCTTTTTCTTTATTCTAAGGAAGTAGACAATATATAAGTCCCCCCAAAAAGTCAAACACTCCTGAAGGGGTAAGTGTGAAATGTGTGTCTTTCAAAGCATAATTTTTTATTCAAAATAATAAAACTCTACTTAGTTTATATGCATCTAATTTACTGAAGTAACTTGATTTAGATTCTAAACATGTTGGAGAGAATTTCAGAGTGCCTATAAATAAAGATTATCTCAAAGACTTACTGTGATAAGAAGAATAAAATATTTTGTAGCTACTATATATTTTTTTCTATCCAAGGATCATAAAATCCTTTAGCAACCACAGCTAATGAATCCAGCCAGTTCTCTGCCCCTGACCCCACCTCCACTCCCAGGGTCCCGCTGGAATGCGCCCTGAGAAAAGAAGTGAAGCTGCAACTAACTGGGTGACTGCAGACATCCACATGAAAACTGAACACCTCCGTCAGAACTTACCGACTTAGAACTCAGTTGCTCGTGGAATACCTTAGTCATTGGAGCAGTTCTTCCATTTGTAACTGTGCTATTTTTGTGCAGACTCCAGAAAATTAAGGTGTCCATATTAGGTATTGTAAGAAGCTAGCTTTACCCACAATCAAATTCCAGCTTCTAAGAGATTAAAGCACATAAATTTTCCTTAGCATATGTTTTCCTTATGTAGACATATCTTCTCTCTATTTTATCTGTCCTGATGTAGATACAGCTTGTCTCTATTTTATTGAACCCTTTGCAAATTATGAATGGTATTACTGATGTTTAAAATAGGAAGGTAATATTGATACAATGTTGAAAAGCAACATTAATACACTTTTCTTCCCTCTTGTATAAAAAGGAATGCACTATTTACACATGGAAGCTCCGGTCAAGGTGATCCACAGAGATCTCAAATCAAGAAATGGTAATGTAGTCAAATGTTTTTATTCACCCGTTTTATTACAAAACACCTGCACCTGTTTATAGAAATCAGCATCATGCTTTCCATGTCTTTTGTGACCTGCTTTTTTGACTAACCACTGGAGCCATGAAAATCTTTCCACTGTTAATAAATATCAAACTTCTCCATGTTATTTCAAGAGGCTACTTAGTATTACACTGTATGAATAGCCCAGAGTGTGGATATTTGGGTTGTTTACATTTTTTTCTATGATTAAAAATGTTGAGCTTAATACTTTTCAGCAAAATTTGTCAACACCTTCTTAATTATATTTTTAGAATCATTTTCTACAAGAGGTCTTGCCAGATCAAAGCACACAGACATGTATTTCTAGTCTCCTATTTTTAGATGGTTCTCTGTTCTAGCAGTTTTCAGTTTTGTTCTTGTTACTTCTGAATTAATTTGGTGTAAATTTTTTATGTCAGTCACATTACCTGGAGTGGTGCCCAAAACTGATCAGCACATTTAGGAGTCTGGCAATTAAAGCCTTTTTTTCTTTCTTCTCTCCTTCAGTACTTTCTACACTTTATTTATGATACTGTATAGTTTAGAGAGAGAACATTTTAAAATGACTGGCAGGAATAGACGTTACCTTCAAGCAGGAGTGGTAACAGAATGCTCCTTCCATCACGTCACTTGAAAGTTAATGGAAAAAGACAGTGGGATTATTTTGCTAGCCAGCACTAGCTGAAGTAAACATTGGAGTCTGCTACTTAAAAAAAGAATCTTGCTATCAGTTCAATTACATGCTCTCATTTAATTATTTACATGCTTTCTAAGTGATTCTTCTAAGTCAGGAGGAAGAGAGCTATTTATTTTTAGGAAATCTTTAAATCACTGCAGTTAAAATGGACATATACTAATCGTGCTGTCTTTAGAGTGGGCAGGCACAGTAAGTGGAGGAAGAGGAGTGGGGAATTGACCAGTTGTCCTTGCTCGTACTCAGTGCTGAGGGGTTCGTGGGGTGGAGACAGGGAAGTTGTTGGCAGCTGCCACTCCTCGATAGTCAGGTTGTACCACCAGCCTGGCCCTGCCGGTTGGCTCCGGCTCATCATTCTGTCTTTTTCTAGGTCATCACTTATCCTTTGGCTCTTCTTAGACATAAGCTTTCGCGAACTAAACACTTTTGATGTATAGTTGGCTAACAGGAAGTCATTAAAAAAATCATCTAGAACCTTGTAGGAAATATTAGAGTTTGATGGCTTTGTAAATTTTCAGTTTGTGCTCAGAATTTCTATCTAAACAAGTTATTTGACTTCTCTCCTTTTAATCTGCTTTATTTCTATATCCTAAATATTTCGTGAGAGGAGAATGATTAAATTACGGGTTTTTTCTCATGCTGTCACTGTGAAAACTAAATAACAATGGATACTGTCCCCATTTTTTTTAACTACAATTTGTGTAGTTATTTGATGGGAAAACACAAACACATTGAAACAATATAGACCTATTTTAACAGGTTTTTTTTCTGGGAAAAGGAATAACAAGACTCTTATTTCCTGTGTTATATATCTTTGTAATCTTAGATATTTAAAAATGAGCACTTTTATAATGAGAAAAAGGTAGAGGGTTTTTTTAAATAACTGAATATAGTATTGATGATATTTATATTTCTTATTTGAAATAGTTTATAGTCTATAGATAGTATCACATTTACCCTTAGCCTGTTTCTACATATTAGATCATGCAAAGATTATTTTCCCTCCATTTATCAAGGTTATTGGTAACAGCTAGTAAGTATTGACCATCTGCCACATTCAAGGCACTCTGTGGCTTACAGAAGAAACTCTGAAAACTGTTAGTTGTCAGGGCCCTTGACAACTCACTCCCTTTATGTTTTTATTCTCTCTCTCCCGTGAAAGCCCCATATATATAGTAACACTCCCACCAGACCCCAGCCTCAGAGCGATACAGCTGTCCGCTTATTGGACAAGGCCACACAGACGTTTTGTATGACCCTAAAATGTGTTGAGTCAAGTTGATCTTTCCATCTTCTCTCTGCCTCCTAAAAAAATTCTTGCATTCCCTTTCTCAGGGAGTGGCAATACCAGTTGTGTAAGCCAGGGATTAGATGAAAAGAAATTACAGCTCAATCCCAGAGCTCCAGCTCTAACTATTATGCTGTAACACCTCCTTATTTGATTTCATCCTTGAGTCCTTCTCCCTCCATGTCCAATTTTTCTGGCCCAGCTGATTCTGCCTCCCACATGTTTCTTGACTTTGGTCCACTTCTCTCCTGTCCTTTGCCACAGCCTCACCACAGGCATCCTCATCTCCTCTCTTGGACTACAGCTGACACATGCAGCGATCTCTTTGCCACTAGTTCAGTTCTTCTCCAATGTCCTCTCCCTGCTGCACTTTTGACCATTCATTTCTTTGCTAAAAATCATTCACTGACTTTCCATTTCTCCCAAAAGCTCTTCTGGAGCTGGCTCATGTCTTCCAAAATTGCGTGCCAATTTCTCTGCTGACCTTTTGCAAGGCTCTTCCTTCTGCCGAGGAAACTACTTTTTCTCCCCCAGCTCTCCAATTTCTGGTTAATCTCAGTTTGGATTTCAGGTCTTAGCTTAAGCATCATGTCTTCCAGGAAACTTCCTCTGACCTCCTTAGGCTGAGATCTCCCTACTTGTTAGTTCCATGGCAATCTCCATGTCTCTCACCATGGGATTTATTCCATTTTATTATAGACGTGTGTTTGATTGTCTCACCCATTAGACTGTAAGCTCCGAGAGCACAGAGATGAGATGATGCCAGCATTGCTCACCTTTTTCTTACAGAGCGTAGGACATGGCCTTGCTCAGTAAATATTTGTTAAATGAATGAATGTATGCATAAGTGAATGAATAAATATTGTCACTGCCTTCAAGAAAATTACTCTTCAATAGTGAGGAAGAAACATATATGCCATGAAGTAATAATGCTAAATAACTATGTCCACAGGATCGCGTTGGCAGCCTAGTGGTAGAATCCAAGCTAAAATTTGGTTCTCTTAACTACTACTAATCTGTGTCTTTTTGCTGGGCAGCTACATTTGATTTAAATAAATCTCTTAGAAGCCTTTTTAAGCACCTCATGGAATTAGTTGTTTTTGTTTTAATGTCAGCTCCTTTTCTCAAAATCTTCAATGTGGTAACTACTTGGATTTTACTTGTCATGATGTCATATAGAAGACAGAAATAGAACTTCATGATTTTTTTCAGTATAACTCTAAGGAGATGATTGTCATAATTTATCTTTTATCTTTTTTTTTAGTTGTTATAGCTGCTGATGGGGTATTGAAGGTAGGTCTGTTTCTTTTAATTTAAAAAAAATTGTTGACTTCAGATGTAGCTTTTTATGACTGTGTCTTTTATTAGTCATTAATTATAAAGTTGCTACTTATTTCTATTTTCTCAGATCTGCGATTTTGGTGCCTCTCGGTTCCATAACCACACAACACACATGTCCTTGGTTGGAACTTTCCCATGGATGGCTCCAGAAGTTATCCAAAGTCTCCCTGTATCTGAAACTTGTGACACATATTCCTACGGTGTGGTGAGTTCATTTCTCATTTTTTGCTTGCTAAAAGAAATGCAAAAAGCAAACAGCCTACAGAAGCAGGATGCAACAGCTGAACACAGTTTTAAGACAATGATGTTGTTTCTGGTGAAATTCCTGGAGCCATGGCAGCAGAGAGAACACTTGGCAATACATTTCCTTGGATCACTCTTATGCATCCGAGCTATTATGTCCTGTGTTGGAAAGAAACCAATGCCATTTCTAGGAGGCAACTTAGATGGAACCTAAACTGGTGTTGGACCTGATGCAGTCCTGTGGAGAGTGCTTTCCTGGGTGGATGTGTGACTACAGAACATCTCTCTGCGTCAGCGGTAGTGTGGGTTATTTGGAACGGGACTTCATTGTAATGAGCTATTTAAAAACCACTAATAGATCTGCCAAATAGAGCCTGTTGATTAACAGGAAATTTTTGAGTGCCAACCATTAAACTGATCAGTGAGTTTCTGGAAAGTACAGAAGAAACTACAGAAAGTACAGAAGTAAATGTACTTAGCATTTAGCACGTGGCCTTGTCTGTGTCCACTGCAAGTCTTAGAAAGTAGTACTGACTGCCTGAAACATGAATTGAGGGTATCGAGAATAACAGCAGAGCCACACAGTTACCAGAAGAGAGTAATGTAGGAGTAGGGGGAATGCTCAAGGAGTAGAAACCACAGGAATGAATCAGCTAAGGAGCAGAAGCTTCTAGAGGTGGGAGGAGGTTCAGATTGGGGAATAAATTATATCTGAATTAGCAGAGAGAAAGAAGTGGGGGGAATGGTAGAAGTAGCACGGTATGAGGGGAAGATGGGCAGGGTAGTTCTTTGGTGGTGGAAGAATTCGTATGTTGCCCTTTTTTTGAGGATAAGTTTGTTATCCCTAAAAATGTTGTATGTCCTTTAAAAAGCCCACAGTAGTGTTTGGAACTTCCTGTCTTCACATCTCATCTCTCAATTATATTGCTTTCTCCATTTATATTATTACTTCTTAAAATGATGTTTTTATAATAATGGGAAAAGATGCAGACAAATTTTGGCCCAAATCAACATGCTGCTTCCTCCTGAACTTCTGTTTTCAAATGAAGGTGACAGCTGAAGGCGCAGGAGGAGACCAGCATTGTCAAACTCGTTTCTTTCACTTCAGAGTTCACAGTTTCTGGGCACTTAACTGCCGGCTTCACTAGTTATGTTTTAGTCTTGTTTCAGTTGGCTAGCTTTTTCTAAATCACAATACATCTGATAAATACCAAATTAATTTAATATAGTGATGAAGTTTGTTGGCAGTTGAAAAAAAAACATTTCAAGAATGAAATACATGTTTTGGACAAAGGGTAGATTTATAAAGGTTGGAAGACAATAGTAGCATCAGGCCAAATACCTGCTTTCCCTTAGTTCTGTGTGTTTCTAAGGATGAAGGCTATAACCCATTATAAACAGTGACCAAATAAATTCTCATTGAAGGAAGTGGGAAAAACCTGAAAGTTCCTGAAGAGGCTAGATTCTGAAACTGGTCCCTAAGTCAAAAGTCACTTCATTCTGACCATCCTACAAATCACTTGCTAGGGAGTCTGAAAATGGGGGAATTTGTTGCAGTTTAAGACTGTTTGTGAGATTATTTTCTTTTATCAAGTTATATTCCTTCATTTTTTGTGCATGTTGCCATAATTTTTATTTTATCTTTTTTTAATTTCTATTTTTGAGTGTATTTTTTGCATGACCATTTGTCCCTTCCTATACTCCCTTCTACCTCCACTCACCCCCTTCCTCCCCGCTGCAGTTACCGCACTGTTGTTCATGTCCATGAGTTCTTTCTCTTTTTTTCCTTTTTGCTTGATCCGTCAACACCCTCAACCCCCCCTTAACTGTCAGCCTGCACGCTGTCTATGAGTCTGTCTCTATTTTGATTGTTAGTTCAGTTTATTCATTAGATTCCATATGTGAGTGAGATCGTATGGTATGTGTCTTTCTCTGAGTGGCTTATTTCACTTAGCATAATGTTCTCTGGGTCCATCCATGCTGTTGCAAAGGGTAAATTTTTTCTTGTTTTATAGCCAAGTAGTATTCCATTGTGTAAATATACCATAGTTGTTTTACCCACTCATCTATAGTTCCTTCATTTTTTCAAGTATATTTTATTGATTATGCTATTACAGTTTCTCAGTTTTTTTCTCCCCTTTATCCCCACTCTGCCTGGTAGCCCCCTTCCACCTTCCAGCATTCCCTCACCTTAGTTCATGTCCATGGGTCGTACACATAAGTTCTTTGGCTTCTCTGTTTCCTATACTATTCTTAACCTCTCCCTGCCTATTTTATGCCTACCAGTGATGCTTCTTATTATCTGTACCTTTCCCCCCATCCTCCTCCTCACCCTTCCTACTGATAATACTCCATGTGATCTCCATTTCTGTGATTCTGTTCATGTTCTAGTTGTTTGCTTAGTTTTTGTTTTTGTTTTTTAGGTTCAGTTGTTGATAGTTGTGAGTTTGTTGTCATTTTTCTCTGCATAGTTTTTGATCTTCTTCTATTTCTTAGATAAGTCTCTTTAACATTTCATATAGTAAGGGCTTGGTGATGATGAACTCCTTTAACTTGACCTTATCTGGGAAGCACTTGATCTGCTCTTCCATTCTAAATGATAGCTTTGCTGGATGGAGTAATCTTGGATGTAGGTCCTTGCCTTTCATGACCTTGAATACTTTTTTCCAGCCCCTTCTTGCCTGCAAGGTTTCTTTTGAGAAATCAGCTGATTTATGGGCACTCCTTTGTAGGTAACTCTCTTCTCTTGCTGCTTTTAAGATTCTCTCCTTAACTTTAATCTTGGGTAACCTAATTATGATGTGCCTTAGTGTGTTCTTCCTTGTGTCCAATTTCTTTGGAACTCTCTGGGCTTCCTGGACTTCCTGGAAGTCTATTTCCTTTGACAGGTTGGAGAAGTTCTCTTTCATTATTTTTTCAAGTAAGTTTTCAATTTCTTGTTCTTCCTCTTCTCTTTCTGGTGCACCTATGATTCAGATGTTAGAAGTGCTTAAAGTTGTCCCAGAGTCACCTAAGCCTCTGTTCATTTTTTTGAATTCTTGTTTCTTCATTCTGTTCCAGTTGAATGTTTACTTCTTCCTTTTGTTCCAGATTGTTGATTTGAGTCCTGATTGCTTTCCCTTCACTGTTGGTTCCCTGTATATTTTCCTTATTTCACTTTGTATAGCCTTCATTTCTTCTTTCATTTTACAACTGAACTCAGTCATTTCTGTGAGCATCCTGATTACCAGTGTTTTGAACTCTACATCTGACAGGTTGCCTATCTCCTTGTCACTTAGCTCTTTTTCTGGAGTTTTGATCTGTTCTTTTCATTTGGGCCATATTTCTTTGTCTCTGCGCACCTGTTATATTGTAAGGGGCAGAGCCTTAGATATTCGTCAGGGCAGGGTGACCCTATTTGCTGCGTTGTGGTGCTGTCTGTGAGGGAGGGGTCAAAAAAGGGACATGCCACTTGCTCACTCTACTCTAGCCCCACTTTCTGTCATTTCCCATTGCTTCCCACAAGAGGATTGTGCCCTTTTGGGTGCTGATTCCCAGGTGGGTGAGTTTGTATATATTCTAGGATCCCGTGGGTCCCTCCAACAAACTGTCTTGTGAGACTGGGCGTTTCTTCCACCTTTACAACCTCCACAGGGTTTTACAGCTAGAGGTTTTGAGTCTTTAGTTTCAGGACAGCCAGCCCCACCTCTCCTGTGCAGTCTGCAGCCTTACTGCAGGTTCTCTCCACCTAGCTGCCTGTCTCTGCCCCTCCTACCAGTCTGGATGAATGTTTCCTTAACTCCTTGGTTGTTGGAGTTCAATGCAGTTTGATTTTCTGGCAGTTCTGGTTGTTTATTGTTTTTAAATTGGTTGTTATCCTTCTTTTGGTTGTGTGAGGCAATGAAGCATTTCTACCTACACCTCTGTCTTGGCCAGAACTCTGCCTATTTCTTCATTTTTACACAAAAATCTATTTATTGTGTCAGGCACTGTGCTAGACATCAATTTAGGGTAACTTCAATTTCACTTTGCCTGCTTCTTGGAACCAGTGTCTCATTTTATCCTGCAGAACAGGAGCCAGCAAAATTTGTCTATAAAGGACCAGAGAGTAAATATTTGAGACTTTGAGGACCACTTATAGTCTTTATTGCGATTTTTATAACCCTTTAAAAATCTTAGAATGAAAAAATAAAATAAAACCAAAATAAAAATGTTAGACCCAGTTTGCATTCTGCAGCAGGCCACAATTTGCAGACCCCTCTGTGGAGCAGGGGGGTTGGCAGATGAGCAACACGGATGAAGGGCAGTGCAGCGTGATCCCACAGGAGACCACAGTGCTCACTGCTTTCTCTGCCTGTGTATGTAAATATATATCAATACCTATCTGTATATTTAAATACATTTAGGTGGTTCAAGTTTTTAAATTATTTTGCACATTGACATGAATTAAGACTGTTAAGGTTGATTTTAGCACTCCTCAAGTTCTCCTGCAGTGCTTTTGTTTTTAAAATACTCTCCAACTCTTGGAATTTCCCGATCTCGGGAGTTTATTACCTGAAAGACAGTAACTGTGAGTTTTGTATAGAGCGAACTTTTGGTTTTAACATTGCTTCATTTATGAACACAAACTTCACAGTGCCTCTTCCAAACCCTTAAAGCTGCTGAGGACTCTGGTGGGAAATGCACACATCTGCTTTTCCTTAGCTGAAGTAGAATCTTAGTTGCAATAACCAAGAAAAAGAAAATCCCTCTTCACATGTAAACCTTAAAAGATGTTGAGAGGTGACTTCTATTTGGGGAGGTACAGTATTTTTTCCTATATTGGTTTAAAACCCTTTTCACTCATTTCCATTGACGCCTCACATTAAACATAGTTTGAATCGCCTTTCTGAGGCTGCAGATGTTTAGTTTAGCTTAGTGACAAGCTTTCTTCTGAGTGACTGTGCCCTGCTTTCCAGTAGGCGGGCCTGACAGTTCCCCTTGCGAATTAGGTTTCCCACTCGTATACTGACCCTGCCTTTGTTTTGTTTTGAGGGGTTTGACAAATGCTTGATGAATGGCTTGATGACGTAATTTAACTTGCTCCCGCAAACTTTATGGCCAGGTCCCAGCGTTGCCTTCCATTTCCACACCAGCTGTTGCTCTCCAGACCCTGTTTGTCCCAGTCCCATGCCTTTGAACAGCAGTGTTACATCCATATTAGAGTGTTCTTTTAACTGGTGAAAACAAAAAATGCCTTTTCAGTGAACCTGATTATTTTTAAAACAGCTTCTGTTTTACTATATTGATGAGAGTGCTGGCTATTCTTACCCCATAGCTATATAGGCAGAATTCTGCTCAGAAAAGTGCATGAAACCTAATATCATTATAAGTGGAAATTCAGGATTTTGTTTAACTTTCACCCTTTCTCACATTCTGTTCTAGATAAACACCAATTAGTGAAAAAAAAAGTACAAGGCCTGCTTTCCACAGGCTTTTGGTTTAAATAATCATAATTTTTACTAAAAACAAGAAAGTATCACATGTTCAAAGCAGGTGTCACCTAACAGAGCAGGACAGCACTGTCGCTGCGGTCAGGGCCACACTGGTCTGGGGTCAGAAGTGTGTTGTGTACAAATTGGAAAATGATACCTAGCTAGGAAAGCAGTGTGGTTATTTAGAATCTTTGATTTAGAATTTTCGATGTCCTTTCAAAAATAGGTGAGTAGTCAGGACTCATTTCTCAGTGGGAGTATCCCTTTGCATAAATCACCCCATAATTTATTAAAACTCTATTCTGTCCACCCCACACAGAGAAGTCACATACAGATGCATAATACCATTTTTAAAAGGTGTCAGTTTTGGAAACCACCCCAGAAATCCCCGTATATTTTTTGCTTTTGATTTTTTATTTTTCTCAGACCTGCTGTAGGAATTTAGCCCCTACTGTTATGAAAGTCCCTAGCCCTCCCCAGCTTGCTAGTCCTGTTGCTTCTTAACACATGGAAAGACTAACCAGCCCCAAAATAAATGGACTGCAAGTGCCAGGAGTGGATCTTGTGATCCTTCCTTCTAAGCTGGCACACTTTGGTAGGCAGGCAATTGTTTCTCAATCCATTTTGTAAGACAAGAGAGTTTTCTACCTCCTTCTGATGACTTTGCTTGAAAGGACCAAGCTAGGAGTGTTTAATGTATTACCCACAAAAAAAGAAGACTTAAAGAAAGCAAAAATCATAGAAAGAAATAGCCTTCTGAGAATACTCTTGGAAAACATAGCTGTCCTGGTGACGATGCAGAAAGCATTACCTTTTTAGAAATTTCTCGGCCAAAACCAGGTTTGAAAATCAAGTGGCTTTTGAGAGCATCACTGCCCCACTTGTCTGCGAGCCCCGTTCCAGAGCAGGCCCGGCTCAGGTAGTGCCTTCCCATTGTTTGTGGAAGAGAGGGCAGGAAAAATACACAGCCTTGCCCAAGTTTCTCTTCCGTAAACTGAAAATAGAAAATTTCCTTGTGAGCGGTTTAAATGTGAGGATGTCTCAATGTGAAACAAGTTGGAAATATTTTTAGGGGGAAAGATCACAGTGTTTGGCCTGCATGCCCACAACTGATATTTTCAGGCATAATTAATGTATTTTTAGACCTCCAGATGACTTCCTCAACCGAGTTACTGCTTTGTGCTACATGTCATTGGGTTTAGTGTAGAAAAAGCTGTTGTCCTATCTCACACCATCTACTTTTTTACATTCTTGAATCTGGTGAATTAATAACAGGAAATCAGGAAATGGGCTGATACTGGAATTAAACTAGAGACCTCATCTGGGCTTCAGAACCAAGCAGTTAATGACGCCACTCTTGACCAACCATGCTCGCCTCCATCGCATGGCTCCCTCAGCGGTAGTAGCTCTCTAACATGTGGAGAGGGAGCAACATGAAACTGTCTTATGTTTCCAGAGTTAGAACTCTTAGAGAAATATAACTAGGATCTTATTAGGTTTTGGACATTTTCCAACTGCATATTTTGGAATAAAGAATGACGTAAATCTTTTTCTGGTATTATCCCCTAAGCTCTTGGTTTTGCATTTTCCCTCACAAAACCCAATCAATCTTCATGTGTGGACATGCACAGTATATTGTGCCTGCCCGCTACACTCTGCGAGGAGAGAGAGCATAAGGCTGCTCACCTCAACGTTTTGGGTCTGGTGCATTTGATTTATTTGAGGCTGATTCACTATTCCCATTCTGCTTAAGAATGTCAAGTCCATTAATTTACTTGCTCTTCATATCCCATCCCCACCCCCAACACCAGGGGAGTGGTAATTGCAACAAATTGAGGGGCTTCATTTCCTGCTCAGCCCTCTGAGTGCCCCTCCCCACTCCCCTGAGCAGGCAGTGTGTCAGGTGTGATTGCTTACCTGTCTCATCTTTCCTTTACTTACAGTGTTCGCTCGAACCATCCCCTTCTGGGATGCCCCTTACCTTTTCCTAACACTTCTGTTACTCAAATGGAATTATTCAGTAGCTCTTCAAAAGAAGTACCTTACACACTTGATTAAAAGCCCAAAGAGGCTTCAGTGAATGTTTTTTTCTCCTGCTTGAGCAGCGTCTGCCAATTTCCCTGCTTTACTGCTAATTATCTTCATATTTGCCAGAATTCATTTAACAAGTTATGTATGACTTGAATAACATGTACGCCTCAAATAGCATTGGCTAAGGAAATAGTGATATAGAGTTAACGGTTTATAGGGTTTGCTTGAGTACAGTATGTGTCTTCGGTCTACATTCTTATTCAGCAAGGTCTTGTTTTTGTTTCTGGTTTTGGAACCAGAGAAATCTAAATCAAAGCTCCTGACTTTGTTTCTGCCATGGCCCCATACCTAAAATGTAGCACGTCATACATTCTCTTGTGCCTCAGCTTTTCCTTCTCCAGAGTTAGATGGGGTTAAGACCTTGACCTTCAGGGTGAGACAGCAAGTTCTTATTCTAGGTCTGCCACTTGGCAACTAGATACTGAGTGTCTTCAGGCAAGTTTATTTAACTTCCTTAAGACTTAGTTTCCTGGCCCTGGCTGGCATAGCTCAGTGGATTGAACGCGGGCTGTGAACCAAAGTGTCTCAGGTTCGATTCCCAGTCAGGGTACATGCCTGGGTTGCAGGCCATGACCCCCCACAACCACATATTGATGTTTCTCTCTCTCTCTCTCTCCCTCCCTCCCCCTCTCCCTCTCCCCCTCGCTTCCCCCTCTAAAAATAAATAAGTAAAATCTTAAAAAAAAAAAAGACTTAGTTTCCTCATCCATAAAATGAGAAAATGAGAATAATCTCTCTCCAGTGGATTGATATAAATCTTGATAGCGTGTGTAAAGTATTTAACAGTACATAGAACATAATCAATCAGCGATAGTGGCTCTTATTGTTATTGATAAAATAATAATTGTTTTTGCACTTCACAAAGTATTGGTAGACCCAATTTTGATGCTCATTTGTATAGAGAAAGTAACTGGGTGTAAAAATCTCCATTACTCAGTGTTTGAAGTGAAACCAACAACATTGGCTGTTTTCAGCCTTCCCCAAATCAATTTGCTTTCCTTGGGCATGCCAACACAGATGTATTAATCATGCTGATCTCAAGGCAGCAGAGAGATGAACACACACATGAGTTCACACACACATGCACTCAGCCATATGTGTACATAAAGTATTTGTTACGTTTAGAATATAGTATTAGCAAATTATGTTGTAGGTGGATGAAAATGAATCCCTTAGACAAACTCATCTGAGATTTCTCCTAAACACAAAGTCTAAATGTTACAGTTTTGCAAGTACTACCATTGTGGGGTAAGTGGTTTAGCCAGTGATTTGGATTTGAGGCTTGATTATTTCTTTCTATGATGAGACCATATTGAACCTCTAAAAATGTGGTTGAATTCACAGTTATTATTGATTTTATGGAGAAATTTATCCGGGACTGAAGGTAGAAAGAGTTTTGACTAATAAAATACAAAATTAATTTTGTATGGGAATATGTGAGAATTCTAATAACTTACAAGATGAAGTTAAATCACTTAGACCCATTGGTTTCATAAAATTTTAAATCTGGCTCTAGATGTTCTGATTTCTAAACTGAAATTTTTATTTTTAAAAATGTGTATACTATATGACAGGAGTTCTGTGCACGAATATGTAGGTTTTGCCCAAGTTCCCACAGATGGGATTGGTTGTGTCTGGTAATTGGATGCAGTTAAATGTTAGATAAAGTTTCAGTAATATGCCAAAATATAAAGTACAAGAATAAAAATTCCATTTCTTTTTGTTCCAGGTTCTCTGGGAGATGCTAACAAGGGAGGTCCCCTTTAAAGGTTTGGAAGGATTACAAGTAGCTTGGCTTGTAGTGGAAAAAAACGAGGTAAGACTACGATTCTCCATTCAGGTACATAGATCAGAAAACAGTATTGGGGTTTTGCAAAAGACTTTTTCATCTTCTTCAAATTGAAAGTAAGTTCACGCTTATGGAAAGATTAGCAGTAGGAGCTAACACAAAGGGTCAAAGTGATGTTATTCCTCATGAATGGACCCTTTACATCTAATTGTTGCAGCTTCACGTCGTGATGCTGTAGATCAAAAATTGTACAAGTACTGTACTAGTTTCTCAGTCTCAATTGTAAAACCTAGGGGTTTGTTCTTAGTGATGAAAGAAGCCATTGCGTCCAAGGTAGGGGAACAGTTTAACTCCATCTCCTGCGTTTAGGACATCTTTTTTACTGGCTGGGAGTCGATATATCTGTAAGAGACCTTCAGCTACTTCAACTTACCTCTCCCAGCAGGAGTCACTATAGTACAAGAAACTGTCGCTTAGATGAGAATTTCAAAAATAAAAGAAGAAAAAATAGTTTCAAAAAAGGGAAAAATTACAGTTTTGCCACCTACGTTGAACACCACATTGAAGATGAGCTCCTCGCTGGAATTGGCGAGGCAGTGGCATAACTGCTCGCTTCTTCATGCAGAGCCTTTCCATTTCAAAAGAACTTCAGTGGCGTAAACACCGTTTGTGCTGTGTCCCCAGCCTCGCTTTTCTTCTTCCCACAAATTGAGGCTTTCAGTTAGTTGGACCTATGAGCCTACATCAGAGAACATGGTACATTCATATCAAAGGGAGCAACTACATTTTGAAAGGTTTAAAATTGTGACTGAAACGCACAGCCATGGAAATTTTCAGCATAAGGATGAAGCATCCACTATCACGGTATTATGAGAACTTAGATCACATCGTGGAAGCACACAGTTGTCGTTGCGATGCAAAACAACTTGATTTCACAAAACTTCTTCATTTCCAGACCTTATCTGTGCCCTCCACAAAGGGTAAGAGTGTAACCTGAGGATAAAATAATTTGCAAAAGGTGAATATAGAGAGAGAAACAGTCCCTTTTTAATGCTTTAAAGGAACTAGATTGATCTGCTCCCCATGTGCAGGAGCAAATGAGATTAATCAAACAGCTGCTATTGACTAAGAGAAACCAAGTTTCCGTGTTTTAGATCACATAATCTGGAGTTATTAATTTGTCTTCCTGAGCCATTGAGAATGGAGAGGTTCATGATAGCTGAACCTGATGAGAAAGAGCTGCCAGTTTAAGAAAAATGAGGAGTTATATTCAAGAATGTGTCTTACTCATTGTTTCACAGGAGCTGCTCTGTTTTAATTAAACATGAGAGTAATTCCTGGTGTACTGTTAAATCAGACCTCACATACAGGAGAACTGATATTTTCAGTTCTGTTTATTTTGCCAGTGAAATGATTAGATATTTGGTTCTAGGTTTACAAATGAGAGTGAAGAAAATTATTGACCTTCTGTTGACTTTGGAGCAGAGTACTCGACATCATTTTTTCCCTCTACCTTGTTTCAAGATAAACTTTTTTTTTAAGCTAACTGGACCCTCCAGATATGTATAAGACAGAATAGTTAATATTTTTAAGTAATATTTTATCTAAGGGATGGCAGAATAGATGTAACTCTAAAGCACTTTCAGAACGCTGGAGTGTCCATCCAGGAATTTTGAAGCTGAAGAGAAAAGGGAATTGAGAAGGTGCCTTTGGGTAGTTTTGACTTGAGGGTTGAGAATCACCCGTAAATATAACCTTCAGAACCTCTTAACATGTATGCAAGGAGACCATCTCCCCGTTCTCCCCAGGGACCCCCTAAAACAGAGTGCACTGTTTTGCCCATGGAGTGATCTATCTGAAGATCAGCTAATAACTGATGGAGGCTACTCAAATATCTCCCATACTGTATTTATTAAATACACTAGTATGTTGGAAAAAAACCCACATGGTAAAATAAGTTTTTTCGATTTCCTAATGTATTTCACGAAAATTGGGTATTACAAGGAAACTTCTCTGTCTATTCTTATTCTGAGCAATATTTATTTGTAAAAAATATGAAAATTAGGTATAAATGTAGTTTCCATTCAAGAAGTCATTCAAGAAGATGGCTTGGATTATTGAGTTGAAAAGACAAAGCTGTATCTTTTTTTTAACTGGCCCATTTAAATGAAGAATGGTATGTTTAAACTTTCAGGGAGACATTTAAAATGTGAATATCATGCTAGAATGTACCTATTTCCAAATATTAGGGTTACCTTTTCATGTTAACATTTTATTCTAAAAAAAATAAGACTCATAGGAAGTTGCAAAAATATTGCAAAGAATTCCGTGAACTCTTCCCTCACCTTCCCCACTGGTGACATGTAGGGGCAGTGTACTATCAGAACCTAGAAATTGATGTTGGTACGTTACTCTTCACTACATTGTAGACCTTATTTGGTTTCCCCATTTAAGATTGCATTTTGCATCTGTAGGAAGATCAATATTTTCTAAAAATTATATCTGAAGGTCTTTGCTTCTAAACCTGGCATAATGAAGATCTTTAAACAATAACTTTAGCTAATATTAAATAGTATTAAAAAACTAGATGCATAAAGCCCTGTTAAACTTGACAAAGCAAATGGTGAACCCTTATAGAAGGCATGAAATCGAGACAGCATTACTAATAAATTTTTTAAATGTAAAAGATACACATACTTCTCTTTGTAATTAACAGAAAACTCAGTGGTCATTCAGAATGTTCTGGAAGCATAATTGTTATCTTTATAAATGCTTAGATTCATTCCCATATAAAATGGGTTTTGCTCTAAGCAGCAAAACTACTATTCTTGTTTAACATGGAAATCCTCAAAAAAACTTAATTCTTCTTGACTGTACTTTAGAAAAAGGTAATAAGCTTGACTTAAAAAATAATTTTTTGCATCTTATATAGAAAATGGTACAAAAGAGACTATGATCTTTGGTGCTTTTTAATGCACCAAAATAATCCCTTATATAAAGTGTCTCAGTCTAGATTTAACTGGTATTTGACAATCATGTCAGATAATTTAAATTTATTACGTCTCCTTGTACAGTGTCTCAGATGTGGTGTCTACAAGCTTAACAGTAAGAAAAGATGATAGAAATGATCAATATCCATATTCATCCTGTTCAGATTTCAGTTCTCAGAGAAAACGTTGAGATAAAGTAGTATTGCAAATGTTATCCTTTATGAAATATTATTATTCATTACACATGAGGTACATTCAGTTGCATAATTGCAACTACTGTTTGTTTTAATAGTTGCCTCTCCCAACCATCTTATATTTTTTTAAAAAGTAAACCCTTGATTTTTCTTTTAACCTCCATTGAAAGGTTCCAGTTCACATTACAGTAAAATAATAATACAGTTTATTGCATCATACACTATTCTATGAAATCACAAGGCTGGAAGTTAAAAAATGCTTAGCATGGAGAGGATTTTTTTATTTTATTTTTTTATTTTGTTTTATTTTGATTTTAAAGTTATCTGTAATTCCAAATATAGATTGTCTGTTTCTTGCCATGGCAATTATTTTTCTAGTTTTACCACATAGCCTCCCCCAAATCCCACTCAGTTAAGCTTTAAGTTTCTTATTTGTAAAACTTCTCTGGCAAACAATACCGGGGAATAATGTTCTCAGTACTTGTTAGTGCAGCAGATCTCAACTCCATCATACCCAGTGCCCTTTCCATAATAGCCGGTTTACACCCCCTCTATTTACCTGAAATGAATTCAGAGGTAATACAACCTACCTACACACATTGTATTTTAAGTCAATGTAGTGCTCTAACTGTCATATAAAGAAGAAATTAATGAAATATGTCTTGCAATGTGGAAATGCTCAGGCATGACCACAGTAGATTATGGAGTGGTTTGGGGCTCTTGCCCCTATGGCTAAGTAGACTTTGGCAGCTACAAATGCAGAGTAGAGTTGGGTTAATGACTTCACTCTCATGCATGAGGAACATTGTTGTTGGTGACAGATTTCCAAAATTTTCGTTAGGTTATGAATAGTGCAAAACTCAATTGGCCCTTGATTTATTTTATTTGGAGGTTGCATTCTTAGAAGTTCAGTGCATTTAGAAGCTGTTCAAAACATACTTTGTGTTTATTTGTATGTCAGAGTTAGAGAGTCTAGGCTCAGAAAATTGTAAACCTCATTCCTTGCTTATTGGACTTACAAGAATGCACATGGGACTTTTGGAGTTTAATGGAATATAAGAGAGTTCTCCATAGAGGACTTGACCATATATTGAAGGCTGGCATTCCTGACCTGCTCCAGGTACAACCTACTAGTTTTAAAACAAACAAAAATGCCTCCATAGATTTCTAAATAGCCTCTATGAGCATTACATGTTCTATGAGAAACACTATTGTAGAATGTTACGACAGGACTGCCTCTTACATTATAATCTTTGTTGTATCAGGTCCTTACAGTTCATGAGTTTGACCAAAACTGAGCCATAATGAACCATACATTCAGAATGTCCTGTTTACCAGTGGCAGAAGGCACATGTCATTGAAATTATCTCCGTGGTTGTCTGTAATGAAGATGTTATATTCTCACAGTTGTTGATCTGCTGCCAAAACTGAACTAGTTTCGAGCTGCAATATTGTCTATGAACAGTGCTGTAATAAATTTATGATTTTAGACTTTGTATTTAAGTTCAAACTTGTCCCCTTCCTACCATAGTTTGTTTTTTTTTTTTTTGGACTTGATTCTATATGTAAAGTATTTGTTGTGCTGAACCTGATTCTCTATCCACTGTGATTCCTCTTTAGAGGTATAAGTGTCAATAGTAACACAGAATTCTGGTCAAGATGGCAGCACAGGTAAACACAGCTCACCCCCTTGCACAGCCACATCAAAATTACAACTAAAATATAGAACAGCCATCACTTAGAACCATCAGAAATCAAGTTGAATGGAAGTTTGACAACTATAGAATTAAAGAAACCACATTCATCCAGACTGATAGGATGTGCAGAGATGTGGAATGGGCTGGTTCCACATCCACATGTGGTGGGTAAAAATTCGGGAGGGATGTGTCAGGAGTGAGGAGTCCCAGCCCCACACCAGGTCACCCAGCCCAGGGGTCCAGTGCCAGGAAGATAAGTCCCCATAACTTCTGACTGCAAAACCAGCAGAGATTGAGTCAGTGGAAGAAACTAATGGAATCCCAAGCAGTTCCCCTTAACCCACACACAGACTTACTCAGATTCACTCCCTCTGAGCTCCAGCACCAGGGTAGTGGCTTGAAAGGCACCAGTGGAACACAGGGAGGAACTGAAGTATCTGGCATGAAGGCAGGAGCTGGAGGAAAGTTTTCTTTCAGACAGAAAGGTGGGCAGAGGCCATTGTCCCTCTTCTGAACCCTCCCCCCATAGAGCCACAGAGCTGGCAGGCAGGTACCATATCTGAGATTCCATCAACCTAGCTAACATGGTTTGCCCCTCCCTGAAGATCCCCTTAGGGATGTCCCACCCAACCTATGGGCCCACCCAAGCTGTTTACAGAGACTTTTCCTTATGAATGGCTGGTCTTGGCTCATGCTTTACAACTTCCTAAATCCTCTCAAGCAACAGCCAGCTTCAGTGATCCCCCAACCCCTGTACCTGTTGTTGAGTGGCCCCAGGCCAAGCACTAGCAGCAGCCAGCCTAGATTCACAGGCTTGGCTTTGCCTGGGAATCTCCAAGCCCAGCACAAGTAGCAGCCATCTCAGATTGCTTTATAGCTCAGGCAGGGTGACCCCAGGCAAAACACAGGTAGAAGGCTAACCTTGGCTTGAACCACTCAGGAAACTCCAGAGCCTGCATACCTAGTGGACAGCCTCAGACCATGTTGGAGCACCACCACCCTGCCCCCGCTCAGCTGATCCCCTGCAGAGGGCAGAGGTTAGTGGTCAGTGGTCACAACTAGTCCTTGCAGCTGATTGGCCTGAATAAATCCCTCTCACTGACCTGCCAACAGCAACCAAAGCTCAACTACAAGAGGAGGGTATACTTAGCCCACATGAAGGGCACACCTTGAGTTTGCAGCTTGGGTGATAGGGGAGGCTGTGCCACTGGACACTACAAGACACTTACTACATTAGGCCAGGCTACTAAGACAGGGTATCATAGCAGCTTTATGTAACACATAGAAACAAACACAGGGAGGCAGCCAAAATGAGGAGACAAAGAAACGTGGCCCAAATGAAAAAACAGATTAAAACTCCAGAAAAAAAACTAAATGAAATGGAGATAAGCAATCTATCAAATGCAGAGTTCAAAACACTGGTTATAAGGATGCTCAAGGAACTTAGTGAGGACTTCAACAACATAAAAAAGATTCAGTCAGAAATGAAGGATATATTAATTGAAATAAAAAGCAATTTACAGGAAAACACCAGTAAAGCCAAGAATCGAAGCAACAATTGGGAACATAAGGAAGCAAAAAAAAAAAACAACAAAAACAGCCAATCAGAAAACAAGAAGAAAAAAGAATCCAAAAAAACAAGGATAGTATAATCAGCTTGAAGTTGGGACAACTTCAAGTGTTCCAGCACTCATACCATAGGGGTTCCAGAAGGAGAAGAGAAAGAGTAAGAAACTAGAAATCTATTAGAAAAAATAATGAAAGAAATCTCTGATTTGGTGAAGGAGATAGACATGCAAGTCCAGGAAGCACAGAGTCCCAAGCAAAGAGGCCTACTCGAAGGTACATCATAATTAAAATGCCAAAGAGAGAATCTTAAAAGCATAAAAGCAGCAAGAGAAAAACAGTTACCTACAGGGGAGTTCCCATAAGACTCTCAACTGATTTCTCAAAAAAACCTTTGTAGGCTAGAAAGGATTGGCAAGCCATATTCAAAGTCATGAAAAGCAAGACCTATAGCCAAGATTGCTTTACCCAGCAAAGCTATCATTTAGAATCAAAGGGCAGATAAAGAGCTCCCAAAACAAGAAAAAAATGAAAGGAGTCCATTGTTATGTAAAATGTTAAAAGAAGTTAAGAAAAAAATCAAAACTATGAACAATAAAGTGGCAATAAATACATATCTGTCAACGATTGAATTCAAAAAACAAACATAACAAACAAGAAGAACAGAGACAGATTTATGTATATGGAGATCATTTTGATGGGTGCCAGAGGGTGGGGAGTATAGGGTATAGGGGAATGGGTGATGAGGTAAGGGGATTAAGAAGTACAAATTGAACCCTGGCTGGTGTAACTCAGTGGATTGAGTGCCAGCCTGTGAACAAAAGGGTCACCAGTTTGATGCCCAGTCAGGGCACATGCCTGGGTTGTGGGTCAGGTCCCCAGTAGGGAGTGTGCAAGAGGCAACCACACGTTAATGTTTCTTTCCCTCATTTTCTCCTTCCCTTCCCCTCTCTCTAACAATAAATAAATAAATATTTTTTTAAAAGAAGTACAAATTGGTAGTTACAGAAAGCCATGGAGCTGTGAAGTACAGTATGGGAAATGGAATAGCCAAAGAATTTATATGCATAACCCATGGATGTAATCAATGTTGTGGGGATTGCTGGAGGGCGTGGGGGGTTCTGGGTTGAGGGGGGCAAAAGGGGAAAAATTGAGACAACTATAATAGCATAATCAATAAAATATAATTTTTTTAAAAAGTATGCCTTGGAGATTAGATATTATGAATCTAACCCTAAACTCTCACCTGCCATATATTAATCAATGGAAGATGTAAATTTAATGCCTTCCTTTGTGACCTTTTAATTAGTATTTACTTTCCTTAATAAGTACATCTTTATATTCTATTTTGTTTATACTTTCTGTTTTGTAGAGATTAACCATTCCAAGCAGTTGCCCTAGAAGTTTTGCTGAACTATTACACCAGTGTTGGGAAGCTGATGCAAAGGTATGTATATATTTTTTACTGCTGTTGTTGTTCAGAATTCTGAAATTTCACTTGTTTGTTGGGCTTTGAATTTTCAGAATGGGGTAATAACACAGTCATGTTACAACACAAAGCCAGACTGCCACTCCTGTTGTCTAGGTTGACTATTCAGGTTTTTTGTTGACATCTGCTCATCTTGATCCTAGAAACTCAATAATATTGGCTCTTTCTTATAGCACTGCGACATTTTTGACTCAATAAAGAGAAATTTGTTTCTTTCTTTTTAATCTTTTTTTTAGGATTTTATTTATTTATTTTTAGAGAGGGAAGGGAGGGAGAGAGAGAGAGAGAGAGAGAGAGGAACATCAATGTGCGGTTGCTGGGGGTCGTGGCCTGCAACCCAGGCATGTGCCCTGACTAGGAATCAAACCTGCGATGCTTTGGTTCACAGCGTGCGCTCAATCCACTGAGCTATGCCAGCCAGGGCTCTTTTTAATCTTTAATAATAACTATTGTACCTTCATGTTATAAAGAAGGCTAGCATATAGTGCTTTTTATATGTCAGGCACTGTTCCAAATACCTTATGTATATTAACTCATTTACTCCTCAGAATAGCTCTGTGAAATAGGTATTGTCAGGATCCTCATTGCACAGATGGAGAATCAAGGCACAAAGAAGTTAAGTAATGAGCTCAAGGCCACACTGCTGCTAAGTTGTGGGGCTGGACATGAACCCGAGCCATCTGACGGAAGTCCCTGCTCTTAACCACTATGCTCTATTGCCTTTCTAACCAAAGACCAGAAGCAGCACTTCGAGAGATTTTTGACACACACTTCCTGTCCAGTTTCAGTGATGTTTTTTAGGCTACCACAATAGAGTTGGAGAAATTCCAAAACTTAGGCTTTCATGTGGTTATCACATTTGAGCATGAATGGCCCATTTCCTTTCCCTACAAAGATCATTTTAACAAACTCTTGCATACATACGGAAATATTCATAGATAAAGGGATAGGGTAGTCTTGGATTTGCATCAAAATAAAGGGAAATGGATGATGGTATAAATGAAATAATTCTTGAAGCTGAGTTATAGGTTTATGGAGGTTCATTATATTGTTCTTTCTACCATTGTGTATGTTTGAGATTTTCCATAATAAGTTAAAAATAAAGATTCTCACAGATTAGACACTACAATAAGAGAATTATACTCAAGATACAAACTAAAATTTTATAGTTTCAATTTGTCCAGTTTTTTCACAGAAATAGATATATTGCAACTGGATCTTTTAAATAGAGATCTAAAAATAAAAACTTCAGAATGGAATTTTTTTTTAATTTAATCAGCTCCAGTCTGAGCTTAATCAGTTCTGGTCTGACTCTCAAGAAGAATGAACAATAACATATAGTCTCTTCTGCATGCTTCTCGAGTGGGAATAACTCATGAACAATAGGTGAGAATGGGAATTGTGTTAGTGTAACTGAGAATTCCCAATGAATAATATATAAAGTTTCCCGCACGTTGTTCCGCACCACCAAGTGAGAACAGCTGAGCATCAGGCACAGCAGTGTAGCCAACAGGGCAGCAAGCAAGGCCCCTCCGTCCCACGTGCTCCCTGTCGGCGGGGCTGCCCAGGGCTTTGCCTTGGAAGGGTTTGCTGCTGGTTCTCTCCATCCAGCCTTGAGCCTTTGGCCTTTCCTTTCATAGCCAACAGCCTCAATCTTTGCTTTTACTTCTGTTCATCAAATTGCGTTCACCCTTTTTAAAAAAGACCTGTGTTTACTTAGTATTGTTTTTATTAAAATTTTTAAACTGTGTTAGTAATATTTTTATTCAGGTTAGCTATTGTTTTTATTAGTATTCTATGACAAAGTTGCATAAGTTTTGAGTGGGCAGCCCTGTCCCTGTTTTGGCCCTGTTCTTTAAGAGTGTGGTTTTGCAGAACATGGGGACTTTTAAGCATTGAAAGAAATGCTGCCCTTTGTGGTTCGTGCGGTAGAAAACTGTCAAGTGGTTGTTTGCAAGCTTTCTCTAGAACATTTATTTTATACTGTTAAAACAGTATCATGCCACCCTTTTCATACTCTTCCTACCAGTTGTATGTCCATTAGGGCATATACAGTAATTTCGTCAGCATTTTCCTCTCTGCCATTTACATAGAAAGTTCACCTGAAATTATTTGCATTGAATTAGATTAGTGCAACTAGATCTCTGTAATTGTAATTATATTTCAGTATGCAAAACAGTTTTTGAATTTCTTAATCAGAAACTCTGTGGTACCTTAATTAAAACTCTAAGAATGTACATTTATGGTGTATTAATTAACTGATAGTGTAAACACCACAAGGACATTAGGCCCAGGGTTGGTGTCATGAAGTTGGCATGTCTTTAACGTGTACGAAGCTGAACTTCCTTAGGGTCAAAGGACTCTAGTGTCCTAGCCGTGTGAAGTATAAAGAAAGTTTGATTGATTTTTCTTCCCTAAATTCATGACATTTCATCCTGATGAAACTAATACACGTCCACTGTATTTGACCGCTTGTACACCCAGCCGCAGCACACCCTCACAGCCCTCGTTGCTGAGCTTCTCTAGGCACGCCTTCCAACGGAGGAGCAAACCTGTGTTCCCCAAACATGCCCTCCCTTCTCTCCTTTTCTCCCCTGGTCACTTCGTCATCGGGCTTCCCCGGTTATTCTGTTTGCCCCGGCTCATGATTAGTGTTCCTTTTTCTAAACCACAGTCTCAGCTAGTGCCTTGCCTCGTACTGTTGTATTTTTTAAAATATCTTTTCTTCCTAAATTGATTGCAGGCTCTATAAGAGAATAGAGCTAGTTTTGATGTCTTTCTCCCTGTGTAGCACCTTACAAAAACTGAGTAGGTAGATGCCCGATTTGTAGTGGACTGAAGTAGCCAACCAAGGTTTATGTCCGGAGAGGCACACTTTAGTTCTCAGGCTAGAAGCATATCACATTTCAACCGGAATGTGCCAAACCTGTGCACACACAATGGTTGGTTAAAATAATTTTTTCCGTCTTTAGACTTCAGAATTTTAACTCATAGATTAAAATATTCAGCTATAAAAATATTCTTTTGCAATGATGAGGAGAACATGTATACAAGAGAAAGCTGGTATTAGGTAAAATGTCAAGTCATTCCAGTGGCTTACCCCAGGTGCTCAAAATATTTTATTGAAGAAATGAAGAAAGTAGCCCTGACTGGAGTGGCTCAGTGGGTTGGGCATCATCCCGCAAAATGAAAGGCTGCCAGTTTGATTCCCACTCAGGGCACATGCCTGGGCTGTGGAACAGGTCCCTGGTGGGGGAAGGGGGGGCAGTGAGAGGCAACCGATGGATGTTTCTCTTGCACATCGATGTTTCTGTCCCTCTCTTTCTCCATTCCTTCCTCTCTCTGAAAATAAGTAAGTAGAATCTTGTTTTTAAAAAAGAAAAGAAGGAAATAAAGGTAGGTGTTGGTTCAAAGTGACATTTCTGAATAAGGAAAAAATTAATAGTTAAAGCTGTGAATTTGAAAGGAAGTACTATTTTACCCTCACATAATAAAACGTTTTGAAGGGTTTAAGTGTGTAGTCCCTGGTTTTGTGATTTGCTTTGTGTGTGGTACTGGGCAATTTATACTTTTCTGAGACTGATTTTCCTTATCTATAAAATGAAGATAACCAAAGAAATATTGTGTGCAGATGCTTAATAAGTGGTCCTTGTGATTTTTAAGCAAAGTCTACATAATACCTAAGAGTAAACTAAGTTCCTAGACCAGATTTTGTATTCTGTAATCAGAATACACATAAAACATTACTATCATGAAATCCTGCATTGTGTTACTTCTTTAAATGTTCACTTCAGTAGTTTCTATCGGAGAGCATATCCTAAAGGTAAAAACAAGATTTTTTTCCTAGGGGTATCTGTCATCCAATTACAAATGAATTTCACCTTATTTCAAGAATGATTATGTAGAAAAAATATTATTCTTTAAAATTTTATTAATTGCTTCTGCAGCTTTTTAATGCAAAATGAAATTCCTATGTTTCTTATATAATCAGTTCCTGTACAAATAATTAAAATATTTTTACTTTTGCAACCCAACACATAGAGGTGGAAATTAAAATGAGACAATGTCAAAAGAAGACAAACAATATTTTTCAAATTTCCTACTTAAAACATTTTTCTTTTTGCTTATTAGAAGGTTTGGTGCACATCAGTGACATTTTGCTACTTTTGCCCTCTTTTAAAAAATAAAGCACATACACACACACCCTTTTAAGGAACTTGGGGAAAAAACAACTGAGAATAAATATCTCAGTTTTATACTCCTGAGAAATAGAAAAAATGCCTTTCTTAATGTAGTAAGCATTCAAGTCCTGAGAGCAAGCCTCTTCAGCATTGTTCCTTCTTGTGTTTGTGCTCCTAAATTAAAATGCATGTTTTAATTGCTGCAACTGTAATTTATTCAGAAATGGTATAATTATGAGGCATGAAGAGAGAATGTGCATCATCCTTTTATTATCTTTCTCCATTTTTGTTTTAACCTTTTCTCTCAACCTTGGCTCAAGTCTAAAGAGATAAACTAGTGTAGTTTCTGCTAGCTAAAGGAATACACCTGGCCACTGCTTTTTCAATTCCTAGTAAACAGGAAGTGCCTTAGCATCTCCCAGCAACAAAGTTAGTTAAATTGCGAAATAAATATTGAGAACAATGAAGTTATGATGGCTTTAAAATTGGGCAACTTTTCTCAGCAACTGGTTTAGGAAGTTTTGTTAGTTCTGGTAAATGGGTAAGTAGATCTTTTCCGCAACATTGTATTATAAAAATTTTCAAACATCCAGAAAAGTTGAAAGAATTTTACAGTGGACACTGGAATACCTACCGCCTAGACTCTACCATTAACTTTTACATACTTGCTTTATCACATAGATAGATTTTTAAAGGATTTAACTTTTGCCTTTTAGGAGTCTTTAAATGTCATACCCAAAAGGGAGAATTAGTACATTTCCTTACCTGGAGAAAAATTGTACTGATTCCAGCCTTAGGACACACAATAGAAAAATGACATGAGACTATTCTTAGGAATAATTAATTGACTGAAAATGAGGAATACAGCTCCCTAAACCTCGGGGGTCTGATGGCTGTAAAATAACTAGATCAGGACATTACATCATATTTTGTTTTTTATGGTGAGTTGGGCTTATTACTGTGCTTGTAGATTTTTCTCTTGAAGATCTACTGGCACAATTTCTAACAAGTGACTGTTTATTTTCTCTCTTTCAGAAACGGCCATCTTTCAAGCAAATCATTTCAATTCTGGACTCCATGTCAAATGACACCAACCTCCCTGACCAGTGTAACTCATTCCTGCACAACAAGGCCGAGTGGAGGTAGGCAGGCCTTGCTCAATAGTCACGTCCTCTGGCTTTGCAGGACCGTGACTAGCCTAAGCGAAGAAGAGAACCCGAAAACTTGGTGACGGTCCCGATTTCTAAGTATAGCTTAGAACTTGGGGCTTTTTGTTTTGTTTTGTTTTTGTTTTTGTGTTAAAAATTTTTGGAGATCTAATAATTCCTCCATTTCATAGGTTAGCAAAAAAGAGTATTCCTCTAAGCCTGTTGCCTTATCACATGGTATGAGTTTTGGGAAGATTACTGAAGTCATATCTTGAGACCAAAGACAGTTACCAGACATTGCTCTGTGTACTCTGTGTGTCGGGAAGCTTGGGCCTTTGTCCAGTGAGAAATAAAAATACTGTTTGCCTGGAAATTTGCAGAGAGCACCGTATGTAGATGGAGGAGGTAGAGAGGCTATAAAAGCACTTTTAAAAGAAAACTTTTGATGTTATAAATCCTGTTAAATTGTGTCAAGTGTAAAACAAGTTTAGTAATGAGAAAATTGTATCGTGTGAGTGGAAGAAATAAGCTTGGGATGAGACATTTGAGCCAGGTCACATGATGCACGAATATAAATAGCATGCTTGGGAGCTGACATTATTCCTCCCTGACTCAGCAGAGATTTAAGTAACCTCCTCTCTGCTCCTGAGAGCCTTGGCGGAAATGTGATGCCTTGCGCCGCCTGCTGATGCCAAATGAATACTGCACTCACTTTGAAAAATGACGGAGTTGTTTTCTCCTCTTGTTAGATATGTCTTTGAGCTATTTGGTTGGTGTTTTACAATAACTTTACTTATTTTTATCCTTTTGAAATCTCTGTCAAAGTCTAGTGAGTTAAATAAATTTTTATGTAGGGATACAAAAGGTAGTACTGTCTGCTTTAGTCTAGGTATGAGGGCTTTGTTCTGGGCTGAAATAATAAAGCAAAACATGTAAGCAATCTTTGTTTCCTACAATAGGAGTTCAGCACAAATCTAAACAGATCACTCCCCCTTCAGATCCATATAAGGAGTTCCCATTCCTCTAGGACAGAAGCCAAAAATACTTAGCAAGTCTCATGAGCCCCACTTTACTCTGGCCTCAGCAACCACGTCTTAAGAATATCAGTCCTTAATTCTGTCTCTCTGTCCCTCGACAGATGCATATTTTTCCCTCACTCGGTTTTTACAAGATGCAGTTTGTTCTGTTTAAAATTTACTCCTGTTCAGAGCATGCAAAGTATACCAAGTCAATCATGTTATTTTACCTGTCGAACTGGCAAAGGCCAAAAAAGTACCGACACTCCCCACAGTGTGAGGACAGGGAGGTGGGCTCTCGCATACACTGCTAGCAGAACTGTGAATTGGTACAAGCATTAGAATCGGGAGCCTTTAAAATTTTCCTGCTATTTGCCCTAGAAATTGCATCTTTAGGAAACTGTTCTAAGGAAGAAGCGATGTGGACAAAGATATATCCCCAAAGGGTTTCATGGTTAAAAATAAAAAGCATCTTCAAGATTCAACATTAGAAAAATGGGGAATGGTTACATAAAATACTGGTTTATCCATAAACTATTGCAAAGCCACTAAAAATTACATTCCTGATGTGGTGTCAGAAGTTCACGTGTCAGAAGTCAAGGTGTCATTACCTGCACAGTGTTAGGGGTCAGCTGACAAGGCCACTAGGGGGCTTCTGAGAGCTGGTCATCTGTTTCTTCATCTGGGTGCTGGTTATATAGGTGTGTTCACATAGTGAAAATTTATCAAATTGTGCTCTTTGCATATGTACACATTCTGTACATATGTTATACTTCAATAAAAATGTAACTTAAAAAAAATAAGTAAATAAAACCCATCCCTGTTTAAAACACCATCCCTAATGCCAGAGAGCAAGTAAAAAAAATAACATGTCTTTGAGGAAGAGTTTCCTGGCCCCAGACTAGAAGAGGTTCCACCTCATATGCTTGGGCAGCATCTCCTCCATAGCCCACTACTGCTTTTGGAATCAGTAAGTAATTCTACAGTTTGTTTAGTGTGTGTCTCATAGCCTAAAACGGGACAGGGTCAGATCACCTCTTCTGTTCATCATTGTGCCTGCAGCATCTAGAATGTGCCTTGACCATAGCAGTTGCTCAATAAATATTTGGGGAAGGGAATGCCATGGTGCTAATAATATAAAAAGACAATATGGTATTACCCATGAGAATATAAATAGGCAAGTTACTTTGTCATGCCAAATATCTTCTCCCAAGTTCATTCAGATATCCATTGAAGGTCTGCTGGGGCCACAGTGCCCTTCCAGGTGTTGGGGTTCGGAGATGAGCAGGGCAGTCCCGATGCACACAGACGGCCTGGGGTTAAACTGCTAAACATAAGTACACAAACAATTATCTCATTTACTATTTCGAAAAGTATTATGTCAGTGAAGAACTGGACATCTGAGAGGATATAACCGTGAAATCTAATCCAGTTGAGGATATAATTAAAGGGTTCCCTGAGGAAATGCTCTTTGATCTCTTATCCAAAGGATTTGGAGGATTTTAATCCTACTACTGATACCCTTGAGGTGGGAGTCTTTTGAAGTGTATCAACAAAATTAGAAAAGAAGGGGAAAGTTGGTAAGTTTGTTGTATAAAAATGTAAAGCCTCCACATGAGCGAGAGCAATGCGCTCCTTCATAAATAGAATTTCAGAACAAATGACATACTGTACAATAGATCAGCAGTTCTAAAAGTTTTTGGTCTCAGGACTTCCTTACACTCTGAAGAATTTGTTTCAATGTTACATCTGTCAGTACTTATCAAAACTAGAACTGGGAAAAATGTACATATGTATTTATTGATTTGTTTAAAAGATCATGGTAAGTCCCGCTTCTGCATCCCACCTGTGGCCCTCTCATGCGTCACGCACCACGTCTCCGGGAAGCACACTCGTGAGAGAGTGAGGGCAGAAAAGGCACATCATATCTTCATGTTACTCTGAAAACCCGTTTCACCTCTCAGATTCGTTGAAAAGCTCTCATGGGTCCCCAGACTGCACTTTGAAAACCTCTGTGATAGACAGTTACTGTCATTAAACTAACATTTTAATGAAAATATCACACTAAAGAATGGGAAAAAGCATTTCATAAAAGGAGAAACCCAGGGGCCAAGAAACACATGAAATACATGCAACCTCATTCAGCAATCAAATATTAAAAGGGAATGTAATTCATTTGACAGATTGGCAAAAATTTATATTATGAAAATAACCCAGTTATAAATTTTCTCCGACATTGCTGGTGATAAAATACTACCTTCATAAAAGAGGCGCTCCTAAACATGTGAGTGAGGAGATTGTACGAGAATAGATGACACACCCTTCATAGAATTCTAAACCAGGAAGTAGCAATCAAAGGAGATTTGGGGATTTCTGTGGTTTTTAAAAATTATGATGTCTCCTTTCACAGAATAGTATGGAACAACTCATGATACTAGAGATCTGATCAATTTTTTTAAATAGAGGCTACAGTTCAGTATGTTTAGAATGATTCCATTTTGGTAAAAGAAACATGTATTTATGTGTATGTGTGTGTGTGTGTGTGTGTGCACATAGAGAAGAGTATCAAAAGGTTATTGTAATCATTGGGTGATGAGATTATGGGAGAATGTCTTGTATTTGTATATCTTTATTTTCCACAATAAACCTGGGTGGGTTGAATAATAAATTGAATGTTTTAAATGCTTCAAGATGGAAAGATGAGGGGAATAAAATTGGTACAACACTGATGTGTTTTAGGAAAAGGTGAAGAGTTGCCCATGGGCGGCCTCATCAGCTTTCTTTCAGGAACTAGCGTATCCTGAGAGCTGAGGGGACACAGACCTTTGCCTGAAGCACTGAACTGCTGTGTGAATACCAGCAGAGCTGTTTTATCTGAGCTCAGGCCTTGGTTAAAAACCTGGAGAGTGATAACAATATTAATTAGAATAACAGTAATAAACATAGCTGTCATGTATTACATTCTTACCAGATACTTATACTTTGTTTGGATTGTCATTCTTAATCCACACAGCAACCCTGACACCACAGAGGCCAAGACCAAGGCCTGGACACGTCGGGTGACCTGCCCCAGCCCGTGCCCAGGGCCAGGGTGGAAGCCAGGCTGGTGGATCCCACGGGCCTGTGGCAGCACAGACACTGTGCGGTGCTGTCCCGGGACTCGAGGCCAGTGTCCTGCCACCCACTTCTGAGTGCGCACTGTTCACTTGACTAGACTCCTTTCAGTGAGGAGAAATATTGTAGGGCATGATTGTTTTAGGTTATGATTAAGGAAAAAAGCTACCTCACTCCATAGATCAGGTACTGAAAAGCATCAAATGCTTTGTCAGATCATCTGAATACTTCAAAAGACAACACGTTCAGACAACTCCTCCTTTTCCCCAGCTTCGGTGTCTGAAATATGTGAGTGTTGTCCAAAGCATGTGTTGTGAATTAAAGCCACAGTGAAGTCAGATTCCAGTGCTGCTCTGCTGTTTCTGGCGAATGATTGTTTTCTGGTTGAGCTTCCTCTACACAAAGACCAGATGGAACATCTAGTTTTAGAAAATTAAATGACTACTCTGGAAAATCTTTTTAAAGCCAGGTTATTTAAAACCACCTAAATTATGTTCTTAATTTTGACATAGTAAATGATAGGACAGAAATCTTGTTTGTCCTCCTATTGACTTACCAGTGGTGAGCATTAAGATCAGGAAATGTGTCCTCCTGTTGCCATGTCCTTGCCCCCATGGGACTCCCTGCCACAACCCACACTCAGTGAGCTGTGTGGTGCCCTGCTGGAGCCCTCAGAGCTCTGTCTGTCAGCAAAACACTGTTGGTTGTGGTCTGTCTCGGTGGTCAAAATACTCTCACTGTGGCGTGGCTGCTTAAAAATGAGAAATAAAGATGAAAAAAATGTCCTCTTTGCCATTTGGATATTAGCACAAATTTAATATGTAAGACCAAATATAATATGCATAATATATACTTATCATGTAATATATATAATAAAGCTCATTTTTTACTAATTGACCTTTTATTTCAAAGTAAGTTTCTGTCTAATAAAAGAAGATAATTATAGTTCATTGCCTGTTTTTAGCATTTGGAAAATTGATACTAGTCGAAGTCAGCCTTGGTTAGATTTTGTTTAGGAGTAAAACTGTAATTTTCATCAATTGAAACATTTAAACCATATTTTTTTACAACAGGAAAGTTACATAAATGCATCAGCAGATGCATTTGGATGCTAAACAATGCATCAGCCAAACGGGGACAGCAAGGGGGGCGGCTGTCTTTGCACTGCCCCAGAGGGTCTGGGCTACCCTTTCATGGTGTGCGCCCCCCAAACACTGCGTCGGGTCCCGGGGTGTCTAGCACAGCAGCTTTGAGAGCTAGGCCTGAGAAACAAACAGAGGGGAACAGATTAAGGAGGAAAATATTTACTGTCAGAGTTCATTTTTCTGTGTCACAGCTTCCAGCTGACCTAGCTGTTGGGATCTGTTTTCCAGAAGGGCGCCAAATCACAGTGGGCTCCCAGAGCCAGAGCCTCAGATGAATCCTCACCTTAAATTACAAGTGAGATCACATATGTTTGGTCCTTTGCTCTGATCAGAACATCCATGAGCTCAGTCTCCCTAGCAGGAGAGTCAGCACAGCCTGGCAGGAGCCGCTGCTCTGGCCACCAAATGTCACCCGCCTATGCTCTCATTGACTAAAGATGGCTCTTGCTTTCTTTTGTAATGAAAGTTGAACCTGAGCTTTTTCACAGTAATTTTCCCCCTCAATCCTCCACTGGTAAATTAAAAACAAACATTTGTGAATGGGTATAATATTTATGTCTGAAACACCAGCGGTAAAATTTGGACTTTATGACATAGTCATAGTTCTGGAAGACAGCTGATTCAGTGCCTTTCCTGAGGGACTATAGTGTGACTTTACCATATTGTTTCTATTATTTCAAATGGCACCAGGGAAGTAAAGTGTCAGGCCCAAATCCAGACCCACCTCAAGAGCTGTTCCCTGAGTTGGGATTTGCCAGCAAGTACCCAGAGTTGGTTTTGTTTCCCTTCATTTCGTTCTCATCTTCAGGGGCATTGGAATAAGCTGTCCACTTATTCTGACTTCCCATGGAAATAAAAAGGGCAGATTGTGTTTGCGTATATCCACTAACTTAGGTCTGGGGCGTTGCCCAGTGTGCCATGCAGGTTTGCCTCAGTGGCACCTGGCTGCAGCTGTGGGCTGCACTCAACAGCTAACCCACAAGTCACCTGTTTCCAGCTTCTTCCTTCTCTCTGTGTGCCTCGTGCCTTCTCTGGCCCTTCTTCCCTCAGGTTCTCCCCCCCCCATCTCTCTCTCTCCCTCTCTCTCTCTCTCTCTCTCTCTCTCTGTCTCTCTCTCGTTCTCTCTCTTTCTCTCCCCCCCTCCCCCCCCTCTCTCCTTCTTTCTCATTTTTGCATTACTGTGCTTTTCTCACGGGCTGTTCAGAAACTCAAGGGAAAGAACCTCCAGCTCTCAGAGCATGAGTTGAGACTTAAACATGGTGATGACCCTGCAGGAGAAAAAAATCCGCACTGAGCCATCTTAACCAGCTTCAGTTTCTATAAAGGACAGGTTTCTGCAGCTGGTCATGTTGTTCCAAGTGGTGAGGTTGGTCAGCCTTAGAGACAAAGGAGGGAACTTTCTTTTAAAGTATTACAGTTAAAAAGAACTTTGGAGTGCCTCTGGCCCAGGATTTCCTACATGTGCCTGATTGTAAAAATTGTCTAGATCTTTTATTAAATAATGGAAATTCCTGCGCTCTGTCCAGCACTACTGAATCTTGAACTCTAAGGAAGGGTCCTAGGAACCTTCCTTAGGGTTTTTGTTTAACAGGCTGCACAGGTAATGATTAGGGTCAGGCAAGTTGGGAATCCCTGATGTAAGGTAACCGTCATCCCTTACAACTGAGGAGACAGTCAGCTTAATCAATTGTTTGAGCTACTCAGCCAGTGAACACGCTAATGTGAATTTACTCACAGTGTGGTATTGATCACCGAACATGAGTGTCATTTTCCCGTCTCTCTATATATGAGATCAGGAACTGTTACGAGAGTAGGAGCTGTTACATAAATAGTCCGTTGTAAAGTGTAAGGAGTTAGACGAATGTAAGCATTTATTAAATGTCTAAACCAGAACACTGGCTCTATAGCTTTCGCTCTGACCCAGGGGCTCATCAAAGCTTTGTTAAAGTATTTTGAGCTTGTTTTTCCAAACTAGAAACTACCCGTTGATCTTGAAGGCTATGAAAGGTTTGTTATTTTCTGTTGCTCTCTAGTTTAAAAGCACAAGTTTTCACCTTTTACCTTGATTCAGCATTCCAGTGGACCCACTACGCATTTACTATACCTCTCCAGCAAAGTCGAGACTTAAACCAGTTATTTCTGTGCAGGTGTGAAATTGAAGCAACTCTGGAGAGATTGAAGAAACTAGAACGTGATCTCAGCTTTAAAGAGCAGGAACTCAAAGAACGAGAAAGACGTCTGAAGATGTGGGAGCAAAAACTAACGGAGCAGTCCAACACCCCGGTGAGTGTTCCCTGTGGGGTTAACCTGCCCCCCCCACACCCCCACCTAGAAGACGCGGCTGAGCATGGCGGCACGGCAGCTTGCCCTCCCACTGCCACCTCCGCACTTCCTGCCTAACACCTGTGTATATTATAAAGGGCCCACACTCACACTCAAGTAGAACAAGCTCATGTCTCACATCAATTAACAAAATGCCAGGAATTACTAAGAAAAGCTTATCCTATTTCTGGCTCTTTCCCTAGGAACTGTTATTCTGTCAGTGTGTTCGCATATTAGAACTAAAAAATAAAATCCATCATATTTTCACACCATCTGCTAGATGCCCAGAACATGTGCCTTAATGCTGTTTAACTCTTGAAAGTTCATCAGTAACTTAAAACGTGACACCAAGGCAGCTAGTTGTCTAATAAGCAAGTCTTCGATGTATCAGAACTTAACCAAGTTTTTCTTCTAGAAGAAAGCTATTTTAATGACATTTAATAAAGCTAATAAATGACAAACATTAATGTTCCTTACTCAGTTTAGCATTATCATCATGGGAAGTAAAAGACTGGAAAAAGACTTCTCTCTCAGGACAAGCCTCCAATATTTATTACACCTGGGAAACACCTTGGTTTCTTCCAAGCTTTGTAATTTGAGGAAGTTAATCCTCTTTAAGGATTGTACTATTTATATCCTTACCTTGAGCTTATATATTGACAAGCTATATTAAAGTATAATCATATTTCAGCATTCTTTTCTATTTTAAATGATTTATCATTTTGGAAATGAAGTATAAATTTATCATTGGTTTTACCAGGGCTTTTAATGGGTCATATTTCTCCATTTTAAAATCACAAGTATGGGTAAGATTAAAAGTATATTTGTTATATATTTTAAGCTTATTATTGATAATTGCTATGGCAATTATACCAAAAAAAATACTCAAATACCCTTCACTTGGTGACCTTCAACTAGCTTTCCTATTTTTAAAAGCCCTAATCTCCATTAAGCAGCCAATGCCCAACTGCAAAGTATATTTTCCAGTGTCTGAAAATTAAAATAGTTTGCCTCCTTTTCCAGTGTGTGTGGAGAAGCAACCTGATATCCAAAAAAAGGGAAATTACAGTGAAGACAAATGTTTATTATTAGATTTAACTTTTTCAGAAATGACTTTGGTTATTCAGGGAATCCCAAAGTAAGAACTGAATTGCTATACATAAGACTATCATGGGTATTTAAAAGTAGCACATTTTATAAGTTTAGTGAATTTAACTTAGCTCCCAAGAAAGATGTGGAGGGCAGTCTCCTGTTCTGGTCGAACTGATACCAGCAGGCAGACTCAGAAAGCATTCCCCTGAGGATGTGTGAGGGAGCACTGCTATCCCCAGAGCTGAGGAGAGGCAGAAGCACGGCGCTCTTTCTGAGAGGCTTTTTTTTTTCAGTACTTTGAAATCTTAAACTGTAAAGCATTGCATGGCTTGACTCTTGATGTAGCATTGTAATAAAAAAAATGTAAGCCACCTATTAAAGTATGCTTTAGAACCTTTCTTTGATTTACTGGCATTAGTTTTGCTAAGAAATTATGGGCTCCCTTGCACACGTCCTTGCTATTATTAGAAACACAGTTGTGTAATAAAGAATAGACACTGAGTGCTCAGTGGGTTGTATGTGGCACTTGAACGGCTGAGGGCTGCCGTCTAGTAATGGACAGCATGAAGCACCATCGCACTGAGATTTCCTTCCCTATTTTTCACTTAGGAGGGCTACTTTTTCTTTCTCTACAGGCTTGCTTTTAATGTCTCTTCTGCTTAGAGCTGGTATTTCTGAAGGAAAGAAAGTTTGTGCTCAGGTATTTTATAAATAGGTGTTTTCTTTTATCCTCACATCAGTGTCTAGATGACTTTCAATAAGGTTTCTGAGAGAAAGATAAAGTAAACCTTTTAAAAAGGAAGTGACTGGAAGTTTAAATTTCCTGTAGGTAGCCTCATCTTAATTATAGAAGTTTGACATTGACATACTTCATTTAAAATTGCATTACTGGATTTTTTTCAAGGAAGGACAACTATATTTCCCTCTGAAATTAAAAAATTAAAAATATTTAGTAAGAAGAATTCTCCATACATAAATATGAATGATGTTTATTCTTAAAATTATTGTAGCTTGATGTAAAAACAAACTTCTTTTAATAGTAAAAGCTTGTTTGAGAGACATTTACTGAGATCTTAACATAACATCAGGAAGAACCCTTTAAATGATAAAATAAATAAGCAAAGACTTTCCTGAGAGTATCTTACAATTGAAAACAAGTTTGAGAAGCTTGGAAATTTGACTACTAGGAAAATAATATCCTGTTTTCAGTGTTAAAGGATCTAAAGCAATTTTTTCTTTTATATAGTTGGTACTTTTTTTAGCTGAATTAGATGATGTTCTTATTGAACTAACAACTTCAGCAGTCTTTTCTTAATAGACTAGGATATTTTTTTGAAACTTACCTCCAACTTTAATTTTAAAAAAAGGAAATTGTCCCTTAAAAATATCTTTATACCCAGAATGTAAAGGTCACCCCATTGTTTTATATTTGTACATTGTTTGTCTTAAACCTATCCACATTTAAACAATACCAAAAATACAAGCCTTAATTTATTTCTAAAAAAAAAGGCAATAACACTTTTCAGAGCCAAACAATTTTACTCCCAAAATGAATATGACCAACATTTATGGGAATAGGATTACTCTTCAAAATAATTACATAAGGCAGGAAATAAATGTCTGTATCCATTGTGAAAAGGAGAATTCCTAGAAAAAAAAAGTTCTGCTAAGAGAAAAAAACGTACATAGAGAATAGAGAAAAAGGTAATAATCTAAATTAATAGTAATGTCCTCTCCTCCCTATTTTCATATGTATTTATGTGCTTGTTTATAACATAAACATTAGAGACAAGATCTAGAATTTGTTCTCAAGTAAATTATTTCATAAACTGAATAAGTAGTATTGTATCTTCTCTGGCTGTAATAAATAATAAATGGAGACAAGTAAATTGTAGACTCATTTCAGTTTAGAGTCAGACACTAATTTGGCTGAAAGCGTCACTAATAACCTCACTTCCCTAGAACCGTATGGACCGCTAGCTGTTGGCACGCTTCTGCTAAGCTTTTCTTCTTTGGTACAAGTTTTCTCAATTTTTACTTGAGATGTCATCTCAACTTAATTTCTTTTTTAATATGACAATTAACTAATATTTCTCCATGAAAGTGAAATTGGGAAAAATTAAGAAAAGTTCTAAAATCTACTTTGTTTTAAGCAAAAGGAGAGCTTAAAACTTGCAACATCCTTCCCATTTGAAATTTGGCTTGCACACTTTTGGCTGTGATTTATTCTGCCATTTATAAATTACGGCAGATACCCTGGAGTCAAATCTGCCGTTAAATAAATTCTCACGTGATTTCCTATATTCACTTATTTCCCTAATCATTCACCCTCCGTGCATTGCCTGCTAATTTTGTGGTATCTGTTTCCTTTATTTAAATTGGTCCTAATTTCTCTTTTTACTTCTGTCCTCTCTTCCCTCGTGATAGCTTCTCTTGCCTCTTGCTGCAAGAATGTCTGAGGAGTCTTACTTTGAATCTAAGACAGAGGAGTCAAACAGTGCAGAGATGTCATGTCAGATCACAGCAGCAAGTAACGGGGAGGGCCATGGCATGACCCCGAGTCTGCAGGCCATGATGCTGATGGGCTTTGGGGATATCTTCTCAATGAACAAAGCAGGAGCTGTGCTGCATTCTGGGATGCAGATAAACATGCAAGCCAAGCAGAATTCTTCCAAAACCACATCTAAGAGAAAGGGGAAGAAGGTGAACTTGGCCCTGGGGTTCAGTGATTTTGACTTGTCAGAAGGTGATGATGCTGATGATGACGGTGATGAGGAGGATAATGACATGGATAATAGTGAATGAAAGCAGAAAGCAAAGTAATAAAGTTGAAAATGTTTGGAAAAACAAAAGAAGCTTGTTATCTCAGTCTGTACAAAAACCAGTAAGGAGGTAGAAAACCAAGCATGGCAATTGTAGGCCAAGTACATTTGTATGACAGTCATTTCTTTGCTGATTTTACTTTTGATTTGCTTTTGCTTTACAGAAAAATGGGGCAGGGGAGGGGATCAAGCCAAAAAGGTATATGAATCAGCAAATGTGGTGCCTGATTATAGAAACTGGTGATTCCATATACAATATAGTATTTTTAACTAATGGCATTCTGACTTTTTCTTTAATGAATAGCTTGATAGCTTGTATTTGATTTGGTTTGATTTCGTTTATTCAATTGCATAAGAAAACTTACATTTTGAGTAAGCACTCTTAACTTCTAATTCTTCTTTGACACTTGATTTTCTTATAACATGCTACTTTTTTTTTCTTGTGGCAATACACTGTACTGTCAGAAATAATTGATAGTGACTACAAAGCCAACAATAAGAAAAGTGAGATGAAAGAAGGTTATAACAAATACCTCTTCAGAAATACCTAAGTGCCAAGAATTTTCAATACTTCATAGCACAACTATTCAAAGTAAAACCTGGGAGATGTTCTCAATAGTACAGGAAGGAGAAATAGTCTAATTTGAAAACAGCAGATGTCACAGGCTTCCATCCCAGTGCTGGCCCTGGAAGCTTCTGGACAACAGCACGCTGCCATCTAAGGCTCACTTTGTCCTTCATAGAAAGGGAAAGAGATACTTCCCTTTCTTAAAGGGATGGTCTTACAGGAATACTTTCAGGCGGTGTGAGTGTGATACAGGCTCTGCCCTTGCGGTATGCGTGTTTGCTTTCCAGAAGGGCCGATCATCTTGGATTCTAAACACATGTACAGATTTTTTTAAAGAAGGAACTATTGTAAAAGGAATGACAAAGATAAGTTTTCATCACTTAGGCAAAAGTGCAAGAGGAAGGGTTCTTTTTATGTCGAATGCAGCCTTCCAGAGTTGTGTTTCTCGAACCCTGACCAGGTGATGCCGGTGTTACAGAGAAGTAGTCGTCGGTGCCACTCAGAAAACCCAGGCAGCCAGGGAGATCCTCCCAATGTTATTGCGTGTTTGCTAAAGGTTGTTTAAACTATTAAATACTGTTTCTTTAAAAAAATTCTGAAACATTTATAGTTATATCAAAAAAAGACGAAAGAACAAAGACTTTTCTCAGCCTAAATTAGAGGGCAGTGCCATTCATTTGACTGTTAAATCAAAGCGCTTTCAGTGGTTCTTTTTATGGGAGATTTAAGAAAGGATATCATCATAGATATTATCTAGCACTATTTCCAAGTATATTTGATCGTAAAAAGCCTCCTGGAATTTGAAGCCTGGCATGCTTCTGATCCCCATTAAAAGCTGAAAAATACACAAAATGTTCAGTACACCATTCCACCTTTTTTTGGAGAAAAGTAATGAATAAAATGTTGTGGGCGTGAGATGTAGAACAGCCTGCGTACGTGGAGGGATGGAGAGAGCGATCTGAAGTCAGTGTGGTTCAGAGCCTTGGTCTCCTTACTGTGCCGCCGTGGGCACACTATTGAACCTCTGTGTGTCCATTTGCTCCTTAACATGAGAATGATAATAGTACCTACTTTGAGGATTGTTGTGAGGATTATTATTTATTATTATTATTATTATTATTAAATAATACATGTAAAGCCCCTAAGTACCAGGCCCATGGTAAATGGTCAGTTAATATTACCTCTTGTAATTATGTCAGTGAAAAGGCACTGAAAAATAAGTGGTTTCAGTAACCTTCTAGAAAACAGAACTATCGACTTCAAGTGATAATTGTTTAGTATGATATGAAATTAAAAGTGGCTCGCTTTCAGGAAAGGATGTGAGCTGTAGCTTTATTCCATTGCTCTGTGAAGTGACCGCCGACAGACTAAGTAAACACAGAAAGAAGAGGTAAGCGTCTCACCTAGAATATGGTTCCCCACTCACCCAATCTGGTACATAGATACAGATAAACACCCACCACAGTAGACTGCCGATGACAGATCGGCACATACCTTCCTAAGCATCCTGTCTGTGCTCCCTGACTCAAGGCAAGCCACTCTAGCAAAAAGGCTGGGAGTGGAGCTTAAGGGACAGTTTTCAACTCTTGACTTCCCAGCATGCTCTGGGTTACTATGGCTTAGCAACCTGAAGGAGAGAGCCAAAGAGAATAGTTGAAAAGCCTCTTGCTATAAGAGGGCTAAATAGGAATGGAGGGAAAAATACCAAAGAATAAAAATATAAACTGAAAACTAATCCTCTTGCACATTTTACCAGGCAAAGATAAAGTCATTCGTTCCACAAACATTCATCGAGCCCCTTCTCTGTGCCAGGTACTATTCTAGGCAACAGCAGGACAAAAACATTTGCACTTGTGGCCCTTACATGCCAGAGAGCAGAGATCAACAATAAATAAAGCTAATGTGTAATGTAGTTGAACACATTTGCGAAGGGCCTGCTGACAAGTGCAGCAGGGAAGGAGGCTCAGGTGCACGGGGAGTGTGCGGTTGTCCAACGTGCGGTCAGGACAGGCCTCCCCCCTGACGAGGGCATCTCTGTGGGCTGAGTTTGGGGTCTGTGCACTTTACGTAAGGGCATAAGCTTTGCCCCTCCTTAGGGACAATCAGCAATAAATTTAAAACATAGGAGCTGAATGAAATTGAATTTTTTCCTCTACATATAAATCTGTTATGATTATACATGAAGTTTTGCTGCATTAATAAAACCAGTCAAATAGGGCCAAAAGATAAAGGTAATAGGACTCTATACCCAGACCCAGAGTCACCATGAATTAGGTAATACTTTGTTCATCTTTCAATTCCTGCCATTTCCCACCAATATTCCAGAGATGGTTAGAACTCAATACTCTGCCATCAAGAAACTGCTAGCATTGAAGACATAGCAGATTGATCACTGAGGTCAGTGGTAAGCTTGAAATTGCTCTTCACGAGAATTAGGCTACAGGCCGTGACCATATGGTCCTGGCTATTTCCTGTGTGTTCCAAATCAGTATCTTTCTCAGGTGTTGAACATCCCTGAAACCTGCATCATAAAACTGAATTTTAATGTGGTCTCCCTCTGTGAAGGTTAGAAGACTTTAGACTCTGTTATTAGTTTTATTAAGTTTAAAAAGAAATGGTTATCGGCCATATGCATAAAGTCTAATGCTGAAGTTAATTGTGCATCTTCTAATTCACTTTTCAGATCAGTTTTAGAAACAGCAGTTTTATTGCTGTTGAATTTATTTCTAATTATTTGACTTACAAAAAGGGGCATTTATAAGAGAAGAGAAAGAAACAAATTTGAAGATTCACAATGAGAGTTGAAACTCTAAAGTGTAGTAATAATTGTCAGAGCCACACAAGTGCAAATACACTATTCTTTCAGCTCTTTTCCTTTACTCATAAAGGTGACCGTGTGGAATCTGGTGGCACCCTGCTAGTGGTGCTCACCAGAGGCAGGGCTGGCACCTTAGGGTGAGGGGAGTGCTAGCCATCGTTCTGCCTGTCGTGGTGGCCATGATGTATTTAGTGCCCAGTGGCCAAAATGGTAACATCCCAAATGCCAGGGACGGTCGCACCCCAGGAAGAATTCCATCCAAAATACCCGTTTTCCCCTCCTCCACTGAGAAGCTTGCTGATAAACTTGGCAGTTTCAGAGTTCCATGTCTAACTTTTTCCCCACCCAAAAGATGTACTTACAGAATTACAACTACCCCATCTGATTTTTGTATGTTAGTGGCATTTATCTTAACCGCCCCCGCTGTGGAAAAAGTTTCTTTCCCTGTGACAATGCTGGTGGGAACTTTATGGAACAGCTTGGTTTACTCTCCTGTTACACAAATGCCATACTAATAAAGAAAAACGTCGTTGAGGTTACAGTTCTGCAAAGTAGCCAGGTCTGTTTAAAAGGGCCCTTTTCCTGACAGTCTTTTTTCTTAGCAGAGTCACAATTTAATATTTTACATGAGTCACCAGTGTAACGAGGTTGCAGGCCCTCTTGTTTTTAATGTTGTGGAACTGTTGAAGGCCAGTTCTTAGCCCATGATTTTTAACATGCAGCAATTTGTTAGACATGAACACCAGCTGGAGAATTCAAACTTGATCCCCATTACAATCAAGGGACGGGGTGGGGGCAAGATTTGGGAGTGATCCAAAATGACTTCTGTAGCACTGTGAGGTGCATAACTTTATTTTTAAAGTTTTCATTGGAGTGGTACTAATTTCATGAAAGACCATTTTAAAATTTATTCTGAATTAAATATTGATACTTGAGTTTTTTGGATACACTACACCTGTGGCAGCCTTTTGACATTAGCAGTCTCACCAAACCACATATATAACAGAGCACAGTTTCTATAATCGGGTACCTTTGCTGCTTTTGAGTAAGACTGTCTCCAGCTTAGATTGTAAGCGCTGCCGGAGAGAAGACTCCGGTCTGTCTTTTGACCGTAGCACAGCCCGCCAGCTCTAGATGCACCTCTGCTGTGATGAAAAATGGGTGTCTACCGGAAATCTGGAGGACTCACTGCATTTCCTCTGATTCCCACTCCCTTTGCGCTCTGTTGCCTGTGCGGAGATTTCCGGCATGTGACTATTTACTTCAAAGTAGAGTTTCAAGCACCTGCATTAAATATTTTACATCGTGTGCAGAATAATATATCTTTTAATGTCAAACATAATACAGTGCACATATTGCTTTTACACGGTTTTAAAATTTTTGTACTAAATAATAGAAAATATTTATATTCTTTGAGTGTGAGCTTTGAATAGATGACGGCATTATTACTTTATTGTTTTTTTAAACAAATTTTTTTCTCAGTTATTCTATTGCAATGTTATCCTGAGCAAGTTCTATGCCAAAATCTTGTGCAATGTTTGTATGGAAGACGACTTGTGTGGCAGGGCTGTGCGGGTCCCAACTTCAGGGCTGGAATTTGACATTCCAGCACGAAGTCCAGAGTGTACTCAGAAATCCGAGTTGGTGTCATAAATTTCATTTTGATGTGAACTTTGCTTTCCTTTGTTTTAAGACTCCATTTTACAATAAACGTTTTGACAGTAAATCCCTTTGTTATGTGTTACTGTGTACATCACATCTTTGTTAGATTTGATTCCCAACATCCTTTGATGTCACACACACGCACATGAGTCTGAGCTTTTCTCCCCTGAAACCGGTTGGAGTGTACACAATGAATGTGTAAAGTGATGGGGCAGTCACAAGTTGGATTTTTTTTATCTCCAAAGAGAGACAGAAGGCTTAGGGCTCACCCTGCAGCAGATACACTGATAGGTTAACAAGGTACAGAAAACATAAGGGAAATGGTGAGTCACTGTGTGGCTGGAGGTCATTAACTCTATCCCCTGTCCTGCCAAATCCAGGCTGTCTTGAAACAGTGCCTTGTCTCACTGGTCTTGGCGAGCAGCCTGCCGAGCATGCCCTGGCCAGGTGGCTCAGTCCCATACACCAAAAGGTGGTTGCAGGTTCAGTCCCCAGTAGGAGCACTTATGGGAGGCAACCCATTGATGTGTGTGTGTGTGTGTGTCTCTCTCTCTCTCTCTGTTATCAGTAAAAACATATCACATATACTCGGGTGAGGACTTAAACAAAACAGAAAATCCTGCCACTGCAAATATCAACTTGAACCCAGTACCTTTCCCTTAGCATCGTCTTGATGAGCCATCCTCAGAATGGGACAAAACTCTCCTTTTGACATGAAAGCCAAAGGTGTTGATATTGATTAGTTGTTTCATTGACAGCCTTTATTCTAATCAAGAAGTACTTCTCTCTTTTAATTTTATTTATTTTTTTTAGAGAGGGGAAGGGAGGGAGAAGAGAAGGAGAGAAACATCAATGTGTAGTTGCCTCCTATGTGCCCCCTACTGGGGACCTGGCCTGCAGCCCAAGCATGTGCCCTGCCTGGGAATTGAACCCTAACCCTTTGGTTCACAGGCCGGCACTCAATGCACTGAGCTACACGAGCCAGGGCTCAAGAAATACTTTTTTATCACTTCTGTTTAGCACAACATTTGCGAATGGTATAAAAATCAAAATGCTGCATCCCTCTCTTCTCTATAAAAGCCAGCCCTGATGCAGGGAAACACTCCTGGAACAAGTTCTTACTTCACAATTGTGTCCATGATGGGAAAGGGAGATGACATACATGTTCTGCAGCTGCACCCAGCTGCCCTGTGCCCTGTAGAGAAATGAAACTTGTCATGTATTTTCTTTGATAGAGTTTAGTTTTAGATACTATTCCTCACATCATTTTCCTTTCTGCATTATTAAAGCAGGTGAGTGCATGTGACCACTGGTTCCTCCAGATACCAGGTATTTCAGAGGAGGGAAGGGACCATCCCGAGGGAATGGAGCACACGGGGGCAGCAGAGTAGTGGAGAGTGGTAGTGAGTTCTGCCCTTGCGCCCTATCTTTATTGCCCACACTTGACACAGTCACAGTCATTGTAACCAGTGGACTTTTTTTTTTAAATTTCTGCCAGACCCCCCGGCCTAATTTCCCTTTATCCTTAGACACACACACACTGCCTCTGGAGCCCTGATGCCCCAGGTGCCCCGCCCCCCCTTCTCCACCCGCCCCCACCACTGCCAGTGTCCTACCCTGTTGCTTCTCCTCGCCTGCAGCCACTGCCCTTCTCCTTGCCCTGCAGTGCCCAGCTGGAGCCACCATGCCTTCCATCCCCCCACCTTAGCCTACGAAACCCTTCCTTTTCCCTGGCAAGCCCATAGACGTTGAACTTTACCGGAGAATTTAGCGTTTTCGTAAATGCACCCTTTAATGTCATTCATTCAACAAATTGTTCGACAAAAATGTACCAGGTCATGTATGCCAAGCACTCTGCCAGGCACTGAGTATAAACCAAGATGAAGGTGACCTTGAACTCCTCCATGAGTAACTCATACCTGTTTTACCCCATTTCAATTAAAAGCTCATTGAAGGCAGAGATGTGCGTTTCCTAGCAGGGTTTCGGCATCTGAGTTCAAAATGCCTACAGATTAAAAGGATTAACTTGCCCGTCCTCTTGTTTTTACAATAGTGTTAAAAATAACCAAGTTCAGCTTTTTTCCAACTTACCCACAAAAAAATGTTATTTTTAACTGAGGTTAAATAGCACTTTGCCGCATTATCTCATGAGCAATTCAACCATTTTGACAAGTTAAGTTAGTTAAAATTAATGGCTATCACCAAGTCACAGGAGACCCAAGGTTTGTTTTTTTTTTTCAAGTTGTGTAGGCGTTTATCATTCAGTCTCTGGCTGGGGGCGCACCTTGGAGAGACTGGCCCTCTGGGTCTGAAAACCTCTTGCAAAGTTACCTTTCGTGTTTGCACACCCCACAGGGAGGGAGTTTTTTTATTTGTTTGTTTTAGAGCAAATTTGTAACCAGGGCTTCTTAGAACAGTTCCACTTTCCCTTGTTCTTCATCCATGGACCCTAATACTTGGCTTTAAAAATATAAAGCAAGCAGAACATTTAGTTAAACACTTAGCAATTCTCCTGTGCAGAACAAGCATGAGTCGTCTGGTTACCAAATGGTTGCTTTGGAATTTTCATTAATAATCAAACGATCCTCATGCTGCCAGAATTCCAAGGAAGGCTCTGGAATCTGACAAATGTCACAAATTCCTTGACTGCGGAGCCCTATTGTGGGCTATAAAAGGACTCTTGTACCAAGTACCGAGACAGAAAAATCTCAAGATGTATAGTGTCTGGTTATGGCAGCTCACCAAGTACAATGAATCAGGCCCTGGCCAGGTGATTCAGTTGGTTAGGGCATCATCCTGATACGCCAAGGTTGCAGGTTCGATCCCTGGCCAGAGCACATACAAAAATCAACCAATGAATGCATAAATAAGTGGAACAACAAATTGATATCCGCACCCCTTCCTCTCTCTAAAATTTAAAGAAAACCTCTAAAAGAAAAGGTGCCATGAATTGTTACTGAGTGGTTGAGGCACCTGATTGGTTTCTGTGGGAAAAATCCTTGGAGCACGGAAAAATTCCCCTCAAGGTCAGGAAACTCATTTTCCATCCAACCTCACCTGCAAGAGGAAACAAGCCAGAGCAGCACCTGAGAGCTAAACTAGAAAACAGAATAAACCAAAAAGACAATGATAATATTGCTTTTTAAAAATTTCATTCATATTTCCCATGCAGCTGCTGCCTTCCTTTGAGATTGGCTCCTGGACGGAAGATGACGTGGTAAGCTGCTCCCGCTGATGCCTCACGTGACGGGGGCAGGTGTTCCCTAAATCTGTCCACGAGTTAAAGACGCAGCTAGAGGGGCTTGGGCCTTAGGAACTAGGAGTTGACAGATTCCGTGTTTTTCTGTTTTTAATGCAGTAATGTTTAAAATAAGGCCTGAAGAGCAAAGCAAGTATCTCTTCAAATCTTACAAGAGGATTCTACCTCCCTATTTGCTCAGAAAGGTATTCCAGAATACAATAATGAATACCAATGACAAAACTAGAAGGCTTGTCCAGGATACCAAATGAACACACTTAAAATTTTCTATCTTAAATTTTCCTAAGATTACCGGGGATGGACTTGACCACGGTGGAGAGAGATGCAGCAAAGGCGATTCCACTGAGCTAGGTCTCCTCCCTGCCTTAGGCCAGCTCCAGTGTGACAGGTTCATTTTTGCCACCTTTACGCTGACCTTCCCAAGGAGGATGGACTCGAGCTCTCAGACATTAGAGATTCTCTGGCAAGTAGAGCCAGAGAACCCCCATGTTTCTGAGAGAATATGGACAGACTCAAATCAAGTCCTACACCCTGCACTCAGGGAGTGGCCTGGGGGAGACTCCCGCTTAGCCTGTTGTATCCCTGTGTCTGCTTCCTTAGTGAGAAACAGGTCTGAGAATTCTTAGTCAGAGACCTCAGGGGCTTATGCTCAAAGTGTCGTTCAATGAAAAGGAAATCAGCTGTAATGCCATCCTTTGCAGGCTCCCGCCCTGGGGAGTGGACCAGGTGCCACGAGGTACAAACTGGCTGCTAGGAACTCCTGGGAAGGTCTGTTTACCTAATGCAACCTGGTTTCTGTGCCAAGGCATTTCCCCCCCGCCCTTTGTATTCTGGTGAATCAAAACCGCTTTCAACGTTAGCTGACCCCTGGGTTCTGCAGGGAAAGGAAACTTGGCACTAGCTGTGTCTACTTCGCCCCATTCGCTGGGTCCTGGTGATTCTGGGGTTCCTGCCAACCCCGCCTAACAGGGAGAGAGGACTTGGGATCTCCTTTATTCACAGGCATGGATATAATCCCTTTATCCCCAGCTGCAAAGCTGGTGCATCTAATTTGAAAAGAAAAATTTTTAAAGGCTGTTTTTCAGTCTTTGCCCTGCCTGGGGTTCAGTGGTTTTCAGACCATTTAAATAAAATTCTAGGATCCAGGACACCCCGGAGAATTGGTGGGACTGGGTCTGGCCTCCCTTCGGTCTCCCTTGACCCGGGTACTGTGAGATGCTGCCAGTAAGTGTGTACCGGGTGAGATTAAAGGGTACCGCGTCCAGCCTCATTCTGTATAGGAAGCTCCACGATTTAACTTGTCTCGGTCCACTCAGCTTCTTCATGACCAGGCCCAAAGCAAAGGACACATTCTACCCACTTCTCTGTCCACTGCCGTGTAGTCCCTGTCACTCAGACAATGGCTGGGCAAGCACTGGTTAGTGCCCCTCTGTAGCCCTGAGGACACAAATGGAAAGTCATTATAAGAACTTTTTTGAAAGAATTTCTAAATATCTCCCAAATAAGAAGGAAAACCAACATCTCTCAAGTGTTCAAGAGCCCAAAGAGAGGGATAGCTTCAATTTGGAAGCTTAAAGTTTTAAAATCATAAAGAGAAAATTTTCTATTTTACAAGAATTAAAGATATTTTACTCTATTGAGAACTACAGGAGCTACTGTTAAGTCTGGCCACTGAGCACATATGAATCTTCAAAACTGTATGTGTCCTTTCTTTCACAGTATTTTTGGGTTCAGCAGCTCGTCCGAAAAGGCAAGTGGAATAATTTACCTTCTTAATTCATGGAGTTAACTTTGCTCTGGATATGATTTAGTCTCATTTTATTCCGCCTTCTAATCGCTTCCTTCAGGTGACTCTTCAGCGGAGATGAGCGCCTACGCAAGCTTGTTTAAGGAAAACAACATCACGGGAAAGCGACTGCTGCTTCTGGAGGAGGAGGACTTGAAAGACATGGGCATTGTCTCCAAGGGGCATATCATTCATATAAAGGTACCTCAGAAAGGGAGAACAGCCGACAGCTCCTCACTGAGCTTCTGCTCAGTGGCGGATGGCGCGCTGTGTTGGCGGCCGCAGACAGGAACAGGGCTGCACTGGCCATGCAGAACCATGTCCATGCCATTTGGTTTTTAGCTGCTGCTCCCAGGGGACCCTACTTTTTCCTCACAATCCACAACAAAAAGGGTTAATACCTGACACAGCAGGAGTCGCCTGGATACACCTGAATACCACCCCCACGTCCTCAGGAAGTCTCTAGTGGAGAAGATACAGGTATTAATCCTGCAATGATGATGCAATGACAGATGTAAGAAATGTCAAAGAGAAGAGATGAGGTTGAACTGAGGAAGGGCTTCCGTGAAGAATTATGAAGGAATTAATTGCTGAAGAATAAACAGGCGTTAACCCAGTGAAGGGGGTAGAGGAAGAGGTTTTCCAGGGGCAGAGCATGCCTGTGGAAAGGCCCTGGGCAGGGAGAGCTTACTGTGCAGGGGGGGCGCCTGCAGAACTGGCATCCCACCCGGGAACGGCAGGTTGCAACTTTGTTTAAGGCCAGAGAGGCTAGATACCCATTAGGCATCCCTAAGGATGCCAGAACTTGTGCATGGCTTGTGTGGAAACTCAGCCCGGCAGTGCCTAGAGTGATGGGAGTGTGGGTTCAATTTGCCGTCTTCATAATTTTGACCTGTGGCAGACATCTCCGTACTTACATTCTAACCCCTCGTTTTCTCAGGCAGTTCCACCACTGCCCCCGCGACTTCAGTCTTGAACAGCCTCAGAGCTAAACCTCTGGTTTTGTTGTCTCTTTTTTTCGTAGTTTAGCAACCAGATCTGTTTGTTTTTATTTTGTTTTTTAGTTACTCAAACCAAATAAGAATTGCTGGCATCTGTGCTGGCTGCCAATGACAGTCTTTGAGAGAGAGAGATCTTAGGATAAAACCAAGTTGGCTCCTCAACCCCAAACCTCCTCAACCCCAGTGTGGGTGGATGAGGGGTGGGCGGAGGTTAGAAAGAGAAACAGAATAAAGAAGGAAATGTAGAAAAGCAGCTCCCCATCCAGACTCACATCTCCGCAAGGCCTCAACCAACATGCCAGCTACTTTTCTGTTACCTCCATTGGAGCTCCCAGCAGTGGCCAGTCTAGGGAAATCTCCCTGCGTCCAAGGGGAATGCATCTACTTGCATCTTGTGGGCCCTGGATTCATGTACGGGACACCCTTACAGCCCTGCGTACCCCTCGGGCGATGGCTTAGCCTTAACCTTCATGTTTCCTCCCTCTCAGAATCTGAACCGGAAACCTCATACATATAGATACACCTCAAAGGCTGGCAAACAACTTAATCTTGACCTCTGAGTGTGGGCAGATTCATTCCCAAAATCTGTGCTGCCTTAGATGGACTACAGTAGAAAAAATTATTTTCTCTGGTACAGAGAAGTTTCAGGGTTCCAAAAGAGAAATTTGGTAAATCTTACGTTATTTGGCAGCTGCCCAATAAGATGTTCCTGCCTCTGTTGGCTTTGGGAAAAAACCAACATTCCTTAAGGAGCAGTCAGGAGGAAAGGGGGTGGCAAGCTGTGACACCTCACCAAGACTCACTGTGATTTAAAGATTCCCAGACCTGGCCTAGGACAGCCCAAGTGCCTCCCCCCCATGCCAGCTGGTGTCACTAATGCAAACAACGTCCAGCAAATGGGTTCTCATTCAACAAATTCAGTAAGTGCCTACTAATTGCCAGACTGGGCCTGAGAGGAAACAAAGAAAAATTCTCCCCAAAAGAATTTATGTCCCGGAGAAGAGATAAAACATGTACATACAACTTCTCACAATAGAGGGTCTTCACAGTTCAGAGGAAAGGAGCTATTTCATTACCTCTGCTTGGGAGGGGCAGCGGGGGAGGCAGAGAGGGAAAACAGCAGGGGGTGGGTGGCCCTTGAGCTGGTCCTGAAGGAAGCACAGAATTTGGAGTGTAGAGAGCAGTGGGAAAGGAAAGAACATTGATCTAGACAGAGATTAAGGAGTTAAGAGAAGAAGAGAGCAGAAGAGAATGTAAAGGAGTGGCAAGTGTCTCCGTCTGATGGAAGCGTCGGTGCAGAGGAGGGTTCAGGATACAGAAAGCGGGAGGCAGGTGGAAGGCCTCAGGCCTGGATCTAGGATTTGACCTGGGATCAGGAATCTGTGGGGAGTATTAGAAGTTTGGGGGATTGACATGTTTAAAATTTTGCTTCTGGAAGTTGTCAAGTGGATTAGAAAGGGAAGGCTAGATTTTGAAAGACCAGTTCAGAGGTTGTAGTAGGGAGCAGTAGGGAGCAGAGAAGTGTCACCGCAGCCAAAGGTTGAAAAAGCATTATAGAAACAGGGCCTGTGCTGTCGAGAAGCCGAGAAACACTTGCACGGAGAAAAAGCCACTGTTGGACACTGCCAGGTGGGGTGGGGTCAGCGCGGTGTCCTCTGCTCCTGAGCTCCAAAGAGGGTGTGACCAGCATCTGTGGGGGGACTCAGGACCCCCTCAAGCTCCCAGATGAGTCTGCATGTGCACATAAAGACAGTTGGTTCTCAGAGGAGCGAGTCACAAAAATCAGGCATGTGGACCCTCCACCTAACTGCCAAAGCCCAGCTGTATTACAGCGGCCACATGGTAGGGGCTCAGTCAACAGGTCACAGTCCATTAAACTTAGCTGGACCAATCAGCTCATATGAGAGGGGGAAATCAAGGAAAAAAAGTCAAGGAAACTTGCAATGGGAGGGTCCTGCATACACACTTAGGGTGCTGAGGATAAACGATGCTTCAGGCTGGGCCTTTTGGGATGGGATATTGGATGAGTATCTCCAGACTAGAGAAGCACTCAAGGTGCTTGTCAGAAGTGTTACACACCCACACACTCATGGGGAGATGAGCCCTTTATCCTCCGCTCTTTCACTAAGGCACAAGCATTGCTGCATGCCGTCTCAAAGAGGCTCTCAGCTTTAAACGGTCGGTTATAAAACCAGCCATGGGAGCCGCCCTTCCACCTACCCTTCTGCTACTCAGTGTCCTCTTGGAGCCTGTCTGGGCTCCTTTCTGCCTGAGCCCAGCAGCCCTCACGTGGAGGGGCCGTGTGCAAGGAACAGGGCTGAACATCCGGCAAGTGTTCATTACATTGTCAAGTGTCAATGGCTTTCACTGCATTTTGCAAAATGCATCTAATTTTTCTCCCATTGGCACTTTTTGTTCTCTACGTGGTATGTTCGGTTCACAGAAAAGCTGGATTATACCTGATGAGTATAAAAAAGAATCATAATTTAAATTGTCCTCCTGTCCTTTAAGAGTTCTTTGTGCATCATTGGGGGAGGGAGTGTTGGACACGTACCCACGAACAAGCCCTTACAATGCAACAAACCCCTTCATGAGATTTCAGCCTTAATAAAAAGTCTCTGGTGAAATATTCATGTTCTTTGTTGTTTTTCCCAGTTACCCTGGGTGACAACTGCATTCTATATGCTGGAACATTAACTTGTCACTACCATACCGGTGTTTGAAGAATGGTTTTATTTATTGTTTAGTTTGAGATTTAAGTTCTTAAATATCTTCCTGTCCCATTAAATAATTACAAACTGCATATAATACCGTGAATAATCAGGTTTATTCTCAGTAGGTGTTGGATATTAACATCCCCAAGATATTTTATGAACTCCATAAATAAAGAATGCCTTTATATGTGCACAATAATTGTAATCCTCTCGGCATTATCGGATCATTAATAAAGTCATGTGCTTTTTTTTACAGTCAGCCATTGAGAAATTAACCCATGATTACCTAAACTTGTTTCACTTCCCACCACTAACCAAGGTAAGGAAGCTTTTTTTCTACTGAGACTATGCTACTTTTATTGGCATATGCACCTGCTACCTCCACACCTAAATTTGCCAGTGTCGGGAACCGTTGTTTGAAGTGAAATTTAATCATATCTGTCCAACAAAAGGCCCTTTGAGTGAAGCTTGGAATGCGCCTAAATTGAATACCTGTATTCCCTGAAAGTTGAAATATTAACAATACATTTGTGATAAGAACTACACATGTTACCTTAGTGGCTAGAGGAGGGAAGTGCCAGTATCTGGCCTCCCACCTGGCTCCGGTGACCTTTGTCTAACTCATAAGTCACTGAAGGAATTCACATGCTAGAGCTCAGGACGTTCACTTGCATTTTGGGGCGGGAAGCTTATTTTTTAACAAATATTAGTGTATGTGGCATATTCTTTTAATGTAGTCTAAAGGTATGTGATATACTTCATTATAAAATTAGTAGATACTTGCCCTTATTACACAGAATTCTTCTCATTCACTCCCAATTACTGTTTTCCATCTCTAAACCCTAGAAGGTTCATTTGTTCCTCTGCTTGGTCCTCCATCCACATACATTCTCGGAACTGCATACTTCCTCTTCAGGAACAGTTGTAAATACGTTGAGTGTTGTGAATCTCTCAAGGCAAAGTCTCTCGGTGCATCTCCAGGTGCTAGCGCATCACTAGGGTAAAACTGCACAATGGAAGATGCACTGTGAAAAATGTCAGGCAGTGACATTCGATCTGTAGTGCATGAGATGACACACCCTGTGTTTGGGGACATTCTCAGAAGCATACAGTAATACATGTAATTACATACATGTAATTTCTCTTGCTTTAACTAATTGGAATTTGAAGCTTAATCCAAAAATAACCAAAAGTTAAACAATAGATTAGAATGGAAAAACTAGTGCTGAGAAATCATCTTTTACATGAGACGTAAACACAAAAACTCTATTTAGAATAAAATGGTGTTTGGTCTTCTGTTTTAGGACTCAGTAGGTGAACCTGAAGAAAATGAGGGAAAAATAGTGAATCTTGAACTTGTTTTTGGTTTTCACTTGAAACCAGGAACTGGCCCAAAGGTAAATCACATTTTAAATCTTTTGGATAAATGTCAACCTAATTTAAGAAGAGGGTAAAGAGGGGAAATGGTGATGGAAGGGGATTTGACTTGGGGTGGTGAACACACAATACAATATACAGATGATGTAGAACTGTACACCTGAAACCTATATAATTTTATTAACCAATGTCACTCCAAGAAATTCAATTTAAAAATAAAGTAAATGTGCCCTGGCTGGCATAGCTCAGTGGATTGAGCACGGGCTGCGAACCAGGCATCGCAGGTTCGATTCCCAGTCAGGGCACATGCCTAGGTTGCAGGCCATGACCCCCCACAACTGCACATTGATGCCTCTCTCTCTCTCTCTCTCTCTCTCTCTCCCTCTCCCTCTCCCTCTCTCTCTCTCTTCCTCCTTTCCCTCTCTAAAAAATAAATAAACAAAATCTTAAAAAAAAATAAAGTAAACGTAAAAATTTCAACCTAATTTATTCTTTTTCTATCCTAGAACTCCATGGTTTATATACTGCCCCTCCCCCCACCCCTGCTCAGCTGGTAACTTGATTCTGAGTAAGTCCATAGACTTTATAAAGTAGACTTAGTTGAAATGCTGCCAGCTGCCTCTGCAATCCAGTCTAGGAATCTTACTCTCGACACCCAGATCCTCAAGGAAACTCACACCAGAGCATGGGTGGGGAGTGGGCCGCGAATACCAGGGCAAGTGTCTATGCTGCTTGACTCCTGGTGTCCTGTTTCCTGTTTCTTAAGGGGAACCAGCTTTTAATACCAGAAGTAAAATGACATTGAGAATGGAACAGTAGGCAATGTGGAAACTCAGATTATCAACTCCAAATAGGGCAGCTGGACATTTGACCAAGCTTCATTTCGTCAGGCATTCACTTTATGTTATATTTAGAGTCTGGAAAACTTATTTGGCCTAGGTGGCATATACGTTGGAATCATAATATTCTGTGTTACTTTGGCTTACCATAAGGAATTAGTATAATGGTAACTTCTACTAACTGAGCACTTGCAGCATTATGGCATATAGTACTGAGGTGTTGATGTTATCTCTCCTATTTACAAATGAAGAAACTGAGGCTCTGAAAGGTTAAATAACTTGTCCACGGGTTACATGGCTAGTAAGTAGCAAAATCAGAATTTGAATGCAGTTGTCTCGGACCCCAGAACCAAAGCCCTTAACTGCTACACGATTCCTACCTTTCCTTGGAGGCAGCCACGAGACCTTGTACACACAGCTCCTCCCAGCCTGCAGCCAGTTGCTCTGGCGGGGCTGGTGTCAGCTCCAGCTCTGCTGGCCCACTGACCCTTCACTAAATTAAAGGCTTACCCAGGCCATCACTGGAACCAGTGCTTAGGAGTGAGTGGAAATTGTTGCAAGGGGTTGAATTTTCATCTGGGGCTTCCAAAGATGCTCTTTCTAGACACCGGACAGAGTGTCTTGCCTGCACTGCTGCAGGCATGTGGATGCTTTTGGTGAATAGAAATCTTCACCTCCCTTGTTTTAGCCACATAACTTGACTGAGTGAGAGCTGCTCTCACTCCAGGTTTCCCGTCTAAGAATACTTTTCGTTTCCCTTGACAATGGGTCATTGCCTCTTCGTGCCTGTTGTTAGAAGCAGCCACTGAAAGGAGGCAGCACAGTAAGTTCCTCTGCCCCCGACAATAAGCACCAGCCCTTCTAACCCTGAGATTCTCCACCTGTGAGCGCCTCCCAGCCCATCTCACGGTAAACAAGTTGCACATTTTAATTTGCCTTCTTTGATATTCTCAACTCCATGGCACTTAATTTATGAGTACTCTGTTTGAATGTTTTTATGACATGTGGGGTGTTAAAAAAAGAGGAAAGAATTTTCTTGAAAGAGATTTGGTCAAGAATAGCCTCAACCAAGAAAACACTTTTCAACTAACAAAGAAATGATTTATTAATGTGGAAAAAAATTTTAGTAAATGTTAAAAGCTATAAATGATACTCGATACCAAATACAAGGGTCTGTTTTTTACTGTAATTGTGTAGACTTCTTGAGTCATTGGTTACCCACGGGCCTAAAGTTACCGCAACCTTTGGTTTTCTGCTGATCCATGGTTGCCCATGCAGAGAAATAATTTCACCCATTCATTTGCACGCGTTTACTGAGGACCTCCCGTGTGCCTGGCTCTAGGCGCAATACTGAAAATACAAAGTCAAAAAGTACAATTGAGGCTTACAAGGAACTCATGGCTTATCAGGCTGTGGCAGTGCCACGGAAGTGCCATGGGCTCCAGGGCTGCCTGCGATGGACCTGATGGGACTTTGTCGCTAGCTGGAGATGAGTGAGTGACTGGGAGGGGCCCCGTTGTTGCTGAGGTTTCCAGTGCAGCAGCAGGACAGATGATGTGATAATTGGTCAAAAGTGAAATACACAAAGTGGATGTAATGCCAAGGTGCTAAAAATATAAAGAAGCAACTGAAATGGGTGAATTTAACCAGGAAAAGCCTTTTTGGAAGGGATGAATTTTGAAACGGGGTTTGAAGGGGTTCATGGTGTTGTTTGCAATTAACTTCCTGCATATAATGTTTAAAGCGTGTGCTTAGAAAGTGCTTCTTTCTCACCAGCTTAGATTGTTTCACAAATGTCACCTCGCTTATTCCCTTGGCATTTCTGTGAGATGCACAAGGCATTGTCATCGCTGATTAGGAAACTGATAGAAAGTGAAAGTATGTTACCAGCTCAACTGAGGCGAGGACAGAGCCGAGACCAGAAATTACATCTTTATTATCTCCTTTGTACTACACATGTGCTTGCTGTTATACCTAACTCAAGACTTTTGAGCCACTTGTAAACTTTCATAAAATCCTGCTAGTTCTGTCCAGCTCTAACCTAGCAGGCTATGCCAGCCTTCACCCTCACATTATGAAATACTTCCTCACAGATGTGCTTTAAATAGAAATTCCAATTCCCCACATGAAGCCTTGTTACTTTGACCCTTAAATGTAGACCTCAAGGAAAAAAGACATCCTCAGAATCCCAATTAACTGAGTTTTCCCACGCCCACCTTCACGGAGAAGGCAAAGACTGTAGCCTCGTCTCCATGACCGGAATAAGTGACAAGGGGACCCTGGAGCTTCGGAAGTTCTCTCCAAACCCGAGGTTGCATATCGGGGGGATTTGCTTGCCCATTTCATCTTTTCTTTTACAAACAAAATGAAAGATGTGTTTAATGACAACCTTTGGAAATAATGTATGACAGCAACTCTATCATGGAAATAGTAGCTACCTTTCCCATTGCACCTGAGAAGGACCACCAGCTAAATACCACTTAAAATTGATATGTTGGCTAAGTAACTGACCTACTAAGAGGAAACAGCAAAAAATATTACCTTATGTACAAATGTATAAATATATGGAGAAGAAAAAACCTTTCATTAAAAGGCCTGACAACCTTTTGGTCTAAGAAGTCAGACTAATTTTTTTTGTTGTTTTAGCCTCGTTTACAGCCATGTGAATTATGGCACCAAAGGGAGGTGGGTTTGTCCAACCGAGCAAAGCCACTCACATTTGGGGGGCTGTGCCTGCTCCTGTGGTGCTTGCCCGGGGTCTGACACACTCCTCTGGAGAACAGGCCTGCCCACACGCACTGCACCACGCGCACTGCAGGGTGCTCGCGCAAACAGCGGCCTTGTCCTGGTCCTCTCCTCAGACAGCCTGGCAGAGAAAATGATCGGGCCAGAGGCTTTATGCACTGAATATTTAAATCGAATAAATAGTAAGTGAGAATGAGTTTTCCTCATTTTCTTGACCTATTTCTAAAGAGTACAATTGATTGTTCATTTAAAGAGCTTTGTATGTTGAGGCAGCCGTGGAGGTATGACAATGGAATTGGCAGAAATTGGGTCTTTCTCAGCTCAAGTGTCCTGTGCTAAGGGCTTGAAATGCACATGATACTTAAAATATTTTATACCTCTGACAGGCACTGTGGCAACTACTTTACAAACACTTTTCTTATGTAATTGTTACAACCGCACCCCCCCCACCCCCGTCACAGGAAGCATTGTCCCTGTATTATCCCTAAGAGGAAACTGAAGAAGAGGTCAAGGTCCTTACCCAGAGTCCCCGCCTAGTAAGGGGCAGATCCAGGGCAAGGGCCGAACCATGCTGTCATGCTGCCCCTTTTTAGAAAGTATCATCGTCCCCCAAAATAAGTATATTGGTAATAAAAAAATGGGGGGTCCGTTAATACTAAATTACCATTTTGTTTTGTGGGGAAAGTGCCTTGAGTTTGATAATCTGAGGCCTGTGACTTGGCACAAAGGAAAGGGGCTTCCAGAATCCCAGGGAGCTTCCTAACTTCCCAGGGTGGCAACCACCCTTTTTCATTGGCATATTCAGCTGCATAGAGTTTACTAATATATCTGTAATAAATTCCCCAGTCAGAAATTGATTCTCACATTTTGCCAAGGAATAAACTATCAAATCACCCAGCAGTCCAACAGTTTTCTTGCTAAGATCTTTTTGAGGCTTTGTGTCATAAAAATTCAAACGGAATTTTTTGAAGAAACTATTTGGGAGGCCGTCCATTCCTTGTGAGTGCAGGACAGCCACACACTTTGTCCCTCGGGTCCTCTTCCCAGTGAGGCCAGGAAGCCTGGCTGTGGGTCTGAGCGGATTACCTGTCATAGAGAAGACACTGGGGTTGGAAAAACCCCTGTCTGTCCCAGCGCCCTGGCCTCAGGGGACCCTTATGTAGGGCTAGGCTTCCTGATTCCAGTAGCTCCCACCAGATGACCAGTCCTTCTGGTTTCCTTTAGAACAGTATTTTGGGGTTTGTTTTTTTATAATACTTTTTTTAAAAGATTTTGTTTGTTTACTTCTAGAGAGGGGAAGGGAGGTAGAAAGAGAGGGAAAGAAACATCAATATGCAGTTGCCTCTCGAGGGAGGGCCCTGCAGTGGGGACCTGGCCTCCAACCCAGGCATGTGCCCTGACTGGGAATTGAACTGGCAACCCTTTGTTTTGCAGTCTGGCACTCAATCCACTGAGCCACACCAGCCAGGGCTAGAGCAGTATTTTAAAAGAGAAAGTGAACCAGAAAGAGAACGTAAGAGGGACATTTTGAAGAGGAGGAAGCAGAACTTACTGCCCCATCGGAGCGAAGGCTTTCCTGTCCACCTCTCCCTCGTCCTCTTCCCACCCCATCATGGTACCTTCTCCTGCTCTCCAGTCAGAGAAATTCAGTCAGTCATTCTGCTTCTCCAGTTGTTTCAGCTATTTGTTTAAAAAGCTGCTTTTTACAAATACTTTTCACTTACTATTATACTTTTAGGTCTTTATTAGATTGCTTATAAAATGTTGCATTTAATAAAAGTAATTGAATCTCCAGGTCCTTTCTCAGAGCACTATAAATATCAAAAACGGTCAAATAGGGCTTTTTTTTCCTATTGTGTAATTTTCATAAATGGATAAACATGAATAGAATAACAGGGCACAAAGAAAAGGATTTTGTAAGGAAGTAAAAAAGCCAACACCTTTTGTAAATTTCATAACAGCTAAATCCAGTGCTTTTCTTCACCCTGACATATCTTGTGTTTATTAAAAAGTCAGTGTAAGGAAATTTATTTCTCAAGATCAGCTATTTGAGGGGGAATATATGCACACATGTGTTTGTGTGACTACGTACATAAGCTTGCAGTGGTAGGGTTCTATAAGAAATCAAGTTTTAATTGACAGCAAAGGAACAAATGCAGTTCAGAATTTGACTACTTGACTTGCCGCTGATTTCTCATTAGACCGTGGCAGTAGACTTCGGACTGGTCGGGCAGCGGTCCATACACTAGGGCCGGCCTGGGAGGGGCGCTCGCTCCGTGCCTGCTGCTGCGTTGACAGTGGTGTGTGGAGATGGCCTGCCAGGAAAGGTCTAACACCTGGAAAAAGCAGCCCTGACGTGCAGTGTTTGCAGATTTCTGTATTGTAAAAACTCCCACCATGGCCAATTTTAAGTGACCAATCTGACATCACTGAACTTGAAGTCAGGAAGAGAAGTAAACACTCATACCCTGAGGGCCAACTCCACCACACTGTTGGATCACTTTTCTTAGGCTTCTTAAACGAGATTACAAATTCCTTTAAAAATAGCTAATAGCAAGGAAGTATACATGATAAGACCTAGGTTTGAAGAAATTACAAGCCCACCATCGCTGGCTTCCAGCTATAATAATATGTGTAGTTAGGTCAAAGAGAGCTTACGCTTTCCATTGAGTCCACTGTTAGCCCGGGTCTCCTGAGTCCCCATCGGCTCATATGGGTGCACTGACCACATTGTACGAATCAAAGATTCGGGTTTGAATTTGTGAAGAGTAAAGATATACTTATGGGAAAAGGGAAACAAAATTTTAATCTGTGGTTTTCTTTTTAATGTTGAAACAGTCGTAGTTCCAGGTTCCCAAAGCCTCTGGGGCTTGCTGTTAAGTTCTGCAGAGAGAAGACCCCGATGATGTGGACTGACAGTAGCTCTGCTGGTAACAGTGCCCACTAAGGAGGCCAGTGGTTTTCAAGTATCATATTTCTTGGAGTCATTTCTGGAGTCATGGGAGGTGGGAGGACGATTTAGTATACAGAAGAGCTGTTTTCACATTTTGAGAGTCCTGGGTAAAGGTTTATTTGTGGCCCACTTCTCAGTATTTAAAAAAATTTTAAGCAGTAATTAGGGAAGCCAGACCACCTCCCATATTGGTTAAGAAGCTCAGCCTGAGATACAATAGATTCTTAATTATTAAAAAATCGATAACCAGACTTACTGTTCGCTTTCTCCAAGATGAGTACCTAGTACCTTCCCATTTCAAGTACAAGTTTTAGAAAATAAAAACGCCCCTTTCAAACATGTCAGCTAGCATCTAAACCATTTCAGATAGCCAAGCGTCTCATACATCATATGAAAGTATGTCTCACTTGATTTCACGTTATTTTAACATCATCCGCAGTCCCTTTTCTTTGCACATAACTCAAATAACAACCCCCCAAAACGCAACATAACAACCTTATCGCCACTGGTGTCTCGTTGGCACCAGTCCGCCCTGACCTTAGACACAAGCCATTGTTAAGGCTATAACGCATTTACATATTTTGCAATAAAACATCAGTTATTTGCATTACTGTGTCAAGTTTTATTTGATTCTTTCACCTAAAAATGACTCATTTTCCTTTCTTGTATTTTAAAAACCAACTACTCTAAGCTTGTTTGAGAATAATCAAAAATTGCCCATTTAGCTAGAAGTCATTTTCTTTTCAAAAGGCAAATGTTATTTAATCTTTCAGCTGTTCATTGTGCCATCATAAATACTTTCTTTTCAGCACAGTTGTGGGGACTGAAATGAGCCCACTAATTGCCTCCCATTTCGACTGACATGTGGTGGTTTAGTGGAAAGAGAACACAGCAGGGAGAAGGAAATAGGAGGCTGAGAAAATGAGAGCTAATTATTTTCACTGCCTCATGTCAGGCTCTGTGTCAGCCTTGTTTTTACAAACTGGAAGGTTTAGCACTAAATAAAACAAACTGGCGTCATGTTTTTATATACTGGCAGTGTCATGGAAGCAGCTGCACATCTCAAAGACAATATAATGCCTGCGTTCGCATGGACACCATCTGACAGACACTGTGAGCCACAGCTAATGAGGACATCACAGTGGTGCCAAGTGAAAGGTGCTGAATTATGTATGATTCTTCATCAGTACTGCAATAGTCCTGTACATCATTATGAGACATTGTTTTGCTGAAGAGATTAAAACATTCTTAGTTCCAGACCTTGCAACCTATATGCGCTGAAAGAGGTTATTAATGGAATTTTTAGGGAGAGTTTCTTGTGGATTTCTTTTTGGTTGAAAAACAAATCTCGTGGGACAAAGCCGTGATGGGTCACGACACTGTATAGATAAAGAAGAGAAGCAAATTAACCATACTTGCATTATCTTCCTTTTAAAGGCAGCATAATAAAATAGAGTGTAGCGGGGTGATACATAATGATAAATAACCCAGGTGCTATCGCGGGATGCTCCACTCTCCTGCCTGTAAAACAGCGGGTTTCAGCAGCTGAGCTAGATAATAGCAACGCGTGTGAAGGCGCCTTCGGAGGCCTAAATCATCAACATCTTACTACTTTTAATACCAGCATGACCAACATTTCTATCATATTTTTATTTCATCTTGCATTACTTCTTACATTTCACAACAGTCGCCTGCTATGAGGCTGTTTCCCTTTTTTCCCCTCTTCAATCTTAAAAAGTTTATCCAACCTCTGTGTTTTATATATTTTTAAATGTTTCCTCAGTACAAGCCTTTATAAGATGTGGGGAGGGGGGGCTCTTTGCTAGAATTCTGAGTGCTCTCTGACGATTTTACTGTTCCTCTGTTCGTGGGGCAGGGGTGGGCACATTAAACATCAGTGTCTCTGCCATTGGGCTGGGCAGGCCCAGTACGTGCCTTCCAATTCTAGCACAGCTAACTGAACTTACTGCAAACCTCTACATTTTCTGAGCCTCAGTCTGCTCACCTGCAAAATGGTGTCTACAACAGGGTAAATCTGGCTTAAATAACATGGCTTAATCTCAAAACCATGGTGCCGTGTGAGAGCAACTGGATACGCACAGTGTGTACTGTACACTCCAGTTTTGTGAAATTCTAGAGCAGGCCAGATCCATCTCTGGTGACAGAAAATGGAACAGTGGGTGCCTCTCTGACTGTGCAGGGGGATCCACCGGGAAGGACACGAGGGAACTTTCTAGGGTAGTAAAAACAACTTGCTTGTTTGGAGGGTTGTATTGGTTCATTAAAGTATGCACTTTAAAATATGTGCATTTTATCATATGCAAATTATACCTCAATAAAAAGATTATCAAAAGGTTATCAGAAAAATTTTTGTCTGTAAACTTCAAGTAAAGGTGATCTGTAGGAGCCGGAAGCCCTGATCTGGGGTCTGTTTCCTTCTAAACTGTCCTGAATAAACTCGACCTTAGATTTTTAAAGTTTTGTCTATAGTGTTAATATTTGCAATAAGATTTTGGTAGGAAAAAAAGTAGAGAGAGAGAGATTGTTGTCTCTGTGTCTCTGAGTTGCCCAGGATTGAAAACAATATTTAAAGTTTAATTTTTGTACTACCTTCGATTCCTTTTCCTATTTGAAAAATTTATGTCTATCTTAATTTCTGTTTCTTTTTATTCCCTCCTTCCTTCTTTCCTTCCCTGTGTGTGCATGTGTGCACGTGAGCAGGGATATCTGGCATCATTTGTACTAGCTTGGAACGCCAAAGAATTTTAAATAGCTTCCAAAGAATGTAGTAGTGATTTCTCAGTAAGAGATACTTTAGCATTAACCGAGTGTTGTTTAGGATTTTATCTTCACAGTGTTGAGTTTCTGTTATATTTGGACAGTAATCTTAAATAAGAAAACATTTTCACATAATTGGCAATGCTGAAGCATTTCAAACAGAATAAATGCTTTCTTATCCTCCACTAACCATCAGGCACATGCTCCTAAAATTATCCAGGTGACTTCAGCAGCTACCCAGACAAATGTTGCATATCCTGAGCTCCCAACAGAATTGGCATTTTTTCATCAGTTTCAAATGCAAAAATTCTCCCCTCCTCACCAAAATTCTATGTGTTTCTTGTAGATTTGCATTGGGAGGCAGATTATCTAGCTAGTGGAAAGGATAACTTTCCGCTTTGGATAACTGCTTTTTGCTGTTCAGGGCCCTGACAAAGAACTTCGCAGGGCCCAGCTCTGCTCCTGTCATCAGTGTCTTTTCCCTAGTGATCAGTAATTGGCATTCCCTAGAAATGTGCACCAACATGCAGATATGAGCAGTGGGAATGTTCCCTTGGGTGGGAATCTAGTCATGAAATAAAAATCCATGGTAGTCAGGACCAGTCCCATGATCTGCTTGTGAAACTGGACGGGCTTGGGATGTTTCTGATTTGGAAGGTAGAAGTCGTACCTAACTACAAAGTCCTTTAAGCCAGGGGTTGAGGGAAGTGTTTGTGATTCCAGATACTGGTGAAGGCCATCAAGAAGAAGCATACAGACAATGAAACAGCATCATATACACATTTAACAATAACCTTTTTCAGCAATGGGAGGGGAAAATGGGCTATGTTGGACTTATTGGAGACTCAGTATTTCTATCTCTGCCATGGAACCCTATAAAGGAATTAATTACAATAATCTGGGAACTTCTGGTCAAGATGGAGGCATAGGTACATACTTTGCCTCCTTGCACAATCACAGAAAGAATTACAACCAGATCTGAAAAACAAACAACACCCAGAATCATCAGAAAATCAAGCTGTATGGAAGTCTGACAACCAAGGATTTAAATAAGCCACACTTATCCAGATGGGTAGGAGGGGCGGAGTTGCAGAGACGAGGTGGAAAGGCGGTGTGGCATGGATAAGTGGCAGTGGGAGTGGTGGCAGAGTGGATGGCGCCACATTCGTATGTGATAGATAAAAATTGGGAGGGATACCCTGGGAGCAAGCAATCCCAGCCCCAGCCAGACCACACAGCCCAGGGTTTCAGCACTGGGAAGATAAACCCCCATTACTTCTGCCTGTAAAAACCAGTGGGGGTTGGGGTAGTGGAAGAAACTGCCAGATTTTCACTGCATAAAGGGCCCATATAGACTTAGAACATATGCAAACCCCATGGCAGCAGCTGGAAAGACACCAATCTCCTGTAGAACATGAGTGAAGTGACTGGAAATGGGGATGAGTGCCAGGTAGACCTCTGGAGGCCAGGCAGTGCATTGTCCCTTCTCCAACCCCTCTCCCCCCAAGAGGAGCCACAGAGCGGTGAAGTGGGTGGTGCCACCCTGGCAATTACCCAAGGACCTGACCCACACAATTTACAGGTGCTTTTGCTACATAATCCATGCCACTAAGACAGGAAGTAAAAGCATCTCTACCTAATACACAGAAACAAACACAGAAAGGCTGCCAAATTGAAGAGGCAAAGAAATATGGCCCAAATGAAAGAGTAGAACAGGATCCCAGAAGAAGAACAAAATGAAATGGAGACAACCAACCTATCAGATGCAGAGTTCAAAACACTGGTAATAAGGATGCTCAGAGAACTCACTGAGTACATCAAAAAAAAATAAAGGAAGGAATAAAGTTTACACAAAGTGAAATAAAGAAAAATAAACAGGAAATCAACAGTGAAGGGGAGGAAGCCAATATTCAAACAAATGATTTGGAACAAAAGGAAGAAGTAAACATTTGACCAGGACAGAAAGAAGAAACAAGAATTCAAAAAAAATGAGGAGAGGATAGGAACCTCTGGGATAATTTTAAATGTACCAGTATTCAAATCATAGGGGTGCCAGAGAAGAAGAGGAAGAGCAAGAAATTGAAAACATATTTGAAAAAGTAATGAAAGAAAACTTCCCTGATTTGGTGAAGGAAATAGACATACAGGTCCAAGAAGCACAGAGTCCCAACCCAGATGGACACAAAGAGGGCCACAGCAAGGTACATCATAATTAAAATGCCAAAGGTTAAAGATAAAGAGAGAATCTTAAAAGCAGCAAGAGAAAAGCAGAGAGTTACCTACAAAGGAGTTCCCATAAGACTATCAGCTGATTTCCCAAAAGAAACTTTGCAGGCAAGAAAGGATTGGCAAGAAGTATTCAAAGTGATGAAAAGCAAGGACCTACAACCTAGATTACTCTGTCCAGCAAAGCTATCATTTAGCATGGAAGGACAGATGAAGTGATTCCTAGACAAGGCAAAGCTGAAGGAGTTCATCACCACCCAGCCATTATTATATGAAATGTTAAAGGGACTTATTTAAGAAAAAGGAGAAGATCAAAACTATGAACCTTAAAATGACAACAGACTCACAACTATCAACAACTAAATATCAAAAACAAAAACAGAAACAAAAACAAACTAAGGAAACAACCAGAACAGGAACAGAATCATAGATACAGAGATCATTTTGAGGGTTATCACTAGGAGGGGAAAGGGGAAGTATGGGGGAAATGGTGCAAGGATTAAGAAGGATAATTGGTAGGAACAAGATAGATAGGCTGATATCAAGAATAATATAAGAAAGGTAGAAGTCAAAGAACTTACACAAATGACCCCTGGACAGGAACTAAGGCGGGTGGGGTTGATGGAGGGAAGGCAGGTGCTGGGCAGAGAGGGGAAAAGAGGGAAAAATTAGGACAACTGTAACGGCACAATCAATAAAATATACTAAAAAGAAAAGATGATTTGAACTAGTCATTAAATTTAGAAGATAAAACTCCTCTGTACTGTAATTCTTACTCTTAGTAACTCATAACGAGGATAGTTCAGGCTTTAGAAAAGACTGGGAGGAAACCTGCTCTCACAGCACCGGTAGGCACTCTGGTTCAACTCTGTCTGGGTCAAGTACCTCACGTCTCCATGCTTTAGTTTCCTCATCTGAGGTAAGGCTTTCTGGCTGTCAAGCACATTTCTTAGCCGTTGTACCTCCAGACATCTGATGTTCCTACTGGTAGGGCCGCATCAGGATCCATTCATGCGGGAGAGGGCAGAATTGGTGTTCTTGTATAATCCATCTATGTAAGACGATACAAGTTTCCTCCTCCTTTGATTTATTTCATAAAATCAGCCATTGTTATGTTACCGCCTGGTTGCACCTTCTTTTTTCCAACCCTGATCATTCCCTGGCACTGGAGTTATCCGGTGCCCTCTGGATCCCCAAACTCATGCCCAGGTACAATGCTCTGACCCAGCCTGGCTGCTCTGGCTAGGTCCCTAGTCTAGATGCTCTCCATACCTTTCTGCCTGGGAAAGCTCACTACCTTCTGACCCATTCCCTAGACTGGTAACTAACTGGAACTCTGTTAGTGACCAGTATTGGTAACAATAATTATTATTCCTTTTTGAGCTTCCTTTTTGGCTCTGGCAGAATGCTGGAAACTTTAATGACATTACCTCATTTCATTCTCACACAGCACAAGTCATTTGTGCGTAAAGACGGGTTATATAATTTGGCTAAGGTTTAGAGGGAAGAAAGTCAGTGGAATTCAAACTCATGTAGTTGGATTTTAGACTTGTGATCTTTCTCTCTCACACACACACACACACACACACTCACTGCTGCTCCCCCAGTAATGGCTTTTCTGTATTGTTTCCATTTTAATAGGAATCCTCAAAACCTTAAACCAAATGAGTGAAGAACAGCGCCATTTCAGATTGCCAGGGGTAGAATGGTTTTGGAAAGGCGTCCTTTGAGGCTCCACGGGCTCTCTCAGAATAGAGTTATGTGCTCTTGATTTCTGCCTGTCAGGATTTAGAGTTGTTCTCACATATCCAAAGTGACTCTTGAATTGTTTCCGACTCAAAAATCAATACCCACATTTCTGTCACTCCCATCAAGCCAAAATCAATAGTTCACCCTGGTAAAAGTAAATGGCTCTTAAAACAGAGCCCTCGTTCCCATGATCCTGTCCTCGTCACTACCAAGAAACTAAAAAGGTAGCAGCGGATGATTTATTTCATCTTATTTGTATGCAAACCTTTTCAGTGATCAGTTGATTAAGAGTTCCTTACACGGCAACTCCATCTGCATCTGGGTCCTGTGGAATTCAATAATGTGCTAAATCCTGGTAGTCGTGGAGAATGCTCATTGACATCTCGTGACTCACTGGGTACCAAAAATGCAAGGGATGCTTCAGTGTAATTTGAAGTTAAGCCAAAGTTAAAGAATTTTGTTACTTTGTGAATTACTTTTCTTAACTAGACAACAATTTAATCATAGACATCCTAAGGGTTATAGCAAGACATTGACAGATTACGGTAATAATTCAAATGAACACCGCGTATTCTCTTTCTCATCCAGCTTTGTAACAAGTAGTACCTACTTTTTAATGAATGGAGAATGCCACCCTTGTCTTATAATGTCCTTGATTATGCTTTTATTGCTTCTGCAGCTATCTACCTTTATGGTTCAGGTGAAAGGCTTTCTTTCAGATAAGAGAAAACGGGAATTTGGAAAGGAAAAGGTCTGTAACCCTTATTAAGTAGATCTTTGTTTTCCCAAGTTGTACTTTGGGAAACAAAGAAGCAGTTGGTGCAGGGGAGGACCAGGGGCCACTTGGTTTTCAGGTTGTATTAGCAAAATAATTTCTGGTCCTTCTCCCCCCGCCTGTTGTCAATAGCGGAGCCCATTACAGAGCTCCAAACACCGTCCAGTGAGTCAGGCCTGGACTGTCGCCCTCCCAGTCACTCTTCCCATTGGCATCGCCTCCAACTTTGGAGCCAGGCTGCCTTCCACCTCCACCACGTATTGACTAGGAAACTCTTGGAAAATTCCTTAATCTGTCTGAGCCCCCCTTTTCTCACTCACCTATTATTGTGGGTATTAAATAAAATATCACAGCGGAATGAGCCGGCAGCGTGCCTAGAGCACAGCAAGCACTGCACAGTGTGAGTCCCTGCCTGTCACCAGAGCTCCGGACACGTGCACCCTGGGGAATGAGGTCATGGAGGAGTACCTGGGCAGTGACAAGGGAGAGCCAAACACAGGGAACCGGGCATTTGCACACAATTCAAGGTCTTTTTAACTGTGCTCTGGACTCAATTACAAAATTTGACAGGCAAAAGAAACAGAACTACATAAACTCGGCTTGTCCAAGGCTTTTTGTTCCAGCCACTGCCTCAAGGCTGTTTCAGAGAAGAGAAATCATGACTCCAAAGAGTCCTTGTCCTGCCCAGTTATCTCGGCCTCTGTTGCCAGGGAAGCCGTGGCTCCAAAACAAAGGTACATGGAGAGATTTGTCCATTGTGAGCACTAATATGACTTACGTTAGCCAAGAGCTGGATTTTCTTTCACGTTATTGAACAGACCTTTTTCTTCATGAATTGTCTCTCCATCTCCTTCTGCCTTCTGCTGGGGAAAGAAGGTTACTCCCCTCAGGCCTGGGCCCCTCTTGGCTCCGCAATTCTCCTAGAAGCTTTCCCAAAACATCAGGCTCCCCCAGCTTCCTGTTACAGCCAACAGGTTTTCCACAGCCTCTTTGTGAGTGCTCTTGCATAATGATTTTGTCTGGGCTTGCTCAAGAAGCATTCCAGGCCCGGTGCTATGAGAACGTTTTCTAGTTTCAGCACATAAAGTACTTGCTACGTTATCTTTAATCTCTTCAAAGAACGTAAGAGGAAAGGTGAATTTATAGTCCAGGAGTCAAATCCAATACAAAGACATGAGTTTATTTTTCCTTTTAGTTGCACACATAGCATTTATCCCCCCAACATATTCATTGCATTTTTCACACAGCAAAGTTGACAAAAGTTTACAGCGAATCCTCATATACCCACTTCCATGATTCAACAATTAACGTTTTACTCTCCTTGCCTTATCACATAGCTGTTCATCAGAATCTCTATCCCTTTAGCCATCTATATCAATCCTTGCTTTTTTATGCATTTCAAAGTAATTACAGACATCAGTACTCTTCCTCCTAAGTATTTCAGTATGCTAGAGTTCAGGAAGAAATGTATACGTCTTAAGTATGCATTTGCTTACTTCATGCATATACCTAGATAACCCAAACCCCTATCAGGAGAGCATTGGCAGAAAGTCCCCTCCTGCCCCTCCCATTCAATCCCCATCTGCAGAAGCGACCACTCTTCTCAATTTTTTCCACCATGGGTTGGTTTTGTCTGTTCTAGAAAGTCATAGAAATGGAATTTTCATAGGTTCTTTTTGTAGAAGACTTTCACTCACTGTAATGTTTTTTCAATATATCCATGTCATTGCATGCATCGGTGATTGTTCCTTCGTATTGCTGAGTAAGATTCCATTCTACGAATATAACCCTTCTCTTGCTTGCCCTGCTTCCAGTTTTTGTGGCTATCATGAGAAAGCTGCTCAGAACAATACTGCACAAGAGTTTTTTGTTTTGTTTTGTTTTGTTTTGCTTTTTCATTTCTCTTGGGTAATCTAGGAGTAGACTTTCTGGGTCATAGAATGCGTGTATGTTTAGTTTTATAATAATTTGCCTGAACTTTTCCCAGAGTGATTGTACCATTTACACTCCCACCAATAATCTAGTAGCTCCAAATCCTGACCAACATTTGATGTCCTCAGCCTGAGCCACCTGGTAGGTGTATGACAGTATCTAATTGTGGTTTCAATTTAAATTCCCCCAGCGACCAATGGTGTAGAGCACTTTGTCATTACACGGTACTTTTACTGACAATTTAGCATACCATCAGTTAAAATACCAAGAGGTTTCACGTAAGAATTCAAATATTCAGCTTTTATGAAACATTAAAGGACTTAGCAAGACTGGGCTTATATTTCCACATGGGGACAATCAACAGAAGCTGAGTGGTGGCCGTCCCTTTAGGGCAGTTGCCCTTCAGCTCCCCACAGTCCTTTACCCTCTCGGTAACTCCCCAGTACGTAGGCCCAGGAACAATTGCCATACATCATCACATTGGCAGGCTTGTCTTTTAAGAAGAAAGCGAGCTCTTACTTGAGCCCGTGTCATTATCAATACTGGAAACGTGAGAAGTAGATCAAGCGGGCCTTATTAAACTTCAGGAAAAGGTGGGAAGACCACATCTCTTTGTGTCAATGAGAAAATATTTCTACAACGCTTAATATGTAAATTAAATGGGTCGATTTTGAAAGATTGCAATTTAAGGCTCTATAATGAAACTGCCTGGCTTTCCTCGTTTTTATTATCTGCCTGGCCCCTTTAGGATTTTGAGTTTGCAACTCTTATAATGGAGCACTTAAATTGATAAATTGTGTCTCAAGATTGCCCTAACTGGGGGTGATTTAGCTATATAAAGAGATCTAATTCCATGTCCTTTTATTGAAAAAGGGGAAAAAAGAAACACTTCAATAATACTTCATTTAGAATACTTCCTGTGTTATAAAACATTGAGACTGAAATTTGTTTCACTTTCTGAAATTCTATAATTTTGCTTTTAATTCCAGGACTGTAAGTGGAAAATGTATATGGAGATGGATGGGGATGAAATTGCAATAACCTACATCAAAGATGTGACATTCAACACTAACCTACCTGATGCAGAGATTGTAAAGATGACAAAGGTAGGGTTCTATTTATGGCTTAAAAGCTTTTTTGAATTCACTGATACCAAACAAAGACATTAAAATACCCCAGCAGTGTGCTTTTGTGCTGTTGACGCTCACATCAGCTCAGCCTCTGGCTGGCTGTTGAAAGGCACATTTTATTTAGCAGATTGAGACCATAATAGTTTTTTGTTAAAATTCCACTTATGCCGTGTGAACTAAAAAGTACTACACCAAGTGTCGTTTCATTTTTTCATTTTTTCTACCTTCCTTTATGCATATTCTATCTTTTACTAAAGAAAAGAAAATGCTGAAGATGAAAATATTTACCTTGAATTTTGGGCCATGTGAAACTTGGAAAAACTTAGGAGGAAGGCTTTCTGGTTGGGTTCAATTTCTTGAAAGACAGAGAGGAGTGTAGTGATGAGGCATGCGTTGAAGTCAACACAGCTTCCTGGACTTCACACGTGTGAATTCCTGCAGTGGCCAGGGAGCATGTTCCTGCTTAAGGTCAGTGGTAAAAGCCTGTCCATTAAGACACTGAAGAAAGACTTAAAGAAATGCTTAGCTTCTCCTCAAACTAAAAATAAAAAAACAAATTCATTTCCATCCCAATCACACTGAAAAAATACATATGAGACTTCAACTGTAGAAGGTCAACCACTTCAGGTATGTAACCACAGCATCAACAGGACAATCACCCGAAACTTCACACAAGCCATTAACTCTTGTACACTAGTAAGTGCATATTTGGTTTCAGTGGAGAAAATGGGGTCGGTAGCAAAGAACCACCAGGGTATGCGCACACGTGGGGGAACGAAAAAACGCTCCTCAAAGCTACTGCATTAGACTTGCAAATGTGTTCCCTTCCCAGGCATAAAATTGCTAAACACCCAAGTCCTTTTAATTGACAAGTGTGTTCATCAAGTAGGCTCATTTGATATTCATTGTTTGATTTCCCTGAGTAACGGAGTTGTGTCGGTGGTGCTATTTATCTGTAATGGTTAGGATATGGTTGGAACTTTCCTTTACTTTGCCAGGACATGTTGATGTGACGTCTGAAGACTGGACAGGTACTTCCTCCCACCTACCTGTGTGTCTCTTAGGCGCAGCAGTTGTTCGTCACTTCAGTGTCATTTAGAAACAGGATCCAAGCCATTGCCTGCTAACAGCAGGAAGGTGTTCACAGCAGAAATAACAGGCTGGAGGTGGAAAACCGAGTACAGGTGTTTTTACTGTAATGCCACATACGCGTCCTCGAGGAGCCACACCATCTACAAAATCGCACACTGACATTAACAGGGCTTATATGGAAAACAGGCTTGTGGCAGACCACTCGAAATCTGGAGAACTTTTCAGCACTAATGGCAGCAATAATGATTTGAACTAAAACACCACCACCAAACACACAAACAACCCCACTAGCCCAGTTAAATCTCAGCCGCATTTGCTTTGTCCCAGCTCACAGCCACTAAGTCATTTGCAGTTTTTAACCTGGAATAAAGGTGGGTTGGGGGAGGAGAGGGGAGATTCATTTCTAATAATGACCATTTTTATCAAAATTAAATTAGGACCCAAGATATACACTTCTTCATGAATCCTTCATTTTTTAAAAAGATTTTATTTATTTATTTTTAGAAAGGGAAGGGAGGAAGAAAGAGAGAGAGAAACATCAATGTGTGGTTGCTGGGGGCCGTGGCCTGCAACCCAGGCATGTTCCCTGACTAGGAATCGAACCTGTGACACTTTGGTTCACAGCCCGCACTCAGTCCACTGAGCTACGCCAGCCAGGGCATGAATCCTTCATTTTAATACAGCAGGGAACTGATTCCACAGTCTCGTTTGCAAGCGCAGCTCAGCCGGACGGCCAGGCAGAGTGGAAAGCAGAGGGGCTGTGGGAGCCTCTGTACCAGCCAGTGCTTGCACTCAAAGGAGGCACTTCTGAGTCTCCTTATATTGCTAAGGCTTTCTCTTCATTGGAAGAAAGCGTTCCGCTGACGCTTCAAAATATTAACATGAATTAATGACCTAATGATAGGATTCAGTAATATATCAGAAAAGAGAAAATTGTGGGAGAGACCGGGACTAGATGTTTGTAAATATATGAAAAGATGTCTTATGAAAACCAAAACCCCAGACATTAGCACGTGGTGAGCAATCACATGTGAATAACGTGACTCTCATGAGAATCTGACTTTATGCCCGTTCGCCGAGTATGTGCGGGGCAGCTGGCGTCAGTGAGACAGGCTGCAGCCGGGCAGGCCAGGCCGCATCATTGCCCTACAGCGTTTAACTTGTGTTTTTCAGCCCCCCTTTGTGATGGAGAAGTGGGTTGTCGGGATAATGGAAAATCAGACTGTAGAATGTACTGTCACATATGAGGTAAGCTTGGGGCTGGGCGGGCTGGCGGGGCTGGTGGCTCTACCATCGGTTTCTCAATAGGGATTTATTTACTCCCTCAGAGCACTTAAAAGTTATTTCAACAACATGAATATAGGAAGATCAATATAATTACTCAAAGTGTTGGGAAGGAAAGAGAATAGGATACACTTGCCTGGCAGAGATTGAGGTCGTTTTCATTCATTCATCAGCTGATGACTGAGCACCTCCTATATGCCTCATAATGTGTTAGGCACTGGGAATCCCAGTGACCAAAACAGAGATGCTTAGAGTTGAAGTGTGAGGGTAGATCAGTGATTCTGCACAGGGACTGACTCAACTCATACTACCACCTAGGGGTGAGGGGGGTCTGTTATCAAAAACATATCCCATAGATTTTATATGGAAAATTACAAAAACTTACACTTTAAAAATATGCTATTAAAATTAAAATTCATATATTTAGCAAATACCTACTGACGAGGCCTGTTCTGTGATTACGATAGACTGAATCTATACTCTCATGAGGCCTGTATTCCAGTGGGGGTAGATAGCTAATAAACAGGCAACAAATAAGTAAGTAATGTCAGGGAGTGATAAGTGCTAACCAGAAAATAGTGAGCCTCCAGCATGAGATCTCATGACTGGGAAGGCCTCTCCTCTGAGGAGGAGGAAGCAGGGAACAGCAGAGGAAAGGCCAGGGCCAGCTCCTGAGCACAGAGGACAATGACAAAGCTAGAGAGGTGGGTGGAGCTGGAACAAGGAGCCTCGTAGCCAATGTGAGGATTTGGGATTTACTGGAAGTACCATGGGGAGTCAAGTGCTGAAAATCATCTGATTATGTTCTGAAAATTAGCACGACTTCGTGGCTGGTGGGACATACAGGGTAGAGAAACCTGGCAGGCATGGGCAGAGGGGAACAGTTACAGCCCAGAGTCTTGGCACTCATGGAGATAGTAGTATGCACCTATCATCAGTAGGACGTGTGTTTCATTCATTCATTTAAGAAACAGTAAGGATTGACCGTGAACTAGGCACCATAAGAGGAGCTTATATCTGTTTTATCTCATTGATCTTGTGTCAGTTTGGAAAGACAGGCAGCCTTATCTTCAATTGGCAGCTAGGGAAGACAGGCTGGGAGAGATGAAGGTAGCCCTGAGGTCTGGAGCAGTCAGTGTTATTGGTGGAGTCCACCCAGGTCCTCTGACTGTAAATACAGTTTCTCTTTTCTTCAGCTGTCCTGTCTGTTCCCTTCCCAGCAGCGAGGTGTAGGAAGTCGGCCTCAAATTGGACTGTGTCCACTGCTGCCACCTTCTGAGCCGTCGGGTCTTCTGAGTGGGTCTTCTGAGCCGCCAGGGTCTGGCTTCCCAGCATTAGAATCCAGACCCTGCCCAGTTCACCTCCCGGGGTGGCTGGATGCTAGAGCCAGTAGTGTGATGGCAGTCACGTATCCTCACCAGCCAGGTGCCAGCCTCTCAGGGGCAAGGCACCTGAGAATGAGCATTATTTGTCAAAGTGTTGCCTGTAGGACACAAAATCTAAAAAAGGAGGTTGATTGGTTTTGAGGAACTCGGAATCTAGACTCTTCTGGATGACCGGTCCACACCACCCAGGAGAAGCCCTCTGTTTACAAACTGGACAGTTACAACAGCCGGATTTCATCTCTGCCTCCTGTCTGGAGACACACCATACCGAATTCTTCTCTTGTCCTTCTCTCTCCCCTTCCTCTTCCTCCTCCTCAGACTCCATGACGACATGCCACTGGTGATTGTAACTGTCACTTCAGGACTTTTTGAACATATTTTCATAAGCTTACTGAATCCTGAGAGGCTCTTCACTCTGAGTTGTGGCACCTGGTGATTAGGGAGGTTTCGGGACAAAAAAGGAGTGTGTCTTGGTCTGCTGTCCTCTTCTTTTTGAAACCCAGTTCTCAACTCTCTTCCGTCTTACTTGGCGTCTGCTGCCCTGCCCTCTCAGTGGGGCAGTAGTGCCACCAGGCTACCCGCACCTACCCAGCTACTCTGATGAGCAGAGGAGTCTTGGGCAAAATGGAGGTCAGGTTTTTATTTATTCAACAAAGTATCAGTTTTCCAGTACTATAAACAGGAGAAATTGTTTTTCATTTCTTATTTAAAAGGCGGTAAGTTGAGCTTTGCCAAATATAATAAATTCTGGGAGAAGACAACCACCTTCTTAATGACTATAATCCACTAAGGAATAAAGTGCTATCATCTGAAATAAAGTGGTTAAAATTTGCCTTTTAATCAAATTACTGTATTTAGGCAAATTGTACAAATATGCCACCTAATGCACTTACAATAGTAGTGTTCTAAGGAGTTCCACTGAAGTGATGTGATAACCTGATTTTCTTTCCTTCCTGTTTTGTAAACATGTGTATATACCCTGTCGTGGGTTTCTCTACTTTTTTTACAGAGCGATGTTAAAACTCCAAAAAGCACTAAACATGTTCATTCGATCCAGTGGAATAGAACGAAACCTAAGGATGCAGTGAAAGTTGTCCAACTTGCCATTCAGACACTGTTCCCCAACTCAGAGGACAACCCCAGAAGCAGGTCAGACTCAAGTAAGTCACGTGTGTGCTGGACTAGATTCCAACACCTAGCTACCAAAGTCTCACACCAGGGACACGTGCCAGTCTGTGAGTAGATACAGCTTTCTAATATAATACGTCCCTCTTCTGTTTTTTGAATATTGGTTTTAAATGGTTAAATATTGGTTTTATAGGCTTAGGAGCATATTGTAATAAATTTTCAATAGTTAGATAACTATGATAAAAGATGAAAATCTATGGTTGATTATGTTATATTGGTACATAAAACGTACATGTCTACTTATACACATATACATATTTAGTTTTCAAAATCGTAGATAAAGATATTGATCTTTGATGTCCAGCAAACATTCCTAAGAAGCCACTGCTGTCACTGGGGCAACTTCCTGAGTCCTGAACACGTGGATACCTCAAAGCCCAGGAATGACACAAGGAGGGGGAAGAGAGGAAGGGAGGGAGGGAGGGGGAAAATAAAGGTCAGGGAGAACAGGAAAAGGAAAAACATGAAATGCATATGATGGATAGTGTTAATGGCAATTACGGATGGTATAAAGAAACAGTTTAGAAACAACTTGGAAAAAGGCCGGCTGACTTGATGGTAAATTGGTCATTGTTTGGTAGATTCAGGGAAGAGGTTCTGATCTTCAGCTTTGTAGGCCCAGACACTTGAACACAACCCACAGTCCGGTTCTGCAGGACTGTAACAAGCTGAAAAACACACAGGAGACGGATGCCTCAACCCCATGCAGTTCGGTTTTTACCATGAGAAATATACTGCAAACAAACCAGAAATCAATGTTTTCTCATCAGTGTGTTTTGTCCCAGTAAGAAAATACACCTGAGAAGCCGTATCACAGGGTTTTTGGTCGGCATGGAGACAAAGTACCCTGATGGCTAATGTCACTGAGTTATGAGACCCTACCTACATGTCCTCTACGATAAGGGCTGGCTTGCCAACCACACCAGATATTTTTAAATGTCCACCAGCCAGGAGGCCCAGAATCCTGGACAATACTTCAAATCCACCAACAAATTCTTTGACAGCATGCTGGACCTGCCTTCCTCTGTCAACACAATACTTGGCTATTTTCTTTCACGATAATCACAAGCAGATACTCTGACCACCATGATGGGGCCTGAGCTTTAGCCAGCCTTCTCAGCCACAAACACATCTTCAAACATCTCTTACAGCATGCTGTCTCTACACGTGATTAACCCATAGAGTAGGTAGTGACCCTCACTAGCTTCTCTACAGAAGGCCCTCTGTTTCTAAGTTCTTTCTTCTGCTAATTCAACAGTCTTGTGTTGCATGCTTACTATCATGCCTTTAAGGACTTCTTACTATAATAATTTTTCCTGCCAACACACAATACCTGCCAACTGCTTCCGAATTTTACATTGTACAAATCCCACCACTTGAGGCTCACCAAAGAGATACTTTATTAGTCCCAACTCCAGATTCCCTGGGGTAAGACTTATTGGTACTATTGTTTTCAAGCATCCTCCTCTGGACCAATTAACTGTGTCCAGAGGGGCAGGTAGTGGTGGGTGGTGAGGACATACTGTCCAAGATACTGTAACCATGTGGGTGGAGACATTCCCAAAAGCTAGCAATGGGTAGACATCTAACAGGTGTCCCCTACTTCTCTTAAATCTCAATCTTTTGGGAGAAAGCAAATTATGTCTCTAAGAGTGTACACAGGACTAGTCAGTGCTGTTCAATCTCCCAGCAGAGTGGCTTTGGGTAAACCTTTCCCTCTGATTATTAACTACAGAGGTTGAAGGGGCCTTGACTTCCCTTTGACTTACTCCAGTTTTAGCTAGTTTGCCTCCCTTCCTTCCCCTTTGTGTTTCTTTTTGCCATTTGATGTGGAAGCTCAGAAGACCACCTGGATCAGCTAGAATATATTTTTTCAGCTGCAAGTAGCAGGAAATCCCACTTCAACGGACTCCTTCCCAGTAGTACAAAGCGTGGTCCCAAGACCAGCAGCCTCGGGATCATGGGCACTTGTTAGAAATGCAAATTCTCAAGCTCACCCCAGACCTTACTGGGGGTAAGGACCAGCACTCCACATTTTAGTAACTGCCCCCCGCCAGGTGACTCCAAGCATTCTAAAGTTCTTAATCCATGAGTCTTAACATACTAAAGTGTATCTTCCATAACAAGAAGTTCAAAGGTAGGCTGGGGTCCAGGTGCAGTAAGATGAGCCAGCTCAACTACATTAAGGATGAGGAATAAACCTTTTCTTCTTTCCACTCTGCCATCCTTAATGTTGCCTTTGCCCTCATCCTAGTACCTCTCATGTTCTCAGTTATCACATAAAGATACAGCATGGCAATGCACAGAGGGAATAAGAGGTCCATCCTTTCCTTGTTCTCATGTTTAGGAATGAGAAAGACTTGCCTAGAAACCCCCAGCAGATTACCCCTCAGTTTACTTTGGCCAAAACCAAGCATCATGTCCATTCCCAGACATGACATTACTACATGTGGCTTGGACTAATCTTAGTCTGCCACTAGAGCCAGAATGTGGTCAGCTTTCCTGGACACACATGGCTCCATGCAGGGGGCTGAACACCGGACAAAATCAGGGTTCTGTTGGAAGCTCAAGGTCAGAGAAGTCAAGGTGAAAGGAGAAAGGCATTGTGGTGGATAAAGGCTGTGAGGAATGCCTGGACATAAAAGGTCACCTGTATCTGGACAGTCACTGCAGAGGTGTGTGTGAGTCACCTTGTGCAGAGCGGTGAGGGAGGCAACTTGCTGGCAGAGAGAAATGGGCATCCTCTGATCTCCTCCAGAACCTCCATCTGACGCGCAGGGTCCGAGGAGCTCAGGGAGGACCACCAGGAATTCAAGAATGTGGGCAACCTAGTTCAGGCCCTAGAGAAGACAGGAAACATCCTGAGAGTGAGAAACTTGCTTATTCATTGAAATACGTACCAAATGGTTGTTAATTGACCATTTTCTTTTACCTTAACTCCTTTCTGTTTACCATGAAGCTTCATTTTCCATGCAAAAAAATGTGTTTTTCTTATTCCTAATCCTCAGGAATCTCTCCTCTGGAGATATGAACTGCCTTTCTTCCAAACACTCGCTAGCTGTCTCAACTGTAGGAATCCAATTTCTTTTATCTGCATTTAGAGTTCTCGAGGCTTTAAAAGTGCTGGCTGGCAAAAATCCTTTTATTTACTAAATGTGCCCCTGCCATCCAAACATATTTAACCAGTGATTTCAGAAGTGGCAATATGGTGAAGTGGGAAGAAGATGGGGTTTAGAAGGATCTGGAATTACTACTGTGTGACCCTGGGCTAGTTACTTGTTTCCCAAACTTTTTTCTCCCTTATAGAATAAGATTATTAGTATTTACCTGAGAAGATTATTGAGAGGATTAAATGAGATAATATAAGTAAAGCATATGGAACAGGTCCAAACATATAGCATATACTCGGTAAGTTGTAAATGCCTTTTTAAATAAGTATTTATAGCCCTGGCTGGTGTGGCTCAGTGGACTGAGCATCCACCTGTGAATCAAAAGGTCACAGGTTCAATTCCCAGTCAGGGCATATGCCTGGGCTGCAGGCCAGGTCCTGAGTTGGGGGCGTGTGAGAGGCAACCAGTTGATGTTTCTCTTGCACTTCAATGTTTCCCTCCATCTCTTTCTCCCTCCCTTCCACTGTCTAAAATCAAAAATAAATAAATAAGCATTTATAATAATAAAAGTGATGTTCTTATACCTAACCTAGAATTTCTATGAATGGAAAAGCTTAGAGCATTCCAAACAGGCTTGAATCATCCAGAGACAGGCTTATGAATTAGGCGTGCAGCTTTGCAGCTTTGCTGTGGCTTAAGAGACGCTGATTTCCATTTCTTCTGCAGGTGCTGATTGCGAGTGGTTAGACACTCTGAGGATGTGGCAGATTGCATCCAACGCTTCTCTACAGCGTTCCCAGAGCAATCCTATCCTGGGGTCACAATTCTTCCCCTACTTCAACGACCAGGATTCCTATGCTTCTGCTGTGAGGCGGACCCAAGGGCCCATTAAGTATCAACAGATCACACCTATAAACCAATCCAGAAGCTCCTCTCCTACCCAGTATGGGCTGACCAAAAACCTCTCCTCTTTACATCTCAACTCCAGGGACAGTGGCTTTTCCAGTCGTGCTGCTGACAGTTCTTCAGAGAGGGCTCAGTCCTTAGGTAGAAGTGGGAACAAATACAGCCGCGGTAGTACATCACTCGGTTCATCTCCTAGAGGAAGGTACAGTGGAAAGAGTCAGCATTTCACTCCTTCCAGAGAGAGATATCCTGAAAAATTCTACAGAGTTAACCAGTCAGCACTCAATACACATCAATCATCTGCCTCGAAGCGAAGCCCAAATGACCACCATCGACCCCGGACCATACCAGGGATGCCTTTGCACCCTAACACTGACTCGGGAGCTAGCGAAGAAGAGAACAAAGCCAGTGAAGGAGGATGGACAAAAGTGGAGTACCGGAAGAAGCCCCAGAGGCGCTCTCCTGCCAAGACTAACAGAGAAAGAGCCAGAGGAAGCTACCGCGGGAGGAGAACCTTTTGATGAATTGAACTAGATGAGTTATCCTAAGCAAGCTTTAAAAAAAAAAAAAAAGAATGGACTTTGATAATATGATACCTTCGGATAGAACTAAAAAGACAACTTTCCCATTTTTAGACTTGGGGAGAACTTTCTAATTGAAACTATTGCCAAACTACAACTAAAATTATGGATGGTGGTTGACCAATAAGAGTAACTAGACTTAAATAATAACTGTACATATTTTTCCCCTGAAATAACACTTTTAGAGGAGGGAATAAGCCATCATATTACCCTAATGACTGCTGGTCTGGTTTTCAGGGCCTCAACTAGGGGGAGGTTAAGTGGGGCCTGCATCTTGGGTGCAAGATCTAAGGAAGCACCCAAAGCTCAGTAATCAGGAGAAATCATATGCTAATGTAATATTTAAATAAGTGAAAATTAATGCAAAAAATGTGACCAAAAATAATAAAAATCCTAGGTAAAGACAAAATCAATATTAATGATTTTTCTTTTTGTCTAAGGCTCTCAGATGTCTTGGCAAGGTGCTGTTACTGATCCCGTCTTTATTTCAAATTTTGATATTTTGTTCATCATGAATTTTTTGCATTAATTTTCTTTTTAAAGATATTGCATTAAAATAACATATATCTTAATTACTGAGGTGTTTGGTTTTAAGGGGGGGGGGTTGATGCCCCCCCGGCTAAATTTTGTGCCCAAGGCAAGTCCTCACTTGCCTCACCGTAGTCTTAACATTGCTGGTTAGTATTTATTTTAGTAATATATTTGGGTTTTTATTGTGGTCAGAGATGAACACATTTGGTTTGTCATTTTTAAGCAATAAAAAATGTTATCTCCTGGCTGGTGTGTCTCAGTTGGTTGGAATACTGTCCCATAGACCAAAGGGTCATGGGTTCGATTCCCAGTCAGGGCAGATACCCAGGTTGTGGGTACCATCCCTAGTTGGAGAGTGTATGAGAAGGCAAACAATACATGCTTCTCTCTCATATCAATGTTCATTTCTCTCTCCCCCCACCTTCCTCTCTCTCTGAAAACAATGAAAAAATGTCCTCAATGAGGTTTAATAAAAAGTGTTATTGAACTTAATGTGATTATGATGCATATCTCAATGCGTATCTCACTCATTAGTACTCATCAGAAATCAAGGATCCAAACTGCCTAGGAGATTTGTGGTTATTTCTTTTCCTAAGCAACCTGGGGCTTTTGAGTATTATTTTCTACATTTTACCAAAGAGGAGCAAAGAGGAAAAAGAATAACAACAGTCCATAAAGACCGTTGGGATATCAGAAAATCCAAAATCCAACACAGAGCAGGATAATAATGTCACAAGCTAAAAGCCAGAGAAATTTAAAATTCCCACATCCCTGTTCCAGCAAAACAGTAGGCACTACCCTAGCAGCAAGAAAGCACTAGGCAGCTGGGGGTGAAGAGGTGACCAGTGTGGATGCCGAGGAAACTGCCTGCCCTTTAGGGCGGGAATTGTGGGATCCAACCACAATTCAACTGTGAAATTCCTCATATTTTACAAACCAAAAGGCAGGGGGCATCAAACTTATTAAGTGTCAAATAAATAAATGTCACTTTCAATATGTTCTGAGATTCTGTTCAATGTTCACTCACCCTGAATATCGAGTGTCCCCTGCCTTGTGCAGGGTTCACGGTGCCCTGTAGGCATCCTGACGACACACTGGTAATTTTGTGGGGCTGAGTTCTCTTTTACTAGACACGAGTCAGAGTGGCTGCCCTGCTCTAACACGGTGCGGGGGCCTGGTGGGCAGAACTGGATTTGGGTAGCATTGAAGTCAAGGTTGTAGAAAATGACCTTCACTTACAAGGGAAGCTGAGATCTAAACGTCACGTCCACCACTCGATTTTATGTCTTACTGTTTGCCATCTGCATTTACAAGCAAAAGCAATGGGAAATGGTGAAACTAAAGAGTGAGGTGCTCTTCTCCATCTCGGATACCTTCCTGAGGCTTTAAGCTCCACCGTGATCCTTTCTCACTAAGCTTATAACAACCACAGTCTGTTTTTAATTATTTTCCCCTTGTCCTTTGTTTATATTTAAATATAAAGAAAAGTGTCCTAATACAAAGTATGCTATTTTAATGGCATGCTACTTCCAAACGCAATAAAATATTTTCTTTGTTTAGAATTTTGGTTAGTAGCTGTACATGGAATCTTAACTGAGTCACTATGAGAGGAACACAAAGTATGGCTTTAACTACTAAACAAAAATGTGAATTCTGGGGAATTATTTAAGACTAGTTGAAAGGGTTTTAAAAGGTGCTATGTAACCCTGGCTGGTGTGGCTCAGTGGATTGAGTGGTGGCCTGTGAACTGAAAGATCATTGGTTCGATTTTCCACCTAGGTTGCCAGCCAGGTCCCCAGTTGGGGGTGTGCAAGAGGCAACCAGTCAATACATCTCTCACACATCAACCTTTCTCTCCCTCTCTTTCTCCCTCCCTTCCCCTCCCTCTAAAAATAAATAAAATCTGTAATTGAAAAAAAAGGTGCTATGTAAATGATTGCTTGTGTCATGCTGTTTTTTTCTTTCTTGCTTTTTAGGGTTGGAGAAACCAAGCTGGTAGTAAAACAACGACCTCAGCCCTATTTAGTGTAGGAGCTCATCACAAAGACGTTACTCCAACAGTCCACAAAACTGACCGCTTTATAATAAATACCTCATGGGAAAACACTTGTCGGCATCTGTGCTCTCAGTCAAAACCAAAATAAGAACATCTAAAGTCTGCTTCTTGGTTGTAAAAAAAAATAACCATGACAGTTGGATGTTCTTCCTTTTTTTCCCCTAATGATGCTTATTCACCAAAAGTTGCTCGCCAGGTTGAAAGTCTAGAACAAAACAAGATTTCTTTTCCCATCCAACTAAATCAGTTGCCAACTAGAGAAACTCAAGAGGCTGAGGTAAATTATCCTCCTCTCCTAAATAAAGGGATATTTTAAGGAAGAAATTATAGTTGGAACAAATAAAGCAAGTATATCTTGGGTTAGTCATCTCTAAATGTGGGGATTTGGTGGACCCTAAATATGCTTCTGATCAACTCTGAAACCGCTAAATCCATATCGGTGGCTACCATAGAGGCATCATTTTTCCAGGCATAGCCCAGACAAAGTGGGATAATTTGCTCTTGCACAAAGTCACTGACTTAGCACTTCTATGCTCTAGAACTAACTAGCCTGAAGCCTTGGCCAGGTAGCTCAGTTAGTTAAAGTGTTATCCGACTACACCAGTGTTGTAGGTTTGATTCCCGGTCAGGGAACATACAAGAATCAACAGATGAATGTATAAATAAGTGGAACAACAAATTGATGTGTTGCTCCCCCTCTCTCTAAAAATAACAAAAAAAAAAGAATTAACCTGGATATTATGTAATTATTACATATAATCCCAAATATGTAAAGGAAAGCTGCAGTCTATTTACTAAGGATTACTTCAGACATAAATCAAACTGGCAATTGTTTTCAACCAATTCATTAATTTATTTCATAAAAATAAAAACCATACTGCCATGTTTAAAACTATTCCCAATAAAATTTGAACAGGATAATCTGACATGGGCAAAATCAGATAAAAATCAATGGCCACACACACAATAAAACTTTCAGTGGCACAAGTGATAATTGGTCAAATTTACTATGAACAAAAGCAAGTTGGATATATAAAAATCTTCATTGTAAAACTGAAACTGTAAAGAACTGATCTCATGAAGAAAATCAGTACAATAAAAGGTTTAATATGAAAATGAGAAAAAAATTATGTTGGGTAAAAAATTAGAAAATTAAATAGACACACTGACATTTTCACTTCATGAAATTCTTTCTTGACAAAAACATTTCTCAATAGTTACACAGTTCTGATAAAAAATGTTTTGTCCATAGACATAGAGTCAGAATGTCCTAAGGTCAAAGCAGCAAGATCCAAATGCCCAGTGCAAACCAGCAGGGTCAAAACACTTTGCTCACAGCTCAGGACATTCTGACTTAGTGCAACTGTTTGGGTTCCGAAGTACCAAGTATTTTTGGAAGCCTTGTAAGTGCCTTCTTTATAATTTACCATTTTGCCTCAACAAGTCGGTACAGCTACGGCATGCGTCTGAAACTCTGGCTCTCAGGAACTACTCGGTTTTAAGATGCCATGATTTAGCTTGTGCCAACTGGTTTGGGGTGCAGCATTATGAAATTTTTAATTATACACACTGTATTCAGGAGGCTTTAAAAATCTCTTGCCACACTGACTGTTGCAGCTCAGTGAGTTGGGTGTCATCCTGCAAACCGAAAGTTTGCCAGTTTGATTCCCCGTCAGGGCACGTGCCGGGTTGTGGGCCAGGTCCCTGGATGGGGGCATGTGAGAGGTAACTGATCAATATTTCTTCTCCCTCTCTTTCTCCCTCCCTTCCCCTCTCTCTAAAAATAAATAAATAAAATCTTTTAAAAAAAAAGCATAATCTCTTGCCATCATTGGGTTTGAGAAGCTGCAGTTAAGCCAAGATGCCTTGGGGAAGTCAGAGCATAAAACCTGGACCCAGCTCTACCTGCTATTACTAGATCTGGTTTATGAGATTGTCATAGTATAAAAAGTGCCAAGTTCATGGTCAAAATTGTCAAGGCTTTTTAGTGTTACAGGTACCAGTGACTTCTTATGCAACTGCCCTTTCCCTTTGAGTGATCAGCCGGCCAAATGTTACATGACCAAATCAAGAGAGTTAAACAGTGAAAACCTATGACCTCACAGTTCATTCAAAACTAAAATCAAGATGTACTCTTCATAACCAGTGCCATTTACACAACTGCCCCAAAGAATTTCCTTCCCTACACCCTAGATGAATCTCACTCAGCCCTAAAGGTTCAGCTGACACCCTGCTTCCCCACAGGTCTCCCCATGCAGTTCACAGTCCAGCCACTTTCTGCATTCTATGCTCCTCTTGGAGGCCTTTTGTCACATACTCCCTTGCACCATTACTTATCCCTTGCAATCCCCCACCCCTGAAAGTGCTCCGTGAGAATAGTGCAGTGATGTCCACAAAATTGATGATAAGGAAAATAAGACTAGGTCCCAAGAATGAATTCATGGCATGGCCAAAACACTGCAGTCCCTCCCAGGCCTGAAACGCATGTTTGTAAACCAGTTGGGAGGTGTGAAGCAATCCAAAGAGAGCACGAGTCTTTTAGAGGCAGTGGCAGGGTTACGAGTGGGTTTGGGGTGGTCAGCCTTGGAAGCCCAGAATAAAATGATCCACAAAGGAAACGGCTAGTTGTACTATCCACACCAGGTCTTCATGCAGGGCACCGTCATGGAGGCCCACAAGCAGGACAGTACTGTCCAGCAGAGCCCCTCCCAAAGTGACTTGAGAGCACCCCCAGGCAGAGAGACATGACCTATTGTGGAGATAGTCGTATGATCCTGCTCCTGTTGCGTTTTCTGCATCTCCGTTTGCCTCTCCCCACAGCAATCAAGCACCACACTGCAGCCCCACTGAATTAGCCACCAGGCATCTCTTATCTTCAAAACTTTCACTCCCTCCCTCCAGCTTTCCCCTCATTGTCTGGCGAAGTCACCCTTCAGCTCTCTGCTAATACATCACTACCGCCAGGAAACCCTCCCGGATCCCCACCAGGTCTGGGGCAGGCCCTTCCTTATGTGTTCACACAGAACCTTTCTGTTTCAATCCCATGTATCCCCCTTTGTTGGAATTGTCACAAAATCTGCTTGTCTGTATTCCTCACTTGACTCTCAGCTCTGTGAAGGTGGGACTGTGCCTGTCTCATTCCCTAGTGTATCTCAAACACGTAGTTGGTCTCAGTCTATTTGCTGAGTAAATGCATTAATGGATTAACTTATTTATCAGGCTAATGAGCTATCAAATCAGCTAAATTCTTGTTCTAATCTCATGCTCATTAAGTGACCTTAACAGCCATCTCTAATCTACTGGAGAGTTATATTTCTAGCATTGAAATAATGGCCTTTTTAAAATTTTATGCATCAATCTCTTGTGAGCTTTACAATGTGAGCTGGCCATTGAACACAACTCTAAGACACAGATTAAGATTTGGGGTTTATCCCTGAGAGCGGATCCTGGGTATACCAAGGTCCCCATGGAAAAGTCAGCCTGTTTTCCCCAAGGACGGCTTCTTGAGTCAGAGTAAACTCATTTTCCATTCTGAATTTCTATGCCTGGTACAGCACTACACATGCAGGCTCTCAATAAACACTTGTCGGGGGAATAAAAGCAAATGCAAACAGTATGTATGTTCAAGAAATTCACACACAGACATTGTCCTTGTAGGTATTTATAGAATCTCACTCCATCACTTTCCTCTCTGGAAGCCCAAAGTTCTGGATTTATTGTTGTTTTTTTTAAATGAATATGTGGGAGAGGAAAAGTAGTTTTTCCTCTCTTCTTCTAGGATCTGGGCAGAGACCTGACTCCCACCCCCATGATAAAAGACAGATTAACAGGAGAAAAACAAACAGAAGTTTGCTAACATATATACCTCGTTTACGCAAGGGAAATACCCAGGAAAAAGGAGTAACTCTCCAAAATGGCCCAAGCCATAGCCTTAAATACCATCTCAAACTGAAAACAAAAGCACATGTGGGGGATGGCGGTGGGGAACCCCTGCTGGGGGTGAGCAGGAAAAGCCCAGCAAACAAGGGCAAGGTCGTTAGGCAGATTTGAGTCATCGTCTTGTCCATTGATGAGAGTTTCTAGAGATTTGGTCATCCTTCTCCTCCTTTACATCTTTTATATCTCTTACAAACAGGTGCTTTTACTTGCTTTCAGAGCTCCCACTGTTGTCTTCAGTTTCTTAAAAATAATCAGCCTAAAATAATCCTTATGACCAAAAGGCGTAATTGGGGTAACAAATTCTGCTGCCCTTCAGATGTCGATTGTTTCTAACCCTAGTGTCCTCTCCAGTCCTGCTCTGACATGTCCAAAACTTAACTGAAGTTCTGACCCGGCTGTTTTCCCTTTCTGCACCCAGAACTCCAGGCACTCCTATGCCAGATGATGCCTGTTCTGGCTGTGACCGACCAGGGGAGGCTTAGTGTTGGTTCAAGGACAATTCAAGATTTGTCAGCTGGTTGTCACTGATTATCAAGATGACCAAACTGGCTCCTTTGCTATGTGTAAGCAATTTAATTTTGTGCCTAATTTTAATCTGCAGCGCACTGTGTTTGCATCTGCTGTGTTAAAGCATTCATTAGCATTTAAAGGGGGAGCTGATGGTATTGATCACTCTTATTAAAACCAAAAACAATCACGAGGCATTCTCTCCAACCGCTGAAGTCACAGCCAAAGTTTATGTACTCAAAACACCGGTTGAAAGCGAGTATGAGATATTACAGCAGAGATGTTAACGTGGCATCTGTTACAAGCATTTATGGCACCCTACTGCCAGTTTCCCAGATTATGAACTGCTTAAAGATAGAAAACTTATTTTTTTTCCTGAATTTCTACCACCTGGCACAGTGCCTGGAGCAAATAAGTTCTTAATATATTTTCTCATGAGTGAATAAATTAAGGATTGAAGATGAAACATCCAGTGCCTATTGTAAAAACATTTATATTTTTCTTATATTCATTGTAACAGCTATGTATTGCTATGTAACAAAACCGAATGGCTTAAAATAAGCATAAACATTTGTTATCTCATACCATTTCTACAGTTCAGGAATTCAGGGATGGCTTAGCTGACTGTTCCTGCCTTGGGTTTCTGATAAAGTGTCCATCAAGGTGTCCACTGGAGCTACGCTCATCTCAAGGCTTGACTGGCGCTGGAGGGTCTGCTTCCGACATAGTTCTCTGCCACGTGCTGGTTGATGGCAGGAGTCCTCATTTCTGCCTCATGCTGCTCTTTCCACATGTTTCAGTATCCTCAGGACGTGGTGGCCAGATTCCCCCAGAGTGATCTGAGAGGATAAAGTGAGAGCCACAATGTTCTTTATGACCTAGCCTCAGGAGTCACACACAGTCACTTCTGTAAATCCTACTGTCTGCACAGCTCAGCCCTAGGCAATATGGGAGAGGGTGAATACCAGGAGGCCAGAATTACTGGGGGGAGGGTTGATTCTCCACAGACACCTTAGAATCCTGCGTTCCCTAATTGTAATTTGATGTCTTCTTTCCTGAACTTTATTTTCTGCTTATAAATATGTATAAGTATTTTCTGCTTATTTTACATTTCCCACAATTTAAATTTTGAACTTGAGCACACTTCAATTGAGTGTTTGAGCTAGAAAGCATCTTAAAAAAATTCAAAGATTTTATTTATTTATTTTTTCAGACAGGGGAAGGGAGGGAGAAAAGGGGGTAGAGAAATATCAGTCAGTTGCCCCTCACACGCCCCCAACCGCGGGCCTGGCCCACAACCCACGCGTGGTGTGCCCTGACAGGAAATTGAACCAGCACCCTTTCAATTCACAGATAGGTGCTCACTCCACTGAGCCAGAGCAGCCAGGTCCAGAAGACACCTTAAAGACTGTCTCCAGAAGTTTAATGTCTTCACTTTACAGTTGAAAAAAACAAAATCTGTAGTAGAGAAGTACCTGTCCAGCTACCCAGTGGGTTACAGGAAAAAGCGGTGCTGAAGGCCACTCAGTCCTCCCTTACACTGTTCTCCTGGGAGCCCTACGCTTTGTGAAATGTTTAATGACATGTGAACTTGGCATTCATGAGGTCTGGTAGCTCCAAGTTAATACTCATTTTATGTTGCTACAGTTGAGCCTTCCTGGATCTCCATGGAGACTGGGGGAGTCTTTGTGGATGAGGTGTGACTGAATGCGTCTAAAAACAAAACATTAAGGCAATTGCATCTGTTCTTTCTTTCATCAGGACTGTGTTGGTTTCCTCTGGATTTTGTGGTGCTTTCATGAGAGCATTTGCTTTATGGAATAAGTATTTCAAACAAAGTTGTCTGTAAAGCACATTTTAATGCTCAGTTTGGGCAAGCAAACACCTACTGAGCTCCTACCGTGTGTTAGGCACTGGCCCTGCAGTCCCTCTGATTTCCATTGTTAATTCAGAAACAAGTCTCAGAGGTGGGGGGAATTCTTTTCCTATAGAGTAAATTAGAAACTTGGAAAGAAAGAGATAGAAACATAAAATGGAAAATCGTTTGTTGTGTGGGACAGAAATAATTCTTTCCCTACTCCTTTGCCAGCTTTTTGGTCCCCTCTGCACACCAACCCAGTCCCTGCCTTTCTTCCCATGGGATACATTTCATTCCTGCCTGGGCCACCTGAGGCTCTGAACCAGAAGTTCTCGTGACTTAGCTTACCCAATTATTCTTTGACTTTCTCTAAAAAAGAGTCAAGCATTCATTAGTTCCTGTATTTAATATGACATACTCAGTAATGATCTTTCCTTAAATGTGAACCATGATAGGAAACCACAGTCTTAATTTGTCAGAGAATCACAATGAACGCTCTAAAAATGGGAGCTCCACCTCCGTGTGATTAATTTTCAGAGATCCCACACTTCTTGCTACTACAGATGAAGCTCCGAGGGGACTGAAAAAGGAAATTGCAACGCCTGCTTGCTTTACTGAAGCTTCACTCTAAGGAACAGAGTCCCGTTCTGGCTAGCTCAAACGTTTATTGTGATGTAATATGACACGTGTCATGGGAGAAATGATTACGGTCAGAGTTAACATTTGTTCAGCAATCACTACGTGCCAAGCCCAGCTCTAAGCCCCTCCCTCACTTAATCTCCACAATCAACCCTTTGAGGTAGATTCTATTGTTATCTCCATTTTACAGTTAAGGAAACTGAGGCAGCGAGAGGTTGGTTATTTGCCCACGGAAATACCAGGAATGGCACTGTAACCGGGAAGAACCTCACAAAGGCTGGTGCTGGAGGCGGCTCAGAAGTCAGGGTCGGCCTAAAGGCCTGGGCAGGGCTGCTGGATACTCGCCCCCATGCTCTATCATTAATGTGACGCAGCTACGCCCGCCTGGCTGCAGCTTCTCCGGCCACCCACGCCCGGGGTTTGCTGCTCTCCCGCGTCTCAGCCTGCACCAGCAGAGCTTCTTGTCTGTGACGCCACCTCAGGACTTTCAGCTGCAGCCCCTGCTGCAGGAAACTGGTAAATTCCTTCCATGTTTCTTGTGTCAAAGTCTCCGAAGAGAGAGCATTTACTTAGCCCAGCTCCTAGTTTTGAAGCCGATCAGAGAAGTCACAGGTTGCCCAGCAGACCCCAGGCTGGGTAGGTGCCCCCCGCACCGGTCCTGTGGCCTGTGCCGAGAGGAGCGTGAAAGACAGCATGCGATACAAAGCGGGGCCAGCAAGGCTACAAAGGTGCGCGGCTGCGATGCTTTCTCCAAGAACAGGCTAAAGCCATAGTTTTCCAGCATGTTTTTATCCTCTAATATCTGATCTACACTGTTTTCTAGAAGAGCATAATTAAACAGATCTGCTGAATTTAATAATTTTTAATGTAATAAATATTTTTATGTGGCATTTATAAGAACTGTACCAAGAAAAGTATACCGATAAAAATGTCTGCTTTTTTAAAAATATTGGATTGAGAGTAGGAAACCTAAACTCTTCCTGTGTTTCTTATTTACTATCACGTTCCTAACAACATGGGATGTGGGCTTTTATCCCCACACCAAGCAATTCCAGCTTGTTGTCCTACAATTTAACTGGATTCTGACACTGTCTGCCTGGAAACAGCCTCGGATCCCACAGGTTAAGTAAGGGCTCAGTCCCACAAGACTGCCACCCAGGCCACCAACACCCCATGCCAATTCCAAGTTCAGGTTGTTACCTCACCTGTGCTTCTGACTAATCAGCTACAAGTTGGAGGTTCCCATGACTCCCTCCTCAGGTTCAAAATATTTGCTAGAGCAGCTTCCAGAACTCAGGAAGCAGTTCATTTACTGTTTACCAGTCTATTATAAAACGATATGATAAAGAATGCAGATGGCATGCAGAAGGAAGAGATGCGTGGGACATGGTACGAGCAGAGCTTCCACGCCTTCCCCAGACACATCACTCTCCCAGCTCTTCCACAAGTTCACGGACTGGGAAGTTCTCCAAACCCTGCACTACTGGGGTTTTATGGAGACTTGATCACAAAAGCTTGATCAATTATTAACTCATTTCCAGCCCCTCTTCCTTCTCTGGAGAATGGGGGTGGGGGAGGGCTGAAAGTTCCAAGCTTCTAATCATGCCTTGGTTTTTCCTGTAACCAACCCCCAATCTAGGAGCCGACCAAGGGTTACCTCATTGAAACAAAAGACATTCCTATCACCCAGTAAATCCCAAGGGATGTAGGAGGCTGGCCTCAGGAACCAAAGTCAAAGACCAAATATTAGAACAAAAGATGTTCCTAGGTACTCATCGCTTAGGAAATTACAAGGGTTTTAGGAGCTCTGTGCCAAGAACTGGGGACAAAGACCAGCATACAATTTTTCTGCAGCTTCACCAATTGAATAGCTTCACATACCAAAGTGTAATCAATCTTAGCCAATATTTAATCAAGCACCTACTATGAGTAACATCAAGGACAACTTAAAAGTAGGAATAGAGTTTGTAGAATTTGAGGGCTAGGAAAGACTTAGGAATCACTCAGTGTTCCCCAAACTGGGGTCAGATATATTCTAAAAGTCACACATTTTTAAGAATTTTTTTTTAAGTTTTGTGTTTGTATTCCAATAATAATCAAAAACAAATATGGGTCTATTGGATCATTTGTATGGCCACCTCAAACCTATGCAATTTCAGTGTGTGAGTCTGTTTTTGTTGATGCTAAACAGCATCAACATGAATTTTGATGGGCTAGTGATGAAAGAGGAAAACTTAGTAATACACATTGCATAAGCTCAGAACAAGTCTTCCCACAATGTGCTACCCTGGCATATAGATTATTTTAAGTTAAAGACAATTGAGACCCAAAAAAAACAAGAAGAGCTTTTCACCTCCCCCTTAATGATCTAAAAGAATACAGATAGAGGGCCTGTTCCAGGAAGAAGAGCTATCACCAGAGATGCTACAAAATAATGCGGGTTAGGTGTGACTCAGTGGGAACTCAGCAGGACTTAGAGGCCTAAGTCATTTCTGTGTGGTTGTCTCTGCATGGCCCAGCAAACATTTGTTGACCAAGCACATGTTTTTCCACCTTCATGTGAATTTTCTTCCTCCCCTGTGAAGTCCCGCACTGCCACCCTCTTCCTTAGTTCAGAATAGCATATAAGCCCAAATGGCCTGACTCTTTGTGGGCCCCCATATTGTTTTTTCTGCATAACCCAAAGGCATTTTTTATTGCTTTTTAAAGAGAAAGGAAAGGAGAAATAGAGAGATAGAGATATCAATATGGAAGAGAAACATCAATTGATTGCCTCTGGTACATGCCCTGACTTGGTGTGGGAGGGATTCAACCCACAACCTAGACCAGGGATGGAACCCACAGCCTTTTTGTCTACGAGATGATGCTCCAACCAACTGAGCCACACCAGCCAGGGTGACCCCATATTCTTATAAAGCCCTGTACGTATGAAATTACATTTGGTTTTTCTTTTATTAATCTGTCTCATGTCAATTTACTTCTTAGACCAGCATGAAGAACCTAGAAAGGTAGAGGAGAAAATATTCCTTCTTAACAGTATAGTTGGTGTAGTTGGCAGAAGCAACTTTAATGGCCAGACCCCCTTGCCCAGAAAAGGCTGCTGTAGCTGAGAGATCCTGGGACCTCTGACCTGGATCTCTGTCTGTGGGTCTCGGAGAAACAAAAGGGGTGAGTTCTTCTCTCTTTCTAAATTTAGATTAGCAGGAGAAAATATTTATGGAACTATTTCCTTGGGCTTAGTCAAATTTGATTTTCTCCTGTTAATTTGTTTTCAATCAATTTAGTTGTAGACCACAGCTGGAAAACTTACGAGGACAGAGGAAATTTTTTTCCCTCCCCAACAACATGAACTGTATTTATGCCAAAACTCAGTGCATGGAGTGATTTGGTTTCCCAGTAGTCTGAACAGAGGAAAAGGTGACAGAATTGAGTGAGCGAAGGCACTATATCCATGATGAGAACAGAAACTTGACTTCAAAAAAATCATTTTTCTTTTTTTTAACGAATTTATTTATTTATTTTTAAAGATTTATTTATTTATTTATTTTTAGAGAGGGATGGGAGGGAGAAAGAGAGAGAGAAACATCAATGTGCTGTTGCTGGGGGCCATGGCCTGCAATCCAGGCATGTGCCCTGGCTGGGAATCAAATCTGTGATGCTTTGGTTTGCAGCCCACACTCAGTCCACTGAAAACATCATTTTTCATAACCAATTAATCTTCTCAAGTTTGATTGTTTTAAATATATAATTTGTAAATATGTTTCAGTTGTATAGTTGAATGGCAATTTTAAGGTAAGGGGCTTATGCTTTTTTAGGTGGTTGTGTTTATTTTAAAGTAACATTATAAACAAACTAATCCAGTAATTCTGGCAGAACTTAATTTTTTTCCTTTAAAAGGATAGTGTACATTACTCAAATTTGAAGACTACTGATTTAGGTCAGCCCTGCTAATTTTCAGGGGGCAGGCACAAGAAGACCCTGAAATATAAAGAAATCTGTGAGCTACTTAAGACAGGAATGGTGACTTATTCATTCCATGTTCCAGGAATTTAGGTCCTCAGTTAACTGTTATTAAAGTCAAGTGCCCAGGACCACAGCGAGCTGCTGACAGAGCCAACGCTGGCTTTGTACACCTGTCTTCATTCCCGACCCCACCCTGGGGGGCTTGCCAGTCCTTGCATATCTGAACCACCTGACTGTGACTTTCTGACTTTTTTTTAGTTGAAATATATTTGACATATAACATTGTAAATTTCAGGTGTACAACATGTTGGTTTAATACATTTATTTATTATAATTGCCACTGTAACGGTAATTAGCACCTTTATCATGTCATATAATTATCATTTCTTTTTAATGGTTGGAATAATTAAGATCTAGTCCCTTGGCAAGTTTGATTATAATATAATGTTGTTGTCTATAGTCACTATACCAGGTATTAGATCTGTAGGCCTTATTTACCACTTACTGCAAACTTTCTCCCCTATATGACATCTCTCCTTTAGCCCCTGGAACCACTTTCTTACTGTTTGTTTTGGTTTTCAGGTCTGTACTCAATCCACTGAGCTACACCAGCCAGGGCTACTGTTTGTTTTTATGAGTGTGACTTTTTTAGATTCCACATGTAAGTGATATCATATAGCATTTGTATTTCTCTGTCTGACTTACCTCACTTAACATAATGTCCTCAAGTTCCCTCTATATTGCCTCAAATAGCACTATTTCCTTCTTTCTTATGGCTGCATATTATTCCATGTATCTACATACATCTTCTTTATCCATTTGTCCATTGGCAGGCACTTACACTATTTCCATATCTTTGCTATTGTGAATAATGCTGTAATAAATATGGGAGGGATATACCTCTTCAGTATTCTGTTTTCATTTCCTTTGGGTTTACACCCAAAAGTAGAATTGGTTGATTTTTTTAATTAATTGTTTTAGGAACCTCTGTTAGCAGAGGTAGCTAGATATTAATAAAGGAAGGGAGCAAAGGGAATCAGACATTATTAAGCATAATATAATAAAACTGGGGAGCATAAGCTTGTTTGACCAGGAAGTTACAGCTTCACACACTCCCCAGGAGGTAGTAGCATTGCCCCCCCCCCCCACACACACAGTGAGAGCCCACCCTCCAGTACTGGATTGTTGAGGGAGCCAGCAAATGTGCGTCTATGAGACATGCAAACAAGGAGGCAAAACAGCGACCAGAGAAGCTTGTCCATCCAGCCTGGGTCAGGGATGGTTTGGTCAGGGGGTGGACCCATCAGAAGCCTGTGAAAGCTTGGGAAGTCCATTGGTTATTTTGAAAAAACACCTGGTCTGTTCCAAGCCCAATATAACTCAACTTAACAAATAAGCCGTCTCTCTCTCTCACTCATTCACAGAGGCATACACACTGGCCCTATCTGTGCAAAAGTTCTCTCCCTAGCGACCATGCAGGTCTAGCAACCTTGCGGACTCCAAAAGCAGCCTCCCGGTGGGAGTCTGGGCACAGTAGCACCGGGAAAACAGCACCTAGTTACCTAGATTGGGACTGGGACCTCCTTGCAGCTGCCTGCGGGCTCCAAAGGACTAAGCTTTAACATGAACTAGAAACTGTGAACACTGGCCTTTGTTTTGGCCTTGCTGAAGACATGGTTGGACTTTCTCTAAGGTGGGATGGACAGAGGTGGGACACAGGGGCAGCCTTCTCTTTCCAACCAAATAAATCTTGTCACACCACAACCTCCACGTGTGGGTTTGTGAAATGCTTTTGTCTGTGAAATGCTTTTCTCACAATCCCGTGAAAGAGCCCCACTTTCCACCAGCAACACAGCCCATTTGCTTTCTGTGGTTTTCCAACTTTTCCCACCTTTCTTCTGTCCCATTACTGTTCCCCCCAATTTACTGTAGCTCCCTCCTATTGTTACAGGGTGCAGCCAAGAGGGGGGACCCCAAATAGGCATTTGAAATGGGGTCCAGAACTCAAGGTGTCCAGGAGATTTTAAGATGTCTCCACCCCTTCCCCCACAGGTGTGAGTTGGGGGAAGGGGCACACAGAGCAAGAACATGCAGGGCAGCTTTGCAGCTAATCCATGGCATGGTCATTTAACATACCTTATAGCCTTTGGCTGGTCATTTATATATGCTAAATAGCTATGGCCATGCTCTAGGACAGGGGATGGAAAGGGACCTCCCCCCAAGATGTGGCTGGGGGGCAGGTCCCCCGAGTTACAGCACCTACGTGGGAGCTCGGAGAAGATTGGTTCCATGACATGGGGTCATACCTGCCCAGACCCACGATGGCATCCAGAAAAGCTGGAGAAGACAGCAGATTGAGGGCAGGTGTGCCCGAGTGTAGGAGGAGTCAGAAATGGGGCTGCAGAGGAAGATTGGCGCGGGGGATTTAAATTCAGACACGACAGCCATTGGAGAGAGAACCACGCGGCTTTGGCAGAGTGGGGACTCTCCCTTCCCACAGCTTTGTAGGGGGAGAAGCATGCGGTTTTGGCTGAGTGGGGTCTCCCGTGGCCCTGGGAGAGAGGACTATGTGCCTTTGCCAGAGTGGGAACCCCCACAGCTTTAGAAGGGGGAACCACCACCTGGATTTAGCAGAGATCCTGGTGACTCAGCTGAGGGTGCCGGGAGCCCAGGGAGGTCTCCCAGTCGAGATGGAGTGCTAACTGGGAATAACCAGAGGACTGCCTGAGCCATGGACTTCTATTTCCTTTCCTGAGATACCTGAGATACGGTACTCTGGACTGGGCAAAGGGCGAAGGAAGGAAGGACTGTGTCTGTTTGTGTTTTATGGGACTTTAGGATTTTTTGATAAAGACATTAGGTCACTACTTTACGTTCGTATAGCATCAAATAAACACTTCCTTTCCTTTTCATGAATCTCTGGCATTGAGAGACGTCTTTCTTCTGGCGGTGGACATAATGGACCTGGGGGCTTCTTTCAGTAATAGTATATTGTCCCAGGCCCCCCCCTTGTTTGTTCTGTAACACTATTCTTAGTCACAAATGTAAACCAAGCAATACATATAACTACGATTTAACTGTAGCTTATTATGTACTCAGTGCTTCATCAGCATTACCTGGTGTAAGGCTGAATTCAACTCCTCAGACCTTGAGTTGTCCTCAGTTTTGTTTTGTTTGCCATTGTGTTTCCCATGCCTTTGTCTGGTTGAAGAAGTTTCTTCAGCTAGGCAGTCTTTCAGGATGAATGGCTCCTGAGTGTTCCCGAAGGGTGTCGCTTTCAACCCAAATCAGGTTATTGTGTCTATTTACAGGGTTCATGAATTGATGACATTTGTATAGTCATTATCTTGAGAGCTTTCTGTTATCCTTAGAGAGAGGCAGTTCATTGCACTCGAGATAAGGCTGTGGCTGGGGTCTCAACAAAAGACAGTTTACATGCAAGTGGAAACTTTTGTATTTTGGAGTGCCGTGCTGTGAGCTACTTTCCTTAGCCAGGTTCCTTGAAAGAAAACACCCCTCTCTTCTCTCAGTCGATCATTTTTATGTCGGCCTTACCCGTTTCTCAATCACAGATAAGGAAAGTGCTCTGCCTTCATGCAGCATCTGACGACCACGCCACCCATGCCAAGGCCCCACAACTGGGAGTCGCCCCTGTGGTGGGCACAGGTGTTAGAAGCATCCAGAGTGCAGTCCCACTAGAACACAGAAGAACTTAAGTTTAGCCCTTAATTCAGATCATTCCAGCCCCATTCCCAATACTGTCATTGCAGGACTGATTCTAATCATGGCAACAGAAAAAACATTACAGCTGATGGAAAAGTTTTCCTTGACCATCATAGGATCCCTGGGTTGGGAAATGACACTGACAAAGACAGATAAACAGGAGAAAAGCATACAATTTATAATAATGAAAAAAATTCCCTCTTTAATTTTATGCATGTCTTAAAAGAGAATTTCTGAGAAAAAAAATCCCCTTTGCCAATTGCTCTATCCTATGGGATGGGTATCTCAAATTTTTGTTAACAAGTTATTTACTAAATAAAGTCTAGGCTTTTCTAAAAGATATATTTGGCCCTGGCTGGTGTGGCTCAGTGGATTGAGCGCTGGCCTGAAAACCAAAGGTTTGCTGGTTCAATTCCCAGTTAGGGCATATACCTGGGTTGCAGGCCAGGTCCCAGGTAGGGGGTGCATGAAAAGCAACCACACATTGATGTTCCTCTCCCTCTCTTTCTCCCTCACTTCCCCTCTCTAAAAATAAATAAATAAATAGATAAATCTTTTAAAAATAATTTTTTAAAAAAAGATATATTTGTTCTGCAGCTCCCCAGCATAGATGTTATATCAAGATTTTTTAAAAGTAACATTAATCCTGAGACAGGCTAGTAAGCCAGGACAAGTGTAATAGGAAAACACATAGTTAAATAAGCAGCTTGCAGCCATCTAGTAAATCCTGTTCTCTCTAAACCAAGGACATCTCCCCAACCAGAGGGTAAATAGCTTAAATCACCCAATTCATGGAGATAGATAGCAGAAATCCATTTAGTGCCATTTGCCAACCACACCCAAGGACAGGTAAAGTTAAGGGAATAAATCTCATTTTAGTACAGCAGCATAAAGCTGATGAATATTCTACGGAGAACCGCCCCAGGATCTCCCCTAAGTCCCTAGCCTTTAAAAACCCTTGAAACAAAGGCCCCAGCAAGCCCTCTCCTTCCCCAGAGTGGACCACACTTTCCCTTCTGCTCTTCTCCCCCCAAGGGCACGTGCATCTCCTAAACTCTAAGGGACCTTATGAGACTTGCCATGGGAGAGCAATGGGGAGTGGCAGTTCCTTCTGGGCTAACCCCCTGACCCTGTCCCCAAAACCCCTTTTCTCTGACTTTCCAGAGAGCCAAAACAGCCCCACCTAGGCTCTCCTGTTGCTTCTTCTATCCCTAAGCCCTTCCTTGTTTCGATGTCCTCAGCTTTAATACAAGTCCTCTGAAACTCCCCTGGACCCCCTGCTGTGAAGTCTTTCCTGCACAAAGTCAAGAACCCACACACGACCTGCCAGCTTGAGGCTGACCAGTTCAGGGCCAGGTCCCCTTTCAAGTAACAAGTTTACTTTTATTTTTTTATTATTATTTTTAAAGATTTTATTTATTTATTTTTAGAGAGGGAAGGGGGGAGGGAGAGAGAGAGAAAGAGAAACATATCAGTGTGTGTGGTTGCTGGGGGCCATGGCCTGCAGCCCAGGCATGTGCCCTGACTGGGAATCAAACCTGCGATGCTTTGGTTCCCAGCCCATGCTCAATCCACTGAGCTACGCCAGCCAGGGCACAAGTTTACTTTTAAAACAATTAAGAACACAAAAACATCCCTGGTTAGTGTGGGTCAGTGGATTGAATGCCTGCTTGTGAACCAGGGGGTTGCTGGTTGCAGGCCAGGTCCCCAGCAGGGAGCATGGGAAAGGCAACCCCACACTGATGCTTTTCTCCCTCTCTCTCTCTACCTTCCCCTCTCTCTAAGAAATAAATAGATAAAATCATTTATCCTTTTTTAAAGAATTTATTTATTTATTTTTAGACCCACACTGAAAGTTCTGGTTCACTCACCAAAGTAAACAGAACTGAGAAGATTAAAACCCAACAAAATAAAGATGTCTAATGTTTAAAAGGTCATTCTGCAGATAATTACTCTTCTCCTTACTGAAGGGTAGATGAAGGTGCCACCCGCAAATACACCTCTTTGGTACAAGGATTACTTTGAGCTAATTATTGGTAAGAAACTGCAGATGCAGGAGAAGCTCTGAAAACAGAATAGAAATTACCATTGTGTAAGGGAAATCTACATTTACAAAGGAAATTTACATTAGAAAGGGGGCTGTCCCCGGAAGACAGTTGTTCCCAGGTGATTTTTCCACCTGAGGGACTTACTGCAACCTTTGTTTACCAAACATCCCTCTTCCCAACCTGCTCTGAATCGCTGCGCCCTTTGAAGTGCCAGTACCTCTCCAGGTCCTTAGCTCAGAATGGCATATAAATGTCACTCTCCCTGCCGCCTTTGGGTTTCATGTTTTTTTTGTGGGTTACAATGTAAGTAATTAAAATTGTTTTATTTTTCTCATGTTAGTCTGAGATGACTAAAATAACTCCACAAATAAGAGTGGGGGGTAGGGGGAGAGGTTAAGGGGTGAGCAAAAGGGGAAAAGGACTCATGGACACAGACAGCAGTGTGGTGATTGCAGGGGGGGGCGCGGGCACAGGGGGGAGGTGTATAAAGGGGACTAAGTGGTAATGGGAAAAAATACAATACAAAAAATAAAATGCCAGATATCAGATACCAGGCCCTAAAAAAAAAGGGTGAGATAAATATCTTTAAAAGATGAAAAGATATATATGTAAACTACTCAGACCTGGTGCCTGCCATGGGCTCAATACATCATAACCTTTATCACTGTTGCTGTTAGCATCTTAGTCACTCTTACAACTGAGACTCACATGGCCAGGCCTGCCATAGGCACGGGGCAGCTTTTGCCCGGGTGGGCAGTGACACTCTCCTTTCAGTCTGTTCATTCATCCTTTTGTTCAAGTCCTTCTCGCAGGCCTTTTCTTTCTTCTGTTTGTATATTGCTTATACTGCTTTAAGATACTGTGTTAGTAGTAAATTCATTTGTTAATTTCTTAAAATCTTATCATGTAGTCAACTTCTAACCCCCGCTCCCCCTCTCCCCCCGCCCCGCCTGTCCCAAATAAATATACCTGTTGTCTCCAGGCCCTGGGTGTTTTAAAAAGGTTGTGTGTCAGGGTCTTGGTTGTACAAGAGTTTGTAGTTTCCTAAACACTAAATACTATGGTGGCTTGGTAAATTAAATACAATCCTGTAGATTTTTGGTAGATCCCCAAGATTCCAATCTGATATTATGACATTAAAAACTACAGTTAAAACAAACAAACAAAAACACTGTCTGTGTTGAAAACAAAGTCTGGAAAAAATGCAGTGAAACATTAATTTTATCTCTGGGTGGTGGGATCCAGGCACTTTGTCTTTTCTGCTGTTTATTCAAAATTTGAAGGTAAATTACCTGTATCTCATTTTAGTTAGCTGAAAATGTACTTATTAAATATTATAGTCTAATATCTGTAGATAAATCTACCAGAGAGCACTTTCCATCTCCTCTGCCCGGTGGGTTCTGTTCAGCTCTCACCTGGCTCTGAAGGAACGACACCAGTGATCCCTGATGTGCCCCGTGTGCTGCTGCACCCCCACTGCCAGCCAGGCGTTTTCAAGGGACAGCCGACCACCCTTGGCGCCAATAGACGCCACGCCACTGAAAAGTTCTCGGAGCTCTTGTTCTGTCGGATGTGAGCTGACAGTTTCACCTTTGGGACTGAGATATCCCCAAATTTTCCTCCATCACTTAGGAGCTGTGCCATGTTAGACACACATTCCCCATCTGGAAAATGGGTGCAAGTGTCATTGATGGAAATTGGGTTCTTCACGGGATGGCAAAGAAAGTATTTCAAGGACCCACATGTGGGAGGTGTGGTATGGCAAGATGGTTTACTTGGGTGGAAATAGAAGATGCCTCCTTGGTTTCCAATGTCCTATTATCTGTCTGTCCTGCTGTGGAAAAAGTCTGGCTGTGTCCTCAGCAAGGCCAAAACAAAAGCTAAGGTCCAGAGTTTCTGATTCATACTAAAGCTCAGGCCTTCGGAGCCCACACCACCTGCCATGGGCCCCAGAGCTGCTGGACGCACGTGGTCACGGTCCGTGCAGCCAGGTGAGAGAGATCGGGCAAGCAGTGGGGTGAGTGTGCTGCCACCGAGGGGATGCGCGAGAGGAGAGGGAGAGTTTATTTGTTCCCCTGGGATTATATGGGCTTGGGTTTGGGACAGACCAGATGCTTTTCAAAGTAACCAATGATCTTCCCAAGCTTTTGAAGGTTTTTTGATAGGTTCATCCCCTAGTTAGACTGACAGGTCTCTGTGGTCAGACAGCACCGCCTGTAACCTCCAAAATATCCCATACCAGTGGTGGTGAGGGGAGGAGTGTTAGCTAATCCCCTTGGCAGAGCGATCCTATGATCCTCTGGGGTGTGAAGCTGTAGTGTCCCCGTGAAGCAAACAGGCTTATGCTCTCTAGTTTATTAAGCTCAATGTTTAATTCCATTTGCTCCCATTAATTATTAATAATTAGCTCCCTACCTGTGATAACATAAGGATCCTGACTTCACGGGAGATTTATGAGTATTAGAGATGAGAATAAAACTTCAAACCAAGTGCCTGGCAAGAGCAGCACTGAACACATGGTAGCCATTCTTGTAATTCCTCTCTGTACGTGCAACGGCCCTTTCCACCACCTCCTAAGCGTGAGCATCTTTGAAAGGAAGGGCCTCCTGCACACGGCCAGCCTTGCCAGCGAACAGGAACCAGCTGCACTCCTTTGGTGTTGAAATGATGAAGATGCATGCACCTCTTCAGATACTACTGTTTTACAGACACCCAGAAACACAGATATCTCAAATCTGTATTTAGTTCAGCTGCTTAGAGTGATTTAGCAGCTGTTAAAATGACTACCAAATCATAAATGTTACTGCTAATCCCTAAATAATTTAGTGTTTGTCCTGCTTATGCTTCCAATTTATTAACCACCTGTATTCTTCAAGAGCTGCTTCCTCTGTAAATAATTAAGTTGATAAAATACCTCTCGAACAGTGTTGATTTTCAGATTTCTCAAGACCTCTGAATCTTTTTGAAAGAAGATTCTAAGTCTCTGCCTCTAAAACTCTTTAGCCTAAAAAGCGCAGTCTCTCAAAGCAGACTGCCTCAGCTCAGATTGTAGCCCACCATTTCAAACTCCGTGACAAGTTACTTAACCCCACTGCATTTCCGTTTCTGCAGCGGTATGCTATGCAGCCCATCTAATAAGGTAAAGTGCTTAGAATGGTGAGAGCCCAGCATATAGTAAGTAGCTAGACTTCACAAACATTTGCAGCTCCATCAGTCCATCAGAATAGAGAACTGCCTACATGCATTATTCTGTTTCAAATGACAACCATTGTCAGAAAAGCATTAAATGTGTGTACAATTGTCATAGCAAAGAGAACACAGCATACAGACAGTCTCAAGTAATTTCTGCATGACAGATATTACTGGAAGTTGAGTGACAGAAAATTATCCTCTCCCGTGGAGAAACTTAGTTTGGGGGTTTCCAAGAAACTGCAGTAATAACTGGTTGACTCTGCCACCAGTCCAGTTCAGTCATCTCAGATGTGTTTGAATGCTGAGCCTCTTTTTATTTGTTTAATCCCCGGTTCTACTCCCTTTATTCCAGCCTCCCCCAGTAGATGTCCCCAGGCCTGTGGAAGCACTTGAGGAAGGCCAGCAGAAGCATACCCCACAAGTGGACACATCAAAACTGCTCCCTACCATTAGCTGGGAACTTGCTGAGCTGACTGAAGGGCACCGAGTTCCTCAGACAGGCTTTGTTCCTCCCTCCGCTCTGTGTGCAGTCACTCACAACAAGGACCTCTGTGCACCAGCACCCGGGCCCATTCTGTTACCAGGTATAAATGATACTGCCGAGGATCAGACCTTTGCCTTTTAAGCCTGTATTTTCTGCAAAGTCAACTCCCAAAGATACTGAGGATGTGCTTCAAAGATTCTCATTTGAATTTTTATTTCCAGAGTGAAATGCCCTATGACCTAATTATTATTATTACCCTGAGCTAGAAAAGATAAGTTGCTATATTTGGCAATTGAGAGGAAAAACTTGAGCCAGAAAGATCTCCTGACATTTTATATCAATAAATTGGAAGAAAATCCCACGCTCTCTGGGTGGGTGGGGTGGGGAATGGATATTGCCTGAAATATTTGGTGAGGGGCTATGTGAAATGTGGAAGCATTTTTGTCTAATTTTTTATTCTAGCAAACTTCCAGAGCTCTGAGAATTGTGCTGTTGGTTGTGACAAATTGGGGGTTATGTAGGAGGAGTTTGGGATGTCCAAAGTTAACAACAGTCTGTGGAGACTGTATTGAACTGTGTGTAAACATGTGGTGTGGCAAAACAGCAGGCCCACTGTCAGCCCCAGGGGGAGCGTGCCAGAACGGGGCAGGCTGAGGACCACAGGCAGCCCAGTGCCCCACTGCTGCATCTGTAGGTTCCAGGGCAGGCGATGTAACACTTGCTTTTAACACAGACTATGTAATAAAGAGTTAAGATGCTCTGATTGTTTCTGTAAGTTGATCTTTTCTCACTACACAATAGCTCCCTCCTGATCCCCTGATAATCGGTCTTTAACAATATCCTTTGAGCATCCAGTAATTCCACAGAAGTAAGAGACACAGAGGAGCTGACACTCTCAACTTGACCGACAAGACCCTGAATTCAGATCAAAACACCTGTGTTCAGATGTCAGACCAGGCAGCCCCCTGCCAACGTGTCAAAAGGCAAACAAAACATGTCCTTCTATAAAACAAAATACACGTAAATATTTAGATATTTATATACTGTTGTGGTATATGGTAACCTGGTGACCTGGTTTGTAATACCTGCAAATTCCCTATGTGACCTCGGGCAAATTACTTAACCTCTCTGTGTTACAGTCATTAGTCCAGGGAGTCAGTCATTTAACAAATCTTTCATTATTATTTGAGTTGTGTAGACTTGGTGACAGAAAGGGATACAAAGGTTGTAAGTAAAGTTTTCTCAAATCTATCTTCCAACACATATAATTGAGGTTTTCATGTAATTTATTATTTATTTTTAAAAGTTTTCCTTTTATTTTATCTGAATATTCATTTCTTCTTTATAGCACTTTATTCTTGTTTAATATCCTCTCATCTCTCTGAGGATATTAATGTCATTTTTAATGTTTATTTTTCTCTGCAGTTTCTATTTTACCAAGTTGATCTCCCTCCCTCTCTCTCTCTCTCTGTTGGTTTTCTGTCTCTGTTTTTCATATGACATGCTTTCCTCCGATGTCAGCTTTTACAGTGAGAAAGAAAAGCTGATAGGAAGCTCAGAACACATGAGTGTTGCTTATCAACTGTGATCTCACCATAGAGCAGTTCTGGCCAAGTAAACATTAAGAAATTCACTTTACATAATAACCTTTTGTATGTGAATGTGTGTGCCTTAAATAAAAGTTTCACAATACTTGAGCAATATTTTATTATATGGCATACATTCTCATATGCTCCTTTCCATTTTATGAACAAACCTAATTAAATCGATTTCATGACGCAGTAATATCTTGTCACCGTAGCTTGAAAAGCACTGGTAGAGGTGTTTAGCTGCCCTGTTTTCTTGGGGATTCCCTGGCCAGACCTTATCTCTTGGACCTTTTTGACTAGTACCCCCAAAACACGTTCCCTTTTGGCCCTCATGCCTGGTGGCCAGAGCTCTAGGAGTCAAAATAGGGGTGGAAGCTGGAGGCCTTGATCTTCGATATTCTCCGTGTGAACTGTCATTAATCACCTGTTGTCAGGTGTGGACTTCCTCACTTCAGTGGCCCTTTGTGTTACCCACAGCAGATCAAAATCCTCCCTTTTCCAGGGAGGGGCTGGGGCTCCAGCTGCTCCTGGAGCTTCCATCACTCTTCCTGTTTGTAGCTCACTTGTACTCTGAAAGAAATACAATGCTATCAGCTCCTCAATCATTTGGGAATTCTGCCCTGTGTGGGGGTTGAGCACATATCACCCCAAGATGTGCCTTTGTTGTGTATGGGTTTGTTGTTTTTTTTTTAACTAAAGACAACCAAGAACCTGTGAGCTCAAGACAAACTTCTGTGCCCCCTCCCTGCTTTAACTACCTTGAAGAATTTTAATTAGGGGCCTTGCCCTTAAGAGATGATTAGAGATAACCTAACTACATGGCAGGGCAAACTACTGATGACTGAACACATGCTCTCCCTGCAATTCCTTCTGGAGCTGCTCAGCCTTGGCCTCATCCCTAGCTCAGAATGTCACTTACATGTAACACATTTTCTTTCTGTCTCAGAACCTGGTGTGTACGTGGGCTCCCTGACCCCCTCGTGTATGCAGGGTTCCCATGTGTATGCACATAGTTTTATTTGCTCATTTGCCCTGGCTAATCTGACTTGTGTCTCTGATTATCAGACCAGCTGAAAGAACCCTGAAGGTCAAGTTGCTCCCTCCCCAACCCCCATACCTGTAAACGGGTCTGTTTCCATGTTTTCTTCACTGATACCTAGCTAAGGAACCCATTTTCTCCATTTGGTTAAGATTCCACTCTCTCTTTCAGTTTCTACACTGTTTTTGCATTTGTTTCCTCTCCTAATCTCTTTGATCCTGTGGTTTTCTCTTTTAAAAACAAACAAAAACAAAGACAAAAGAAACCCCTGTTACTGTGAGTTGGGTGGGGTTTGCTAAGGAAACACACCTATGTTTTGCTGTGTATAATGCATGCCTACATGTTTGACCCAAACTTTCAGGAAAAAAACCTTTCACTTTAATTTTTTAATTCAGTTTTTAAAATTTATATTTAGAAACAATATCGATTTTTTTGTATTCTAGGGTATTATTTTGCATATGGAGAAGGTTATTGCTTTCTAAAGTTATGTTTTTAATGCATAAGCAAAAATAAAAGAATTAAAAGCCTTTATGTAGATATGGAATTAGTACTACCCATGTATAATGCCCATCTTCATTTTTCCCTCTGAAATTTGGGCAAAAAAGTGTGCATTCTACATGGCAAAATACGGTAGCTAATTACTGGTATCAAAGGAACCTTTAGCCCTGACCTGTGTGGCTCAGTTGGTTTGGGCATCCTTCTGCAAAGTCACAGGCTGCAGGGTTTGATTCCCGGCCAGGCAGGTTTGAAATACATGCCTAGGTTTTGGGTTGGGTCTGCGGCTGGGGGTATGCGAGAGGCAACTGATCAATGTTTCTCTCTCACATCAAGGCTTCTATCCCTCTCTTTTTACCTCCCTCCCCTCCACCCCAGGAATACATAAATAAAGTCTTGTTTTTTAAAAACCTAAACTTTAAAATAAATATGTAAATAAAACCTTTTCAAGTAGCCTTTGTATATTCATATGTCCTTTAAATTTTTTGAAATTTAATATTATGGCATAATTTCTCTGTAAAATTAGAAACTTGAACTTTTTTAAATTAATGCTTATATGCCATTGTCCTGTCTTAGTAATTTCTCACCATCATGGACATCGGGCTTGCTTCTAATTTTTCCCAGTTATAAATAATACTGTAACGAACATCTTTATATATGAAGCCATGTCTTTATTTTAGATTATGTCTTTAGGATAGATTTCCAGAAGAGAAAATATTATGTGAAAAGGAGGAAGAGTAAAGATCAATGAAAGAACAAGCAAATCCTCAGAACACGAAGTCTGCACCAGAGATTCTCAAACTTTATTTGCCTCAGAACAGCCTAGAAAGCTTGTTACAGCTGCCTGCTGGGCCCATCCCTAGAGTGGAAGATTCAGGAGGGGGGGGGTGGGGAACGTGTAAGAATTTGCATTTTTAACGAGTTCCAAGATCCCAGCTAAAACTATGGGCCAGAAACCACACTCAGAGGACACTGATTTAAACCATAGGTGGAGACTGTCTTGAACAACAGAAGATAAGGAGGCAAGTTAAAAATAGATGAAACTGCAGAGATGTTCGTTAGGTGGAAAATAGGTGAGAAATTGCATCTTTATTTCCAACTTAAGTAGGAGGTAGACTCCTCAGCAAAACAAGGTAAGAGTGGAGAGAGGATGAATGGTTTGGTAAGTCTCCGCGGATTCAATAAAGGAACTGACCTGGAACCTATGAAGCATTCATTAGTGGCATTGAGAACCCACCGTATATTAGACGTCACGAATTTAGAATGACACTAGCCTTCACCGGCATGATCTTTACAGCAGTGTTCGGCTCCCAGAGAAGTGAGGTGTGGGCGGGGCAGTGCCACCGTGGGCTGCAAGAGCTGCGGCTTTTGCCTCCAAGTTAGACACTGGTGGACTGAAATGAGAGCTAAGAGAATTCATACACGTCTCCTGTGTGGTAAGTGTGATGTGGAAGTGGTGGGTGTCATTTGGAGACTTGAGTTGGTCAGGCTGTGGTGGTGGGGGCCGGGCTTGGCAGGACACTCAGGCACTGAAAGCTGCGTTGAGTCATTCCTGCAAGAATGGAAGGGTCAGAAGAGTTCTTTCCCGCTGAAAAGGCGGAGGTCTACAGGGCTGTTTTTGTACACAAGAAACCGAGGCAGCTCTCAGCCAGGATGAACACTCAGGGGAGAATGCACTGTTGTGGCCATTAATTCATTACTTTATTGATCCCTAGAAAGCTAGAGTCAGGTGGCTGAGGTTCCCCTCTCCTACCCCAGGATCAGTAGCACTCTCAGTGCTCCAGTTCATCAGAGTTTATACTCAGAAAGTGAAACTCTTGCCTTGGCTGGTGCAGCTCAGTTGGAGCGTTGTCCTGAAAACTGAAGGGTCTCAGCTCAGTTCTGAGTCAGGGCGCTCAGGCTGTGGGCTCGGTCCCAGTTGGGGAGCATACAGGAAACAACCAACTGATGTTTCTCTCTCACCCTGATGTTCTCTTCTTCCTGTCCCCTCTCTCTAAAATCAGTCAGCATGTCCTCAGGTGAGGATTAAAATAAAAAGAAGAAGGCTTTGTCTTCAACAGCATTCAGACTCCACTCCGTGGCTTTCATCACCTCAAACAACATCAAATATATTATTTTTTTAAAGGAAAAAAAGAAAGAAAAAGACAAAAAGAAACTCCCTTGCCATTCCTGTGCTGGGCATCAGGAACACAAAGTCTCTATTCTCAAGGATCTTAATGGGTGGGGTGAGATCAGTTGAGGGGATGACATAGTCTTCTTGACGGGGGCTCAGAAAGGGAACACTAAACCACTAAATGGAGCTGGAAGAAGCGGCCAAACCTGTAGAGAATTTTCATGCTTGTGGAGCCAAACTGGCTACATATGCTGGGGAGCAAAATCTCAAATGCCCTGGAGAATAACAGTTTTACAGTTTCTTTTATGCAGTAGAAATTAAGGAGAGAACGTAAAGAAGATTATATGGAGGTAGGAGAAGGCAAGGTGAGGACTGGATGACAGGACAGTTAGCAAGATGGTGTGCACCACTGAGGGGAGGTACAGCTTATTTCAAGGGCGAGTTAACCTTTGCACAGAAACAACTGACAGGGCTTGCTTAAGGCAAAGATCAACCTTTTACTAAAATGTTATATGCCTGGGCATGGCTACCCACCGTGGGCTCCCCAGTTAGGAATTTTTCATCAGTTCACCCTGTGCGGTTACTTTCTCCAAAGCCCTTTTCTGTCCACACTAATGAACTTGTTACTGGACTGACGGGTCTGTTTGCCTGTGTGCATTAAAGCCCAGTAAGACATGAACAGGAGTTTGCAGCCAAGAAAGTAAGGACTTGAAGGAGATGGCAGTGTGCCCAGAGTCATGGGTGAGCTGATGCTCAAAGACCTGGCTCCCCAGTGGCTTCCAGGGGAAGGGCCATACGGGGGATGGGGGAGGAATCATTAATCACGGTGACTGAGAGAGTTGGGGATGTGGTCTGACCTGATTGGCTGGTGCCAGGGTAGGGGGTAACTGACCATTGCGTCTGGTCCCCATGTCAGCCATGGAGCTGTCCTTTCTGACTTTGCCAGGGTTTGTTTAGTAGGATTGTTCTGCCTTCCTGGATCTGGAGCTAAAACGCAACTGAGGCCAAGATATTATCTTTAGTTTGATAGAAAACTGTGCCTCTGTAGTCAGTAGACCCAGGACCTTGTTTCTAAGACTAGTAGATGCCGACATGAGCCTCATTGTGCTGAGGGCTTAACGATTAAACAAGGGAGAGGGAGGTGGGTGAGTCAGGGCACTGGGTAAAGACAGTTTGAGTCAAAGGAAAACAACAAAAAAAGGGGGGAGCAGAGTAAAGAAAACAAGGTTTCTGAGCAGTTACAAAGCCTAGAAAAGTAAGAAAGAAACTGTCCTTTCAAAGCACTTTCCTTTGTGAAGCAAAAGCTCTTTGACACCAGTATTTCCTAAGAAGGGAGTTCTCAAAATGCAAATAAACCATTTAAAACAAAGAGTACATATTATTTTTCATTGGCCGCTATTTCTGGTCTACTTTCTGAGAAGAGTTACCCTAGGTTAACTAAGTACAAGGGGTACAGGGTCAGAATGAGACACTTGTTGCTGGGCCATGAAGTCTATGAGGCCCACTGCAAAGACTGGAGAGCCTTTGCAAGTTAAATTCTAGGGCAGCCTGGCTTACACGGAGAGAGTGTATGAACAAATGCACTGCTCCCAGGTATCATTTACTCCCACTTGCAATTATCCTGTGACCTGTGAAATTATCTGCCTTTTATAAAAGAAATTAATTTATGTCCTTGCTGGTGTGACTCAGTGGATTGAATGCCAGCCTGTGAACCAAAGGGTCGCAGGTTCAATTCCCAATCAGGGCACAGGCCTGGGTTGCGGGCCAGGTCCCCAGTGGGAGGCATGAGAGAGGCAATTGCATACTGATGTTTCTTTCCCTCTCTCTCCCCCTTCCCCTGTCTTAAATAAATAAATAAATAAATCTTTAAAAATTAGTTTATTTTCCAATTACAGTTGACCTACAATACTATATTAGTTTCAGGAGTACAACAGAGTCCCAGAAGCAGGGTTGCTGGGTCAAAAGCAGTATGGTATCTCCATACTGTTTTCCACAGTGGCTGCACCAGTCTGCATTCCCACCAACAGCACAAAAGGATTCCCCTTTCTCCACATCCTCTCCAGCACTTGTTGTTCATTGATTTATTGATGATGGCCATTCTGACAGGTGTGAGATGATATTTCATTGTGGTTTTAATTTGCTTTTCTCTAATGATTAGTGACATTGAGCATTTTTTTATATCTCTATTGGCCGTCTGTATGTCCTCTTTGCAGAAGTGTCTATTCAGGTCCTTTGCCCATTTTTTAATTGGGTTGTTTGGACTTTTTTGGTGTTGAGTTTTGTAAGTACTTTATGCATTTTGGATATTAATCCCTTATCAGATGTATTAGTGAATATGTTCTCCCATTCTGTGGGTTGTCTTTTTATTTTGTTGATGATTTCCTTTGCTGTGCAAAACCTTTTTAGTTTGATGTTGCCCGTTTGTTTATTGTTTCTTTTGTTTGTCTTGCCTAGGGAGATACATCCAATAAAAAATTTCTGTAAGCAATGTCTGAGATTTTTCTGCCTATGTTTTCTTCTAGGATTTTTATAGTTTGGGGTGTAACATTTAAGTATCTGATCCATTTTGATTTTATTCTTCTGTGTGGTGTAAGAAAGCGGTCTAGATTCATTTTCTGCACATGTCTGTCCAATTTTCCCAACACTATTTATTGAATAAACTACCTTTATCTCATTGTATGTGCTTGCTTCCTCTGCCAAATATTAATTGACTGTAAAGGTGTGGGTTTATTTCTGGGCTCTCTCTTCTGTTCCATTGATCTATGTGCCTGTTTTTATCCTAGCACCATGCTGTTTTGATTACTATAGCCTTGTAGTATAGTTTGATATTAGCGTGATTTCCCCCAACTTTGTTCTTCTTTCTCAGGATCATTCTTGCTATGTGGGGCCTTTTCATGTTTTATATATTTTGTCCATCTGTCATTTTATTGATGGCTAATTATACTGCTTTTCCAGGTATAGCTATAATTTTAAGTTTTATACAAGTAAAAAAAAGTTAAATGTGAAGAATATAATGTAAAGGCTAGGTAAACATGAAACATTCTTCTCAGTATAAAGAAATCTACTGAGAACTAATAATACAAGGGTTATACAGTTGGGGCAAAACATGAGACAACAGTGATGGGATGACTGAAGTCAGAAAAATACTGTTCAGTAACAGACTTCCCCTGACCAGGGGACAGTGGTGAGCAGCAGTCTAGAGCTGAGCAGAGAAGGAAATAGAGATTAGAGAATTCAAAGCCTTGCAGCCCTCAGCCCACTGCCATTGTTCGAGTCAGGTTTTACAACTTTAATGTGGACGTTGTTGAGAATACAGCCATTCTATGTTCTTCTGTCTTTGATTCCCTGAGATGTTTTTATCCTTAGAGATTGTCAAATTTTGTAAGAATCAATATAACCTGTTCAATTCCACTTCTGATTTATGTTTTTTATTTCATTTTTGCTTTCTATTTCCAACCATAGTGGAGGTAGCTTTAAAACACCACTGTAAGTTCATTTGTTTGAATGTGCCTGATGAAACTTCAATTTCAGGTATATCTATATAAAAGAATACCTTTCTTTTTTTCTACATTGATCTTGATCCTGAGGAGAGTTACAAATTTTTTCTTTTAAGTCATCTGACTTTAGTCCTGGATCAGGTCAATATAACCTGAATAGTAACACTTTTATTATCCAAAGAACATAAAGAAAATACACCCCTAGGGAGACAGCTTGACTAGAGATTAGAAGAAGGGGCTGTCAGGGCGATAATCCAATTAATCAGCTATCCTTTTCGCAGGCTCTGCTACCAGTTCTTTCTACCCCAGCTTTTCAAGGGTTGGTATGACAACATGGTGCAAATACTTATTTATATATAATGAAGGCAACATTTTATTTTCTCAAGTAGCTAGGGTTTAGTCAATCCACTGTGGAGTAACTTGTTCTTTGATCTATTTTGAAGGATGGGACTGAAGAAAAAAATTCCTAATAATGCTGTTCAGAGCCTGGTTTCATGAACATGTGTCCTTACTGTCTTTTTTTGGCTGGTCATATGCAAAAATTGACTGACACTAAAACCCATATTTTGGAATACTTGAATAACAAAACTTTTAAAGAGAAGTTAATGGTCGTTTGCACTATATTCTTCTGTATATAATGTATTTAAAAAATTTGTTTTTAAATTTTTCTCGTTTTCTTTGGTTTTCAGAAAACTTACCAAGGATATCACAGATGTGGTTTTCTTTATATTTATCTTGTATGGGGTTTGCTAAACTTCTTGAATTTATTAATTTGGGAAATTTTCAGCCATTATTCCTTCTGTTTTTTATGCCCTATTCTCTCCCTGCATTCCATCTAGTACTCCAATTACTCAAAGGGTAAAATGGTTTTATATTGTCTGATAGGTCACTAAGTCCCTGTTCTAATCTTTTCCTCAATTACATTTCTTCTCTGTTCTTCAGACTGGATAATTTCTAATCATTTATCTTTATGTTTACTTATTCTTACATCATCTCCAGTCTGCTATTCAGCCTATCCATTCAATATTGTATTTAAGTTATTTTATTTTTCAGCTTTAGTATTTTCATTTGTTTTTATACTTTTGATTTCTTCGTGATCTCTTGTTTGTTAATTTCAAGATATTATTGTTTATGTTATTGAGCATAGTTATAATAGCTGTTTTACATTCTTTGTTCACTAACTTCGACATCTGGGGCATCCTGATGTCAGTCTGTATTGATTGCCTATGACTCATGTTTTCTTTTGCTCCCACAATGTCTAGTGATTTTGGACTTTATGCCAGATAGTATAAATAATCATCGTAGAGACACTGGATTTTGTTTTATTCTTTCAAAGAGTCTTGATTGTTTTAACAAAAAGTTAACTAGGCCTGCTTTGAACTTCATACTCAGATTCCCCTGAAGTTGGCAGCAGCTGAAATCTCTGCTTAGTTCTTTTAACCATAGATGAACTTCTTGGATGTGTCTGACATGCACGCAGTTGAGGAATCAGGCAAAGATTTGGGCAGAAGGCATGTGCAGACTTTGAGGCTAGCCCTCTATGATTCTCTTCCTGCTGAGATTTTCCCCTTGGTTTCCAGCTGCTATGATCACTTCAAACTCTGGTTCTTCAAACCAGCAAGACTGCAGTTTTCTGTACGAGTTTTAGCCAACCTGTCTGATGCCAACTAAGGATTACCCTCAGGTGAAAAGTCATGAAAACGGGAAACTCATACAGAGCTATTTCCTCCTTTCAACTCTGCGGTTCTGCTGGCTTTGGTTGTTCTGTAGTACCTTCAGGCAACTGATTTTTATATAGTGTGTGAGTGTTGGTCCTATTGGAGCTTGTATACCATATTGGAGCAGAACCTCACAAGTGCTTTTATTCTTAGGCTATTTGATTTGATTTGATTTGTCTCTACGTCTTTGCAAAAAAAAAAAAATCGATTGGCCTGCTTTAGGAACAGTAGCTTTATTTTAAGTGTTACTTTACAGAGAACTTCAGTAATTGTATGCTTAAAAGCTTTATTTTTATTTTTTAAAAGATTTTATTTATTTATTTTTAGAGAGGGAAGGGAAGGAGGGGGAGAGAGAGGGGGAGAGAGAGAGAGAGAGAGGGAGAGAGAGATAGAGAGAAATATCAGTGTGCAGTTGCTGGGGGTTCTGGCCTGCAACCGAGGAACGTACCCTGGGTGGGAATTGAACCTGGGACACTTTGGTTCCCAGCCTGCGCTCAATCCACTGAGCTACGCCAGCCAGGGCTAACAGCTTTATTTTTAATTAAACTTTTTATTTTTGAGATAAATGTGAATTCACATGCAGTTGTAAAAAAATAACAGAAACCCCATGCCCCTTTACCAAGGTTCTCCCAAGGTTATCTTCTTGCAAAACTTTAGTACAATGTCTCAGGATGCTGACACTGATACAATGAAGATACAGAACATTTCTGTCATCACAATGGTTCCTCATGACACCTTTTTACAGCCACACTTATTTCCCTTCTGCCCTCATCCCCTCCTGAACCCCTGGCCTCCACTAATCTGTTCTCCATTTCTATGATTTTATCATTTCAAAAATAAATGGAGTCGTACAGCATGTAACCTTTTGGGATTTCCTTTTATACCTCAGAGTGATTCATCCAGGTTGATGTACGTATCTGTAGTTTGTGCTGTTTTGTTGCTGAGTAATATTCCCAAGTATGGGTATACCACAGTTGTTTTAATCATTCTGCCATTAAAGGACGTCTGATGTTACCTGTATCGATTTCATAAAAAGGACAATTTCATAAAAGTTAAAAATAATACAAACGGAAATAAATACATTAAAAAGCCTGGATTTTTTCTTAGTGTTCCACTACTATGAAAATTCGTGTAGACGTTTTTGTATAAACATTAGTCTTTATTTCTCTGGCGTAAATGCCCAGGGAGCACAACTGCAGGGCTACCTGGCATTTGCCAGCTTTGTTCCCTTGGAGCAGCTCTATCGTTTTGTGTTCGCACCGGCACCGGGTACGGCTGCAGCCCTCCTCCACCCTCGCCGCCCCTCGGTGGGCGGCTCCGCGCATGCTCAATGTGGCCGCTCTGCGAGGTGGACAGCGGTCATCTCATTTCGGGTTTCATTTGTCTTTCCCTGACAGTTGATGACATCAAATGTCTTTTTATGTGCTTTTTAAAAAATATCAGATATCTACCTTTCTCTGTAAAATGTCTCCTCATGTGTTTTGTACACATTCAAGTTAGATTATTTGCTTTTCTAATGTTGAGTTTCGAGATTTATTTATATATTTTAGATTCTGTTTTTTTTTAATCACATATGTAGTTTGTAATATCTTCCCGCAAACTGTCTTAAGCTTAATTAATTTTGTCTTAATTTTTTAAATGTTTGGTGAATCTCCAGTGAAACTGTGTGGGCCTGCACGTGTCTTTTGTGGGCAGTTTTAAACCACGCCTTCGATTTCATTAGTAGAGGTTAAGGGTAGAGTGTGGGCACAGAGGCAAGGGAGGAGGGGATGGGGAGTTTTTATTTAATGAGCACAGAGCTTCTGTTCGGGATGACGAAAAAGCTCTGGAAACGGACAATGGTGATGGTTGAACTACACTGTGAGTGTATTCAGTGATACTGAATTGTACTTAAAGTGGTAAATTTTATGTATATTTTATTACAATAACAACAGCAATAATAAAAAACAAAACAAAACCCAGCCCACTAGAAATCTGAGTTCCACAAGAGCTCACAGGTCAGGTGAAAGATGGTGGAAGTGAGGAGGAGAATCACATCCCCATCCCACCCTCACCCAGATTTCCAGAGAGAAGAAACTGCTGTTGGAAATTTGGTAGAGTTATTAATAGTCCACGCAGTCATCTTCATTCACAGCTCCTTTTTGCTATAACAATGTTTAATAGTTACACTTAGTAAACCAAAATAATACTTTTCACCATCACGGCATATAATATCTATAGCCACAAACACGTACTCACTTCATGAGCTGTCAGAACCAAATGAAAAGAAATCCAGAATTGTCATCTGGCCCAGGGGCACAGGTCCAGCCTTGGAAGATCTGAATCCTTTCCCTTGGTAAATGTCACCTAGTGGGAAAGTGATGACTCTGACAGGACACTCAGGCTAGGTTAGGCATCTCTGAGGACACTCATGAAGCTGGGGGCCCAGAGGGCTGCTTTGGAGAGGAACACAAAGATTCCACTCAGATGGTCTCCCAGCGGGCCTGGTGAAACTGGTCTCTCCTTAGTTGTTCCTCAGAATGGGCTGCTTCTTTTGTGATTTAACGAAAGAATTGTAAAAACAGGGGGTGGGGGGTGGGGAAGAGGCTCTGCCCTCCCCAGCAAGACCAGCATCTGCAGCTACAAGTGTCACCAAACAACCGCATTAGTGACTGAGGGGTTGATGAGGTGTCATGAGTGGAAATGGCAAGGTGCTCTGCTGATCAGGACCACCAAGCAGGGGAGCAGAAAGAGGCGCAGGCAGGTGCACCAGGGATGGTTTCATGGAAACAGAGGAGGTCGCAGGAGCCTCTTGGGCTAGAATTTGAAAGGCCTAACTAAGTAAGGTGTTTGGGTTGTCACCTGAAGGCAACAGGGTTTTGAGCAAAGAAACAATATAAAATTTGTGTTTTAGAAAAATCACTCTGGCAGCAGATGGATGATACACGGGAAGGGAGAAAGAAAGCTGGCTTTAGGGGAACAGCTTGGAAGCTATTCCAGTCATGAAATGATGAGGGTCGAAGTTAATATTGTTCAGGTAGGCTCAGAGGAAGGGGCGAGCATAAAACTGGATATAAGAGATATTTAGGAGGTCAGAGAGAGCAAGACTATAACCAGTGAGAAAAGAGTGTAAAATGATAGGATTAAAAAAGAGATTTAGAGTGCTGTTGTTAAAAGGAAGAGAATCTAATTGGTGTCCTCAAAAACAAGCCAAAGAACTACATTCATAATGCTGTGAAAGTTTGGATACATGTATTTGAAAACTATGAGGAAAGCTAAAACTGTGACTCTAACAAAAGAAGCTAGAAATAAAAAAGTACAACATTGGTCTTGAGTTGAAGTTATGTAATTACTGGGGTGATAACAACACACAGCAACGATCTTGCGTCAGTGTACCTGCCCTTTCCGTGGAGACTACCCAGTGCTTTGCTAATGTGTTAACGGAAGGCAGGAAAATGTGGGATCTGGTTTTCTTGGAGCAAGGCTCATAGTAAGCTGAGCTCATCCTACAATTAATTTAATTCTCAGAAATTTATTTTTAAATGTCCTCATTCATTTAATAAAGATGTATATACTTAAATATTTTAGTATTTTCACATATTTTAATAAGTATATTAATAATAAATATTTAATAAATATTATATCAGCAATGTTGATGGTGGTTAAAGGTACCACTTATTCCACAGGCTGTAGAATGGCAGAAGAGGGTTGTAATAGAATTAGAGATGGTGTGGATAGCAGGTTGCAAACTCTAAGACTGACAAGTACCTTTAACATTGCCCCATATTATTCTCTCTACTATCCAGATACAGTAGTTGGATATAATTTTAGGAGCTTTTAAAAAATACATAATGGAGCCCTGGCTGGTGTAGCTCAGTGGATTGAGCGCGGGCTGTGAACCACAGTGTTGCCGGTTCGATTCCCAGTCAGGGTACATGCCTGGGTTGCAGGCCATGACCCCCATCAACTGCACATTGATGTTTCTCTCTCTCTCTTTCTCCCTCCCTTCCCTCTCTGAAAATAAATAAAATATTTAAAATATATACATATATAATGGGAATAGAAATGTGAGCTTATGGTTAGAAACGTGATGTTTGAATCAGGTTAGTCTAAGATACCTTTGGAACAGCAGAATGGGAAAAGTTATGTGCTCATCAGGCTCCACAATAATAGCTTAAACTTGTAGAAAATTCCCACTGATTTTGAAGGTGCCCTGTGATAATGTAATACCTAGAGCAAACACTAATGAAGAGATACACTAAAAATATTATAAATAAGACAAATTGAATTTAAAAAAGGTTCAAGTAACCCACAGAAAGGCAGAAAAACAAAACAGAAGCAAAAAAAAATAAAAATAAGGGAAAAAGTTAAATAGCTTAAATGGCAGATTAGAGCCCTAATAATAGCTCAGATGTATTGAGCACTTACTATATGCCAACACACCAGCTCTATGAGGCAACTTGGATGATTATCTCCAGTACATAGATTGGAGAGTAAAATTGAGATAAGGAGAAATTAACATGCCTGAGGTCATAAAACATGTGGATGTCAGAGATACTGTTAGCACTTGGGTAGAATTCAAACTCTTTACCTTTATACTGTACCAGACAGCATCCGAATACCCAGTCCCCACTGCTTGAGCACCACATTTGACACCACGCAGTAATGTCCCCTGCTCCCAGGCACCACAGCATGGACACACTGACATAGGGTCTGCAGATCCACAAAAACTTAGTGGCCCCATATAGACATACACAAGATGAACTCACTATGCCAATCATTTTCTTTCTTTTGGTTAGTTAATCTCTCGTTAATACTAAGAGATAATGCTGGTCAATGGTAAGCTCAAAGGCAAAAGGATGCTCTGAGTGCATGACACATCAAAGTTTGCTGTGAATCAGTGTTATGAGGAAGCACAAGAGACCAAAGGACCAGTAAGACAGTATTAAGGAGAACTATCCAAAACTTGGGAAAATTAGAAACGGTAAAGCTGGCTGTTCCGTTTTTACTGTTACAGCAGCTGTTCACGCTGCTATAATAAATATACTGTAGTCTGGGTGGCGTAAACAACAAGCATTTACTTCTCACATTTCTGGAGGCTAGTAAATCCACTATCAAGGTGCCAGAAGACCTGGAGTCTGGGGAGAGCCTGCTTTCTGGTTTGTAGGTGGCTGTCCCTTCCTTGTATCCTCCTGTGTGGAGAGCAGAGAGGGAAAGAAAACAAGGTCTCTCTCATGTCTCTTATTCTAAGGGCACTAATCCCATTCATGAGGGCACCAGCCCCATGACCTGATCACCTCCAAGGGCTCCACTTCCACACACCATCTCCTTAGGGATTCGACATTAACATAGGAATTGGGGGTGGGGACACAGACATTCACTCCATAGCACTGGTTCAGTAAGTCATGAATACTAGTTGGAAATTGGCAAAGCTTTGTTATTCTAGCTATTTCCTTTCAGAGTAAAGTCTTAAAGACCTAGTCTAGGTTGTCACTGGAGTTGTGATGGCAATCCTGTCTTTAGATAAGAGCCCTGGTGGAGTTGGCTCTGTCTGGACTCCTCTTTTTTGTATTACAGACTGGAAGCTGATGGTGTTGTTTTGGTTTCCTGTGGCTGCGGTAAAACATTACCACAAACTAGGCTGCTTAAAAAAACCAGAAATGTATTTTCCCACAATTCTGGAGACCAGAAGTCTGAAAGAGTTATTGGCAGGACTGTGCTCCCTCCAGAAGCTCAAGGACAGAGTCTCTTCCTTGCCTCTTCCAGCTTCTGGTGGCTGTCTTCATTCCTCGGCTTGTGGCTACTCACCGCAACCTCCGCCTCCATCCTCACATAAACTTCTCTGTGTCCCTTATAAGGACACTTGCCATTGGTTTAGGGCAACTCCAGTAATCTGGGATGGTCTTATCTCAAGATCCTCAATAGCATCTGCAAACACCCTTTTTCCAAAGAAGATAACATTTACAGAGTTTGGGAATTAGGACAAGGACATATATATTTGGGGGGGGGGCACCTACACTATGGGTGTTCTGGGCATGGTACCAACTGTTTTTCTGAAAGTCTAAGGAAAGGTAAACTTTCTGGTGTCTGTCAGTTTCTTTTTCTTTTTTTTAATTATTTATTTATTTTTAGAGATGCAAGGGAGGGAGATAGAGAGAGAAAAACATCAATGTGCGGTTGCTGGGGGTTATGGCCTACAACCCAGGGATGTACCCTGGCTGGGAATCGAACCTGCGATACTTTGGTTTGCAGCCCGTGCGCAATCCACTGAGCTACTCCAGCCAGGACAGTTTCTTTTGTTTAATGATTTCTGTAGGTTGGGATATATGGAATCCCAGAGCAACTGGTAAAGCTGTCTGTGTGCTTTATATTTGAAGATGATGGAAAGCTGCTTTCAAAACAATTAGATTAAGATGAACCATTGCTATTCACAGTTACCTTTAGGGACTCTCAGAGAGAGAAAACAAAGGAAAGGCTGAAATCCAGCCATCTGACCAGTAGAGCTGATAGACCACCTGGTAATTCTGTTTAATTTTTTGAGGACTGCTGTAGACTGGTTTTGCATACTGCAGGTCAAGTGCAGACCAAGCTCTTCTCTCGGGCCCCCACTAACATCTTGAATTTTGTTCACTCCAGAAATTAACCAGTCTACAGACAATCCGTAAATCTCCTTTCATCTAATATTAAACTTCCTCTCTCTGCAACAATTATCTTTCCGAAGAGCTGCTTAAAGGGAACAGATCTGATGAAATCAGTGACCTGAGAAATTCACAACTAGGACAGTTTAGAATAATTCACCTGTTTGATGAATAGAGATTTTTCACACCTTTTTTTTTTTAAAGGGGGGGTGGTTATACCATAGTTGTTTCTAAAGGGGAGCATGATCAAATTAAAAACAAACACAAAGCTCTTGGGTAAAAGCAAACACAAATCTTGCCAGATGCCTACGGATGGCAATGCAGAGCCTGCTCAGTGCAGCCCCCAGGACTACCGGGAAGCACCTCGTGGCTGGCTGCCCCCAGCAGCAGGCCCTCGCTTCCCTGACCCAATCTTCCAGTCTTGGTCCCTACTCAACTGCTCCCTCTAATTCTTCATCCTCTTCAAGTCACCCTAACTCACCTCAGCCTCTCTCCCACCACGTTGTTTGTTTTTATTATTTTAAGGACAGGGGCCGCTCTTTTGTACCTCCTTCCTATGTCTCAAAATCATTTGTGCTAATTTAGATCATTTGGAAAGAACAGAAAGGGGAAAAAGAAAAGAAAAATCACTCCCTCAGCCCAGAAGAAATCTCTGCTAACATTTTGTCATGTATCTTTCTAGTCTTTTTTTTACCTCCTTGCATTGTATTTTTTTAAAAGTTATTGTTACATAGCTATCATTAAAAAGACAAGAGAAAAAACACAAGAGACAACAAGTGTTGGTGAGGGTGTAGAGAAAGGGAGCCCTTGTATACTCTGGTGGGAATATAAATTGGAAGGAAGATTTCTCAAAAAATTAAAAATAGAACTACCATATGACCCAGCAACCCCACTTATGCATATATATATCCAAAGGAAATGAAGTCACTATCTTAAAGAGATATCTGCACTGCAATAAAAAAATCTTGCCAGGTGCAAACTTTTAAAAAAATGTTATGGAAGAAGTTGGGGGGGAAATTTGTGTAGTGAAATGGAGGCAGAGCTAGGTTATAGTTATAATTTAGCTTCCATAAAGTTGGAACTGATTGATTTGGTAACTAAAATTCAATGTTATCTCCTCCAGTGTTAATGATGTTTTAATAGTAGCAGTTAAATATTTCACAATGAACATTACTGATCCAGGAAAAAACAAATATTTTCTCTTGTTCAAAATGACTACAACTGCATTCATCTTTCCATACTTCTTTCTCTAATCAAGTATCAGATGTCGGCAAACTGACCTACTTAAAAGGCTATGGACACGTGGTCAAAAGCAAACATACCCATGTAGTTGGAGAGGCTGGATTTTTACACCAGACGGAACCCCGGGTGGTAAGGGGCTGCACCCTCCTACACAGTGGCTGGGTAACTTAAGGCCTTTTAGGTTTCTTGCCTTTGTGCACCCTGAAAAGCCGGCACGGGGAGGTAAATCTATAATTAGGGGTTTATTTAAAATAGAGATTTGCGACCTGACAGACTGCAATCTGTCTGTATCCATAAACAATGGAAACTCCTTCCAGCCCTTTGTCTGGGGGTGTGTATGGTCTATTGAGGGTTGCAGAGCTGCCTGGGCTCGTGTTACATGGGATGTTGTCTGATTGGAGGGGTGTGTGGGGCTGAGCGCACATCTACTGGGACATTAACTTTGCTTTGAAATAGCATCTGAAAAGGACACATCTTACTAGTGTTGTTCTTTGTTGTAAAACCCATCATCTTCAGTTCAAGTTTGACTTCAGCTCACATGTTTATGTAAGTGCTGGGTTCTCAGAACCTCAGGGCCAAGTTTCAAACTTAATATTGGAAGGAAATGGAATTCTTTGTGCAAGGTGAGTAAAAGCTACAGGACAACACAACAAACCTTAAAGTTCATACCATTTTGAAGAATTCAAAGCTCTTGAACAGCAGACTGATATTTTAAAATGTTTTCCAGATTTCAAATTCCATCTCAGTCATTTTAGCTGATAGTCAGTATTTGCTGAGTACTGTTGTATTGACAGCCCTCCTCTCAAATGCTGTCAGTGTATGTCAGGTATGTTCTTATGAAACGTCCTGCTACTTGTGGCTGTGGCCTGGGCCCCCATCATTCCCCGCATGCTGAATTTCCATTCTTATTCATTCTGTATCTTTCCTTCAAAATGAACATATTTACCAGCCTATGATTAACATAGTTTTAATTAACTTAAAACCTTTATGGGGTACCTAAAATTGCAGGACAAACGTGTATTCCCATTTACAGGACCCTATGAAGGGATTATATATTTAACACTACACATATATATATATATATATATGTATATGTATATGGTCTTGATTGACAGGACAAATCTTTCAAAATTTAAAAATGTTTTATTATAACATGTTACACATACAAAAAAACACAACCCATGGAAAGTAAAAATATAAAAGACCCCTCACATTTAACACATTTAATACTTTGCCATATTGCTTCACACCATTTATTTTTAAAGAAAACATTAAGAACAGATTTGCTGACATTACCCTCCCGTTTCTTCCACCTCCCCTCCTCGGAGTTTACCTCCACCCTACAGGGCTTGTCCATGTTTTTGTAATTTCACAACTTATGTATGTACTGTGTTTTTAAACTTTGCCTAAGGGGTATACCTTACAGACATATTTTCAATTTGCTTTTTCATTTAACATTGTCGAGAGTAATGTACACCTTCATCCCGCCCCGCTGCCCCCCGCCCCAGCTGCTTAAGGGTCGGCTGGCTTCACGAATGACAGGGTAACTGTCTGAACCAGGAAGTTCGTGACCAACACATGACCTCAACAGAAACAGTGATCTACAGCCTTCATCTTGGGAAGGCAACAGTACCTAAGACAGAAATTTGGAAAAAACTAGCCAAAATGTACAAGACATCATCTTTGTATTTGGAATCAGAACCCATTTTGATGGTGGCATTTTGACAACTGGCTTTGGCATGATTCCTTGGGTTATGCAAAGAAAAATGAACCCAAACATAAACTTGCATGGCATGGCCTGTCTGAGATGAAGACCTCAAGAAAACAGTGAAAGGAACACAGGCAAGAAATGAAGAAAGTCGGGGGGACTGCAAAGGCCAGGGGTGGTGCTGGTGAAAGAAGTAAAGGCTCTTCAGTGAGTTTATCTGTGGTGAACTGTGTGGGATTTTCATGAGAGGATTAATAAACTAAGAACTTCCAAAAAAGATATTTATCTACACTGATGCAAGTAAGCCATGCCATTCATTTGAACCACTGTTCAAATTCCATTGCACGAATATACCACCGGTCATGAACCCGTTTCCCTTCTGAGGGCATTTAGATTGTCTGCAATATTTTCTTGATACACAATGTAGTGTGAATGAACCATCCATCCCTTAGGTCCGATTAGCTCTACCTTCAAGATAATATATCCTAAATCTGACCACTTTTCCTTATCCCTCTCGGACCCCAGGCCAAGCCATCATTTTCTCCCCCAGGGGCTCCTAAGCTTCTCCAGCTTCCACGTTTGCTCCCCTTCACTTTACAGTTCACACTGCTCATGGGGGCAGATCGGGTCTTCCCTTCATCAGAATCCTTCCCATCTGACCTGGGGTAAGATCTAAAAGTCCTCCCATGGCCATGAAGACCCCACATCATCTGTCCCCTCTCCATCCCTTTCCCTAGCTCTCTCTGGTCCAGCATACGGGGCTTCTCCTGGTCACTACCGCAGGGGCTGTGAACCAGTTGTTCATGCTGAAGCCAGCATGTTCTTCGTCTTCTTCTCCTACGTTGTTCAGGTTTCTGACCCAGACATTCCTCAGAAAAGTCTTTCCTGTTTTTCTAATCTAAATTGGTACTTCCTTCATTTCCTGTGCCGTTAGGCAGCTTTTGTTTCTTTTCAGAAGGTTTCACACCTGAATTTATCTTATTTGTTTATTTTTGCTTCTCTACTAGCATGTAAAACTGCCTGGCTTTCGAGTCCTGGTACTCGGAACTGTACCTCGAATAACTGCCACTCGGCAACCCTTGACTGAATGAGAGAACATCAGTACGAGACTCATTATGCACATTCTCCAGGACAATACATTGAAAACTCTGTTGATGGTGAAGCACAACCTGAAATACAGTTTTTATACCGTATGCACACGGACATGCAAGTGACGCCAATGTTTCAGGAAACAATACTCACACTACTCTTATTTTTAATTTTATTTGAAAAAGGAAGATAAAAGAAAAAAATATGCTAGATGCAACTACTAAGTAGAGCCTGCAGTATGAAAACCTTTGTTTTAGCCCTGGCTGGTGTGGCTCAGTGGATTGAGCACAGGCCTGCAAGCCAAAAGGTCCGCGTTCCATTCCCTGTCAGGGCGCATGCCTAGGTTGTGGGCCAGGTCCCCAGTTAGGGACGGGTGAGAGGCAACCAACTGATGTTTCCTTCACACATCAATGTTTCTCTACCTCTCTTTCTCCCCTCCCCTCTCTCCGAAAATAAGTAAATATTTTTTAAGAACTCTGGAAGTGTTTTTGGGGGTTTTACTAATCACTCTTGAATTGCACTTTACTAACATCGTTGTCAGAATTTCTTCATATCCTTAGCCAACACCTGGCTTTTAAATTTTTGCCAGTCTGAGTGAAAATTTCTCCTAGTTTTAATTCGCATTTGCCTGATTACTAAAAAGACTGTCAGATCTGGTCCTTTAAAAAGTATGTAAACTAAATTATTTTCTAGTGCATCTGAAGGGCTAAGAATTTTCCTGTCAGAATCTTTCATAAGCAAAGTAACTTAATCTCCCATTTTACACAATTCACAATTTCAAATTCTCATATATTTAATTACAGTGGCACAAGGTTGTATCCCCAAGGACATAGCACTAACAATTTTAGTTCATTCACCATTTAGATAGTTGCTTATTTGCTCAGTAAATATTGAGGGCTCCTGCTACTGTCAGGAATTTCACCAGACAGACCAACAGCCTCTCCTGGCACCTACTTTAGAGACCATGAGTTCTTTGTCCCTTGCACTGTGGCACCAGGATCCTGGGCAGGTGTTTTTAGAAAGGGTGGAAGCAAGCTCTTTCCAATTCTTCCAATCCATTGTTCTCATGTGTTATTACTTGTTCACAAGTTTTTGTATTAATTGCATCGGAAAAGGAACACTATGTGTTCACGCGTGCTCTTTTATTGCAAAGGAATTATTCCAGAGAAAAGTTTTGAAGGGAGAAAAAGGAGTGCATTCATTTCAAGCACCTGTTTTAAATGTAAGGTTATAATTGGAGTCTTTTAAAACAATCCAGTTTATTTTACTTTTCCTTCTAAAAACTTTTTCCCTGCCCTTTACAAACATTTGTCTCACACTTGATTTCGTTGTAATGTCAGATTTGAGTAAAAGACCACTGAAAAATGGCTCACGTTCATTCTCAATTGAGTAATCCTAAATTCCGACGGGCGGGGGGGAAGATCTCCAAACCACACTAATACTGTCTGTAGCTTCTATCCACAACAGATTACCTCTAAGGAGGTAATTGTCCCATAGATATGTCTTAACAACAGCGCCAGGTTTCTAATTTAATCAACCTCAAGGCAGGTAAAACAACGCGGCTTCCTGTACTTTGTTGTAAGAAAGATCAGGATTGAACACATTTTGTTGCTTTAGATAATGGCGTGGCTACCAGATAATAAGTGCTACACCCACAGACAGTGGCTGAGCTAATAAAAGGTGGAGTTCATGCTTGATTTTTTTGAAATTTATCTTTAATAATGTAAGCTACAGGCCGCAATGAAAGTGCTAAGTGCAGAGACCCACAGGACCCTTGCGGTGCTTTCCATTACCCTCCTTTTCACTTTTCTTCTCCCAGCCCCAGAATTCATGCAAATCAGCTTGCTAACCCCCGGGCTATACGAACCACTTTCGCGCCGTTCGTTCAGGACCGTGCAGTAACGTAAAAAAGAAGGAAGTACTGGCGCTCTAAAAACGCCACCTTTCCTGACTGATTTTAGGGAATTACAAGGCAATCACTTGAGTTCAGAATATTTTGGGGTCGGTTTTATGTCAGAGGCTGAGCAGGTCGCGCGCCCGGGCAGACCGTTACCACAGCTTGCAGGACCTGCGCCACACCGCGGGAAAGCCGGTCTGAGCCCCGCCTTTCGGGGCCAGGGTCTGCTAGCTTAGCCCGGCCGGCTGCAGCTTGGTGGGACCGCAGCGCGGGCGCGGCTACTCTGGTCTCTCCTCCACAAGTTCGGGCCTGGGCCCCTGCTGCCAGCATGGATACTCGCCGCGTGCCGGTGAGGGCTTGGCGGGCAAACCCGAGGGGCGGGCATGGTGGGTGCTGGGCGCGGGTCGACTCCCTCCAACTACTAGGACTTGAGGGTTTATCAACTGGTGGCCGGCCTGGACGGCGCGCGTTTAGGCAAGCCCCGGATTTTGTGCACTTGGAATAATTCAGGGTCTGGGGGCGTGCGCAACCGATGCGCCGGCGGTTTGAAGATTTGAGGGGTTTACAGCACAATAGGCAGCGCTGGGGAAACCAAGGCCATGTGTGCTCGAGGTGCACAAGATGCACGCGCGCGGGACTGCAGCCCTGGTCGGCCGGTCTCCTCAGTGTGTTCGCGAGGTCCTCACTGTCGGCGGGCCCGATCCTGGCCTGTGGAACAGAGGGCTCCCTGGGAGTTTACCCTATAGCATCACCAACCCTTTACTACGTTTGGCTCAGGGAGGGTGGGCGGCTCCACCCGCGCTCACTGTGGGGACCTTGGCGAGCTCCCCATCCGCTTTTGCTTCAGCCATGCCGCTTCTAAGAGTTCAAGTTGATGAGTTTGAAGTTTAAAGGTCCTGCAAACACTTTGGTTGCGCACGTAGCTGGAGGTGTTTCTAGTCCCAGGCGGTGATTAAGTGAAGTTGAAGGATTTGGCGGTTCGAACTGTTTTCAGCCATTCGCTTTTTTCCCATTCCCTTCCCCAGCCCCCAACCTTATTCTCAAAACTGCAGGATGCTGCCTGAATGGAACCTTACTTTTTTGCTCTTAACGGAAACCGGAACGAAGGGTCTGCCCCTTGAGAGGTTAGAAGGTGGGGGTTGGGTGAAAAGGAAGAGCTTGACAGGCTTAAAATATCTAGGGTAAGACTCACTAGTGCGGGGGCTGGGGGCTGGGGAGAGCGTGTTGGGGGCATGCTTTCAGAAATCGCTGGAACTAGGCTTTGGCTTTCTGGATGAAGAAGCCATGTGTGCCTGAGTTTGGAATCTGATGTGCCTGTGTTCAAATTTAGGCCATCGTGTGACTTAAGTAATCCATTGCAGCTCCCTGAACCTCAGTTTTCCCATTTGTTAAATGGGAATCATGATACACCTTTGTTGCAAGGAGTTAGTCATAATGTGAAAGCATACTTAATGCCTGCCACAAAAAACACCTGTGAAGCGCTATTAGTTATTACCTGCCTGCCAAAAAAAATTTATCTCAACCATGACTTTTGTTTGTTTGTTCTATGACTTTTCCTCCAAATATAACACTTGCCTGGTAACTTAACTCTTGGCATGTGCTGACACGTTAAAAGCCCAGCATATATGAGTATTTCCCTGACAGCTTCCAGTAGAATGCCTCCCTTGATCTGCCTTGGGCCTCTGCAGATAGATTGATGAGTAAGTGGTGATACTTCTTGCAGTAATGCAAAAACACTTCGCTTTAGGAGATTGCAGATTTGAGTTCTTCCACCCCTGTGATCTTGGATAATCTATTTCATCTCCCTGGAGTCTTTAATTTCCTCATCTGGAAAATGGGGGGTTTCTGAGATCCCTTTTTATTATTTATTTATTTATTTAAAAAAGACTTTATGTATTATTTTCAGAGAGAGGAGAAGGGATGGAGGAAGAGAGGGACCTGGCCCCATGCATGTGCCCTGACAGGGAATTGAACTGGTGACATTTCAGTTCACAGGCTGGTGCTCAATCCACTGGGCTATACCAGCCAGGGTCTGAGATCCCCTTTAGTAGTTAGTGTAGCTCTACCTTTTATCAAATTTTCTTACCTTTCTGAAGAAAGGACAAAGGACATAAACTTTCTAAGATGACTGAAGAATGGAGTCTACTTAGGAGCATAGGGTGGTGGTTGGGTACCACCACCATGGAAATAATTTTATTTGTAAGAGACTGCAATGAAATGCATAATGTTAGGTGTAAAAGGAAGGTCAAGAATGTTGTGTCCAAACTTCATGTCTTGGTGTTATTTGATGGGACCCATAGCAGTGCTTGCCCTTCAAAGTTCTCATTGTGGAGAGTCATTTCTATTCCATGGCCATATTTAAGAAAATAGTAATATAGGAACTAATAAAACATGAAGAAATCTCACTACATTTTAAATGCCAGAAACGGCTATGTTTTTTACATGAGATAGATACCAGTTGCATTTTCTGATGAGCAGTGCCAGGCTGTAAAGTGTTTATGTATGAAAGAAGTATTTTCATATCTACAAGTAATTTGTGCCCTATGAAAATACTTCTAAAATCTTAAGACTTGTATAGCAAGGGGACTGTGTAAGAGCTGAAAGTCGGACCAGGCTAATGCAGTGCTGGAGTAGGATCAGGCATTCTACCTGGGTTTGGAGTGCTGTTTGACCTTTAACTTGGCTCCTTGTACATTTGTTCACTGGGTTGATAGATATGATTTGTAAGGACTTGTACTGAAATCACTACCCCCCCCAACCTCAAACGAACAAGGCCTGTTTGAAAGCCTGCCATCTTGAAGTAGAGGTACTGTCCTGTTTTTGTAGTTTGGGAATTTAGCGTCACAGTACATAGCCTACAGCTTACATTAAAAAAACCTCATTAACTTGATTTTGGCTGAGGGAGAGAAATCATTCCACCATTTTGTACTTTAGAAGTACAGTCTAATTTTTTGTTAAAGGCCAGATTTGAGGAGTTTGGCATTAAATTCCATGGGAGCTCAGTATAATGCTAAGAGCTTGGGGGCTCTTCAGGTGGGTACAGGGGTAGCTCTACAGATGTTTGAATAAGTTGATAAATATTACAGTTTTCCTTCAAAGGGATCCCTTTTTAGGATTGTACCTAGTTTTGAAAAAATTTTTGTCGCAGTTGCAAATTCCTCCTTTTCTATATAGGGTGTAAGAAGTGGACATATCTGCTGTTTGAACTTACTAAACTAACAAATGGTGCCCTTAGTTAGATACTATAGTGAGCATCCACTTAATAGTATTGCCATTTCCATTTGCAGCAAAAGGGTCGCAGAGTAAAGAACTTCAAGAAATTCAGCTATGTGAAGTTGATTTCCATGGAAACCTTGTCATCCTCTGATGACAGTTGTGACAGCTTCGCTTCTGATAATTTTGCAAACACGGTAAGTGCTGCCTGAGAATAAACAGAATTGAGTCTGCGGTGCTCAAAATGCCCCAAATGCTTTGTGCGTGATTAAAACTGCTTGCTTTTTGCCTACATTTCTATACAGCCGTTATGAAAATACAGTATGCACTGTAATTTCATTTCACTTTTTGCTGTGGTTCTAGGTAGTAATTGTTGGAGGTAGATTAGCTACTTATTCTATCCTTTTGAAATGTCGCCTAACCTAACATGCTTGATGATTTGCCATAACAACTCAGAAATCATTTGTAAACCTCTGAACCATTTTTCTTTGTAACAAAAGCTATTCTCTTGTAGTGCACTTGTGAACGTGATTTGCTCTCTGCACGGTTTATGGAAAATTGGTTCTTGGAAAGGGGGGAAATGCACAACCACATTTATTTATTTATTTTACAGAAACCTAAATTCAGGTCAGATATCAGTGAAGAACTGGCAAATGTATTTTATGAGGACTCTGATAATGAATCTTTCTGCGGCTTTTCAGAAAGTGAGGTGCAAGATGTATTAGACCATTGTGGATTTTTACAGAAACCAAGGCCAGATGTCACTAACGAACTGGCCAGTATTTTTCACGCCGACTCTGACGATGAATCATTTTGCGGTTTCTCAGAGAGTGAGATACAAGATGGAATGGTGAGTTTGAAAATTTCACCAATATCAAGAAGTAAAGTACATTTTGAGGCATGACATCCTTGCTTTAAAAAAGCTTTTTTTTCTTGTAATTTTCATTTTAGTCATGCCCGAGATTTTGTGGATCTTTTTAGAATTAAAGAGTATTTATGTCTTAAAGCAATTTTTACTAAAGTAGTCCTACTTGTAAAGCCTGAACATTTTGTAGGCTCTGAAAATCTTGGAAACTGGTAAGATAAAATTGGCCATCCTCCAGGTTTCCATTACAGAAATTCAGCCTAATCAGAAGAAGCAACGTGTCTTCAAGATGAGTTATATTTGCATTTAAGTCCCAGTCCACTGCATGGCATAGACCAGGCCTTTGGTAAATGTTCCCATGTGGACCTATGTGTTTGGGAAAACCCATGATAACGCATGTGCAGGGACTTGACTGCAGATAATGACAATTAGGGCCCTTCCCGCTTCCACTTTGGCTCCTGGGTCTTGCTTTTCCTGTGCACACTGCTTTCTTTACCTTTGTAACCTCTCTTGCTCAGGCCGCTGCTGCTGCTGCTGCTGCTGCTGCTGCTGCTGCACCTCAGTCCCACACTCTCCCTGAACATACTGTTCCGTTCTGCAGATGTTTTCTGGTTAGCAAGACTTTCCTGACAAAGGAAGCAGTGTGTTGATTTGCAGTCAGGTGCATGCTCTTCTGGTCAATGTGGTCTGACTGCCTGGGACCATACTTGAGTGACACTGACATAAGTGAGAGTGCCTGGCCAGGGAATGTTTTTATCACTATCTAACTTCATGGTACTGTAATAATATTTCCTGTGATAAGTAATGTTGGTCTAAATCAGTGCATGGTGGAGCTATGCAAGGGCTGGCCTGAAAATCTGGATGTGACCCAAACATTGTGTACAGCCTGAATCACTTCTGGGCATTGTTTCAGTTCTTTGTGGAGGCTGATTGTTGCAATCAATACAATGCCAATCAATTAAAAGTCTTCAGAACTCATAAAAGTTTTTTTGTCATTTTGTAGTCTAAATCCATGCACACTGAAAGTATATGAAGAATAGTAAAAGCTTATGGGGATTTTAGAAATTTTTGAATTTAAAAATGGGTCTTGCCTCTCTGGGACTTTATGGGGGATATTTTTTCTTGTTTCTTGTTTATTTTTTTCTCAACCATCACCACAATCCATTCTGGGGTATTTTCATTACCCCAAACTGAAACCAGTTGTTTTGCACCCTCTCCCAACACATTCAGTCCCTGGCAACCACCGGCGTGTTTCCTGTCATTGCAGATGTGTGCTCGTTCTGGACGTTCCGTGTGAGTGTGCCGTGCAGTGTGAGGTCCTTCTTGACTGGCTCGTTTTACTTGGGTTCTTCCGTTTTGTGGCATGTGCCAGTACTTCGTACCTTTTCATTGCTGAATAATATTCCTTTGTGTTAGGCTACATTTTACTTACCCATTCAACAGCTGATGGGTGTTAGGGCTGTTTCTACCTTTTGGGCATTCTGGATAAGGCTGCTATGTACCCTCATGTACAAGTTTTTGTTTGTGAATACACTTAAAACATTTTTTTTAAGGTTTTGTTTATTTTTAGAGAAAGGGGAAGGGAGGGAGAAACAGAGGGAGAGAAGTATCAGTGTGTGGTTGCCTCTCACGTGGCCCACACTGGGGATCTGGCCCGCAACCCAGGCATGTGCCCTGACTGGGAATCGAACAAGCAACCCTTTGGTTCGCAGCCTGTGCTCAATTCACCAAGCCACACCAGCCAAGGCTGCACATGTACTTTTGCGTATATACCTAGGAGTGGAACTGCTAGGTCATAGAGTAACTGTTTAACCTTCTGAGGATCTGACAGACTTTTCCAAAGTGGCTGCACCATTTTACATTCCAACCAGCAATGTGTGTGGGTACGAAGTGGTGTTTTGTGATGCATAGTTGCATTTCCCCAATGACTAATCTTAGTACATATTTAATGATGGAAATCTGTATTACTTTAAAATATTAACTTTTAAAAAATTTTAGTCTTCTAAAAAGTCTCTTAGAGAGGTATCTGGAGTAGTCAGATTCTGAGAGACAGAAAATAGAGTGGTGGTTGCCGGGGCTCCAGGGAGACGGAATGGGAGTTGTTTAATGGTTTTCATTTTTCTCAGAGTTTCAGTCTGAGAAAGTGAAAATGTTCTGGAGATGATGGTTGCACAATATGAATGTATTTGATGCCAGTGAACTGTACACTTAAAAAATGGTTAAAATGGTAAATTTTATATTACGTATGTTTTCACCACAATTTTTTAAAAGAGTAGATTAAAGCCTTGAGGCATCTTTTAAAAAAAAGATTTTATTTATTTATTTTTAGAGAGGAAGAGAAACATCAATGTGTGGTTACCTTTCACATGTCCCCGCACTGGGGACCTGGACCACAACCCAGGCATGTGCCCTGACTGTGAATCAAACCAATGACCCTTTGGTTCGCAGGCCGGTGCTCAATCCACTGAGCCACACCAGGCAGGGCAAGGCATCTTTAATATAGTTTAATATTGCCATAAGCACCGAAACCATGTTTATGGAAGAATGTTCCTGTAGGAATTCTTTTAAAATACATAAAGACCTATTTTTAAATTAAAAAGAGTTGGAATTTTCACATTTTTAAAAAAATGGCCCAGAACCACTGGCCTAGGGGCTGTGAAGAGGCTTTTAACAGTGTGTCCCAGATAGGCTACCTGAGTTAAATTACACTCAGATCATTGTATGTATTTGTAATTCCTGATTTTGTTACCTAGAGGTATCAATTAAGATGGACAATTAAAGTGGTCAGTTAAACTGTATTTGATGCAAATGTCTTTTGTTCAAAGGATTTTGTAGTCATTGCTGATGTAGCCTGTTCCACAAACAAGTCCTTAACGACTCAATTGTTCTGATTAACTAGAGGTCACAGTCAGACCCTGCAGGCTGTAGGACCCGCAGTCAGTGCAGGCGGTCTGGACCTCTCCGGGTGGCCATGGCATTTCCGGCTCGAAGGACCAGGGGAGCAGCCAGCAAAAGCGCAGCCGCCCCTGCACCTGCAGAGAAATCTGTGACTGATCCCAATTCTGATTCAGAAGATGAAAGTGGCATGAACTTTTTGGAGAAAAGGGCTTTAAATATAAAGCAAAACAAAGCAATGGTAGGTATCTGACTTGGAACGTGTTAGAGTGCACTCTTCCCAGCTTTTCTCTAAGCCACCTGTTGCTTCTCTGTGCCAAGAATTGTTTTCTGTGTAGCTATTAAGTCTTCACCAAGGTATCCTTTAAAATGTGTTTTTTTCCCTACACTGACTTTTTTTCCTCATTTGTTATTTTAATCAAAGCATTTCTAATTATTTTGCAATTTTCATGTAAGCACCAAATTTTAATCATCTAAGTCAATTTTGGGGGAAAGAAACACCATCAAGAACTCCCCTCCAGAACAAAACAATGGTGTTCATTCTTCCAAACAACCAAATTCAAAGTCTACGAAAATAAAAACAAAAACAGCCTACACAGGGGAGGAAAGCAAGTAATGAAAATCACATTCTAGGGGTTCTGTGCATTTAGCAGCCTTTTGCTATGCTATCTAACCATCCTTCAGTTGACTTTCAAAAAATAACACCCTAGGTCATCAAAATAAACATTTTCCATTTGCCTTTTTAAATTAAAATTAATAGTTAAACAAGAAGACTTGGGAGGGATTCACAATCAATTGCCTGACTTGTTTGGATGTCATGTACAGCACGTGATGGTCAGGAAGGCTATTCGTAAGCACACATGATTAGGGAAGCTGATCTTCAAGGTGTAGCTTTCTTCCACACGGTGTAAAACACCCACAGTTCCAAGTATGAAGGGACACAGACGGTCTCCTTTGAGAACTCCACAGGACAATACAGGTGCCCGAGCTGTTCTTCATAGAGTGACAGGGCTTCAGTCAAATTGACACAGTTCCCCTGTGGAGAGGTCAAGAATCAATCTGAGGAACTCCCATGTGGAATCTTCTTTCCGAGATGTGGAGATTGGAACAGCTGTCAAATCATTAATCACATAATCAAACTTTCTCCCTTCTTTGGCGTACCTCTTCAGTACTGGAATACAGTCCTCTACTAGAATCTGATAGCAATCTCCTTCAAGATTGTTTAAGATGTCACCACACGTTTTCCGCATGTGTTTCTTGCATCCATCAATCACCATTTGGTCTATCTGTACCATAGTGACCATCTTTGGTTTCAGTTTGACTATTTCTCATAAAATGCCCCCATCTCCGCCTCCCAGAATCAGCACGTCTTTGCCAGTGTAGTCTTCTTTGCCACTGCCCATGATGGCCTGGGTATATGTCAGATCACTCTCTGCCAGATTGACATCCCCACTAAGGATGAGAATATTTCCAAACTGCTTCGAGTGCAGAATTTTAATGTTCCAATAAGGTGAATCTTCATCATGTACCACTTCATCTATGTCGTATTCAACCAGGCGGCCATCAGCAGTGGGCCAGTACCTATCAGTGGCCCCTCCTCAAACTATGGGCGGTAACCGCCTCACCTGCCCTGTAGTGTCCTGACTCAGTTCTTTCATTCTTCTATTTTGTTCAAAAGTCATTCAGCTTCTTTGCCTTCTGCATCACCGTCGTAACTCTGAAGGTCCAGCAACACCAGTCCATGTGGGTAAATTCTTAAGTTGGCAAAGCTGCCATTTTTGTTTATGTAGGTCGCTAAATAGCCATGGTCCTGCCAGGTATGCACTGACTCGGTCATTACCTGCTCCTGGAAAATGGACTGGAGGCCTTTAAGAATGGTCTCGCCGTCAGCTTTGGCGCCGAGCATGAGGTGGAGCGTGCTGTGCCGTGCTGCTGCCATAGTGAGGCGAGGCCCTGGGCCATGCCTGGGGAAGGCGGCCGCGTTGGGGGCCGTCAGCCTGCGGCCAGCGGGGACTGTGCCCTGCCGGGAAGGCCGAGGGTAAGGGTGGGAGGGGCCACCGGGAGCCACCCAGGCCTCAGGGGCCTGACTTTTTAAAAGAAATCTGTTAAAGTCTTGGTAAATGTGTAGGGGAAATCGGAGACTCTTTTAGATGTACTACCGCAATTTCCAGAAGTTCCTCATTTTCAGCAGTTATTCTAAACCAATAATTTCTGCCTCACTTCCTCCCTCTTTAGCTTGCAAAACTGATGTCGGAATTAGAAAGTTTGCCAGGCTCGTTCCCTGGACGGCATTCCTTCCCAGGCCCCAGTTCCGTAAGTGCAAATCCTCGCTCGTTCAGCAGTAATATTTTGGTCAGGTGTAAAGAAGATTGTTACGATGTTTGAGAAAATCCAGTCTCCTGATTTTGTGTGGTCTTACAGACACAGAGGAAGTAGAGGAAACCTTCGGGTAGCCTCTGGGAGCGTCTCCTTGTGTCCTGGGGAAGGTGTGGCCTCCCTGAGCCGTGTTTGTGCAGTCTCAACGCCCTTTTGTTCGCTTCTCTTGCTCACTAGACTGAATCTCTTAAGGGCAAGGAATAAAGATAGGAAAACATTTTTTCTTTATTCCCAGCATTAGCACATTGCTTTTTCTTGGTAGATGCGTAGTAACAGATGTTTTTAAAATTCGAGAAGGAAAAAAGATTTTTTAGCCAAGTCATAGCCTAATGCATGTGTGTGATTATATCCTGAGGAACTAAGCTGATGCAACTCAGGGAGTTTGATGTTTCTGCTGTGGTACAAAAGCCAAGCCCTTCTTTCCCCATCCCTCCTTGAGGAGAGAAAGGGAAGAAGTGAGCAAGGAACGGAAGAAGGACAGCCACACAAACATTTCTCTCTTGTGCAATGTAGAAACAGTGAGTATGTGCCAGGGCTCGAGGTGTAGAAAAAGGTTGTTGTGGAAAATGAGATTTGTTCTTATATCTTTATTATGTAGATGAATGGGTAAATTATATCTCAACTTGAGAGAAACTGGGCTTGGTGTCACAAGAGCAAAAGCACAAGGGCTGCATTGTTTTGGGGGGCTCGTTTTCTATGTGCTGTAGAAAGCACAGAGAGGATTAGAAAATGGAGCTCTGCTTTTACTTAAAAACGTACATAAGGAGAAGGTGCCACTTTTCTTCATTCTGGCATAAATGGGTTCTGTAACGTGTGTTTTGTTTAGCGGTCGAAGACACCCCGAAGGCGTACCTTCCCAGGTGTTACTCTTAGGAGAAACCCTGATCGGAGAGGGCGTCCTCTTACCAGGTCAAGGTCCCGGATCCTTGGGTCCGTTAGCGCCCTACCCATGGAGGAGGAGGAGGAGGAGGAAGAGGAGGACAAGTACATGTTGGTGAGAAAGAGGAAAACCACGGACGGCTACATGAACGTGAGTTCTGTAACACATTCATGCTGGCTCCTCTGTTTTTCGTCTTCTGGAGGCTCGGTCACATACACAACACAAGTACGCACCCAGCCTCAACTCCAAATGATTCGCATTCAACATTCTTCTCAACCCATTCAGAATTGTTAATGTCACACCAACTTATTTGATGATTTAAAAAAAAATTTTTTTATCCTCATCCAAAGTCATCTTTTCACTGCTTTTTTAGAGAGAGGAAGGGAGAGAGAGAAACATCAGTGTGAGAGAGAAAACACCGATTGGTTGCCTCCCATAGGTGCCTGGACTGGGGATCGAACCCACAACCGCTCGGCCACTGGATGATACTCCAACGGACTGAGCTGCACTGACCAGGGCTTGATGGGTTTTTTCTTTTCCATGCCATCAATAACAATGTAGCCTTTTCAAGAAACCTCAAATGATTGAGTAAAAACAAAAACATTTTATAAACTGAAGATAATTAGACCTTTCCACATACAGCTCTCCTTGCTCCATTGACACACAGCATTCTCCTGAGTTTTAAATAATTTTACCTTTAATTCTCTGTGGAATTTAAAATCCATTGTTGGTGAAAAGTAATAGATTTGGTGCTCCCTAGTATGAATTTTCTTGTGTTGTTCATTGAGAGAATAATTAAACTCATCATTTTAATTTTCCTTTGTAATGTTTCTGTCCAGTAGGAATTCTTTGGTATATATATCCAGGTCATTGCCAAAGGTCCTGACACATTTGTATGGTTTCCATCTTATATGAATTCTGTTGTGACCACAGTTGTACGTTTTTGATAAAGCTGGTCACACTTAATACCTTTGTAAGGTTTCTCCCTAGTAAGAATTCTGTTATGTTCCATGAGGCATAAACTTTGGATTAGCCTCACCATTTGTGTATATTCTCCCTCAAAGATGTATATTCTGATACCAAGTGAGGTATGAGCCCTCATACAGGCTTTGCCACATGCATGAGTTGTATTGTGTTGGCCAAACAGTTTGTTTTCTTTTGTGCAATACTCTAGTAGTGCTTAGTTGTCTTTAACTTCATTCAAAACACTTTGTTAGTTTGTATGGTGACAGCTGTCCTATCAGCATGCATTAAAAAAAACTTACCAAAATTGGTGAATTTTTGTGTAGCCATTTTAATAGTGAAGATGAAAGAAAATAAGCAACATTTTTGGCATATTACGCTTTATTATTTCAAGAAAGGTGAAACCACAACTGAAACGCAAAAAAAGATTTGTGCTATGTATGGAGAAGGTGCTGTGACTGATCAAACATGTCAAAAGTGGTTTGTGAAGTTTCATGCTGGAGATTTCTTGCTGGACGATGCTCCATAGGCAGACCAGCTGAAGTTGAAGCAATCAAATTGAGACATTAATTGAGAATAATCAACATTATACCACATGAGAGATAGCCAACATACTCAAGAAATCCAAATCAGTAGTTATTGGTGAAAATGAAAAACGTGTCTTTTATTTTATGAAAAAAGCCATATGAACTTTTTTGCCAACCTAGTACATGGTCTCTCTCCATGACAGAGTCTTTGATGATGAGTAAGGCTTGAGCACTTGCATAAGTTTTATCTCCATCATATGTGTAAGGTTTCTTTCTGTTTGAATTCTTTGATGAGCCCCAAAGCTTGAGCTTTGAATAAAAGCATTGTCATATAAATTAGGTTTATGATGTTTCTATTCAGTAGTCTGATGCTCAGTAAGCCTTGGAAATCGGGTATAAGCTTTGACACACACACTACATTTGGAAGGTTTTGCTCCACTATAGACTTTCTCATGTTGAGTAGATTGGAACTCTGTCTAAAGATTTTACCATACTCACTACATTTTTTAGTTTTCTCCTATACATGATTTTCTTGTGCCTCCAAGTTGTGAATGTCTGGAATATTTGATGGATTTTGTTAGCAGGTGAGGAAGTTGAAGTTTTCTTTTTCATTGGTTTGTCGTAGTTGGAGGAATCATTTCCATGTTAGTGTCTTGTAAACTTTGGACTTGGCTCCTCTCCATAAGAAAGATTTCCAGATTGAATTCTCTGAAGGAACCATAAACCAGGTGTCTGAGATTCAGAGCTGGGAAGGGCCAGTGAGAGCGCTGTTCCGTGCTTGCGGTTTTGCAGGAAGACGATGTGCGCAGAGGTCGCCGGCCCGGATCCATGACCCTGCCGCACGTCATTCGCCCGGTGGAAGAAATTACCGAGGAGGAGCTGGACAACATCTGCAACAATTCTCGGGAGAAGATATACAGCCGCTCATTGGTAAAAGCCTCTGCCTTATGTCTGATGATGCGAAGGTCTGTGGGAGAGGAAGGGTGGCTTCTGTCCTTAATTAGAGACTGGCCGACGATCTAAACCAGTCTTCTGCAGTGTTAAATCTTTTCTCTTAATTTAGAAATTGGTTCATCCAGCATGCATTTACTGTGTGTCTGTGTTGTGTGTCTGCCTCGATGGGTGCTGGGGACATGGTGTGCTGAAGACAAAGGACTTGGGGCCGGGGTTTCTGATAAGATCTTTACTTGAAGAAAGGTAGTTTTGATAATACTGAGTCTGCCAATCCGGTGAAACCACCATGCTTGAGATACTTTGTATGCCCTGGCATGTACATGTGTACCTAAGATATGAAATAAGATTAAATGTGTCAGATTGTATCCATAAGGGACAGTCTTTAAATATGCCATTTTTCTTTACAAAAAGCCATGCTGTTTTTTATTTGTAGGGGTCTACTTGTCATCAGTGCCGCCAGAAAACCATTGATACCAAAACGAACTGCAGAAACCCAGAGTGCTGGGGTGTCCGAGGCCAGTTCTGTGGTCCCTGCCTTCGAAACCGTTATGGAGAAGAGGTCAAGGATGCTCTGCTGGACCCAGTAGGTGCCTTCCAGGGGTGGTTCTATGGGCTTGAAGGTCAGGCACCAGCTGATAGGGCCAGAAAGATGCCATCGGTGAAAGGGTTGAGCCCTTAGTGTCGTGGCGCTTTCATTCCCTGAAAAGCAGGGGAATTCATAATGTTGGTTGGGAGGTGTGAGCCCCTTCCACAGTGCTTGGTACCTTACTGTTCAGGGGAATCGGATTCATCGTTCAGTCTGGTAATTGCTTTGAGACTTTCTGTGCTGGATTTCCTAAGGGAATGTTAGGCATAACTAATGGACATTAACCATGTTAAGATTTTTTTAATTAAAAAAAATAAAGATTTAAAAGCAATGCATGATACCCATCTTAGAGTTTAAGCAGGAGCAGGAGAGGGAGGAAGTAAGTTGGATTTAATTGTGCCTTTCACGTTGCCCTTTAGAACTGGCACTGCCCACCTTGTCGAAGAATCTGCAACTGCAGTTTCTGCCGTCAGCGAGATGGGCGGTGTGCGACTGGGGTCCTTGTGTACTTGGCCAAGTACCATGGCTTTGGGAATGTGCATGCATACCTGAAAAGGTAATGGTGGGTTTTTCTCTTTTCCACACTCAAGTCTCACATTCATTTATGTGTCTTATTAAAAGGATGGTAGAAGTCAGAGTAGTGGTTATCTCTGGGTGGAGGTGAAGGTTTTGATGGGAAAAGGGGTACATGGAGAGTTTTCTGGAAAGTTGGAAACATTTTACATCTTCATCTGGGTGGTGGTGACCTGCATGTGTGTGTGTGTGTGTGTATAAAAATTCAAGTTGCACACTTAATGTGTTATTTTAAAACATGTTATAACTCAATAAAAACTTTTTTTTGAGAGAGAGAGAAAGAGAGAAGCATCAGTTTGTTCCCCTTATTTATGCACTCACTGGTTTATTCTTGTACATGCCCCAACCGGGGGTCAAACCTGCAACCTCGGTGTATTAGGACAACGCTCTAACCAACTGAGCTACCTGGCCAGGGCAATACAAACATTTTTTAAAGAGTGCATTAGGCTTTCAAAAGAGGCTTCTTAGTTTGAAAATGATACCCTGACGCATTCCTTTTTCTTTTTTCAGTTTGAAGCACGAGTTTGAGATGCAAGCATGATACCTGGAAGATCTGCTGCCTGCCTTCCACCACACCAGTCTTCCTTCTTCGACTTTTCCATTTTGTCCTGTGGTGGAAACCTGAATTAAGAATTCTGATGATCAGCCTGCTTTATAGGAAACTCAAATCCAGTTAATCTCATTAGACGAGTTTCCAAGCAACCTAGAGGTCTATTGTTAGCTACGCTTTGCCCTCTTGCTGTTTCTCCTTTGCTTTTCCCTGCCCTCATCCCAAATTCTCTCCCTCTTTTTACAGGGGGGGGTCTCTCTCTCCATCTAGTTTCTGAATTTTTAAATGACAGTCTCGTGAAAGCATGTTTGATTTAATTGGTGTTGAAATAGCCCTGGAATTCACCTATAAAACCAAGCACTTAGAGACACAGTAGTGGCGTTACTAAAGACATCTGCTGAGACCAGCCCTCTAACTGGTCTCTACAAAAACAGCAGGCACAGTTGTCACACTAGTTGACATTTTTAACAGAGTTGAGGTGGAAAGGTCTTAAAGCCATGTGGAAAGATGAGGTAATTGTTGGAAAATGGGGCATGTGGATTTGGACACCTGTTGTGAGAATATTCCATGTCTTGTGTTTATTGCACAAGTTGTCATCGAAGAGATTTAGTTGCTGATTTTTCCCACCGTGCGGTTGGGTGGTGCATTGGGCTCCCACCGTGGTGACCCACAGGACTGTGGGCAGCCCTGTACTTGGCAGTCGTCAGAGAAGAGACAGTCGAGGGAGTCAGGATGGCGAGGCTTCAGATGTAGGTGGGTCTGAATTCACGGTATAAAACTTTGGTGTAATGGTAGTTTGCCAAGTTTATTTCCGTTCATAAATGTAAGGTATTTAAAATAAATTCTTGATCATTTTGCATGGAAAATTGATACCAATATTAACCTACAATTTGCAGTTTTTGCTTTTTTGAAGAAATAAGCTAGGCAGGCGTTCGTGTTCAGGTTTTAAGCACTTTTAAAACAATGAGAAGTGCCTTTTTGGAGATGGGTGACTTTCCAGTTTGTTAACTTGACATCTCTGCCCCCTTAAGTTTCTGGGCAGATTGTGTGTGTCGTCTCCCCCTCCCCCACCCTTTGCATTAATCACGAAATGGCTAACGGTAGAGGTGGAGTCTTAGGTGTTTGTCCATTTTCCTTTGCATGTGCATCCCGTTGCTGATTCTGTTCAGTGTTAGATGCAGGATTGGAACTTGGATCAATAAATGTAAATAGAGCTTTTGATCTGTAATGCTTTTATACAAAGTTTTTATTTTGATAATAAAACCTTTTGTTCTAGATTGTCTGCCTTTTAAATCTTTAACTCTCAATCTTACTGGACTCAATTCTGATTTTTCTCATATTTAAACAGCAGACCATTTCTGCCTTTTTCTAGGGTCTCCCTTTTGTGTTAAGTTTCTGAAGATCAAAAGAAGGTCAAAGACCAGCTCTTTTGAACAGGGCTGAGCTCGGCTACATGACTAGTGGCAATGATCAGAAAATCAACCAAGACAGCCAGGTCACCAGATGGGAAATACTGTGTCCCCATGAAGCGTTGCAGTGTTTCCTTTAGCATTTGCCAACCAAAGAACTAATGGTAATTTCACCATACCTAACTTGCTTTTATCAACCATTCAAATATTTATTAAAGGCACACTGTTTTGAAGCTTATTCCAGGACTGAGAAGACCAAGGCATGGTCTGAAAGCTCTTAACCCAGTTCTTTAGAACAGGGCTGGCAAACTGCAGCCTGTGCGCCAGGTCCCACTGTAGCCTACTGCGTGTGGCACATGAACTAAGGATGTTTTTATTTTACATTTTTGGAGGGTTGTAAAAAAAATATGACAGGCAGCATGGCCTGCTCTAGAGTTACAGGAGAAACCCTGTTTACCCAGTACACAGTCATTTGAAGTTTCATATTCTGTATAAATGTAAAAGAAATGGATATCTTCATAAACTGGAATCTTAACCAAAATTTTTAGGTATATAATTGGGAAGCTTAAGTCTGTAGGATTATTCAAAATTGGTGGTGGTTTGGAACATGGTAGAGGTACTGTATTTTGCTACTGAAACTAATAGTGGTTTTCATTAGAAATACTGATTAGTAACAGTTGACTCCCAGGGCCTTTACTCTTACAGGGTTTACAATCTAGTGGTGGAACTAAGACATAAACCTATAAACAACCTGAGTAGACATGAAGGGAGGGAAAGTAATTGGGATTTTCTCATTACCAAGCATTTTCCAGCATTGATGGGCCCATGGATTCTGTAATGACTCCCAGCTGAGGAGGAAACTGCAGATCGCTTGCTCAGTCCCAGCCTTGGCCGTGGGAGCCTCTTGCTTTCCTCCACACACCCCACTGCAGAGCTCCGCACACCAGCCTCAGAGTTGAGAGAGCTCAAAAGTTCTGACAATTAGATGTGAGAAGTTAGCATCATGGCGGTGGTGCTCCAAAACGACCCATAATTGCCTTTATACTTGTCTCCACCCATATTCTCTGAGGTTGATACGGTGTCTATTTTTATCGCCATTACTACGGGTTTGAGAAATAAAATAGAAATTATAATTTTGGTAATTTCATAATGAAGAGGGGCAAAGGCAGTAGAGGCTGCTGTAGGAAGGGTTTGTGTTTGTTTTTAAATTTTTTAATCTTTATTCTGTTTGTTTCCCATTACCATTTAGTTCCCCCACCAGTCACCACACTTGGCCCTATCCACTGTGTTTTATTTTTGGAACGAAAAAGAGGGAGCGCCTGATGGCTCCAGGTGAGGTAGATAGCTGGTTACTTGCAGACCAGAGGAATGCTGGAGTTGATTACCTTGCAGCCGGGCTGGAGAGTTACATTTTGAGAGGAAAGTCACAGGAGCTGTTCTATTAATGTTAACCACACATTTCTGGGATAATGTCTAAAAGATGGAATAAGTCCAGAGAAGGTAACAACTGTCAGATGTTACATAGAGTGGCAGAGATAAACTGGTATGTTATGGTTTTGTTAGTTTGTTTTTTTTTTAATTCAGGGAGGTGATAATTCCAGGACCCAATTGTATTTTTTTTAAGATTTTATTTATTTTTAGAGAGGGAAGGGGAGAGACAGAGAGAGAGAGAGAGAGAGAGAGACATCAATGCACGGTTGCTAGGGGCCGTGGCCTGCAACCCAGGCATGTGCCCTGACTGGGAATCGAACCTGCGGTACTTTGGTTCGCAGCCTGCACTCAATCCACTGAGCTATGCCAGCCAGGGCAGGTTTTTGTTTTTTTTTTAAACTAACCAGAACTTGCCTGCCATACCAGTCAGGAATGGGGTGGGGGTGGGGGGCAGGCAGCGGGGACTTGGGTGTGGAGCAAGCCTGGCTGGAGAGCTGTAGAAATGCTGTTGAGTAGGAAGACGGGCAAGGCTGGGAGGGGGCCGAGGGCTGAGTGGTCAGGAGGGACTGAGGCTGGGCTAGTAGGAAACTGGAGTATTGGATAATCAGCATAGATGTTGGAACCCCTCAGGCTTTTTAACTGGGGCAGGAAAGTCCTGTGGGTAGGAGAATACTCCTTAGATTAGCTACAAAGTTGAGGAAGGAGTGGGGAGGCTAAGAGGAGGGCAAGATCTTCAAAGGTGGTGTTGCTATGAGTGAATGGAGAAGGGTCTAAAGTTTGGAGTGACAGTGGGCTGCTGGAGATCTTTGCTTGGGGATGTGTAAGGAATGGGTTGGTTGCGGAGAAATTGACATGTCCCAGGTAGAGGACTTGATCCATGCAGATGATGCAAGACTTGTTTGGAGGAAAAAGCGAAAAACAAAGGAAACACCATTTAAGGTTAAAGTCCCTAACATTTGGGTTTTATCAACCTCCCCTGCATTTTATTTTACATGGTAGCATTTATATTATATGTACAATGTACACATTTTGTTTTAAAAAAAGATTTTGTTTATTTTTTAGAGCAAGGGAAAGGGAAGGAGAAAGAGAGGGAGAGGAACTTTATTGTGTAGTTGCCCCTCACATGCCCCCAGCTGAGGTCCTGGCCCACAACCCAGGCACATACCCCTGACTGGGAATGGAACCAGTGACCTTTTGGTTTGAAGGCCTGCACTCAGTCCACTGAGCTACACCAGCCAGGGCACAATGTTCAACTTCTGTAGCATGAAGAATGTCAAAATACTTTAAATGGCTATATGGTATTTGTTTATGTGGATGGTTCATAATTTACTTAAATAATTTCTAATCTTGGGGTATCTGGATTGTTAACAGTGTCTTGCTTTTATGAGTAACACTGTAATTAGTATTGTGCCTAAATCTTGGGTTAAAATAGATTTCTAGAAAGTGCAGTAAGTCTTAATTACAGGGATGGAGCAAGGTGAGTCTGGGATTTTCCAGAATGTGAGCCTGGTCTCTAGACCTAAGCTGCCCAGAGTTCTAGGTGAACTTGGCTGCAGCCCAAGGATGGAGGGAGAGGAGGGGAGCTACTTAACTAGAAACCAAAATGGGAGGCATGTCTCACTGTAGGTGCGCTCATCCTGTAAGATTACAAATGGCATAGCTGGCCAAATAAACATTGTTTTATGTAATCCTGTGACTTGAATTTTTTGGAAGTTCATTGTCAGATGAAAGTACCTGCTGATAATGCATGACTGCATCAGTGCTCAATCCAACATTATAAATATTTGACAGAGAAGGGAAGCGAGTTAGTTGGGCACCTCCTATGGCACAGTGTATGTTAGTCCTTCATAGCAGGGATTTTAGAGATGAGGTGACTCAAAGAAGTTAAGTAATTTCTGAAGACTCAAGAGCTTATCTCCTAGCCTGAGAAGAGACATGTAAGAGCCAAACACTCTTCTGAGGATTTCTTTTTTTTAATTTATTAATTTTGAGAGACACAGAGAGAGAGAAAAACTTCAATTTATTGTTCCACTTATTTATGCATTCATCGGTTGATTCTTGTATGTGCCCTGACTGAAGATTGAACCTGCAGCCTTGAGGTATTGGGATGATGTTCTAACCAACTGAGCTACCCAGCCAGAGCCTTCTAAGGTATTCTGATAGATCTGGTTACATACCTTGATCATGACACATATATCTGCCACTTATAGTTTATTTTAGCTTTTTCCCCTCATTAGACCATCAAGTCCTTGAAAGCAAGACTATCTTTGATCTAAAGACTCTTATCATATAGTGGATACTCAACAAAGGTTTATTAAATATTTAGCAAAAGGTAAGTTGATTGTCCTGGGTAGGAAAGTTCCTGGGACTTGGTAGAGAACTAACATGGTGGAGGAGAAATAATGGTAGATCACAACACTGAAGATACTGATTCATGAGGTGTAAGCCTGTCTTTGTGATCTAATGCCTAGCCTGCTATGAGCCTGCCATGGTCAATTCCTTAAAAATGTATTTCTAATATATTTTTCAACGGGAAAATACAATTTAGTTCATCATATTAACTATAAAGGAATACCTCTATTCTCATTTATATTACTGAGCTAGAAATGAGCTGCGCAAAGATCATTTTACATGTAGTAGCTCCAAGAGTTATCCATTTGTTGGGGGAAAACTTTGTTGACAAAAATTTAGTGTATAGAAGTTCTTTTTTTAAAATTTTTATTACAAACTGTTTAATTACTTCTTGCCCTAATAAATTTACAAATACAGAACTACATGGCATTCTGACAGTGCTTAGTGAGTCACCACAGACTAGCACAGCTTAATGCCACTGTCATCTGCCCAGGAGCAGTCTCAGAGGTGGCCTCCGCCGTGTGGGTGAGAGGGTCTTGGGGGAGGGCTGCTCAGCGTAGCCAGGGGACCCAGCTTCAACAGCACGATGCTCATTCTCTCCATTGCGTCTCCATGTGCTTTTGCATTTTCTCAACCATCCAACTGGGTAGGAAGGAGGATTTCAGCTCCTCTAACTTCAGATCCAGGCATCCTCTGAAGTCATTGCTGGCAGCAAGGTCCCAGGTGTCCTCCTCCATGAGGAGGTAGCCCATCTTCCCCCGTTGCCTACATGTGATGCTGCCTGACCACCCAGTCTTGTCCTGGGGGTCAGCTGCATACTTGAAGAGGTATGGGTGCTTGATGTAGATTCTTCATCCCCAGGGCTTTGTTGGCTGGAGATTCCAATGCAAAGGTGGTAGATTCACTCAGCTGAGCCAGGTCCCACCTGGGGCCTTCTTGGTTGATTGGTTTCCAGGATTTTGATTTCCACACCATGCCGGTGGCTGCCCTGCCATTTGACGGGATATGTCCAGGAGGCTGTCCCTTTCTCATTTTGGGAATTGGGCTTCTTGGGTGGGTGTGTTCCTCTTCTGCCTGCTGACCACGCTTTATCCTGGGAAGCTCATGGGTCAATCTGGGTGTAACTTTTTCTCCATCTGGAAAAGTAGTTGAGACTGCTCCAGGCAGCTCCAACGGGCCTCCTGGATCAGCGCCTCTGCATCCACATCTTCCCCAGGGTTGTCTTGCACATTCAGTGCTGCCTTCTGGAAGAACTTCAGGTACTTGTTAGGGACAGTCTGCATGTCCTCATTGATGGTAGGCTGTGGCACAGTCCATGGAAATGGCAGGATCTATGAAACTCATCATTTGTGAAAGGGGGCCCCATTGCTGCACCTGCCAGTGCTTTATATTATGTTCCAAGGGTTCCTAGCTCTCAGGAACCCTTGATCTCTGCCCAGCTGGGTCCCCACTGCTGCTCAGCGTTGCCAGTGGCCCCCATGGTGCCCCTGACCCTCACAACTCCAGCCTGACTCTGCTGTCCAATGGAAAGTGACCTCAGAAGAATCTTTTTTAAAGAGAAAAGCCTCCCCACGTCCCCACCTCCCACCCCCAGCCATGTGCCAATTACTAACTTCAGCAGTGACCAACTCATGGTCTATACTGTTTCATCTGTACCCCTTTACTGCCCGACACATTAAGTTATTTTGAAGAAAATCTCAGACATTATGACATTCATACCACTTCAGTATTTCTAAAAAATGATGACTTGAAGACCATAATCAAAATATCATTATTACACCTACTGAAATTAACAAAAGCTCCTTAATATCAAATATTTAGTCACTATTCAAATTTTCACTATCCTACTCTCCTCACTCTCTATTCATATAGTTGTTTTATTTGAATTTAGGAGTCTCAATTTCTTCTTCTTGTCTTGTCTTGTCTTTTTTGATTGTTGTTCAAGTATAGTTGTCTCCATTTTCACCCCACCATGTCCCCCTGCCCCACCCATCCCATCCTCCCCCCTCAAACCTACCTATCCCCTTTGGCTTGTCCATGTGTCCTTTATACGTGTTCCTTGATGTCCCTTCCCTATTATCCCTCTCCTCTGTTTACTGTCAGTTTGCTCTTTATTTCAATGTTTCTGTGTATTTTGCTTGCTTGCTTGTTTTGTTGATTGGGTTCCGCTTATAGGTGAGATCATATGGTATTTGTCCCTTACCACCTGGCTTATTTCACTCAGCATAATGTTTTCCATATCCATCCAAGCTGTCATGAAAGGTAGGAGCTCCTTCTTTCTTTCTGCTGCATAGAATTCCATTGTGTAAATGTACCATGGTTTTTTGATCCATTCATTTACTGATGGGCTTGCTCTTTCTTTTTCTTTTTTTTCTCCCTCCCTCCCTCCCTCCCTCCCTCCTTCTTTTTCTTTTTTTTCTCCCTCCCTCCCTCCCTCCCTCCCTCCTTTCCTTCCTTGCAATTCTCTTTTAATTAATTGGTTTTCACTCCTTTCCCCCCCACCCTACACCCCTTGCAGTTCATTTGTTGAAAAACCAGTCATTTTTCCTGTACAGTTTCCCACAATTTATGAATTGTAACTCCATGGTGTCATTTTAGATCTGGAAGCTCAGTCTGATTCACATGCAGCAACAACCCTCCACCCATAGTGCTATGTGCTAACGTCCAAAACCTCCTACTGTTCTCTTCTCTCCCTGTTTGTGTTTCTATGGCCATTGGTGAACATTTCCTGAAAATTCTTTCCCTCTTCCTTAACCAGCTGGAAACTTCCCCTCATCAACTATTTACTTATCCTAAATAGAACTTGTACAGAAAAGACATATTAAGGACTCATTTCTCCCCCGGTTTTCAGAATTTTAAAAAAATACATTTTCTACTATCCTTTAATGGTGCCTATCAAGGTTTTTTTCCCTAAAGTATCATATTAACTCTGGGATTTTTCAAATATTTGGTTTGTTCTAGTCCATTGCAGTTGTTATTTTTTTTCAGTTAAAAATCGATCATTTTATTCCATCAAAATAAAACACTTGGGCACAATAAAAGATACTATAAAAAAAGACAAGTGAGACACTGGGAGAAAACATTTATAACATTTGTAATAGACAAAGAATTACTATCTTGAGTATAAGGAGTATCAAAAAGTTAAGTAAAATATTAATGATTTAAAGAAAAGGACATGAAGATGTAATTAAAAGAAGAAAACACAAATGCCCAATGACTGTAAAATGTTTAGTATTGCTAAGGAACTTGAGAAGTGCATCAGAATTCTTTACACAATATTTGACAATGTCAAGACAATGGTTTGAACAGGCTGTTTGTGGGTGTATAATAATGTGAGTGGCTGTTAGTGAGTCCAACTTTCCTCTACAGATCAAGTTGACAGACTCCAATAAATGTAAATATACATACTCTATGAATCTTTAGTTTCTTACGTTGTGTCTACCCAACAATCCTTGCTCGTGTGCTTAATGAAGTATATGCAAGAATAGTCATTGCAACCTATTTGCAATAATGAAATTTGGGAGATAAAATGTTCATCAATCAGAGATGAATAAATAAACTGATGTGTATTCATGCTAGAGAATATTGTGTAGCAATTTCTTTTTTAAATAGATTCAGACTATTTTTTTATTTTTAAAAGATATTTTATTGATTATGCTATTATAGTTATCCCATTTTTTTCTCCCCTTCATTCGCCCTGTACCCCCTCTGCCACCAGCATCCCCCACCTTAGATCATGTCCATGGGTCATACATACAAGTTCTTTAGCTTCTCCATTTCCCATACTATTCTTAACCTCCCCCCTGTCTATTTTGTGCCTACCATTTATGCTTCTTGTTTCCTGTACTGTTTCCCCCATTCTCCCCCCTCTGATAACCCTCCATGTGATCTCCATTTATGTGAACCTGTTCTTGTTCTAGTTGTTTGCTTAGTTCATTTTTGTTTTTGTTAGGTTTGGTTGTTCATAGTTGTGAGTTTGTTGTCATTTTACTGTTCATATTTTTTATCTTCTTTTTCTTAGATAAGTCCCTTTAACATATAATAAGGGCTTGGTGATGATGAACTCCTTTAACCCGACTTTATCTGGGAAGCGCTTTACCTGCCCTTCCATTCTATATGATAGCTTTGCTGGATAGAGTAATCTTGGATGTAGGTCCTTGCCTTCATGACTTTGAATACTTCTTTCCAGTCCCTTCTTGCCTGTAAGATTTCTTTTGAGAGATCAGCTGATAGTCTTATGGGAACTCCTTTGTAGGTAATCAGCTCCTTTTCTCTTGCTGCTTTTAATATTCTCTCCTTATCTTTCATCTTGGGTAATGTAATTATGATGTGCCTTGGTGTGTGCTTCTTTGGGTCCAACTTCTTTTTTTTAAATATTTTATTTATTTATTTTTAGAGAGGGAAGGGAAGGAGACAGGGAGAGAGAGAGAGAGAGAGAGAGAGGGAGAGAGACATCAATGTGCGGTTCCTGGGGGTCATGGCCTGCAACCCAGGCATGTACCCTGACTGGGAATCGAACCTGTGACACTTTGGTTCACAGCCTGAGCTCAATCCACTGAGCTATGCCAGCCAGGTGGGTCCAACTTCTTTGGGACTCTCTGAGCTTCCAGGACTTCCTGAAAGTATTTCCTTTGCCAGTTTGGGGAAGTTCTTCATTATCTATTCAAGTAAGTTTTCCTGCTCTTCCTCTTCTCCTTCTGGTACCCCGAGGATTTGAATGTTGGAACATTTAAAGTTATGCTGGAGATTCCTCAGCCTCTCCTCACAATTCTTGTTTTTTTTTTTCATTTGGTTCTGGTTGAATGTTTATTTCTTCCTTCTGCTCCAAACCATTTATTTAAGTCCTGGTTTCCTTCCCGTCACTGTTGGTTCCCTGTACATTTTCCTTTATTTCATTTTTCATAGCCTTTACTTTTTCCTCTATTTTGCAACCATACTCAACCATTTCTGTGAGCATCCTAATATGACCAGTGTTTTGAAGTCTGTATCTAATAGGTTGGCTATCTCTTTATCACTTAGTTGTATTTTTTCTGGAGCTTTCATCTGTTCTTTCATTTAGGCCATATTTCTTTGTCTTGGCACTCGTGTTATGTAGTAAGGGGCAGAGCCTTAGGTATTCTCCAGGGTGAGGCAACCCAGGTCACTGCGTTGTAGTGCTGTATGTGGGGGAGGGGTCTGAGGGGGAACAATGCCACTTGCTCAGCTCTCAGCCAGCTTTCAGTCACTTTCCCAATTACCCACAAGCAAATTGGACCCTTCTGATGCTGACTCCTGGGTGGATGGGTTTGTGTAAGTTCTAGGACCTTGTGAGTCTCTCCAAGGAACTCTCCAGTAAGGCTGGGAGTCTCTCCCACTGCTGCAACCCAGAATTTCACAGCCAGAAGTTTTGAGGCTTTATTTCCCCACGCTGGAACCCTGGGTTGCGCTGTCTGTCTTGCTCCCCAGTTGTTCCTCTGGTTTATCCACACACGAATGTGGGACCACCTGCTCTGCTAGCCACTGCCTCGCCTGCCCCGGTCCTCCAGTGTTTGCCTTACTGTGTGTCCTCTGCATCCCTGCTGCCTGTTTCCACCCCCATACTGGTCTGGATGAATGTTTCTTCTTTGACATTCTTGGTTGTCGTAATTCCATAGAGTTTAATTTTCTGGCAGTTCTAGTTATTTTTTTTTGTTGTTTTTAAATTTGTTGTTGTCCTTCAGTTGTGCGAGGAGGCAAAGTGTATCTACCTACACCTTCATCTTGGCCAGAAGTCCCAGTTGTTATTATTAGTGAGACCCAGTTTTGGCCGAATGGGAGCTTCTTCATGTAGTCTCTTGCATCCTTCTGATATGTCCCTAGGAGTCTTTGATAGTTTCCTTTGTTTCTGCTAAGACAAAATGTTCCAGGCTCAGTGTATGCATTTTATGCCTCAAACTGGAATCAACCATTTCTCCAAAGTGTATTGTTTTCAAAACATATTTCTTTCATGTATATTATCTTTCTGTGTATTTTATATTACAGGCCCAGCAGAAGTAATGCCTACTTGAGTGTGGTTGGTAGGGTAATAAGATGGGTATAATAATTTATAGGTTTAATTTGAACATTTCACCAAAAATGTCATATGATGTGCTTGAGTGTGATATCATGTCACAGAATTACTTGCTTATGATTTTGCAATGAGATTTTTTAATAAAAAAGGGATCTTATTTGTGTTAGACCCCTGTACATATATACAACTTACATAAATATGCTTATATATAAGCAATTATATAATAGTGTTTATATCTAAATATATTAATATTACTATATATGCATGTAGGTGGCTTCAAAATAATACTAATATCATTATTAAAATATTAGTATTATTACAGAAAATAGTTTAGAATTTTTTTGTTTTAGTCATTAGTGTAAGTCCTTTGGTATAAATTACTGTTTCTAAAATCATTTCAAACTGTTCCTTTCTGTGTGGTTAAGTTACCAACTTGATGTGATGTTAGTTTCATTTGTTCTATTTTGCATTTGATTTTAAAGACTGCTTTTTTAAAAGTTAGAATTCACTTTTGCTTTATAATGATGTAAAACAAGTTACATATTTCCAAAGTGAAGCTTACGGATAAGATTTTTTTAGAGAAGTCTAGATGATATTTCCATCCTTCCACCCTGATCCTTCTCCCCATCCATAGGTGAACATTTAAATTTTTTTTGACTTATACTTTGATTTTCAAAAACTGTAAGAAAATGTGTGTATATATTTGTACCCTCCTCTTTCCTTTTCATAAATGGCAGCATCATACATGCTACATTTTCTCTATTATGCCTTTTTTTTACTTAACTATATTATATACAGTATATGGGAGAGACACATAGTTGATATGACCATACAAAGAATAATAAATTATACTCACATATATTATCCTGGACCTAAGATTTAAAGTTTTAGAGGAAAAGATATTGTGGAAAGCGGTTTTCTCTCTTACTCAAACACCCAAGGACAGACTGTTCTGTAAGCTTGTGCCAAGGAAGTCTAAATCTTTTTCTTACACACTTAGTGAGCAAGCCATATCAGCGGGAACCAGTATTTCAGTTTTCTCTTATTTTTATTTGATTACACATTCTTTAATAGACTGATTCTCAAGTTTGTCTTCTAAATTGAATAGCTGTAAATGTTTTTCACTTCTTGGAGACGATCCAGTATGGCTTTTAAAAAAGTAATAATCATCACTAGAACTAGCCTGAATTTCCAAGGCATGATCATTTTGAGTATCCATAGTGCTTAAGGAGGAAAATATGTAAATAAAATTCCTTTATGCAAATGCTTCCTGCAACTCTTGTTGCCAGCCAAATTCTTGTAAATCATGATAAACAGATGCTACTGAAATAAATGACTAAGTAAAATTATGGAGATAGATTCCATTTATCTTGTTTTTCAGTGTTGGGGAGGGAGTAAAGGATATTAACTATATTTTATCTGTCTGCGTGATGATTAGGGCAGACACCAAGAACTCTATTAATTGATCTCAGCAAAGCAAGACGTGGGACTCAAGAACTGGAGAGCTGCTTCTGGTGAGGGAGAGTTTCCACTGCAAGTTAGTTTGCTTTAGCGAGGAACTGGGTTTTGAAAATAATCCATGTCAAGCTTGCCAGTTCTTTGCCTACTACTTAGTTTTTTGATATTTTGTTTCTTAACTTAAAAAATTGAAGTGAAATTTGTATAACAAAATTTACCATACATATAATTCTGTGGCTTCAAGTATATTCACAAAGCTTTGCCACCAGCACCACTATGTAGCTCCAGAACATTTTCATGACCCTCAAAAGAAGCCAGATACTCATTAAATACTAACTTCCCTTTTTCTCTCTCCCCTATGGATTTCAGTCTCTAAGGATTTGCCTGTTCTGGACATTTGTAAACATACAATATGTGGCTTTTTGTATCTGGTTTCTTTCACTTAGGATAATGTTTTCAAGGTTCCTCTTTGTAGTAGATCCCAGTACTTCATTCCTTTTTATGGCCAAATAATGTTCTGTAATGGGTATACCACAATTTATCCATCATCAGTTGGTAGATATGTTGGTTGTTTTCACCCTTGGCTATTGTGAATAGTGCTGCTATGAACATTTGTTTACAAGTTTTTGTTTGGACACCTCATTTCAATTCCATTTGATATATACGTAGGTGGAGTTGCTGGGTCATATAATAACTATTTTTAATTGTTTGAGTAACTGACAGACTGTCTTTGCATTTGCTTGTCTTCTCTGGTGCACAAAAGTTTATTTTAATAGAGTCCAATTTATCAATATTTTTGTTGTTGTTGCTTTTGGTGTTACATCCAAAAATCCATTGACAAATCCAACGTCATGAAGATTTATTCCTATGTTTTTCTTTTACAAGTTTTATAGTTGTAACTCTTACATTTAGGTCAATGATTAATTTGTATATAGTGTAAGGTAAGGATCCAACCTCATTCTTTTGCAAATGAATATTTAATTGTCCTAGTACCATTTGTTGAAAATACTCTCTTTTTTTCTCCATTGGATTGAATGATCTTGGCACCCTTGTTGAAAATCAATTAGCCCTGACTGGTGTGGCTCAGTGAGTTGGGCATTGTCCTACAGACTAAAAGTTCTCTGGTTCGATACCCACTCAGGGTACATGCCTTGGTTGTGGGTTTGGTTCTATGGTTGGGGATGTGTAAGAAGCAACCAATTGATGTTTGTCTCTCTCACATCAATATTTCTCTCCCTCTCTTTCTCCCTTCTTTCCCCTCTCTAAAAATAAGTAAATAAAATCTTAAAAAAAAAAGAAAATCAATTAACCATAAAGTATGGGTTTATTTATGGACTCTCAGTTCTATTCCATTGATCTTTATGTCTAGTCTCACGCCAGTTCCTCACTGTTTTGATTACCACAGTTTTGTAATAAGTTGTGAAACTGGGAAATGTGATCCTTCTGACTTTCTTCTTTTTAAAGATTCTTTTGACTATTCAGCGTACTTTGTACTTCCATGTGAATTTTAGGATCATTTCATCCATTTCTGCAAAAGTGGAAGTTGGAATTTTGATAAGTTTGATACAGTTGGATTCACTGTAATCAGTGAATCTGTAGTTCAATTTGGGAAGTACTGACATATTAACAACATTATGTCTTCCCATGAATACAGGATGTCTTTCCATTTATTTAGGTCTTTAATTTCCTTTAACAATGTTTTGTAGTTTCTAGTGTACAAATCTTACATCTCCCTGGTTAAATTTATCCACACCCACCTCCCAATTTTTGATGATATTGTAACTGAAATTCTTTTCTTTTCTTTTCTTTTTAAGATTTTTAAATTGTTATTCTATTATAGCTGTCCCAATTTTTCCCTCTTGGCCCTCCTTCACCCATCCGCCCCACCCACCCCACAGTCAATTCCCACCCTGCTGTCCATGTCCATGGTCATTCGTGCATGCTCTTTTACTAGTTGCTTCTCCTTCTTTCCACCATTGTCCCCCCCCCCCCCCCCCTCTGGTCACTGTTAGTCTGTTCCATGTTTCCACATCTGTGGTTCTGTTTTGCTTATTAGTTTATTTTTGTTCATTAGGTTTTCTTAATTTTTACTTCAGATTGTTTATTGCTTATATATAGAAATAAAACTCATTTTTGTATATTGAAGTTATTATTGCTTTTAAGGAAACTGTTTTTGTACCAGTGAATCCTTGAGAACTTTTTGTAATTCTTTGGGGTAACAGTTGCTTTCTGATTCTCAGCCTTTCCAAATACTAAAAGACATTATCACCCTCCTTAGTCTTACTCATCTTGATATGAGCATTTCAACACTTCCTGATTAACGAGAAGTTCCTGCTCTTAAATTAAACACAGATAATACTTCATTTGAAAATGCTGACTGAATTTAATTAAAAAAATAAAAATAAACAATAAAAAAGTGCTGACTGAGATGTCGGGAGGAGACAAAAGAGGATGAGATATAAGCTTATATTCATTATTATAAAACTTTTATGTATTTTATTTGATATATTTTGATGGTTATAAAATATCTTTGATTACTTATTATGAAAAATTTGAGTTTCAGAGCCCTGGCTGGCATAGCTCAGTGGATTGAGCGTGGGCTGCGAACCAAAGCATCACAGGTTCGATTCCCAGTCAGGGGACATGCCTGGGTTGCAGGCCATGGCCCCCAGCAACCACACATTGATGTTTCTCTCTTTCTCCCTCCCTTCCCTCTCTAAAAATAAATAAATAAAATCTTTTAAAAAAAGAATTAAAAAAAAGTTTGAATTTCATAATTAAAATCACCCATAATCCTTCTACTCACAGATAACCACCGTTAAGAACTGGGTTACTTGTAAGTGCTGCACCTAAGTATTGTTAATATTACTAATATTATACTTTCTATATAATTTTTAACCTTTTTATTTACATCTAAATTACAGTGACTGTTAGAAAGCACGAATTTAAATACACTACAAAAATGAGAACTAGTAGTAATTTCTTTACATTTATTTGGGACAGCCACCTTTGACATATCGTTTTTATGGGTCCTTCTTTTTCTTTTTTAAAGTTAAAGTATCACATGCATTTGGTTAAAACAATCAAATAGTTCTGAAGGATTCATAATCAAAAGCACAGATATCTCCCCCCCCCACACACTTTTCTAGAATCTTAGGGCCCCAGTCCTACTTACCAGGGGACAACAATTTTAACTCAAGTTTTTATTGCTTTTGGGGAATAGCCCCCGTATTCTGAATATTTCTTTCCTGACACTTCTTGATTTATTTATTTTACACACTATCTTTTGACCCCCTGATCCTTTCCCCCATCTTTCTCATCACCCCTCAAAGCCTGACCAGAATAAGCACATTGGCCCCAGGTATTGAGAGCAGCTTGAATTTCCTGAGCACTTAACTACGTGCCAGGGGCTCTGCTCTCAAGTTGCCCTGTTAATCCTTATAACAACCAAAGGAGTCAGTTTACATTATTCTAATTTAAGGATGAGGAAACAGAGGTTCAAAGAGGTTAAGAAACTTGTCCAAGTGTGACAGATAGCATTTCCCAAAACATGGCCACAACAGTATTTTGGGTCCCCCTCACTTTTCCAGAACGCTGCCATTCCCCCTTGCCTTGGAGTCTATTTCCTTTCTCTTAGAGACTGGGAAGCCTAATTGCCTGCCTCAACCAATAGAACGCTGCAGCAATATTGCTGCTGCACGGCTTGTAAGGCTGGGCTTTAAAAGGTGAAACAGCTTCTTAGTGTCTCTCTTTCTGTGGCTTCTTGCCCGTGGAATCCAACCCCATGTAGTGAGGAAGCCCAGGCTCCATGAAGAGGCCCACATGTAGGTTTTTTGGCTAATAGTGCCAACTTAGGTCCTGGCCAGTTGCTTGTATCAATCACCAAACATGTGTGAAAACAAGCTGTCTGGTGATTCTAGATTCCAGCCATAGAACCAGTCATCCTTCCAGTTTTCCAGCTGAGGCCCCAGACATTTCAGAACAGAGACAAATAGTCTCTGTTATGCCCTGTCCAAATTCCTGACCCACAGAACCCATGATAAAGAGTTGTTTCATGCCACTAAGCTTTGAGGTAATTCAATACACAGTGTAGATCACCAGAATATCAAGGCATATACAGGGATGGGCAAAACTAGGTTTACTGTTGTTCATATGGAAAAAGATGTGCAGCCCTGGCTGATGTGGCTCAGTGGATTGAGTGCTGGCCTGCGAACCCAAAGGTTGGTGGTTTGATTCTCAGTCGGGGCACATGCCTGGGTTGCAGGCCAGGTCCCCAGCAGGGGGTGTGTGAAAGGCAACCACACATTGATGTTTCTCTCCCTCTCTTTCTCCCTCCCTTCCTCTCTCTCTAAAAATAAATAAATATATTCTTAAGCAAAATTTAAAAAAAACATGCAGGTTTGATTATTATAATAGCTTTATTAACTCTGTATTTCATGTACTCACAACTGTAAACCTACTTTTTTAAATCCTTGTCTAAGGATACATTTATTGATTTTAGAGAGAGGTGAAGGAAGAGAGAGGGAGAGAGAGAAACATCCATCAGTTGCCTCCCGTACATGCCCCAGCAGGGGTCAAACCTGTAACCTAGGTGTGTGCTCCGACTAGGGATGGAACCCACAACCTTTTGGTATATGGGACAACACTGCAACAAACTGAGCCACCCAGCCAGGTCCACTGTAAACATACTTTTGCCCACCCTGTACAACTGGTAAGTGATAGACTGGATTTGAACCTAGCTCTGCCTACCTTCAGAATCTCTGCTTTTAGCCACCAGGCCCGTTTGCTGGGGCTGCCATAACAAGGTACCACAGACTGGTGGTTTGCACAACAGAACTGTAATTTCTTACAATTCTGGACCAGAAGTCTGACATCAAAGCACTGGCAGGGTTAATATCTTCTGAGGCCTCTCTCCTTGGCTTGCAGATGCCACCTTCTCACTGTGTCTTCACAGGGTCTTCCTTTTGTGCCTGTCTGTGCTTGAATCTCCTCTTCTCTGGAGGGCACCAGTCATACTGGATTAGGGCCCAGTCATATGATGTCATTTTACCTCATTCCTCAAGGGCCCTGTTTCCAGATACAGTCCTATTTCAAGGTACAGGGGGCTTAGGACTGCAACAGGAATTTTGAGAGGACAATTCAGCCTGTAACAACTACCCTCGGGCCAGTTCTGGTTGTTTTGGGCCTGGAGCTCTGGCTCCCATCTTATCTACCCCCTGATTTCACTTACTTACCTTCCAGGGCAGTAGGATCAAACCTTGGCTACACATCAGAGTCACTGGGTGAGTTCAAAAAAGAATGGTTGCTGCGGTCCCCGTCCTAGATCACTTAACTCAGAATCCATGGGGCAGGGCATAGGCATCAGCATGTCTCAAAAGTTCCTGTGTGATTCTGATACGCAGCCAGGGCTGAGGGTGACTGCTCTGGGGTGGAAGAGAGGTCTGAGGAGAGATGAGCCGGGGGAGTCAGGGTCACCTGGGGCAGCAAAGTGTTGCTTTGGTTAGAGGAAGAGAAAAAAATCAGAGAATCCCTTCACATTTCACAGTAGCTTAGGTATGAAGAGGATGGAGTGCTAAGTGCAGTAAAAACCAGAAGATGTAGGGAAATACCCATCTCACTAGTTAAGAGGTGAAAGTCCATTACCCGACATTAGAAGCTAAAAAAAAGAGAAAGCAGGAAAGCACAGGTTCGGGGAAGTGAAGAAGCACAAGAGCATAACTCAGGCTTGGTGTGAGACTCTTCTGTTATAGTCCAATTTTCATGTTTTACTTCGGCTATTTCTAACTGAGCAGAATTTAGTGACTCTATTTTACAAAAATGCAGAAAAGAAATCCACTGCCAGAATTATTGTTCCTCCCTGGAGCTCGCCACCACCGTGTTCAGAGTCACAAGCTTGATCTCGGCTCATGACAAGTCGGAACAGCACCAGCCTGTCCCTACCTCGCCTCCCTTGTCCCCAGACTCTCAGCAGACCTTCATTCCAGGCCGATTTGTCTTTCCTTCTGACATCCAGCCTTCCCCTTCGGCTGCTTCCTGGGGCCGCAATGCTGCTTATGAATTGACGTGGGGTATATTGTCTATTCCTGAAGTCATTTTTATTGGTATTACTACGGTAAAATTCTTTCTGAAATAAAAATCAATAGTCACCAACATCCTGAGTAGTGAGGAAAATAATTGTTTATGGCACTCAGCTTAAGCTGTTCTGGTAATCACGTTGAAAAATACAATATTTATTCATTAGATCAAATTTAATGAGGCCTCCTGGCAGTAATTATAAAAATTACTGTAGCAGTAAATTACTAATGAGTTGTGATGTGCTTCCTACCTGTGAAGAAGGACTGGGGGTTGAGAAAGCCTGCTCCCCAGATGAGGAGGCGAGGGAGGGAGCCCCACAGGCCCCGCACAGCTCTCTCACCCAGGCAGGAAAGGATCCGTATCCCCAGACCACAAAAGCAAACTAGAAAACAAGACCAAGGACAGGCGACCAGGGTGGTACTCTTGGAACAGGACCAAGATTAGAGCATTCTTTTCCCCAAAGGTGAGCGTCATCTTAGTGCCTCGGAGTTGCCGGCGTGCTGGGGTCACAGAGGAGCACTAATCTGATGCCGGGGAAAGACAGAGCTCCTTATTAAGGCTGGGAAATGATTCCAGACACACACGGCCCTTCAAGTCTGGGGGCTCCTCTCTGACCACGGAGGTGCAGTTTCGGCTCACACTTTGAACACCGCCACTGAGCTTGGTGCCTGCTCTAATGCAAGCTCAGCTGATGGTTTTTCCAAGCTCCTGGGGAGTTTGGTTTCTTCCTCTGCTGAAGGCTCAGAACCTGCTAGGATTTTTGCTCTTCTATTTATAGCATGGAGCTAGGCTATTATAATTAATTTTGATTGAGAGCCTATATGTAAAAAGTCAGAACATATTGATTTGAGGGCAGGCAGAGTTTTTAAAAAATACATTCACGGAGTTAAGTGGTAACATTAAACCTTGACAAGATATGATTCAACACGGCTTCACACTACAGTTTTCTGCATTAATATTGATGGGGGATAGCAGCCTTACCCCATAACAGGGCTACACTGTCAGTTCACAAGGCAGCCTCTGTTTCCCAGGCAGAACCACAGCTGGCTGGCTGGTCAAGGAGGTGAGGGCCTCCCACCCACCGGCAGCAGGAATCTGGTCGCCTGCAGAAACTCCCGCCAAGCCTCAGCATCGCGTCCCCCTCAGAAAGCAACATGTCTGAGCAGCAGGCAACCTGTCGTCTGAAGTGACAGCTATCTATTCAGGTGGTGGCTGCTATTGTCTTCTCACTTCTAACACCAAGAGGATTTTTGTTTAACTTTAAGAATTCTGACAGCATCTCAGAATGTCGTACTCCAAGTGGGTTCGACCCCTCCTCTCGTGGGGAGGGCGCGATGACATTAGAGTGTACATTTTTCCCTTAAATTGCAGATGCCTTAAAATGAGATTGTCAGGTTTGTTGGCTTGTCAGACTAAAGTATCAAGATTGTCACAGTGTATTATACCACTATAATATGATCATTGTACACGAAACTAATGAGTAATATTGTACTTAGTGGTGGGACTGAGTCACATTAACGGTAAAAATCGTGAGCAGTTTTGCATTTCACCAGGAAAACCTAGGAAAGATGGCTGCTCCGGACGTGAGACCGGAATTTCACCATCCAGGGAAGGTCAAGAGCCCTCTTTGGAGAGGCTGGTGCCACAGTGGCGAGGCTGGAGAGCCAAGGGCTGTGCAGGGGAGGCCGGAGCAGAAGGAAGGCAGGAGCTCCTCAGGCAGGTTGATTGAAGCACTGATATGTGCTCAGGAAATGGTTTTTGAAGGAAAGAGTAAATGATAATTGTGAGTTTTCTTCACAATTAAAATCACATGTGGCTAAACTAGAAGCAATTTGTAGAGGACTCAGTCCAAGCTGCAGTGTTATTTTCAGCGTCTGCCTTGCTTAAGTCTTCCTTGGCCACTCATTCATTCATTCATCAGATGTCAATAAGCCCTAGTGTGTGCCAGGCACCTTCCAGGCCCCAGGCTCCAATGTGAGAGCAGCAGTGCAGACGCTGAATAAACACAAGTGCAAACTAACACCCAGCATCTGGGATAAGTGCTGGGGAGGGAGAAGCCTGACTGATTTGGAGAAGTGATATTGAAGCTGAAAATCAAAGGATAGGAAAGAGGAGGGAAATGATGAGAGGAAGGTGAGGGAGGGTAGAGGAGCATTTGATGCACAGGAGGCTGCATTCCTGGGTGGGAGAGTGCTTAGAGCCGGTGGAAACTGATGGACGGTCAAAGGGACTGAAGGGAAGCAGTGGCCCCACAGTCACTGTGTAAAAGCATGTGACCCCGGGAGCAGACAGACCTGAGTTTGAAACTGGGTCAGTCTGTCTCTCTGAGTTGCAAGGGACCAAGCAATATCATCTGTAAAGCCCTCAGCACAGGCCCTGGCATGTCGTGCAGATCATGGAAATTCGGTGCACAGGGAGTATCATTACCATCACCCAGGGCAGCTGGTGAGCTTATTGCTGTGTGGCAATGTGAAGACGCCCAGCACTCATCCTCCTGTAGATGGACTTTGGGGGCATAGGATAGACAAAGTAAAGGCATGCGGAGGCATGGCACTGCCCTTGTACCTGAGTGAGGATGCAGAAGAGACCAGAAGAGCAAGTACTAGGACTGATTCAGGATAAACAATATCCCAGAATGAACATTCTTCTACTTTGTCTGCATCAAGCAACACCTCCACATATGGCAGGTCAACTTGCACTTTGTAGTTTATTTGTTCCGAACACCAACTGTGCAACCACACTGAGAAGCCTCGAGTCCCATATCCTGTTCTTCGAATGCTGACAAAGTGGTAAATTTGAAGTCCGTCTTTTCCCTAAGGGAGACTACTCCTGTGCCTACCAATACAGAAAGTCTGTTTCCTGAAACTGATAGGGCTTACAGGGACTAACTTTTCTCAAAGATGCATGTGCGTTTCTCTCAGTAGTGTTATTGTAAACTGCATGCACAATTGAAGAAGGAAATTTTCCCATGAGAATTCCAAGAGAAGTTAAAAACCTGTACCCACAGCCCTCCCAGAGGTCAAAGATATCGATGTTTAGAGTACGTAGAGTTGGCTCTTTGCCACTCCAAACTCAGGAGCCGTGTGGTAGGGTCAACTGCTAGAGAGTTTCCTCATTGCCCCTACCCTGAAGCACAGGATATGCTGGGGAGATCCATTTGGAGCAGGTGGGTTGTGGACACATTTATAAGATTAACCTGGGCCTGGTATTCTAGGGGAAGAATTTGATTAGGCTCATATTTTATTCCATTTGTCTCTTTTTAAAAATTGATTTGAGTGAGAGAGAAAGGGGAGGGGAAGGGGGAGAGAGAGAGAGAAAGAGAGAGAGAGAGACATTGAAACATGGATTTGTTGTTCCACTTATTTATGCATCCATGGGTTAATTTTGGCATGTGTCCTGACCAGGCATCCACCCCGCCACCTTGGAGCAGGGGGATGGTGCTCTAACCAGCTGAGCTACCCAGCCAGGGCTCCTGCTTGCCTTTTTCATTAATATTAGCCCCCTAGTTATTCTTGATATTTAGTCACTGTCATTGAGGGTATCATTTACATCATTAGTATTCATGCTTGGTAAGATGCAGCTTTGTCCAACCTGTCTTTCCAGAAGATGATAAAGCTTTTATTTTCTAAGAATTTTTGTCTAAAAGAAAAGCATTCACTGATGGGCTGACTGAGATTTGTAGCCAAAATGGCTGAACAAATGAGATGTGGGAATTCTAAACTGGCTTATCACTTCCAAATGCACAAACCAGGGAGTTCTGGGAGGGGAGGATGGGAAGAAGCAGGAGGAGAGCAGAAGCAGGCTGGAGACTCCCCAGTCCTGCCAGGTGTGGCTTTGTTTGGCCCAGACTGTCTGTGGCATGCGAGGGCACACGCACATTCTCACGCAGCTCCACTCTCCCTTGCCTGCAAGCCTGCTGCCCCTGAACCCTTTTGAGAGTGCCAGGTCTGAGTGTGGCTGAAAGAGCCATCTGCAGAGCTGCCACATGCTCATGGTCAGCTCTTTGTGGACGCTGCTTATTGGGGGTACGTTAGAACTCAGCCTCTTTGTCCCGCAAACAGCACACTTCTATTGGTTTTCCCCCCTAAATTGAACCACTCCTGTCCCTAATTGTGTCACTCCTGCTGTCACCTCCTAGCCATCAGAGCCTGTGGCATGGTTCTGATTGTGTTGCAATGCGTCCTTGAAGCATTCTTTTTGTTGTGTTCAATGGCTCTCCTTCAGCTCACAACACAGTGGTTGCAATGGTTTCCTAGGGTCACCCATTCTCCACTGAGGACCAGCCCAGAAAAGCTCAGTCGTAATGAACGGGGCTTCAGACGGACAGACACACACATGAGCTTGAGAGCCCTCCTGGCTTCGGCCACTCTAACAAGATTTTGTCATTTGTGGTTTTTGCACGTTGGAAAACTTTCATCTCTGAGTTTCTATGGGCTATAAATACTTGGTAGGTTAAAAAGGAATCATTCAGAACATGAAATAAACATAACCTGGCACGTACACAGCAACATACCTCAACGGAGCCCTTCAACTTGGAGGCCAGAGCTGCAGGAAGCTGAGACAGGGTTTCCTTCATCTCCCCTCTCATTCACTTCCCTCCCGGGCTGGACACTGCTCTGGTTTATGACCTCTTTTGGTTGGATATTTTCCTAATGAGGCAGGAGGATTAGGTCTCCATGTTCCCTACACTTTCCACCATGAAGGAAAAACAGTTGATTTAGTTGGGATTGGAGGCAATTTGTACACTGTATGGACAACATGATTTGGATAATATATACCTACCACAAATGAGAAAGGTGACTGGTAGAGGGGTACTCTACCTTGATTCTGAAAAATCACTACAATCCTGGTCTTTACAGCTTTATTTGTTTTCTAAGTAACCCCTTTATAGGTTTTTTCCAGATGTAACAGTTATAAAACATTTAACAGAAAAAGACTAAGCAAAATACAAATCAACCATATTTTCCAAAGAGAGTATCATTACTATCTTGGTCCTATGCATTTTTTTTTTACATCAAAGTATAACATACATATAGAAAAGTGCACAGATCATAAGTACACATGTAAGGATTTTAAAACATTTTAAGTAGTGTATGTTCATGTCACCACCCCCTTGATCAAGTGTCGCATACCACAGCAAACCGCCCTGTCCCCTCCGGTCAGTGCCCTCCCAGAGGTCTCTCCCCTGACACACGTAGTATACAGATCACAGTGTTACACTTTGTTCTCTCTGTATTGTACCTTTCATATTTGTTTTATGTATGCCATACATTTTTGCCAAAGTGGATTGAACTCTTCATAGAATATTGCAATCTGGTCCCACTTTATATAATACAATAAAATACAAATTTTATTATGTAATATTTATATGATAAATATTTATATAATATCACTATGTAACATCAATAAAATTTATATTTTATATTATAGTAACATTTATATTATATAGGAATGTATAATTATATAATTGTTACTTTATATGGTACTTTTTATGTCAGTAAATATAAAACTGTATCATCATTTGTAATGGCTGCATGCCATTATTACATGTAGCATAGCTTGTAAACTACTTTCCTGTGATGGGGATGCAGCATTGTTCCCTTGTGATTATATTTAAGAAATACCATTAGGGCAACATCTCTGAGCAAATCCATTCCAAAAATTTTATAATCCTAATTTAATGGTTATTAAGGTGAGTATTCTTAACTGCATTTTTGTACCGTGCACCTCTTTTCCCCGCATTTGCTCCTTGTCCAGCAGGCACGGCTCTCCCAGCGCGCGCTGCAGGGCAGGGTGAGTGTGGCTGTTGCGTTCCGCCAGAGGACCCCCCAGCAGCCCGGCCTTGGAGCAGGAGACAGGAAGTGGGTTTGGGTCCACGCACCATGTCATGAGGCTTCAAAAGTCATTTAAAAATTTTCATTAGGTTCCATTTCATTTCTTCACAGATTATTCTATTCTTTCAATACACAGGGTCAAAACAAACAAAAAAAATCCTGCACTGACTCAAATCCTCTGATACTTGCAAATTATTGTAATGCCACCCCTTCCGCTTGACTGGAAAGCACCTTCATGAATGCGCCCAGGGCATTTCTGTCTGTTCTCATCCATGAATATCACTGCCCCTGGTTCTCAGCCCCCACCCCAGGCTTTTGGCGCAATATTGCATGATCTTTAGAAGGAGTTACATTCTCTTGTACGAAACTCCAATGTTGTTTCGTCTGCTGGCAATGTTGTTTCAATGCTGGCATGTCTGCTGAATTTTCAAATCAGTGGTTCATTTTCCTGGTCAGTTATTTAACTGATTTTTTAAAAGATATCTTTTATATTCAGTCAAAGAGACAAGTAAAAATAATTCTTAGAGATATGTATTTAAAGTAAAAGGGGTTTTTATTAGGATGCTTGTTTACAACTCTACAGAATTCTTTTTAGTTTGGAAGCCACAGGGGTTATTAGTTCTTTGTCATGGGATCCCTAGATCTTTGTGGGAGGCCTGAGAGAACCAGTTTCTCTTCCATTTAAGCAAGGTCCATTCAATCCACCCGCATTGGCAGAGCACGCTAAAATCTTAGTTTTCTCAGCCAAGGAGAGCAAAATCTGCCTGGGAGTTTTTTAAACATGGATTTTAAAAATTATTTTAATTTTTGTGGGTGTATGTCCAGAAAAAAAAAGACATCTCCAAAGCAATAAAGGCACATGATGTTTCTTTCCTAAAACCCCTCCTGGCCTGTTGTGTGAAAGAAAGAAAATAGTTTTTACAGGCGTAAAAGAAAGAGGCAAGCAAATAAATTTCTTTTTTAAAAAAATTGAAACAAACATCTTTTCAAGTAAAATTTAAAAAGTAAAACTTTACCTCCTATGGTCTCATTACCTCAGGGTTAATCATTGTTTTTCTAAAATTATTTTTTAAAGATTTTATATATTTATTTTTAGAGAGAGGGGAAGGGAGGGAGAAAGGGAGAGAAACATCAATGTGTGGTTGCTTCTTGCATGCTCCCTACCGGGGACCTGGCCCATAACCCTGGCATGTGCCCTGACTGGGAATTGAACCACCAACCCTTTGGTTCACAGGCTGGCGCTCAGTCCACTGAGCCACCCCAGCCAGGGCTAATCATTGTTAATAGCTGATGTTTGTGTCATGCTTTAGAAATAAAAGATGGGATTGCATTATCCACAGCACAGCACCAAAAGCCATTTCACCCCACACTCCACTATATACCGTTCTGTGGCAGAACACAAAGGCTTGCTTCGTTCTTGAACAGCAGCAGGAGTTTCCATAGTGCGAATTTCTACAATTTTTAAAATCATTTTCTATCAGTGGACATCTAGGTTTGCTACAGAGTTTTCTATTTAAAAGCCTATTTATTGAATCTAAGTATCTCACAGGTCCAGCTAAAGTTCTAGCCACAGATCCCAGCCAGGTGGGGATAGTCAAGATTGGTCGGTGATTGTTTTCATCCACTTCTATTCCCAGGAAAGAAGGAGTGGGACAATCCACAGCCAGCAATTGGCCTGCCTACCCAGGACACACATGTACATATAAAACCTCTTCCTGTTACCAGCATGAGGGTTCTTGGGTTTCTCAAGACAGAAATTGAGAGGAAACTCCAGAGAAATTTCCAGACAGATTTTATCAAGTTCATGCTTGAGCACAAAGGAGGCAACACAGAGGAAAGGCAGGTCCTTTGAACGGGATTGGGGCTGGCTCTGCCTGGCTGCTTTCATAAGCTGGGGATGAAGCGGTCTTGCAAAAAGTGGGGCTTGTGAAGTTTGGGGAGTGGAATTTTCCATTTCAAGGTGGTGTTAAATCCTTCTTCTGTAGCGAGGCTTGCCAACTATCTCCAGGCCTTCCCTGTGGGGGCGAGGTGGTGGCACTGCTCATCACCACCCAGGAAGGGTGGTCACACAGTGGCCAAACCTCGACCAGCTGTGCACGTGGAACAGTGGTTTCAACATCTTCTGGCCACCTGGTCTTACCCTGGCTTCCGGGCCACCTGCTATTTTTTCATTCCTGGGCCCAAGCGCCTGTGCTGTCTCTTTCTTCCTCCTTTTCCATCTGGCTCCCCCAGCTCCTTCCTCCTAGGTGCTTTCTTCCTTCCTCCACCTGTCAGATGGGAAAAAAAAAAGGTTTTAAGAGAAAGTTTTGGACTTGCACGAGGGTGATGTACACAAATTCGTTTGGAGAGATGACTGTGCTACATTTTTCTGGCCTCATATTTCTCCTTTTCTCCTACAAGTTCTCTGGATTGTTTCGCATTTGGGAAGCAATAACTGTTGTCTAGGAGAAGATTTCCAGTGGCTGATGGGTTATGGCTGGTGATGTAGCTTTGCAGCAATTTCACACCAAACCCAGGTTTCCCAGTTCCAATAAGGTGCTTGTGAGCCCAGCCCATGGCATTTTGAACCTTCCCATTTGTGCTCCCCCTCCGTTGTCATCGAAAATGACAGAGCACGTCGATAAGCTGGAAACTGCACAGAGAGGACAGCTTTTGCACTTGCACATCAGAAGGGCAGATTGTGTGTGTTGTGTTTGTGCTGTCAGCCCACGGGAACACACAAGGTTTAGGGGGCTATTTACTATAACAAAATGCACAGTAGTTCACATTCCATATTTTCCTGATGGACACCCTGTGCCATCCATGCTGACTGACTGTGGGCATGTGCCTCTCCATGGAGCCAGGCTTTTTGCGATGGATCAGCTGGGGCTCAAGCAAGTGTCAGGAAGATTATCCAAAGCGAGCTGTCTGCAGTTGTTCCTTTTCTGAAGAGACTGACAACTCACCCTAACAAAAGGAAACATTAGTGTGCTATTTGTGTCTCAGGGAGAGCAACTGTGATAAGATGACGTGATAAATGGTGGGGTCGGGGTGGGAGAGGGAGGTTGCCATAAAAACACATAAGGTAGCTAAATCACGAAGTGCCGAGAAAACCTCAGCGGGCACAATTGACGAGGCTTGTTTATTTTGAGAAGGCGAGCTGCTTGAACCACAAAGTGCCCGCAGATATCTCAGATGACAGTGTCAGTTCTCTAACCCATGTTGTCAATGGCTTTGAGAGACATTGGACTTATTAACATGCCTTCCCCCGCTTTCGTTCCTTTTCCCTAGTTGCTTTGCTGTGACCACTGATTACTGGTACTTGCACAAGAAGACACAGTCTACAATGGAGCAAAACGGAACTGGCAAAAACCTACTGTCCCCACAACACCCAGAGTGGGGTCTGGGTCTGGCAGAGCCCCAGGAATGGCGTTGTGTGTTGGACTCACAGAGGGCATTTATTATGGAGTTCTGAAACAAACTGGAGGAACAGGAGTGTATCCAAATGGGAAACTGACCCCAGGGAGACTTTACCCACAACTGCAGCCACTGTTACCCTTCATCAGTTGTGGGGATGACACCAATTTCAAGTGATTTCTGGTCGTCATTGCAGGCTTTTTTCCAGAGCTATATTGTGGCAGTTGATGTATAGTGCACAGGTTGCATTTGGAGATGAAAATCATTTGACAGACAACTGATGTCCACATAGCACCTGTAGGTAGCAGCTGTTTCCTTGCTGACCCTGCATTCTTGCAGCATTCCCAGTGCCCTCAAAGTACACTGTAGGGTCTCCTGCCCATGGCAAAATGGACAACATCTAGCAGGTGACAAGGCTCCTCTGGCCTGGGTAGAGGTGGTTCTGGATTTCTAGGGTCTGCTGCATTTGCTGAGCCTGGGGTCAGGCTGCTCTCCTCTGGGTCTGCACCTGGAGTGTGCGTTCAACAAATGCTTGCTGAACATGGCTAATCCAGAGGCACTGGAGGTTTTGTTCAGTGTGCATCTCAAAAATAGTATTCTGGCCCTGGCCAGGTGGCTCTGTTGGTTGGAGCATCGCCCTCTATACCAAAGGGTTGTGGGACTGATCCCTGAAGATTCAAAAAAAAAAAAAAAAAAAGAAGAAGAACAGGATTCCGACTGAGCCTGGGTCTCATGAAAAATGAGACAAGCTCCATCTGTGTGTCTTGTCAGCGGGAAGGACACAATCAGATGACATAGTCACTAATCTGGTGCCTTCAAAGACGCTGGGAAGCCTTTAGCCAGCCCACAGAGGAGAGCAGATACTGGGTTTCCCCACATTTAGGTGACTTCTGAGATAAAAACTGACTCCTTCTCTTTGGGGCCAGTCTTTAGCTTATGAAGTCTTCTTGGATATGTCTGAATTCCTATGAAGACATCACAATGATATCTTCTAGTTTTTTCTTGCTCTTCCCCTTCGCGACCAGAGACAGCCACATTCTTCAAATACAATCCATCTCTACCTTTTCTACCCTGGCAGCATCCTGATGCCATTACAGGATATGAGACCACTTAGCCCTCAGGAGCAGTGAGGCAAACCAGGAAAATTTCAGGAGGGTGTACATCTGAAATAATTTAGAAACAGGCAGTTGAGGAAAATGGTGAATGAACAGAAAGTCTGTTCAGCCTGAGTACCCAGCACTGGGTACTGAGAGAGAGAGACAGACAGAGAGACAGAGAGAGAGACAGAGAGAATGAATAAGAAGGCCAAGGAAAGAAATCAAATTAATCAAATGATGAGTGGAAAAGCAAAAAAAAAAAAAAGGCAACAACCGAAAGTGAGCAACAACATCAAAGCCGAGAGATCAGAGCCCTGCCCTGCACCACACTCTGTGAGGCCGGCCCCACTCGCTGGGCGATCTGACAGTGGTGCCGGGCGGGTGCTGAGAGCACACAGAGGAGTAAGCTTAGGTTATTTATTTTACCCTAAAAAGCTCTGCTTTATAAGCCGGTCCTTAAATTGAAACAGAATTCTAAGAAACCCAGAGCTGAGGTAATACATCTTCCTCATTTTGCAGCTGAGGACTCTGAGCCCTCGAATTTTCAAAACCAAACAACCAACCAACCAAACCATGAAACAAAAAATACAGTCAAAGAGTGCAGACACAATATTTCGTTTTAACCAACTCCATGAGTTCAGCTTTTGTTATTACTAGTCTTTAAAAAATAAAATCTACCTTTTGGTCAGTAATGGGCAACTAATATAAAAACACCAATTGTAATGATCTGGGCATCATATTCGATCAATTCAGAAGCACACAAGGAAATAGCTATGTTAAATGAAATCGATGACCATCATCAACGAACACATAAGCCTTGCCATTTTTGTGAGCAATTTTCTTTTTTTAAAACAAGATTTTTATTTATTTATTTACTTATTTATTTATTTTAGAGGGAGCTAAAGGGAGGGAGCAAAAGAGGGAGAGGAACATCGGTGTGAGAGAGAAACATTGATTGCTTGCCTCTCACACGGCCCAACTGGGGACTGAACCCACAACCCGGGCATGTGCCCTGACTGGGAATCCAACCAGCGACCTTTGGCTTTGTGGGATGACGCCCAACCAACTGAGCCACACAGGTCAGGGCTGCGAACAGTTTTCCATCTCTGCATGTTTATGGGTCTTTGTCTCTGAGCATGTCTGTTTCCTGCCTGTGATGTCCTCTCACCAATGCTGGGTACCCAGGCTGTAGAACAGGCTACTCAATGTCATTGTCAGGACGTCAATCGCTGCCTGAGGGTGCAGGGCATGCAGGGTCAGGTCCTCCTGATGAAGTCTTTCATCCATGCACCTAGGTCAGCTGCAAGAAGCTACCACAAAGCAGGGTGGGGAGGGTAAGAACCTGTTGCCTGTCCAGCTCACTTAACAAAACTCTAGTTTCATCATTGCTCACAGTAGGTGTCCTGATCAGATGCACAAGCCAGTGATTCTGTTGTAGCAGTCACGTTGACAATGACCCAACATTTATAATGTGTCCGTGCACATCTAAATGAATCCATGTCATCAGAACAACATGCACAAAACTCAATTATGGATTCTTCATTGACAAACATTCTGACTCAGCTGCTGCTGGTTCTCTGAACTGTCTTTTAGCTGAATTGATATTAAATACATGGCCTTTCTCTTGAAAGGAGGCACATATTCCCTTTCTAATTTTTGAAGCACTGTCTCATGGCAAAACATTATTATTCCACTTGTTCCAAGTCAAACAATATTTTAGAAAATACTTTTTCTTATTTAAATGAAAACAAGTAATGTAGTTTGCAAAGTAAAAGGCAGGATTTCTTCTTTTAGACAAAAAAACATTATAAGAGAGAAAAGGCATATTGTCTATTTAACAATCAAAACACTCCAATAAAATAAAATAAAATTGTGGTATCATAATAATGAGTTCTCTTTCAATGGTTTGCTCTGAACTAAGTTGTGTTCTTTATGTAATAGAATGACAAATGGTATAATTCGGTATCAAATATTCATGAGCTGCAATTGTGCTGCATCACCAGGAGCCCTGCAAAATCCTAGGCACTGCGGCATGGACAGGGATGGAGTTAACGGACGTCCGAGTTAATTTTCACGGTTATTGTGGCCTGGAGTGTGTGTGTGTGTGTGTGTGTGTGTGTGTGAGAGAGAGAGAGAGAGAGAGAGAGAGAGAGAGAGGAGAGGACACTCTCTTTCCTAACAATCCTGAAGTGCTGCCGTTGGGAGAATAAAAGGAGAAAAAGAAACCTGGATATAGATTCTCACAGCTCCTGCTCAGACCGGAAGGCTAAAAGCAGTACAGACCACCATGTGACAGGAATTTCAGGGTAGTATTTCTGTACTAGAAAGATAGTATCTGAACTGAATATTTTCTTCCTTTAAGGTTAGAATGGCTAATTATCCTGAATTTAAATTTAAAAATGAAGTGGATTCTGACCATCCAAGGAGCAAGATGAGAGATCATCCTACATACGTATCACCCGCTTGGCCATATTGTTTGCCCTTTATGTGGCTGGACTTCATGGGAAGACTGGTCTGTGGAAATAATGGAAATTGCAACTAGAAAACCCAACTCTATTCTGCAAGCTCTGAGAATCTGAGACCTCCCTGGAGCAAACTGGTTAATTTAGAATAACAGATTTCTCCTTTTAGCCTCAGCCACACAAGTCAGTCTCTCTCTCTCTCTCTCTCTCTCTCTCTCTCTCTCTCTCTCTCTCATGTGTTGCCTCACAGCAATGGAAGAACAACAGTTCAGAAGGAGAGGGGAGTATGTCAGTTATCACGGACAATGCGCAGAGTTCTTTGTCTCACAGGGGGACAGACTTCACAATTTTTCAGCTGCAATGTTCATACTTTTCTAGAACTTACGAGTTCAGAAAGGTTGAACACCACCTAGTGCATGAGGCAGTCCATTAGAGGAGTCCTAGTCTTATCCTTGTAAACAGCCATAAGAGGTGCCTAAGAAATCTCTAAGAACTTTTCACAAAATTGAAATCAACTCTCCAAAATGGCATGAAGAGTTTTCCTAACCATCTCCTGCAAACTAAGCTCATTTGTTTTCCTTCCTGAGAGAAGAGCTCTTGCATCTAATCACACCTAATCTTTCTGCAAAGATGTTTTCCTAAAAAACCATGTAAATCAAGTTTTTGTAAATCTAATCATATGTTTTATGCATCAGGGGAACTTGGAATGTAAAGGAATCCCATGGTGCAGCCTTCTGTAAAATGAAGCTTTACTCCCTTATTATTCAGTTTTGTAAATCTGAATAATTATTCATTGGGTTGAAGGAGGTATGTTTTTATTTAGGTTTTTTGCATTTGGTGTCTTTCCATTTCCTATTTTCAATGAGCCCCCAGATGGGCACATGGAACACCTTCAGAGGAAGGAAACACAGCAAACACGCTCTCCCATTCTCAGGTCCTCAAGACTTCAAATGCTTACCAATAATACGTCATCATCTGATTTAAAAACACACATATATGCAGTAGAAATCCATGCTCCTGCCCCGCACCATCAAGCTAGGTAGGCATTTCAGACCATCCCTTCCTTCTTGCCCTTCATTTTCTCCTTTGGAATATAAAAAGAGGCACAGAGTTCTCAATTTTAAATAGGATGGTGCTTATTAAAGCTTTATCTAGCAGGAATTCCCCACATCAAGGAACATGAAATTACTCAGCCACCAGGGATCCTGGAGAGTCTGGTCTCTGACGATGAAGTTGGAAATGAGGGAAGGTTTACTGTTTATTCTTCTCGGCAGAAACCACAGGGTCCCATAGCAGGGAAAGGCTTAGCAATCAGAGCAGAGTGAAATCAGATTCCCAGCGTTTGTGCTGGAGACCTCACTCCAAAGGGAAACTCTCTCGAGGTATGTTTCCACCCTTCATCCCCTGGGTCCCAATTAAGGGAAACATTTTTTTTTAGACATGTCTTTTTCCCTTGACAGAAAAGCAAGGCTTCTTTCCTTCCTCCCTCCCTTCCTCCCTCCCTTCCTTCCTTCCTTCCTTCCTTCCTTCCTTCCTTCCTTCCTTCCTTTTTCCATCTAGATGGGCAATGCAAAGGCTCTGATGTTTGAGAAACGTAATTTTACTATTGAGAAACTTGTCCTACAAGGACTTCCATGTTTTAATTTGGGAAATTGCCCAAACCTAAATTCCCAGCCCGGGCTGGAAACAATGAGTATCTTTCAGTTAAGGGGAAATAGCAAAGGAATAGTAAGAATATCAGATGGCTGAATACTGATATCAGTTCGAGTCTTTGGAAAATGTCAATATATGAAAATAAAGTGGTTGACTGAAAACTCACTCAATCAGGGCTTTCTCCCGCTCTTGCAGAAATGAAAGGATTCCAGGCAAGGTTACGAAGTGCGTTAGTTGCCAGCAGGGGGAGCTCTAACTCTGGAAACGCGTCCGTGGTCAATGAAAGCTGTTTACCGGCTCTGGACCTGATAGTTCTGTCAGAGCTCTGAGGTCGCAGAGGTCGGTAACAAGACCCACAGGTGATGTTGCTGAACCAGAAATAAAGGTCTCTCATTGCACTGTCCCTGGACGAGGAAAGCAGTTAACACCTTTGTAGAAACTGAGGCCCCTGGATGTGTAAAAGAGACATTTTAGAGGTGAGTGACCAAAGTCTTCCAAAAACAGAAGGGCCGGAGAAGCCCCTTCTGCCTCCTCTCTTCTCTTCCTCCACCGCCAGGCGCTGTTGTTTCTCCACCAGGGACCGCAGTGTGATAGGACGCGCTGAAGATGCATTTACCGGGGGATCCAGGCCAGGTTGTGTGAGCCGCCTGTGGCTGGGGTGAACCAGGTTTCTCTATGCCTTCAACCAGCTGTAGGTCACTTCTGGGTCCCTGTTGCTTTCACTGCGGGTTTCCTGGAAGGTGAAGCAAAACCCTTAAACAGTAACTATACCAGGCCGAGAGACTCCACTTCCCATCTCTGCTGTGCTTGGTACAGACGGTTCTGCAGGAAGCTCCACCACACCAGCCATGCGCCACACAGACCATTGCAGCCTATGCAATACCTGCGAAGCAGCAGGGTCTGCAGCAGCAGATTCCAAGCTGTGTTGTACGCAGCATTGCGGTCCCAAGGGAACCCCTAGGTATCTCCGGCTAAAAGTTCTGCGGTCACACAGTTTAAGAGGTTGTACGTATTATCCATGTACAGTCTCTCCCCACTTCCCCAATTTTTTTGTGGCCAGAAAGTTTGTTACAAGTCCTAGGAATTCTACAGTTTAAATGAACAAATGGGAAAAAAACCACTTAATTTTCTTTAACCCTGTATTTCGGTAATTTATCTGACCATGGAGTGTTTTTCCTCTCCAGGGAGCGCTGACACCTCGGCACTGTGCTCTTTGGAGCACACTTTGAGAAATGCTGAGCGCAGATACGAGGGGTGAAGAAACTTGCGTGTTTCTGTGGATTGACTTTGAATCTGACTGTTGCTATGATTTTTGAAGGGTCACTTAGCCTCTCTGGGCCTGTTTCCTCTTCTGTGAAGTAAAGAGTCCCCTGGTTCTACACATCCACATGGTTCCTGGCTGTTCAGATACATCGAATTCCTAAAACCTGTGCTTCTGAAGATGGACATTGATCACTCATATATATTGAAAGTAAGTGGTCGAGTTGGTCTATGAACAGACAACATGGACAAAAACCATATGATGCGAGGAAGCAATATTTCTCTCTCTTTGTACTTGGTTTATAAAGCGCACTAGTCCTGTGACTCCTCCTCTGTCTTTATCTGTCCCCTTTGCTTACTCTGTGGCATAGTTGCATGCCTGGTTCTCTGCTGTTCCTGTGCAAGACTTCAAGGGTTTTGTTTTCATTCATGAAATACATGAACTTAACTTGCTGAGGACATTTACCCAGAATTCTAACAGGCTTCCACAGACTGTAAGGACTTACAGGCTCCTCTGAACAAGTGCCTGCTGGTGGCAGTGAGAACAACATTAAGGAACGGGTGTGAGTTAGAAAGCGTACACCTGAAGGTTTATTCCTAAGTAGCTCTGAGGGACTGTGCTTAGAGTGAGCAGATCTGTTGTGCTAGAAGGGCCTTTCTGCTTCTTCCCCAAATCCCCACCTCTCCTTCACCTGGGAATGGAATTACCTTGAATGCCTTTCTTTGGGGCTATTGATCAGTTGTATCAGGAAGAAGATACGGAAATGGGGGACTGGGTTTTGCAGTATGACATTATACTGGACATCCATCTTGCTTATGGCCATCTGCATGCCCTTGTTCAACAATATCGAGAAAATACAATGAAAATTAATTGAGTACCTACAATATGCTGGGCGCTTATTCCCATCAAATAGAAAATCTTCCTTCCAAACCCTGACTCAAGTTCTGGCTCGTCTCTGGAGCCCTCCCTGACATTTCCAGCCTCACTGATACCCGCTGAATGGTGAACTCTTAGTGTTGAAAGTCACACAATTTAGCACTCATTATATCCTCCTGCCTTGTTGCTGGGGTTCATATTCACAAAATCAGGGGTTACGCCCTAACACTCTTTTCTTTGCCTGTGGTGCCTCTCTGAACACAATTCACCAAATCTCAGCGAATCACAGCAGGGTTCTGGGAATCCCTCAGATGACAGGTCTGCACACCTCGGAGTTACAGGGTGTGTTTGGAGCTGATGGGAAGTCTCGTGCAGCATGTGCTCACAACTGTCTGCTGTGTCCAGTATTTTCGTGCCGGTTAGTTTCTGTCCATTTCGGAACTAGAGAGTCTGATTTGGGGCTTACTTCTCACTACTTGTTATTGATATGTTGAGCACTGAGAAGTGTTGAACCCCACAGAATTAAGTGCCTTTCTGGGTGGTCTGAATTCATCTCCAAAGGCAACTTCCACTGATGTGTTTTTCTGGGCTTTCTGTTTTTCTAGTTTGTGGCTAATTATGAGAGTTTCAGTCAGTTCCATGTGGCCACAGAAGGCACCAACGCCCCAGGTGGCCTAGAGAGGATTTGTGGGGCCTGGGCTCCTTTAGACAGACAGGCAGGGAAGTGAGCACCCAGGGTGTGGACGCTGGTCTCTGCCCCCTCCCCCTCCTCTCCTGGCATCCTTGCCCCTCCGTTCATCCTGGAGTCCAACTTGGGTGTTCCCTCCTACAAGGTTATTGCCTATGTAAGGCGGGGGCTGATAAATATTACAGTGGGACCCCTCCCAAGGATACACTTGCATGAAAAACTGATCTTGACTATGCAGAGGTCCTTCCCAGTTCTCTCAAACTGTAACCTTCGCACAACATTTTACAATACACAAAATGCTGTTGTGCACAGTGTTAGCAGAGCCATCAAATAACTGGGTGGAGTCGGGGAGAGGAGGGAGGCAGGGCAGACGACTTGCACAGTGTGTCAGTGTGTGTGCAGAAGTGGTGGCAGGGCCAGAGCTGGTTCTTCTGACCCCCCCAGCCCTGCCCTCTGCTTTGTGTTGTAGGTATTGGTGGACACGTCCCTCATCCTCACAGCCTGCACTACGGCATCGTGGACAAGTATTCGGTCTGGAAACCGGGGGTGAAACTAGGTCTGCCCCTTACAAGCAGTGGTGATGCTGATAGCAACAGCCTCTGTGTGTTCAGTGCTTGGTGTGTATGAGGAATTGCACACACATTATCTCAGTGCCTTATTCTGTTCAGGCTCCTATAACAACATACCATAGACTGGGTGGCTTATAAACAGCAGAGATTTCTCTCCCACAGTTCTGGAGGCTGCAAAGTCCAAGATCAAGGCACTGACAGGTTCCATGTCTGGCGAGAACCTGCTTCCTGGTTCATAGCCAGACAGCTGTCTTCCCAGGTGTGTCTTGAGGTGGCTGAAAGGGCAAGAGAGCTCTCTGGGGTCTCTTCCATAAGGGCACAGACCCCATTCGTGAAGACTCCGCCCTCATGCCCTAATCACCTCTCAGAGGCCCCACCTCCAAAGCTCATCACTCTGGGGATTAGTTTTCCACATATGAATTGTGTGGCAACAAGATCATTCAGTCTACAGAACTTACGAAATACTCACAGGAACCCCAGAGACATCTGTTATTATCCCACTTTGCAGTGGAGCTTAGAGCAGGGTTTTTCAATCACTGATTGATGCTGCTTGTGTCGAAAGCCATGTTTTGTCTATTTTTAGCCCATGATTGCTCACAGTTTCTGCATTAGTTGTTGAGAAATTTAAGTAAGGAAATAAACAAGTATCTTGTGGGGTGTCATACTGACCCCTGGTAAGCTCACAGTAAACACTAGGACTCCTCTCCTTTACCCTGAGTCTAGGGACCTAATCAAGACCCCCACCCCCACCCTCATGTTGATGTTACCTGTAGCCTACTTCGGTCTTCAATAACGGTTCATTGAGTTAAACGGAAATCAGAGTTCAGAGTGGGGAAATCAGTTTGCTTTCCTAAGCAGGCGGAAGAAATAAGTGAAGACACCGGCAGCCTTATCGCAAAGGTTGCTGGCGTCTAGGTTGGAACACGAGACCAGAGTTGTGACTCGGTCCACAGTCACTGTCTCCTGGCTCTGCGCCCAGCTCCTGGGCTGCCCCTGCTCACTCTCTCCTCTGCAGGCTTCTGTTCACAGCCCCGACTCCCCTCCTGCAGCCCGTTTCTGCTCCCAACGCCAGCTGGAAGCCCCACTCCTCGTACCATAGCACACCCTGTACTGAAGCATCGTTCCTCTGTCCCTCTTAGCTGCGTTCTGTTTTAAGTACATTTGAATCATTTCAAGTAATGGCAGTTTTATGTAAGAATGCATATGAGAAAACCTGTTAAAGCTGAAACAAACAATCAAACAAACAAAAAAAATAAATAAAACAAAGCCAGGCTTCGGGAGAAGAGAAACCACGGTGGGTCACGGAAAGTGGGACCCAGAGCAGCTGTAGCAACCTTGACACCAGGTGTTGGTGTGCTTTTGGCCCGGCTGCCACTGTTTACCTTGCCGTCCTCCAGGCTCTTCCCTGCTTTACTCGTGCTACTTGAGCGGTGTAGGAGGGGTGAAGACGTGGCAGACGACGTATCCTCCTCAACTGTCTGTCTTGATAAATGCCACCACTCTGTACTCATTTTGCCAAACCCAGACTCTGGAATTCACCCTGACCTCTCCACCTCTTTTGCTTTGGTGTTTACCTCCTTCCCTTGATTCCGACTATAGCGCAGCGGTTGGGCCTCAGTGTGGGTCCGGTGCCCCTGCCCTGCGCTCCGAAAGCATCTCAGACAGGAGCCAGGCACTGCTCATCATTCCATGTCATAAATGAAGTCCTGCTGGCAGGTCTCTGGGGGCCTTCCACCTCCATCCCTCGCATGCTGCCTGATGCTGTAGGCGCCCAAGAAGGTTTCTGGCATGAATGGGATGGGAGGCGGGGTACGGATGGAAGGAGAAGGCCAGCGATTGTCTCTCCCCAAACTCCGGACTGCTCTTAGAATGCTACCAATTACGCAAAATATTCGTGCCAATGGAGAGAACAAAAACGAGGACTGGTTGGGTCAGTAGAGCTCCGTGTTTATCCACGGAAAGATCCCAAACACAAACGATGTTGATACACTTTGCTCGTTACTGTCACAGCAGATATCTGGGGCAGTGGCAACCTTCCAAGGACTCAGTTTCTGGTCACCGTGGTTAGAATCGAGTATTTGCTGTGCCAGGTGGCATGATATGTTCTTTAGGGCAAGGGCAGACCCTGTGCTTAGCAACACAGTCACGTCCTGATGTTTCCAGTCATTTCTACTTTGCACCAAGCCCCTTGGCTGAGGGATTTGGGGCGGAGCAGCAAGGCAGGAGAGTGGAGAAGGAGCAGAGGGGGAGAGGAACGATCTTCTCCGAGAACAACGATTGATTTGAAATATAAAACATCTTATTGATAAAAGCAAAGCCTAGACGGAAGGAAGCAGTTTGCTGTAGCACACTCTTTGACAAAAATCATGCGCATCTGTTTAGCACAATATACAACATAATGACAGCAATCTTCCCTGTTTGTATCTATTCATCTGATTATATAGAGTAACAATTCTTTTAGTTACACATTTATTTACCCAGGGATTTTTTTAATGGATAATAAGTTAGTAAATCAGATAGCATGTGTTCTGGATAATACTTTAGTAAACTGTCTACCACACAAGGCTGTTGCCATTCACGCTTTCTATGATACCCAGTGTTCCATGGGTACCCACAGCACAATGCGAGGCTATGAGCAGCTCTTCAGGAAGGACAAAGCAGGTTTTAATGATTATTTAATACTGTTTGATCTAGACATATATTATGTTGAAAAGCTACAGATTTCAGTCCTGCAGCGAACCGCAGATGTAACAAGAAGTGCAGGCTTATTTGAAATAGAACCCAGTGGTCTTTTGATGCAGTTGCCATGGCTAATTGTGCGCAAGTTTCCTGTCTTTGACCCAAGGATACAGTATGAGCCTTTTCTAGCTGGTGAGAATTCAGACTTGAACCCTAACTCGCATATATCATTTCATGGCAAAATAATGAATATTAAGGAAGAGAGGCTAGTATTTAACTTAGGCCATTGAAATATGGGGATAAAAATGGAAAGAATTCTCTGTCTCTGAGGTGAACACAGAAGTCGACAAAATTCTGGATCCTTTCCTGAATCCAGGAAATCTTACTGCCCGAGAACTGAAGGTGAGAAAAGACCACTGCTGAGGAGAAGGGCTCGTCACCCGCTCAAATGCCCCTGTGTCAGGCTGCTGGCAACGGGCTGCTGTTGGAAGGCCCACAGCACGTCAGGACAGCCTCTGACTTCCCTAGCAAGGCCCACTTGCAAACTTTGGCTTCCTCACAAAGCTCATGAGCTTCTCATGGTCATGAAGGTGAGAACTGTTGTGGTCTTAAGACCACATTATATAATGTATTTTATTTTTGTTTTTTATTTTATTTTTTTAAAAGATTTTATTTATTTATTTTTAGAGAGGGGAGGGAGGGAGATAGAGAGAGAGACACACACACATCAATGTGTGGTTGCTGGGGGCCGTGGCCTGCAACCCAGGCATGTACCCTGGCTGGGAATCGAACCTGCGATGCTTTGGTTAGCAGCCCGCGCTCAATGCACTGAGCTATGCCAGGGCTTTATTTTTATTTTTTTAAAATTTATTTATTTATTTGTATTTTAATAAAGCCAGCCAGGGCTTTATTTTTATTTTTTTAAATTTATTTATTTATTTTTATACAGAGGGGAAGGGAGGGAGAAAGAGAGGGAGAGAAACATCAATGTGTGGTTGCCTCTCATATGTGTCCCCACCTTGGACCCCGCCTGCAACCCAGACGTGTGCTGACTGGGAATCGGCCCGTGAGCGACCCTTTGGTTCGCAGGCTGACGCTCAGTCCCTCAAGCCACACCAGCCAGAGAATATACCTTATTTTAAAGAAAACTCCTTGGGTCAGATTCCCATTGCACACCACATTTTAGCAAAATTAGGTTTTTTCAGAGTATTAAAAAACTTGAAGATATATAGGGATGGAACGTTGCATTGATGAGTATCTACTATTTAACAAGCATTGTCTACATATTTTTCATCTAATAGTTACAATGACATTATGAAGTAGGTATTATTTCCCTTTCCAGACAAAGAAATGGGATTTATTTATTTTATTATTTATTTATTAAAGTACAGTTAACATATAATATTATACTAGCTTCAGGTATATGACATAGTGATTTGATATTTATATTCTTTAGAATGTGATCAACACACTGAGTCTAGTGACCATCTGTCACCATACAAAGTTATTGTGATAATAATGACTACTTGCGCCTCCTAATCCCCTTCACATTTTTCACCACCCACCCGCCTCCTTCCCCTCCGGCAGCCACCTGTCGGTTCTCTATATCCATGAGTCTGTTTCTGTTCTATTTTTAGATTTCACATATAAGTGAAACATACAATATTTGTCTTTCCCTGACTTATTTCACTTAGCATAATACCCCTTAGGTCCATCTGTGTTATAAATGGCAAGATTTCATTCTTTTTAATGGCTGAGTAATATTCCATTGTGTATATGTAGTACATCTTCTTTATGTTTGTTTATTGATGGACACTTACTTAGGTTGCTTCTCTATATTGGTTATTATAAACAATGCTGCAATGAACTTGGGGTACATTGATGTTTTTGAATTTATGTTTTCTATGAATAAATACCCAGAAGTGGAATTGCTGGTCATATGGTAGTTTTATTTTTATTTTTTTTGAGGCACCTCCATATCATTCACCTTAATGGCTAATGGCTGCGCCAATTTGCAATCCCACCAACAGTACCCAAGGGTTTCCTTTTCTCCGCATCCTTGCCAATACCTGCTATATGTTGTCTTTTCGATAATAACCATTCTGACAGGTGTGAGGTGATATCTCATTATGGTTTTGATTTGCATTTCCCTGATGACTAGTGATGTTGAGCATCTTTTCATGTGCCTGTTGGCCATCTGTCTGTCTTCTTTGGGGAAATAAGATTTAAATTTGCACAACTAATCAGGGGCAGGGCCAGTCTCTGAACCCAGCACCAGCAGACTCCAAAGCCTGTGCAGTTTCTCTGTACCAGGTGCCTGACACCAGCAGTGTGCCCTGGGAGTTACAAGGACACCTCTGCTCCCTGTGTCACATCCACAGAGTCTGGAGAAGTAGGTCTGGGCTGAGGCCAGGACATCAGTGATTCAACCAAGCAGCTAGGGCTAAGAACCACTGGGTTACACCCACAAAGTTCTCATCCCACTGTAATGGACATATATTTACCTGAACCACATGGGTAAACAATGAGCATCTGACATGACATCTGTGACATCTATGCTGAGGGATGTGCTAGAAAAAGTGGATGTTCTTGAACACAATTAATTATCAATCTTTTCTAAGAGATCCTCATGAATTAGGAACTTCACAGGGAGACTTCAAACTGTTCTGGATATTTTTCTTTCTTTTTTTTTCCATTCCAGTTCAACAAGCATCTTAAGATGTTTTCAGTAAGTTTATTGAGCTATATTCTGGTAGGAACTCAAGAAAGGAAATGGTCAAATGAAGCTGTATCTTTGACCACAGTGTCAAAAACTGGCTTCAAGTTTATAACTTAGACATTGCCAGTGGTTAATTTCTTTTGTTCCTTTTCATGATCTCAAACTCTTATCTGATTGGATTTTTGTTTGTTTCAATAACTAGGGTCTAGCTAATTGCCTGGTAAGTTGTTCTGGTGTTGCAGAGGTCTATTCTGTAGATGAGAAATGGTAATGCCTAATGATATTTAATATGGACTTATGATTAAATCAGAACTCTTTCATGAAACTTTTTGCTTTTGGGGGGCTGTGGGCACTTCCTTTTGACACATTAATACCATTATTTCCCCCAAGCTATGGGGGCCATTTATAAGGCACGAAAATCTTCATTGCCTGCCAGCCTTCTCCCCGCCCCAAACAATAACAGCGCACTCATAACCTAAGAGTGAAATGACATAAGCAATATGGTTGTGGTTAGAATATTAATGCGTTTTGGAGGAAATTCTCCAAAATGCTAGCAATGGCCATCCCTGTTGATTAGAGATACATGTAAAAAATATCCAAACTGAACCCCAAAACTCTTTGAGTTTTTAAAAACTGTTTGTATCTGTGGTGCTATTTATTTTCTTCCAAGACAATGGCTCTGGGTCATTTTCAGGAGTCTTTTTCTTTCTTTCTATTTTTTAAAAATATTTGCATCTTAGTTCAATGACTTGCTCTAATAAAAGCCTTTTATTTTAAACATATGGGGGTAGAGATTAAAAACACTAGGTTTTTGCTGAAAATCCTTTAATATGAACAAATATGCTTCCAGAGCTTTTTCAGACTTGAATTTCTTTGAACTACTCTGTATGTGTGTGTGTGTATATATATATCTATATATAGAATCAAGCTGAAAAACTTGATTCTGATTCCAGTTTTCATTGAAAAAATAAAAGCTGAAATATTATTTGTGGTTTAAAAAGGAATAAGATATGTGAAAGAAGGAAGTTTAATTCCAGCAAAAAGCTTCCAACAGCACACAGGATCAGGATGACAGACATTGCTGCCAGAATGCCTGTGGTGGATCCTGGTCACGTGACCTGGACTTGTCACTTCACCTCAGTTTCTTGGTCTGCAAAATGGAACTAATATATGTTAACTTCGGATAGAGTTCTGGGAGGACTAAATAAGTTAATACACAGAAAGTGCTTAGGACACGACCTGGCACATGGACCACATTTTGAGTGCTCATATGTGACAGCTGCCATCATCATCATCATCATCATTATTTTTATTCTAGATGAATAAATACTTAGATCAATGGCAGAGCTAGTAAAATTGTGCCAAGTCTAATATAGATAGCCTATGTTTTAAAATACATTTTTCTCTTTTTAATGAGTTTTTCTAAGCAAGAAGGGAGCTTGTAGGGGCAGGGAGTGGAGAGCGACTAGTGCCTTTTCTTGCTTCGGTGCCACACAAAAACTTGGTGGTTTTGTTTTTGTCCCTGGATGCTGTCCTGGGAACATCAACAGATACCAAAAACACTTTCAGAATTGTGTCCTGGTGACCAGCAGTTTGCTTTCCTGGCCAGGACTATAACCTAGGATTTTAGCAAAGAACCACACTCCAAGGCTGGACTTAGAAAACACAAGGTTTTTTTACACTGGGGAGCAGAGGAGTCGCAGCATATTATCTTCCCTCCCTCCCTCCCTCCCTCCTGTCTTCCATCTTCCCTCCTTTCCTTGGCTTTTCTTTCTTTTTCATTCTCTTCTTTTTTAAAAAATTATCAATTCTAAAAATAATCCCTTTATGTAAACTTACCTGTTTGTCAACTGATGGATGAAAAGCATTGCACAAGAAGAGATTAAGTAAGTAAAAAGTTAACCATGTTGCTCTTGTAGCAGATAGTATGTACTGCTTGCTCAGGATTGGTATTCTGCTGCCTGACACTGCCTAGTACTGGGCAGCCTCCCTTGGAGACATACCCACCCCCGCCATCCCGAAATGTGCCCCAAGTGAATTCCCCCAGTCTCCTCCCACTCTTCCTAGTCCTCAGGGAGCAATCCTTTAGCATGCTGCAGAGTGTGTGTGTGTGCACGCGTGTGCGCGTGTGCATGTGTGTGTGTGCCCGTGTGTATGGAGAGAGATTGGTTGCTGCTGGCTCTTCCCCCTAGGGTTTCTCCCCCTGTCCTAGCTTGGAGATCTCCTCAGACTCCCTAGCCTTTGAAGGACTGCATTTCTTACATCTCTATCAGCTTTTACTGAACTGCTGCAGTAGATTACAACACTTTCTAGCAAAATGAAACAGTAGAATAAAAGTTATTTTCAAAAATGCTTCTCATGACTTCTCTTATAACTTGTACCACATTGTGAGTGAGTGCAGTTAAAACTACAAGGCATTCTTTCTTTGGCTGTAAGTTCAGATGTCTTGTCTTCATTATAGAACAGCCCTATGCAAGCCCCAAATTGCTCATATTTCACTTTTATGTTTTTCAATTCACTTAGTATATTATTCTTAAATCATGTATTCAAATTCTTAACTAAGTTTCCTTTAACTTTTGCCTCCACACCTTTATATCTCCTCTGCCCTAAAACTAATACTTGTTTTTTTAAAGAAATGCAGTAGGCTTAAATAATTCTGTTTCTGCTTATATTTGCTCCATTATAGATTTTTCTTTTAATGATTTCCAGTCCTGAGCTTACCACATACCATAGGCTAGAGAAACTTACATGTCATTGCTCATGCTTATGTAGAGGACTGGTAAATCTGATAAATCATAATTAAGTCATCATACTAGGAACCAGGAAAAAGGGGCTTAAGAAGACTTCTTTTATTAGAATACAGATTTTGGGGTCTGGATGTATCTCAGAAATAAATTACATTTGTCTGGACATTTTCTAGATGAAGAAACCAAAGACCCAGAGGGTTACCTTTCTCAGCCAAGTGCCGTAGGACCAGCTGTGGTAAAGTTGTAACTAAAGTCTAAGCCTCCTGACATCTCCTCATATAGCACTTTTCTTTTTTTTCCTCCCTCCCTCCCTCCCTCCCTCTCTCCTCCCTGCAGTATTTATTCATGCTTACTATGTACTTGTTTCATAATAAACAAGGGACCAATAATGATTTATTTTTGGAGTAAAAAACCTGGGTAACATATGGTCTGAAAAGTAGGACAGTCCTAAACAGACACACAGACACAGAATGTTTGAAAGAGGCGCTACCCTGGAAGATCTGATTGTGTGGTCACTGTCACTATAGCGTCGCAATCTGAGTGTAACACACACCCCACTCTTACTGGAATACTAAGGCATCCTGATCCAAAGCAAAGCGAAAGGAAGCAAAGCACAATAAGAAAGTACACACATCCATTTTCAGACCCAGCGCAGTGATGGAGCTGCCTCAGAAGTAATTCTACTGACAATTAGCACACTGACATTTTGGCAAAATTTCCAGGCATTTCCATAAATCCCTCTTTTGATTCTTCTTCTTTCCAACACAGCAAGACAGTCACATTTTTCTAGGCTTCAGACAAACAATAGTGTCCAAATGACCCCCTTGCCAACCCCCCACTCTTCAGCAAACAGAAGCTCAACCCGGCTGGGACAAAGGAAGGTCACCATATGCCCTGTGCTGTTCGTGCACAACCTTGCTGCCATTTTATAGCTGCCTGCGCCTCTTTATTTTACTTTGGGAGACAAGGGCTTGACTAAAACGCACAAAGGAGATTTAGGATTAAGCCTCATCTTCTACCTCTCCAACCTGTAACATCTTTCATGCTAACAAAGGTAGGAGGAGCTGAAGAGAAAGACAAGGCTGAGGGGAGGAGGTCTGGAGGAAACCAGACAGACAATAGGGGGAAGGGGAGAGGGCAATCTCTTTTAAACTTGCTGTCCCTCTCACCCTCATTTTGTCTTCATCAGACAGAAGCACCATCTGTTCACAGACTTGATGCGTTTGCATGTGTTTTCCCATTCAGTATCAGCTTATGTAAGAAGCAGCTTATGAAGTGAGCAAATATGCCACCGACCGGATCAGCGACTGTATTTGGTTGGTGCCCCTTAAAACTTAACAGAAGGGAGCTCCGCGCGGCCCTCACCGCCAACTCCCGCGCCGGCCTGCACTGGCACCAGCTGACTTTGGTTAGCTACAGCCTCTCAGTGTTTGCACCTCATTTATAGCACGTTTGAAACTGCCCTCATGTTTTCAACAATTTTTTTCTAGTGTGCCGGCCCAACGAGAGCATCAACAATTTAAGAAAAGAGAATTTACTGTCAATTTCTTGCTGCATTCCTTTTCTTCTGGTTAACCACAGAGTCAACTCTATAATGTACTGACATTTTGGCAAAATTTCCAGGCATTCTGTTGAATACGTAGACTTACTTGATCGTACTTTCAAAAACTAACATGTGGGTATAAGTCACAGGAGAAATGGCTTAAACATCAAGATAGCACCTTTTGCTATTAAAAAAAAAAAAGATGTACCGTCTTTAACTCTTACAGGCAACCTTGAAAAAACGATCTGGAGAGGACGACCTTCAGGCGAGGTCTTGGCACGTCACAGTCACGGTCTCCGACGTGCAGACAGGGCCGCAGACCACTCTGCGGAGTTGGCATACTCCGTGTTGCATCCTCAAATTATCACTGGAATAAAGTGTTTAGTTCTTTAACATTTTTCAGTTATAAGTAATGCTGGGTCCGCATCTTTGAGCATGAAATTTTTCTGTTTTCAGTATTATTTGGGAATTACAAAGTCAAATTAGTGACATTTTGAGTTTAATCTCCAGACGACCTCTTAACAAAAGTTGACTGTTTTGAGAAGGAATGTGAATGTCAGGGCCACTACTCCGTCATTGCGGTTACACATTTTTACCCACATTTTACTGAAGAGCCTTGGTATATCGCCTAGCTAGAGTTTTCATCTGTCAAAGTTTAATGTTTACTGACCAGAAGTATATTTAAGATGTAGGAATATAAATTGCTATTAAGCTTATTCCTTATTTCCCTTAGGAATTCCATGAACATTTAAACACTCTGGGAGAGAATATGAGTGATCCAGTTAGATATTTTAACTTTAAATTTGAATGTGCTATTCTGACATTATAATACATTGTGTACAGACCATAAATTGCCAACACACCAAATTACAGAAATGCAATAAAGAAATGTCAGATTTTAAACTCTAAGTGTTACTCAAAAATAAGTAATTATATACTGACTTTTTTTGAAAGAGCCAAATTTAACCCTGATACAATTTTTGAAGGTATTTCATACTTTCCTTGAAAAATTTTACTGTGTTTTTAAAATTTAAATTGGCCCTGGTTAGTATGGCTCAGCTGGTTGGGCATCATCCTGCAAACCTAAAGGTCACTGGTTTGATTGCTGGTCAGGGCACATGCCTGGGCTGTGGGTTCTGTCCCCGGTAGGGGCGTGTGCAGGAGGCAACTGATGGAGGTTTCTCTCTCCCATTGATGTTTTTCTCCCTCTCTTTCTCCCTCCCTCTCTTTAGAATCAATAAAAGAAAAGTAATTTAATTTGAAATTAAATTAGTGGCACAGGAAATCTCAGAATGCCCATTTTGAATTGAAATTGCTATGAAGATTTTAAGAGTTAGTAGAAACTGAACTACTTGAGACACTCAAACTTTTTCTTGAGTTAATGCACCTAATTGCCTTGTGTTAATAATGTACACTTCTTGGTTAATAATTTATCTTTTATTTGTCTTGAGCATTCCCTTGTTTGAATGGAGCACTTTTTGTTCACTCAAAATTATCTGCTTATCCAATATTTCCACAGGCTAACTTTAGCGAAGTGACATAGAGGCCAGGCCGCACCACAGATGTGCTGCTGGGTCACGGGGTCTCTGGGCATGTGAGAACTGCTGGCTCAGGGCCACGCTACTGATGAGCATAAAAATCCGTCCCCTTCTCACAGGATGGCTTGGGCCATGCCAGTGTGAATGTTATGTTCATTAATGTCATAGTTTCCAATATCAGGCTGAAGACGAAGATAGCCCTTGGGCAAGATTGTGAATTTGCATTAAACTTTGTATTTCCCACAACTTGACTTTTCTTGGATCTCTTCTTATTTCTTTTGGATTCTGAGTCCACGCCAGTGTGTGTGACTGAGATAGGGTTACACAGGGCTCGGTGAGTTGGGGGAAACAACTTGGAGTATTGTCCGCACAGGGTAAGGAACTATAGCTATTATTCAGCCATTCCTGACCAGGGCTCATGGCACTCTAACACTGGAGGAGATCAGACGTCCCTAATGTTGTCTGTATCAGCTCAGAGTGTAAACGCAGTGACACCAGCTGCTCGGGGAGTTGCAGGGGCACAGAAGCACCTCTTGGCTTCACTCACAGACCTGTAGCCTCCTTTTACTTTTCCCTTGGCAAAACTAGAGAACATTGCTGGTGACAGTGTGAATTCCTGCTGTTTATCTTTCTGGACAAAGCATCTCTTTTTCTCTTGACGATGTGTCGCTGGAAGTACCCCAGACTCCTCCCTTCTCTTTAAGCCCCTGGTCCCTTCAGTCCCAGCACAGTACTTCATCTCCTCTTTTGCCAATGGGACTGAGGCCAGCCAGAAGGTCCCACATCTACCCTCCCCTCAGGGGGTTCCTTTCCTGCTAATTATCCCTCATTTTGGTTCACGGTCTCTGGCAAAGGCTGTCCATTCACCTCACCCAGGCTACCAACCTCTGCCCTCAACCTGACAGCCACCCCCACCTCTCACTACTCCCTTTTGTCTCAGTTGGCTCCCTTTCCATGTGGCCTTTTCGGTCTTTTCTTCTCCCCTGGCTCCTTCCCCTCAACTCCAAATACTTACAAGTCACTCCTCTGCTCGCCTCCACTCCTCTCATCAGTGTGATCCTGGCTCAAACTACCTGAAAGTCTCAACACCTTTATTATCTGTCTGAATCGTGGTTACCTCATATGTGAAGTGCTGACGCCTCCCAGTACTGTAGTGAATGAAGTAATAATTGGATTAGATAATTAGATAATGTGTTATTTACTGATCCTTTACTCTGGAAGACCTAGAACGTTCCTGTAGTGACCAAAGGTGAATAGTTCTCTCCCTACAAATCTCCTTTCTTCACGGGGTTGGGGGAGGAGTTACCAAGAGCAAAGCCCCACTACCTCCATTCCTGCCTCCCCTATTTGTCCACTGCTATGGTAGTGTGTGTGTGTGTGAGAGAGAGAGAAAGAGAGATGATGATGCAGGAAAGGGCACTTTGAAAACTGTCCTTTGAAAGGGCACTTACAGGGTATTGTTAGGAACCCTGTGATAAGGTGAGCTGCAGTCTCCTCTGACCTGCACTAGGTCAAGTTGCCTGTGCTCTAACTGTTGTCACCATGCCTCACTTCCTCCAGTGATTTCTCAGAAACAAGTCTCTACTTTAGCCACGCCAAAGTGTTGTTAGACAGTGCCTTCCACCTCCAGGGCTGGTGCCCTGTCTCGACCCCTAGGTCTAGATAAAGTTCCAGTTCCAACAAAAAACTCCGCACGATTCCGTTGGTTCACAGTGCTGTTGTACCCTCCCCTAGACTCCAACAGAGCTATCCAGTTTGTTTCTGCTTTCGGACTTCTACTTTTCCACAAAAGCAGAACCCACTATTCACTGCCTCCATCCTGGACTGCAGAGCATGGCTGCTGAGAGTGTGAATTCTTGCTGTTTGGATGCGGCCTGAGAGCAGGGGTTCCCGAAGTGGCGGGAATGCTGCAGGAGGAAGAGGGATCTTTCTCGTAGCTTCTAATAAGGTGGTGAGCATTGCAAATCTCCAAGAGGAGGATGTAAAATGCAGCATTTCCCAAAACATATTTGACCATAGAGCCATTTAAAAAAACCCCCAAATTTGGGACATTGACAAAGCCTGTTATGCTAGCATATAGTACTTCTGGGAAACACTATCTTAGAGCGTTACTTAAGTTGATGATGTATGTTTGGTTAATTAAAGTTACAAATAGCTTGAGGTTAATTTGTCGTCTTTGTTTTCGCCATAATAACCATAGACCATTTATTCAAAAATCTAAGGAGCCATGGACCTTGAGCTGAAAGATGTTGATGTGAACTCCACTTCTATCCCCTTTAAATACAGGGATCGTGAAGGAATTACTTAGTCTCTAGTGTAGGTTTCCTCTTTCTCGTGAGGGTAAGAACCTGGCTGAGTTGTTGTGAGGGCTAAATAAGACCTGAGCATAGGGTGTAAAGTTCTGAGCATAGGGTTAGAGAACATTATTAATAATAATAATAATAATAATATTAGAGAGACAGGAAGTGGGGGGGGGAGAGAGAGAGACATGAGGGGATAGGGAGAGGAGGAAGAGAGGGGGAGAGAAGCATCAATGTGAGAGAGAAACATTGGTCAGCTGCCTCCTGCACACATCCCTATCAAGGATCAGACCCACGAACTAGGCATGTGCCCTGACCGGAGACTGAGCCCGCAACCTTTCGGTGCACAGGACAACACTGCAATCAACTGAGCCATCTGGCTAGGGCCCTGTGCTTTTTTATGTTTATGTTGTAAATCTGGTTACAATACATCTACAGTTTTTACCAAGAAAAGAAAAAAATAGAGCCACAATAAACTTAGCTTATAATTTGTATTTTAATTTCAGCATAGTTAAATTGTAAGCAACTGCCAAATTAATATATTGTTGGCATTGCTTTTGAGGTTAACATATTCATATTTTTCAATTTCTTTTTGTGTACCCATATCTTTGATTTTGGCAGTTTAAATCAGAAAGGCCCAGAGCCTTTAGGAGGCCTTGGCTAACAGATCCATGGAGCCATACCCAGGGCAGGAGTGACTGGAGAGCCACCCCAGGGGTGGCTGATACTTCCACATCCACACCCCCACGCACTGCCTGAGGCCACAGGGGAAGGTGGTGCTCCAGGCATGCACACACCCAGAGCAGTCACAGTATGCAAACCTAGGGCAGGCTGACTAGACACTTTGTGCCAGAGAATGACAGCTCAGCCAGCAAGTATATAGCTGTCTCTAAGATGTTAGGCACACAAGGCCTAATACCTTTTAACAGTGGCTAAATTATAATCTCCTCTTTTTGAAAGCCCGCGAGGAAAACAAAGAGACTCCTTCTAGTCTGATGGTGACTGTCAAGTGCTCTGTGGGGCAGAGAGGCCCGTGCCCACCCGTCATTCAGAACTACTTCTGGCAGGACGCAGCTACTCCAGCGCTTGAGGAAGTGATCTCTAAGCCTTGCTGATCTTGAGCAGCTTCTCCTGCTTTTGCTCCACAGAGTGTTGAGGTAACGTGTTCAGCCCACTGGCCCTGTCAGGCAACTGAGGCTCCAAAGGGTTACAAAAGTTGCTTGAGATACAGAGTCAGTGAAGAGTGGTGGCGGGCCTGCCTGCATGTGCTGCTCTTTCAAATGCACCCTGATATTATGGCATTCAGTGTCTATAAGCACATTAAGTCTGGTGTTTATAACGGAAAGTAAAATCTTAGATAGGCATGTGTATTTGTGTGCTGGGGCTACCATAACTAAATCCCACAGACTGGGTGGCTTCATCAACAGAAATGGATTTTCTCACAGTTTTGGGGCCTGGAAGTCTAAGAGCAAGGTGTCAGCTAGTTTGGTTTCTCCTGAAACCTCTTCTCATGGCTTGCAGATGGCCACCGTCTTGCTGTGGTCTTTCCTTGTGCATGTGCACCCCTGGTGTCTGTTTCTCTTCTTGTAAGGACACCAGTTCTATTGGATGGGAGCCTGTTACAGAAACCCAGCCAATGCAATTCTGAAACAGATGTGTGGGCCCGATCGCCTGCCGCCAAGACTCCCAATGCCAGAGTTGGGTAAAAAGGAATGGAATTGTTTATTTAAAAGTTACACAGATTTAGAATAATGACAGAATTCTGCCTTTCAGTCCCACTCCCTTTAAAACACCCATGAACACACACGCACTCATGCCTCCCTTTTGCCAAATCAGGCCAGTTTCAGAACATGCCAGTCAGAGGTACTGCCTTTCAGGGAAAAAAAAACCCCAGAAGTTTTGAGTTTAGCATTTCTGATCACAGCTTAGCATCTGAGGCATTTCCCATGAATGTGTGCTTGGCTGGACAGGTCCCACAGTTCCTAGCACCGTCATCTGTGTCACCGTGTTCTCCAGCTCTTAATCCAAAACCTTGTGGCACCTCCTCATGGTGAACCTCATTGCAGGCCTGTGGGTGTCCTTCTGCACCCTTTTAACCCACATGGCCAAGAGAGCGAATGGCTGGATGCCTAGTTTAATTTTTGGCCCAGAGCTTCCGGTGCAATCTATTTCTGATTCCTCCCACAATGGGTTACATCTTGCCAGTTCTCTGGCATCTTACATTCATTCAGCTGCCATCCCCAGACCAGCTAGGTGTCACCCCGTGATGCAGAGTGAATTGTCCCTTGCTTCTTGCATGGCACTGTAACCAGGGAACTACCTCCTGGCTTAACACATGCTCTGTAAACTCTGGGCTACACAATGGGTCAAAGTCACACCCATCTCCCTGGTCCTGAGCACTGGCAAGCACAGCTAATTACCATAACTATGAAGCCAGCCAAGTGCCATAGTAATGCAAAGTAATTCTTAATGGCTGTCCTCTGCTTCTCCGCCCCGCAAACCAAGTCAGTGGGGTTTCTTCTAGATCCTTGCGCACCCTGAGTTCTGAACCGCGTTAGAAGCCCACCTCAATACCTTACTTAACTTTAACGACCTCTTTAAAGGATCTGATCTCCAAATACAGTCACATTCTGAGGCACTGAGAATTAGGAATTCACCACATAAATTTTGGGGGAACATAATTCAATCTATAACAGCATGGAAAGAATTTAAAAAATTTACAAAACAGAGCGGAAGTATGACTCTTATGACAGTCAGTGGAGAAACTGAGCCACAGCAGTTGCTACAGTGCATGAAGACTCCTGGAACTTCTCTGGGGCCAGGTGAGCCCGTCGGGGACTTGGTTCAGTACATTCCCATTTCCTCCTTCGCTGGATCAAGTTGAGTCTCAGTCTCTCGGAATCAATAGCACCATGACTATTATACTTGGGAAAACCCAAAACGTTCAGGTTAGCTTTCCTGTATCTTCTGCCTACTCATCTTGGGAAGATTACTTCTTTTTTGTAAAGTTTTTTTCTGACTGTCTCAAGTAGAAATGACCTTTCCACCTTCCTTTGGGCCATGCAGCTTTCTATTTCTTCATTCTCATTTCTTATTCTCTCATGCTGTGTGTAACCCTTAGTGTACTTACTGGTTTACCCATCTGTCCCTACCTATAGGGTAGAGATTAAGTCTTCCTCTTACTGGCACCTGAGTACTTAGTATATGTTTGTTGATTGAATGAATAAATGGATAGATGGACAGATAAGTAGGACCACTGTCTACTGGGTACTTCCATATGTCAGTCTATTAATCAAGATCTCAAAATCCAGAAATTCCGTGGGCACTGAATTAATTCTGGTATTTGTAGAGGTTTTGAGAAGATCTGGGGGAAATGGGGTTTCTTTGGTACTATTTTGCAGATACCACAGGGTGACAAGGACTTGGTTCAAGGCTGCACAAGACATTTGGTGACTGACATTTCTTGGTTTGCTCAGGGAGCGGAAGGGTAGTGCCTCCTCTGGGGTTTCAGCAGCCAGCTTGGGGAGCTCTCAACCAGGTGCAAAGCACCCTGACCCAACCTTGCCACGGCAAGTTAGACATCGCAGAGATTTGGCTTTCTCTGAGTTCGTGCTGACTTTTCACTTTCCTCCACCGACTTCCTGGAAGGGGCTGAGGGCCCCATGCCCTGGGGTCATTTCTGTGAGCATTTTCTCTCAGCAGAGTCACTCTTACTGCTGTAAATTTTCCTCAGATTGTTTCTTTAATCTCAATGTCTTTTCTCTCTGTGTCATACACCCCCCACACCTTATTTATGGCATTTTCTTCTTTCTACTTGATATTTTCAGGTTTTTTGTGTGTAGAGAACATGTGCTTTTTAAGAGGAAGGGCCACATTTTATTTATCTTTTCACTCCCCAGGACACCCAGCACAGTGCTGGGAAGAAGTGCAGTTAAATGTTTTTTTTAAAATAAACTCTCTGTGCTCACATTTGTGTTTCTCTAGTTTCTTCAATTCAGGTTATTTACACAGTTTTCTCTATAAAGAGATTTGTATGGTAAGTCATTGATTTCTTAATTTCCAGATAAATTTTATATGTAATAGCATTAACGAAAATTATGAAAAGAAAGGGAATCTATGTACAATACCACAGTTCTTTGTGTGGACTGTACAGTATTTTGACCCCTCCTTCCAAATGCCAACAGATCTCTGTCATCATGGCAAGTAAAAAAATGCCAGTGTAATTAAGTTTTAAAAATATTAAGTGCAAATGAATCTTCCAGATTAAAAAATTAACTTCATGAGATGCTTATTATTATTATTTTGTTATTAAAACTGTTTGCTCTTCATCATTGTGAAAGTTATATATGCCCATTACAGAAAAGTCCAAAAAGACAAAGAGAGGACTTCTGGCCAAGATGGAGGCATAGGTAGACACATTGTGCCTCCTTGCACAACCCAAAGAAGGACAATGACAAATTTAAAAACAAAAAACAACCAGAACTGCCAGAAAATTGAACTGTATGGAAGTCCGACAACCAAGGAGTTAAAGGAGAAACATTCATTCAGACTGGTAGGAGGGGTGGAGACAGGCAGCTGGGTGGAGAGGACTTGCAGCAAGGCAGTGGCTCGTGCACCGGTGGGTCCCACATTTGCATGCGGATAAACTGAGTGGAACAACTCAGGAGCAAGACAGACCATGCAACCCAGGGTCCCAGTGCAGGGAAATAAAGCCTCAAAACCTCTGACTGAAAAAACATGTGAGGGTTGAGGCGGCGGGAGAAACTCCCAGCCTCATAGGAAAGTTCATTGGAGAGAGACCCACAGGGTCCTAGAATGTACACAAGCCCGCCTACCCAGGAGTCAGCACCAGAAGGGCCCAATTTGCTTGTGGGAAACGGGGGAAGTGGCTGAAAACCAGCAGAGAGTGCAGCAAAGGATAGTTCCCTCTTGGACCCCTCCCCCACATACAGCGTCACAGTGCAGCGAGCTGGATTGCCCTGCCCTGGTGAACACCTAAGACTCTGCCCCTTAGTATGTAACAGGCATGCTGAGACAAACAAATATGGCTCAAATGAAAGAACAGGTTAAAGCTCCAGAAAAACTGTAATTAAGTGATAAAGAGATAGCCAATCTATCAGATACACAGTTCGAAACACTGGTGATCAGGAAGCTCACAGAATTGGTTGAATATGGTTGCAAAATAGAGGAAAAAATTAAGGCTATGAAAAGTGAAATAAAGGAAAATGTACAAGGAACCAACAGTGATGGGAAGGCAACTGGGACTCAAATCAATGGTTTGGAGCAGAAGGAAGAAATAAACATGCAACCAGAACCAAATGAAAAAACAAGAATTCAAAAAAATGAGTAAGGACTGAAGAACCTCTGGGACAACTTTAAATGTTCCAACATTCAAATCCTAGGGGTGCCAGAAGAAGAGGAAGAGCAAGAAATTGAAAACTTATTTGAAAAAGTAATGAAGGAAAACTTCGCCAATCTGGCAAAGGAAATAGACTTCTAGGAAGTCCAGGAAGCTCAGAGAGTCCCAGAGAAGTTAGACCCAAGGAAGCACACACCGAGGCACATCATAATTACGTTACTCAAGATGAAAGATAAGGAGAGAATCTTAAAAGCATCAAGAAAAAAGGAGACAGTTACGTACAAAGGAGTTCACATAAACCTAACAGTGGATTTCAAAAGAAACTTTGCTGTCAAGAAAGGGCTGGAAAGAAGTATTCAAAGTCATGAAGGGCAAGGACCTACATCCAAGATTACTCTATCCAGCAAAGCTATCATTTAGAATGGAAGGACAGATAAAGTGCTTCCCAGATAAGGTAAAGTTAAAGGAGTTCATCATCACCAAGACCTTATTATATGAAATGTTAAAGGGCTTTATCTAAGAAAAAGAAGATAATAAATATGAACAGTAAAATGACAACAAACTCGCAACTATTAACAACCAAATGTAAAAAAACCAAAACCAAAACCAAAAACAAAAACGACCTAAGCAAACAACTGTAACAGGAACAGAGTCACAGAAATGGAGATCACATGGAGGGTTAGCAGTGGGGGAGGAGAAGGGGGATCAAGGGGGAAAAGGTACAGGGAATAAGTAGCACAGATGGTAGGTAGAAAATAGACAGGGGGAGGGTAAGAATAGTATAGGAAATGTAGAAGCCACGGAACTTATACGTATGATCCATGGACGTGAACTAGAGCGGGGGAATGCAGGTGGGAGGGGGTGCACAAGGGGAAGGGGGATATAGGGGGGAAACTGGAACAACTGTAATAGCATAATCAATGCAATACATTTTTTAAAAAAGGCAAAGACAAATAAAATATCTAGCCTTGGCTGATGTGGCTCAGCTGGTTGGAGCATCATCCCATAACTGAAAGGTTGCAGGTTTGATTGCCTGTTGGGCACATACCTAAGTTTCAGGTTTGATCCGTGGTCTGGGCACAAATGATCCCCAGTGCTGGCACATACAGTCCCTGGTCTGGGCACATCTGGAAGAAAACCAATCTATGTTTCTCTTTCTCCCTTCCTCTCTCTCTGAAAGCGATGAAAAAATGTCCTCAAATGAGGATTAAAAACCCCCATTTTTCCACCCTGTTAACATTAACCACTTTAACAACTTAATGCATATAATCCCACATTTTAGTTCACATATGTATAAATAAAAGTAGTATTGTGCTGTTTGTCTGTTTTGTAGCCTGCATTTTCTTTTTAGAATATATTGTAAATAGCTCTCCATTGCCAATAAAGACATTTCTCCATTATTTTTAATCATTAGTGAACTACTTTATCATCTGAATATACTACAATTTATTTTTTTGGTTGTCCCTATCGTTTATATTTATTAACAGTGCTGCAGTGAACCTCCTTGGCACATCTTTGCATAATCCCTCATTGTTTTCGTATGGTGAGCTCCTGGAGTGGAATGCACATTTAAAAATCTTTTGTCACATAATGACAAATGCCCTTCCTCACAGCCTTCAATTTGGGTTGTTTTATAGCTTTTCATGTAGCCATTATTTAATTAATAGATGCCACTGGTAGATTTCGGTGGATGAAATGTAGGTCTTGACTGTGATTCTTCAGAGTGACCTGTTTGGTTGTTTAAGGAACACCCTGAAATAATTGAGGTACAAAGACACAATTTTTTTTTAATCAGGAAAAGTAGGAAAACTCACAGAAAGCCTCCCAGACATGCCACAGAACCAATGTTGATCATTATCTCTTTAAAGCTATTTTGAAATGCTGCTTATTATTACTTAAGGAAATAAATAACTCATTCTAGGCTAAAAACTGTCATGGTTAGTGGGCCTCAAACGAAATGCCCTGTGGCAGCCTGAGGAGGACGGTGAGCCTGAGGCAGCCGATGTAACCAGGAGCTGACTGCACACCGCCTCCCGTGGAAACTTCCAGAGCACAGCCGCACAAGGCGAGCCTTGGACTCTGAGTCCTTACATTCAGTTGACTCACAGCCCTACTTATCTCTATGTGAGGTTAAAATATAAATGCCCCAAATTTCAATTTCCTTAATTTTCTATTTTTGCTAATTGCATTTACCATGCTCTTTTCCTTTATATCCTACATCTTTGACATTTTAAAAAGGTGTTTAAGCCACTAAATTTAAGCAAATTGGTCCATAGAACTCCCTAGTGAGTAGCAAATTCTGAGTTAATATTCACGGTGTCCTAAATGTTAACACCACCGTGAAAGCAGTTTGGTTTTGCTTTTTCTTCAGCTAATTTTAAATTGTGTTTACAGAGTTACTTGCATTTTTCTCTAATGAATCAGAATATGCACTTCAATTTGGTCAGCTATTTAACTCTTACTCTTTACACAGCACAGTTAAATTGTAATGTTAACTTTAAAATCAAAGTCCATACATAGTAGGTTTGTGTTTGGACAAGGGAACAATTTTTCTGCCAGAAGTGAGAATTGCTGGGCCTTATGTTCTAGGATGACTTCTTTAGTAAACAAAGAACAAGCCAGTCTTTGGAACTATGGAGAACATCCCTCATTTCAGTTTTTAAGAACATGCTTGCTTCTGTAACACCCTGTTAACGAGAGGCAGAGAGGGCTGCCGATGGCAGTTGAGAGGACTGGTCACCAAGTATGTAATGCACTATTGACATTAAAATGATTCTGAAAAATAAGACCACGATACCTTACAACTCTGAAATAATAAAGGCAGTTATCTCTAAATATATGTAGGATTAAAAGACTGCCCTTAACACACTCGTACTTTTCTTCTCCTTAATCCCTCCTTTGGAATTCCCCCAGCACTCTCGGAAATTTCCACTGCCAGTTATATTACCATCCTGGGTCATGAGGAATAATCGTGGGGGTATTTTCTTTAGAACTATGACTGTTTTCTTATTTGTTAGAAAAATATACGAATGGTGTCCTGTCCTGAACGTGTGCCCCAGATTCCCCGTCACTCTGGTGTTCCTCTCACAGTGGTCTGGGGCCCCGTTTTCCAAACCGGTCTTCCACTTTCTCTTCTGATCATTTGTTGCCTGCTCCGGTGGTCTGGCCCCGGACTACTGCACCGCTCGGGCCATTTCCCGCTCTGGTGTTCTTCTCTGTCCTGCTGCTTCCTGAGTGTGGGCACAGATTCTTCCTGTCATTCCCCAGTGAAAGTTGAGGCCAGCTTGTAAAATCTGAGGGTTTGGGAGTATGGGAAGTCCATTAAATCCCAGAAGCCAGGACGGCAGATAGGATTACTGTCAACATCCCTCACCCCAGCCATCGTGGGGACGCCCACCTGGGCACCTGTCCTTCCAGACTCTGTCCGCTACTGTGTTGCAGGACCTGCCTACCTTCCTTGACGCAGCACGTTTGTGTTTCACTCATGGAGTCCAGACCCAACCTTTCACAGATCAAGAAAAACAAAAGTCATTCCTTTAACCAGATTTACCTTCTCTTTTCTTGCATAAGGATTGTTCTTGTCCTAAAGTTATGGTTAGTTGAGAACATTTATTTCTTTTAGAGATGGCCCCATCTCTGTGACCTTGCCCTTCAACATATAAAAGCCTTAAGAATTCAATTGTTCAATGTCATGTATTCCCCAAAGTTTGGGATAGTGGCTCAGGTTAGGGGCTTTTGTAGAGGGGTCAAGGTCAGGCTTTGGCAATTCCAGTCTTCCAGCATGAAGGCACTGCCTACAGCCTATCTGGAGTCCATGTTGCCTAAATCCATATTTAGTAAGGATACATTTTTCCTAAAGGAAACCTAATCTGCAGAAGCATAAGTCCCATTAAAAGCCACATCCAACTGACATTATTGAAAAAGACATAACTTCCCAATCAGAATCATGTGCAGTCTGGTCTTTCCTAAGAATAGCAGCAGTAATTGCCTTCCATTGGCACATCGCTGAGCGATGGGTCTGGAAGCATGTGGAGGCAGCACTGGAGAAGAGACCTTATTGCCCAGCGCTTCATAACAATGTTTCCTCAAACGCAAACAGAAAACGTCTGTGAATTAAGGAAGTGTGAGAAATGTTGGGTAAAGCAAGATTATTTTCAAATCACGTATGTCTTCAGACTTTTAATTTGCTCTGTCCCTTATGCCTCTCCCAGGGATAGTATCATGTGTTTCTCAAACTTTTTGACCATTACTTTTTTCTCCCACAAAGAATTATTTTTTAGATTTCTTTTCAAGATTGGATGGATAAATAGGAGACCCTTTGCCTACCTTGGTTAAGGACACGCAGTTTCCATCCCGTTACTAGGATATGCTTAGAATTAACTTTCCAGCCTGCCACAGGGAACAGAGAGAAATCCCAGAAATCCTGTGATCTGACAGCTTTTAACAGCCTGTAGCAATCTGTTCCACTCCAGATGGCTTTTGTCCAGTGAGCCCATCTGGCATGGCAGGCCCAGGCCTCAGGAATCTCCAGTTTTCTGCCTTGTTCTCTTGTTCTCTCCTTTCTTCCCTCATCCCAAAAAGTATAGGCACATACACTAGAGAATTTCCCCCTTCTTATCTCTCACTTCAGAGTCCTTCTTGATGGTTCACTGCATTTTTTTAAAAAAAGTGTGTTTCAGAGGTTTTGAGGGACAATTCTGCTACTACTTGTCAGACTTGAGAAGATTTGAATTTTTTTTTTGGTGAGACAAAGATTGTATAATGTCTGGTTTCTGGTAACAGTCACACATAGTAATTTGTTAGTAATCAATGATTTATTCATGCAAAATATTAAAAATAAGCATTGTCATGCTATGAATGTTAATATATAAAACCTGCATCAGAATTTTCTCAGTCACCCTTCATCTTTAGCTGATGAATCTTGTACGGTGACCATAAACTCTTTCTTTTTAATAAACATTTTATTATATAGGTCAAGTTAATTCTATGTCAAGAAGACATCTAGTACTCCAAGTGCTATTTCAATCATAGCTGCTTTATTTTAATGTCTTGTAGGCCAGTTGGATGACCTGCCCCCCAGAAATATGGACGGACGCATAATGCGAGAGAGTCTATTTACGCTCATAAAGAAGTGGGATGTAGCATCCCCGTTTACTCTAATGGATACGATCCCACTATGTATCCACAGTCATCACAAGTATTTTAATTAAAAATATAGGGAAACAAGACACCTACTGAATAGAATGTGTTAGTCTCAGTAGACCACAGTAGAAGACAATAAAAGTCAAACAGATTTTTCGTCAGTCAGGTTGTTGATCTTCTCTGTGGCAATATTGAAGAGTCCTATATGTAGTCCTGTTTGATGGTGGGATGAGGGAGGAGGACCTGTTCTGGGGAAGAAGGAGAGGGAAAAGTTGCAGGAAAGTCAGCGAGTAGATTTTCCCTAGAGTGAGTTAGCTGCTAACACAAACACTTTGATTTGCTCTCTTATAGTCAACTTGAATAAGAACTGGTTTTTTTGTCTTCAATTTATAAAGCTCATCCATGAGGAAAGAAAACAATAAATACTTTACTTACTCGTCATTTCCCTATGGATATTGTTTCTGACACTTGCCAGAGACAGAGACCAAGTGAGAACAAGAGAGCAGCCTCCACTGTCAGAGGAAACAGGCAGTGACAGGAGATCAAGGGGGTGCGCATTTTCCTGTGGCTGAAATACAGCAAGTGCAATAGACTTGTTTGCTCGGTGTTAGCAGTAGTAGTCTTTTCTGTGTGTGCTCGGGAACATTTTATCAAAACCTCCAATACTGCACATAACACGTTGCATTACAATCTTCTAGTTGCCATCCTCAGATGGATTTGTGAACAAATAGGTCACTCCAAAATACTTAAGGCAGAAATTTATAGGCTTGGAAAAATCTCAAGTTGTCTCCCTCATTGGACTGTGAAGTCTGTCAATACTATGAAGATGTACTCATAGGAGAGGTGTGGCTAAATACAGTAGGTGGTAAAAAGGCAACAATTAAAAGAATGTACTCTCTGCATTGGTTAGGATACTTTTGGTTGCAAGTAATAAAACAGCCTGACTGACTAATGGTCATTTAAGTCATCAAGGGTCTGCTTTTCAAACATAGTAAAAAGTCTAGAGATGTGCAGATGCTAGGTGTTGGTTCCACAGCCCAATATATAATATGTCTAGGAACTCAGCCTTCCCTCCATGGTGGCAAGACTGCTCTTGCAATACCAGCCACCACATCCACATTTAAGGTAGTGCCTGAGAAGGTAGTCCTTGCTGCCACTAGCATTCATTCATTCAACATATATTTAGTGAGCATCTATTATGGGCTAATAGTAAGCCAGGCACTGGGAATAGAAAGATACTGAAGACAAGGAGGAGAAAGGGGAATATCAGATGGTTCTGTTCTTTTTATTAGGAAAGCAAATGCCTTTCTAGAAGCCTTCCAGAGTCTTCCCTTATGTTTCATGGGCAAGAAATAAAGATATGCCTCTTCCTGGTTTAATCCCTTGTAAAGAGAAGTTGGAAGATTGCAGGCTTATACCAGTCATAATTCATTTTTTGAAGCTAGGTGAAGGGCATGTGAAGATAACAATTCTTGGATTTTATCTGCAATTGCTGTTTCTACTATTCATTCATTTGTTTATTCAGCAAATACTCACTGAGTACCTGCTATGTCCCAGAGACAAACTGGTTACTTGTGAATAGAGAGGTGCATTAAGACAAGGAGTTCCCAATATTCTAGAAAATGAAAATGATGCAAACAAATAATTATAAAGCAGTGCGATAAGATAAATTAAGGTGATATTGGGAGTGGAGAAAAGCCCAGAAGGAGTTACGAAATTTTCAAGCAGAGACTAGAGGGGTGAATTGAGATAAATAAAGACTTCCTAGAAGAGGAGGTGTTACAGCAGGCCTTGGGGGATAAGTGGGATTCCGCAGAGCATGGAAGGTTGGGAGGTGAAAGCGTGGTGGTGAGGGACTCAGGAGGTCTGAGCAAGTTGTAGTGATTGTGGAGTGCTCAGGGTCTTCCCTATGGAACTCAGCCTTGTGCCCAGGTCTGCACAAGGCTGACTACTCATACCACTGGTTCAGGAGTGTGGTGCACATGGTGGTGAGTGAAGGGGAAGGCTGATGCGACTTTGAAGTCTCCTTTCTTAAGAAAATAGCCTTCTGTTGAAGTTGTAATCTCTTTAACTTTTCCCTTGTCCTTCCAAATGAAGAGAAAGAAGAGTTAAAGTTCTCCATTTGGCACAGAAAGATCAAACCTTTAAAGGAATCAGAAGAGAGGGGCACCGTTCTTTGCATTGTTCCTGATACACTTCGAACCTGTCACCCTCACTTTATTGTCATGACAAGGCACATAAGAAACCCAGTCTGTTCACACAAAGAGCTTTCCAGCTGCAAGCTCTACTGATCTCCATTATGTTCACAAGGGAGCTTCAGGGTAGGAAGGGGCTCAGTGTCTGTTTGCATTTTAGGAAGTCCAAACAGTGCCAGACAAGGAAGACTTCCAAGTTCCTTTAACTGCTAATCCACAAAAGACCTGGTTGGTCTCATTTATAAGCCTAATCCTTCTGTCAATAGCAGTTAGGTGACTGCGTACACATTGCTTCAGAAGCACTGGGTTGTACCAACCTCTTTCTGAATTAGTCAATGAGCAACTACACAGCAAGCCCTTTAGAGAGCATGGGGTTATGACATCTGACCTCAAAGAAACCAAGTGACATAATCTAACTCTACATAACTCAATTTTGGGTTTGATTAGTGAAAATCCCCTATGGAGGGAGAAGTCGGGTCTCTAGTTTTAGGATGTATGAGGACATGGGAAGAAATTAACTCTCACCATTTAGTTTTGACCTAAAGATATTGTAGCTTAAAAATATTTGTGATCAGTTTAAAAGGTAGATTAAATATGGTTCTGTGAGGAGTCTCTTGAGTTGGAGTAAATACTGAATGCTGTATCCTGGTAGGATGATGCCAAAGCTCTGGCTCCCCATGTGCTTTCTCTAGGCTAAAGAAGGGATGCCAAGTTCACCAGTAACGGGCCTCAACATCAGAGGCTATAGATGACTGGTAACCTGGAGGGCAGGAGATTTCCTTGGTGACCAGAGAATCCACAGTCTCTCACTCTTCCCTCCACTACAGGTCTGCACAAGGCTGCGATATACACCAGCGCACCCAGACACCGTCTTGGGTGCTGGTAAGGGAGGCAGGAGAGTCTGAAAATATTTCTTCCTCAAGAGAGTGAACAATATTTAAAAATATTTTAGAATGGTAGGATAAGACTAAGTTTTGAATAGCATAAAGCTAGGTGTTACTTTCCCCACCAACCAGATAGTGAAGAGTCAAAATGAAGGTTAGCAAGAAACTGAAGGACAAAACTGTCCTCTCTGCACAACTGAGTCAGCAGTTACATTTATAGTGTGACCCAATACGGTAAACAAAACCCGATACGATTCTAGATTCTACAAATCTATTTTCCAAATTTTACATAGGAAAACAATGAATGAACATTTCTTGAAATTCAGTTCTATAACTCACAGACAATGAAGAACGTTCTCTATTGTAAAAGTATTTTATATAAGTTAAGCTTTTTCATACCCTAAAACTTCCATTCCATTTTAATGTTTAATTATATATATTTAGCACACCATGAAAAGTATTTATTAAATACCTTTTTTTATTTTAGAATAGTTTTAGATTCACAAAAAGTTGCAAGGTTAGTACAGAGATTTCCCAATAGCCCTCATCAATTTCTTCTGTTAACATTTTACATTAGTATGGTACATTTGTCACAACTGATGAACCAATATAGATATGTTACATTAACTAAAGTCTGTATTTTCTTCAGATTTCCTTAGTTTTTCCTTAATCTCCTTTTTCTCCTCCAGTACCCCATTCAGGATAATGCATCACCTTTAGTCATCATGTCTCCTTGGGCTCCTCTAGATGGTGACAGTTTCCCAGAATTCCCTTGTTTTTGATGGCCTTGAGTTTGAGAACTGCTGGTCAGGTATTTTGCACACTGCCCCTCAATTTTGTTTTGTTTGATGTCCTTCTTATGATCACTGGGGTAAAGGGTTTTTTGGGGGGCGGGGCAAGAGACACAGAGGAAAAGTGCCATTGTCATAGCAGATCAAGGGCGCATAGTATCAACATGACTTGTTGATGTTGACCTTGACCACCTTGCTGAGGAAGTGTTTGTCAGGTTTCTCCACAGTGATATTACTCCTTCCTCTTGGCACACTGCACTCTGGGGGAAGAGGTTCTTGATACTCATTCTCCTAGGTTTTGTCTCACTCTTGGCATTTTGTATCTCCTCTTCCTTCCTCTCAGTAGGAACCTGGATTTCAATGTAGGGACAAGAGAAATCTTCCTTTTATGCTTCTCTACTTAGAAGTTATAAAAAAGTGAAAAAAAGTCAGTTACTAGAAGATAACAGAAATAATTAGTTTCTATTTAGATAAGTATTTTTAAAAGAAGTATTTTTTAGAAATTCTCTGCACATGTAACAGGACACACAGAATTCCCTATAAGGCTGGTAATTGGATTCCTTAAAGGTAGATATTTTAAAAAGTGGCAATGAACCAGGTGATGAAGTTCCTACTTTCCCAACAGTGGGGATCTTGAGGACAGTGCTGGGGTTATTATTTATTGTGGTTTCCGACTATTTGCCCATCTCTAAAAGCAATGCTTGGGTCCTACTTTTCCAAGCTCCAGCTGTAAGATTTTGGGTCAAATCATTTTACCTTTTAAACTCTTGGTTCCATTTTGTCATACTGGGGTGCTACTGCCTGTTTTATCAGCCTTAGTGTATCTTTGACAGATGCTCATGAAATCTGTGTATGATGCTGCCCCAATTCTGAAATGTAAAAAAAAATTTCTAAAAACAGCAGGTTATTTCATAACTCTTGGCAGCAAAGCATGGCATGGCCTGATATGAGGCTATTGGTAGTTTTTATTTATCTCAGTATAAATATTATACATTTAGCGGCAGAAGTGTCAATGTGTTTGACTATGGAGTCTTGCCCAGACTCCTGTGGCAATATTATGTAATACCTGACAAATATACTCAATTACAATTCTAAGTTCCTGACCTTTCTTAATTCTGAGACATGTGGTGCAAAGGGGTTCAGATAAGAGATTGTGAGTCTCTGTGCCAAAGGATCATTATTATGTCCCCACCATTAAGTAAGACTTCTCTCCAAACTGTCCAAAACCACAGTCACTTGCTTTCTTTTTTTCTATTGCACAGAGCCACAGCCAACTTCCCTCCTCATGTTTTCACTCATGATACAGTCTCAAAAATGCTTCCACGTGAAAGCTAAAAGGCATATGGGAAAGGTTATTCTAGAGAATCAGATGGATGCTTTCCCCCAGGGGTGAGGTAGAGCCCAAAGCAAAGAGGTGTCCAGATAGGTCACCTCTGATCTGCATGCCCACATTCTACCTCCTAGATTGCACAGCCTCCTTAAAAAACTGGTAATTGATTCTCTATGGTTAAATCCAGTTGATGGTGCATTTTAAATCAGCTTTAATTGCACACTTGCTGTATTTAAAAAATACCATTCTTCCTTAATAATTGAACAACAATAAAAATAAAAATAAGTAAACAAAATATATTACTCTTTCTTAAGAATTTATATGTGTGTGAAAATGGTATGTAAGTTCTTGGCTGGTCTATTATTATCTGGAGGCAATTTTTTTCCAGTTATTTGGTTAACTTCATCTGGTGGTAGCCTAGGAAGCATTATATATGTATTTAAACCCTATGCAAAGAACTACTTTAAGTGCATGCAATGCATCCCTTAGAACTTCAATGAGTGATAAAATCAGCTTTTCATCTTCAAATGCCTGGTAACGAATTTCACATGATATGCCAGCAATAGGCAGCCATAAACCTGAAAATAGAACAGAGTCCTAGAAGCAGATAGAGAAAAGTTTTATGCTGCCTTAAAAAAGAAAACTTCCCATCTTAACTCTCAATTTTATATGGCAATCTGGGTATGATTTGACCTTTGAATTTATTCCTCTTGTTTTGTGTTTCAGGTGGCTCTGGGTACCAATAACAGAAGCATGAACGAGGCTACTCTGATGAATAATTTGTGCTTTCTGGTGAACGTATGCATCAAAATGTGGGTGGAAATTTAAAGGCCACAGTAGACCTATTAGCGCTGCGTGTTCACAGCAGGAGGATTGATTGGAACTAACTCTATGAATTATGTGTAGAACATTATCCTTGAGTGGAGTTATATGTGTGTCCTAAATATTATGCTTTGTTACAGTTTATTGGCCTTGATCTTACTTGTGAGAGGGGAGTAAATTGCTCTTTTTTTAGGGGGGCATTAACTATTTCAATCTGCCCGGATGAATCATAAGTCAAGGAAATAAACAGCACTACTGTTTTTTCCTGGATTTTTCCACACACATGAGTACCCTCTGCTTGAGTCTCTAGGGGCCTTTATATATTCAGAAATTCCCAAATGACAAGGTAAAAATCATACATAGGTGAGAGCAGCCAATTGGTTCCAGACAATTCCTTAATCAACCCCATCCAGCTGGCAAAACAACTCCTTCCCAATCAAATATTTCCAGCTAAGGTTTGCGCCATGAGGAGAATCTTACATTCAAACTTGGATGCCACATCCCTCACATTTTGCGATATTTCTCCCATTTTTCACAAATTGAACTTCTTTTTTTTTTTTTTTTAACAAAGGTAGGTATTCTAGCCAGAGATGGCTTGGAAGAGAGAATGTGCTGTCATCTAAAAAAAATCATGCCGGCAGCTCTCTATCCGGAGGGCGGGCTCTCTGAGTCGTTCCGCGGCAACAGAGAAGGGTGCTTCTCCCACGCGTCCGCGTGTTCTCTTTCCATTGTCCTTAAGCCTGAGGAGGGGTCCCAGTGGAGACCATAGGACACAAAATAATACTGTGACTCCTTAGAGAGGTTCCCAGGCTGGAGACTTGGGTGGCTCTTGAGAAATAACAGAATGGTCAAGAAAGAAAAATGCTGAAGAAACCGGGGTTGTTAAGAAACTGCCAAATTACATTTAACATCTTTAACTTTCCCCCTCCAAGTATTAAAGATTATCGTACACCTTAAACCTACCCTCCTCGACTAAATTAGGAGTTTTCTGTTTTGTCAACATGAAGAGTCCCCTTTGCATTTTGCTGAAGGCACTCTTGTTTTGCTTCGTACGTTTGTTACTCCTTTCTGTTGGAAAGTGGAGGAGGAGTGATCGTGAGTTCAGTCGGGAATCTGGGAAACGGGAGCCGTGGACGTGATCACCAGACACTCTCTGTCTCTGAGCTCCCACCCCCCGCCCCTGCAGGTCTGCACTTAGGAGAGTGTTATCTGCAAACTACAAGCGGAAGAAGATTACAGGTTAATTCGTGCCCATCTTTCAATCTGGTGTTAAAACCACCCATAAATCTAATGTTAACGATGAAGGAAAAAGCTACACTGCTGCCTGTACCTTGTAAAGAATGTGCTTCCTTCTGAAGAAACAGAAGCTGTTACCTTTATAAAACACAAGTGGGATACTTGGGGTTGAAGTGGAGTATAACTTACATACACTTTGTACAGATTTCCTTAGACTGTGCACTAAGATTAAGCGGCTTTAACTCCATGTTTATAGAATAAACTTAAACATTAATATTGCAGGGAACTACACCAGGGGCAAACTTCAATATAAGGAAAAATTATGACATACATGGCAGACTTTTAAATGAGTAAATTCAATTATATCACCACAAAAGACCTTCACATGGAAAGAAAAACAAATCTGGCTAATTTCACAGTAGTAATTCAAACTGGTGAGTCACTAAAAGTAACACAGATTTCCCTCAAATGAGCAAGAACCGTGTTCGAAAGCTATAGGTACTGTGATCAACATATAGTTTGGAAAGTAGAGTTAGGGTATTTACTTTTTCATGTTTTATGCTGAAAAAATTTTTATGCTGAACAAATTTGAAATTCATACTTTCCAGCGAGCAGTTGCACTGTTTAAAAAAAGCACGCCGGCGCACGCACACACCTGCGCGGACCGTCTGCTGCAGACACGCAGCGTTCCCATCTACTTGCAGCAGCAGTGGCGGTTAGACCACGCGTGGGGCAGCAGCTCCTTGGCTCAGTCACCACGGCGAAATGCTGGTGGTCACGAACGTCGCGAGGATTCATTTCTGGCCTTGGCAGAGGTCCGAGTGAGCAGCAGCTCCCAGAGATCCCCGGTTTATTCCTGGGTCAAAGGCCCTATGCAGCCCTGCCCTGTTCTTCCATTTCAAACCTGAAGTAATTCTGATAGTGAGTTCAAAGGTGATAATAATGACTTTTTTCTTTTCTTTTTTTCTTTTTTGCCAAGGGCACTCAATTAAAACTGAGGAAGGAAGAATCACTGTCTTCATTGTATTTGTTTTCTAGGACTGTTGAAACAAAGTGCCACAAACTGGGTGCTTTACAATGACAAATTATTGTGTCACAGTTCTGAAGGCCAGCGGTCATAAATCAAGGTGTCAGCGGGGCCATGCACCCTCTGAACATGACCCAGAAAGGTCTGGTCCAGGCCTCTCACTTAGCTTCTGGTAGCTCCTGGGTTGTGGAGACATAGCCTTCAGTCTTCACGGGGACTTCTTTTTATGTGTGGGTCCCTGTGTCCAGCATTTCCCTTTTTTATAGGGACACTGTTCATATCGGGTTAGGGGCCCACCTTATTTAAGACTGAGCTCATTGTAATTGATTTGATTACAGCTGCGGTGACCCTATTTCCAAATAAGGTCACATTCTGAGGTACTGGCATTTAGGACTTCAGCACATGGATTTGCGGGGCATGCTGTTCAACACATGAAACTCATCAAGTAGATTTCCTGTGTGTTTAACCTCCACTGTCTCCTGCTGCTGGGTGGGGCCATCTCCAAAGGGAAAGTATCCCCAAGGAAATTACCCTGTGCAGAGGGAAGGTCAGTGAGGAACTGGTCAGTTGGCTGAATTTCAACTGTTGTTTGAAATAATTTTCCTTCTTGGTGAGTGCAGACCTAAATAACAATAAAGACTTTTCAAACCTATAACATCAGTGTTGTCAGCGGAGGGAACACATCTCACTGCCCCTCCACTCGATCATCTCATGGGCTTTCACTGTGATCTCAGGGCTTCCGTAGTTCAATTCCCAGTCGACCATTGAAATAAAGTGTTATTTTGCCTCCCTGTTGATGAGGCTGTAGGAGACTAGAGAAATAACCGTTTGTAGAGGGAGTATGTAGAATGAGTGAACCAGGATTAATAATACCTATCAGGAGTCAGAGGGCAGAGAAAGTCCCATTGGTGGGTGGAAGTTCCCACGGCAGCTGCCATCCAAGGATGGCAATTGGTCCACTCTGGTGACATCATCTGAGCTCAAAGTGACACAGACCAACCGTTTCTCTTCAGGACTTTCCAAATTTATCATCCTCTATTAAGAGGTTAGCTTTTCTTTCTCTGGTAACTGGCAGAAATCACTTAAAGATGACTTAAATCTGAAATGAGATTTCAATTTTTCTTGGAGGATTTGAAAGCTGATGGGCAAAATCATTTAAGGTTTCTGGTAAAAGTTACATGTCTTATTTTCTACTTGTGAAACTGACCAAAACTAAGAAAAAAGTGAAATAAATGGCTGTTCAGAAAACCAAAAATATAACAAAAAGCAAACAAATTAGAAAGATTATATTGAAAAATTGGGGCAAAAACATATGAGTAGATGTAGGGGGTGTTGACAGTTAAGTGCTGGAAAACAGAAGCCTGTTACTGAATAAGGGAGTATTCAATTTCAAAACTGAAACTGTTATTGGAATATTTTCCAAGTGAATCAAAGGTCAGCAACACACAAATGGGAGTTCACGGCAGAGAAAGGAAGAGTTGATTAATTCAGAATCGGCCCACACCCAGACTCATAGGTTAGCTGATGCCCAAAGACCTGACTTCCTAAAGGCTTTTAGGGGATGGGTGACAAAGGGGAAATCATTAATCATGGCAACCGAGGGCATCAGGATCGTGGTCAAGGCTGTGGTCTCTAGTGGTTAGTAGGAGCTAAGGTAGGGAGCAGTTAGCCAGTGCATCCAGTCCTGATGTCAGCTGTGACACCTGCTTTCACCAATTTTCAGGGCCTGGAGCTGAAACACAACAGAGGCCTAGGTGTCATCTTTAGTTGGACTGAAACTGTTTCTGTGGCCAATAGACCTGAGGCTTTGTTTCCTAAAATTATTTGATGCTGATCAGAACCTCATTATTCTGAGGATTTAATAAGTAAGGGAGTGGTTGTACAAGGGGGCAGGGGCAGGTGAGTCGGGGTGCTAGATAAGGCCTCTTTGAATCAAAAGGAGAGAAAGGAGAAAAAAGGTCATATTACAGAAATGAAATGACTCTAAGGTTACATAATGAAAACATGAAAAGGAGTGGTCGTTTCCCAAGTCTTTACCCACACGAAGTCACTCTTTGTAATCAAATCCGCAAGGGATGTAAATAAAGAAGGGCAGTCCCAGTCCACCCGATATTGAATGTGTGGACTCCATCCACGGGTGGCCCCCACCCCAAGAGCTTTAGGGGTGGCCAGCAAGATCCAGTCTGTTTGCTTTCTAGTTTCTCTCCTCTCATTTGGGGACTCTGGGAAAAAACATGCTCCAGCCTCATTCAGGTTGTTGGCAGAATTCAGTTCCCTGTGGCTGTGGAACAAGGTCACTGATTCCTTCCTGGCTGTCAGCCAGGAGCTGCTCCAGCCCCTGGAGACTGAGTATAGTCCTTTTCACGTGGCTCCCTTCATCTGCAAAGCCAGCAATAGAGAACTTTCCCATGCTGAATCTCCCTTGTGCTTCCAATCTCTGAGTTTCTCCTTTTCTGCAACTAGCCAGAGAATGTACTACCTTTAAAGGAGCTCCTATAGTTAGGTCAGGCCCACGGGGATCATCTCCCCATCATAAGGTCAACTGACTTGGTACCCTAATTGAACCTGCAAAATCCTCGCACTACAGTGTTTGACTGAATAACTAGGAGGAGTATGCACTTCAAGGGCTGGGAACCTTGGGGCCATCTTAGAATTCGCCCCCAGCATCCCTGTGTCACTGGTACTTCTGCTGACCTGCCACAAGCCAATCTGCTGTGGGCATGCACACGCGTCTCTGAACAGCAGAAGGCTGCAACTGCAACAAAATTGCGGGACATATTTTGTAAGATTGCTATGGTATTTTTAAAAATCATCTTACTATTCACAAAAATAATTCTTAACACTTCTGCATCAACAGGGTGACCTTCAAACCAGAGTTGTAGTAAATCCCTAGGGTTGGGCGAGCTGATGGTAGTTACTATGAGGAAGCCAATTCTTGGAAGCAATTGTAGAACTTTGTGTGGTCCCACTATTAGGCCAGTTCCATCCAATTAGCTGATTGAATAGGCACCTAATATGATCATTTTGGTTTTGGATCTGAATTTTGTAGCAAGAACATAAACTTGTGTTGAGGTTTAACTTTTGCCAGCATAATAATGAATCTTGGAAACTAAAATAAATAAAAACTTCTTACAAAATATTTTGGAAAATATTGTGAATCACAAAGGCCAAAATAAAAAAGACCTATAATCACACCACCCAGAGTCGACCACTGTTAAGTTTTTGGCTTTTAGTCTCAGTCTTTATTTCTCTCTTTCTATACATAAATATATGTATTAGCCAGGTCCAATCAGGAGATAGAAACCACACAGTAATTTGAAGAGAGAACATTTATTATAAAGATCTATTAACTATAACACAGGCATAATTAGGAAGGTGAAAAAAAAACCTAAAGAATACCCGAGGGCTGAGAAAGAATAAGCATTTAAGGAAAGAACAACTTCAAAGGGGGTCCCCCTCCCTAAGACGGATGCAGATCTTGCTGGAGAGGATGCGTCTGCGCCCCAGTGGTTGTGACATTCTCTGGGTTGCCTGAGTCTGAACGGGTCCACAGATGCCGGGCTAGCAGGGAACATGCTTCTGCAGTGCAGGTGCTCAGAGGCAACCAAAGCACCAAGAAATCAGCTTTCTGGCAGGACAGGCCTGGGTGATGGTGTCCTTGTGGGTGGGCTGCTGCAAGGTGGTCACTTGCTGGGGTGGGACTGCAGGCTCTGGGTGTTGGCTGGGGAACACTTCTCCAGTAGGAAGATAAGCAAAGGGAAACAGGGAGCTAAGCGAGGAAAGGGAAGTTTCTTTCACCCCCATTGTCTCTCCTGCGCCCTCTACCGACACACCTAACATTGTGCTCACAGCACAGGAAAAATGGGTAAACGCGGCCGCCCCCTCCACCTCCCCCGCGTCTTCCCTCCTCTGCTCCAGCACACCCCCTCCCCCCGCCATTCTTCCCGTATTAAAAAGAGGTAAAGATTTGGAGCTGAGAGGGAATATACTACCAAACTGAGATCATAATGCATAGTTCATTTTGTAACTTGCTTTGTTTACTTCAAAATGTGGTAAGAACATTTTCCCATATGATAAAATATTGTTTTGCAACAATTTTTAGTGGGTATATGATATTCCATATTATGGATGACCCATAACTAATTGAGCCAATACCCATTTTGGGGACATTGGGGTGATTGCCAATCGATAGCTATTATAAACAGTGCTGTAAAACATATTCTAGTAGTGAACTCTTGCCATATTCTTGTTTCCTTGGGATAAAGTCCTAACAATGGGATTTTAGGGTCAAAATATGTACACTCTTAACATTTTTGATGTGTGCTCTGAAATTTCCTTTCAGAAAGATAGCAGTATGTTTTTAAAGATTTTATTTATTTTTTAGAGACGGGAAAGGAGGGAAAAAGAGGAGAGAAATTGTCAATTGTCTAAGCTGTCTCTTGTATGTGCCCTGACTGGGGACTGAACCTATAACCCAGGCATGTGCCCTGATGGAGAATCAAACCAGTGACTTTTTTCTTTGCTGGAGGATACCCAACCAACTGAGCCAGACTGGTCAGGGCAGCAGTGTGTTTTAAAGCAACGTGTCTTAGCAAAATTCTGCATTTTATTTTTAATGTATTCTAATTTTTAAAAACATGCAAATTAATTGAATTTTATAATGGTAATAAAATAGCCTTGGAGCAAACAATCCTCATAACAACATTTAATGAGTAATACCAAAGAATTATGTTAAATGGTAATGAAGTGGCTATTAGTACAATGCCAAAAAGAGAAGTGCTTGAAACTTAAAAATAAAGACCCAGAGCACTCCAAACATAAATTTTACAGAACCTATTCTAATATACCATTTTTGTATTTTATAAAGGAAGAGACAAACATTTAATAGTCTGCTCTAGAAGTGCTGCCTTTTAAAAAAAATCAGTGATTTTTAGATTTCTACTTTTTATGCAGAAAAATACAGTGGAAAAAAATTCCTAGAAAGAAAATAATACATGAAACAAAGAGGTAAAGAAGGAGGAAAGGAAGAAAGAAAAGAAAGAAGGGAAGGAAGGAAGGAAGGAAGGGAAAAAAGAAGGAAAGGAAGAGAACAAGAAGTCAGGGATATATATCTATATCTATATCTATCTATCTATCTATATATATATATATGGAGAGAGAGATAGAGAGACAGGGGAAGAGAGAGGCTGGTATAGTGACTATGGAAAACAGGATAAAGATTCTGCAAAAATTATCAACAGAACTACCATATTATCCAGCAATTTTACTTATGGGTATATATCCAAAGGAAATGAAAGGAGAATATCAAAGAGATATCTGCATTCCTATGTTCATTGAAGCTTAGAAACAACCTAAGTATTCATTAACAGATAAATGGATAGAGAAGATGTGAGGTTATATACAATGGAAAATTATTCAAGCACGAGGAAGACAGAAATTCTGCCACTTGTGACAACATGGATGGACCTTGAAGGCACTATGCTGAGTGCAATAAGCCAGACAGAGAAAGACAAACACTTCATGGTGTCACTTATATGTGGAATCTGAAAAAACAAAAGATCTATATGCCAGTCAAGATGGCAGCATAAGTAAATAGGGCTCGCCTCCTCGCACAAACACATCAAAATTACAAAATATAGAACAACTATCACCCAGACTTGTCAGAAATTGAGTTGAATGGAAGTCCAATGTCTATGGAATGAAAGAAGCCACATCCATCCAGACTGGTAGGAAGGGCAGAGATACAGAATGGGCTGGTCCCACATCCATGTGTGGTGGATACAAATTCAGGAGGAATATCTTGGGAGCAAGGGATCCCAGCCCACAAAGGTACCCCCAGCCCAGGGTTCCTGTGCCAGGAAGATAGGTCCCCACAACTTTTGGCTGATAAAACCAGTGGGGATTGAATTGGTGGGAGATGCTTCTGGAGTCCCAAGCAGTTCTTAAATAACCCACACACAGACTTACTCAGACTCACTCCCTCTGAGCCCCAGCACTGGGGTAGCAGATCAAAAGACATCAGTGGCACACAGGGAAGAACTGGTGTCTGGTATCAAGGCAAGAGCTGGGGGACAGCTTTCTCCTAGACAGAAAGGCCTTTGTCTCCTTTCTGAACCCTTCCCATCAGAGCCACACAGTTGGCAGGCAGGTGCCATACCTGAGACTCCATCAACCTGGCTAACTCTGTTTGCTGTGCCCTGGAGATCCCCTGAGACTCTATCCCATCCAACTTACCAGCACACTTGAACTGTTAACCATCATTAGTTGAAATAGTTCAAATGAGCTTAAAACAAAAAGCAGCTAAGAGGGATGAGGGAATAATAAATTCAGTACAGGGCGTGTTACATATGAGGAGTAAAGCTTCCAGTTGGGTTGGTGTTGGGAATAGAAATGGGCCAGCAGGAAGGGAGTCAGGGCTATGAATGGGATCTGTGAGTTATGAGATATGTGAAAAAAAGGAAGGTTAATTCCACCAAAAACCTTCCAACATCACACAGTGTCAGGATGACAGACATTGCTGCCCGAATGGCTATGGTTGATCCTGGTCACGTGACCCAGACTTGTCACTTCACCTCAGTTTCTTAGTCCGCAGAATGGAACTAATATATGTTAACTTCGGATAGAGTTCTGTGGGGACTAAATAAGTTAATACATGGAAAGTGCTTAGGACACGACCTGGCACGTGGACCACATTTTGAGTGCTCATATGTGATAGCTGCCCACTCTGGACACATCATAATTAAAATGCCAAAGATTCAAGATAAAGAAAGAATCTTAAAAGCAGCAAGAGAAAAACAGTTAGTTATGTACAGGGGAGTTCCCATAAGACTGTCAGCTGATTTCTCAAAAGAAATTTCGCAGTCTAGAAGGGACTGGCAAGAAATATTCAAAGTCAAGAAAAGCAGGGACCTACAGCCAAGATTGCTCTGCTCAGCAAACTTATCATTTAGAATCAAAGGGCAGATAAAGAGCTCCTCAGACAGGAAAAATAGTAAAGGTGTTCATCATCACCAAACCATTATTACATAAAACATAAAAGGAACTTATTTAAGAAAAAGGAGATCAAAGCTATGAACAATAAAATGGCAATAAATACATATCTATCAACAATTGAATCTAAAAAAAAACCCAACCAGACTAAACAAACAAAAAGAATAGAGATGGAATCATGGGTACGTTTGATGGGTGCCAGAAGGGATGGGGGTCTAGGGAAATGGGTGAAGAGGTGAGAGGATTAAGAAGTACAGATAGGTAGTTTCAGAATAGCCACGGGGATATAAAGTACACGATAGGAATTGGAGTTGCAAAAAAACTTATACATGTGACCCAAGGACATGAACAAGGGTGGGGGATGGCCTGAGGGAGTGGGGGATGCTGGGTGGAGGGGGGCAAAGGGGGAAAAATCAGGACCACTATAATAACATAATCAATAAAATAAAAAGAAAAAATATAAAAGAAGCAATAAAAAATTTAAAAAAGGTCAAATTTAGAAACAGAGAGTAGTAAAGTGTTGCCAGGGGCTGGAGTTAGGGGAAGAGAGAGAGGTTGGTAAAAAGGTCAACTATAAGGTGAGTAAGGTCTCAGGTTATAATGTGTAACATGGTGAGTGTAGTTAATAACACTGTATTGTGTAATTAAAATTTGCTGAGAGAGTAGAACGTAAATGTTCTCATCAAGAAAAAAAAAGATAGATGTTAGGTGATGGACGTATTCATTAACTCAATGTGTATACACACACACACACATCTCAAATTACCATGATGTACACTTAAGTCTCACAATTTTATTTGTCAATCATGCCTCAATAAAGCTGAAATACAAATAAAGAAGTATAAATAGTAATGAAGAAAAGAAAAACTAAAAGGAAAGAAAATATAGAAGTACAAAAGGAGAACAGAGGCAAAAAAGAGAAAAGAAAGGTTTTTAAGCAAACTCCATTCCTAGGCTGGTAACATTTAATGGGCTAAATAGCAAAACATATTGAAGTCCTGGGGCTGCACGGCTTAAGAAAGACATGCGTGCAGGAAAGGAGCCTTCACCGCCCCATGTGCCAGCCAAGCAGAGATGGCGGCGTTGTGTGACGCAGATGTGGTCGGGCTCTGTCATGTGGAAGTGAGTACCGCAGTGCATGCCGTGCTGCCCGGCCGCACAGTCCCCAAGGCTTTCATTTGCTCCAGAATGCTTCAAAATAAGTGGCACAAGTGTTTCAACAAAGAAGGCTTGGGGCAGACACACTGAGCGTTTCCACCACGGGGTGGTAGAATTTACTTGCTGACAGGTGACTCATGGTGAGTTGGTTTCTCAACAAGTCAAATGCGAGCGTGGCTTGCAGAGGAGCCAACGTGCAAAGTCAAAGCAGCCGAGGGGAGGCAGGTCTTCCTGCAGGTGTCCTGTGTTCGCGGCCCTGGCAGAGTGTTCTCTGGAGGCCACAGACTCATTATGTCAGAAAGGGTAGCACAAAAGGCGTGGGAAACGTTGGAAGAGATCCAACCCTCCCTGAGCTTGGAGCCGGGTTCTTGCCTTGAGCGTGTTCTGACAGGTATTTTTTGCACAAAGAGCTCCATGAAATGGAGTGAAACTCCGTCAGTAAGGCCCAGGTGTGGATGTTCTTTTAGAGGAGGGGGTGCGTGCACACCACTCCTTGGAAAAATAGAAATCCTCTGCTACTCCTCTACTATTTCCCCTCCTCTGTTTGTGAGCTGGCAAACTGATTGGATAAAACAGTGATAGATTTGCCAGATTAAGATAGTAATTTACTTCCATTAATTTGAGAGACAGTGTCTCACGGTGAGAACAAATATGGCTACCCTGGTGGGTTACATTTAAATTCATTAGATTTCCTGGCTTTTATCTAAGACACTGAGACTCTTCTTTCTCAGCCGATAAATCCTTTCAATTCTTACTTCAAATGGCACTAAACAGGCGCTCATCAATTTATATTTTAAATTCTCCTAACAATATCCAGTTGGATAAATCTGTTTAATTAGCATGGGTTGATGCTTTCTTGGCCCACTGCAAGTCCGGTTACCAGAATAAAAGGCACGGAGCGCCGTTGGTTGAAAAACATGCCTCCTATAATGGCTCGGAACAAGAAGAGACATTCTCCCAACAAATGTTAGCCCAGGGAAAAAAATTTAAATATCTACAAAAGATTAAATTAACAACAGATGAATGGCAAATGAGAAAGCTGCCAGTGACCAGACTTTCTCAGGAGCCAACCTTTAACAATATGGATTATTTCGGATAATTTGTGGTTTGCCACTCGGTACTCTTTGTCTCCTCTGTGATATCCAGGGCACATCTTAGGCAGATAATTAGGGCATTATCATATTCCTTAACTAAGTCGGACAAATTGCATCGTGCTTCGTGGTAAACCAACCTAGGGCGCTATCATTAGCATTGTCTAATTGTTCCAAATAAAGTCTTCGCCTCTTTTATGGCATCAACTTTATTTGTCAATAGTCAAGAAAGAATGGCCGTTCCCTTTCCTGTAGGGCTCCGTGAAAATGCTAGTCACTAGGTAATCTTACAGTTAATACGGTCCACAGCATGGTAAAATGTAAGAAAATGTAAAGGTCAAAAACATGTTTCTATTATGAAAAAAATGAATGATAATGACATAATTTTTTCAGCTCATCAGGCTCTTTGCTAAGTGCTGCTGTTATTGCCAGATCAGTAGTGTATAACAAAGAAGTGCTTTCTGCAGCCTGCTTCATTAGTCTGCCCTGTAGGACCTCACCTCCAGACCTTTCACTAATCTGTTGGCCAGCTCAATAGTCTTGTTAGTTCTATTCACTTCTTCCTGACAGCGGATTTTCTCAGCTGCAGCCCTCGCAGAGGCCATGGTTAAGGCAGCCAGGTTTGTGTCTAGTTCCTTTAAATACAAACAGTGAGAGACAACTTCGGACACTGTCAGAACAAGTGAAAATATCGCCGCTGACTTATTTTATATCGCAGAAAGTAAAATGATACAGTGTGCCCCAGGAGTAAACACAACGGCGTTCAGGAGACTGTGCCAATTCACACAATGGGAAGGTGCGGTGGGGGAAATGGAAGAAAAGGATATTCAGCAGTGCATGTCATTTTTGTTGTTTGTTCAAAATAGCACCGAGGAAAAAGAGAACAAACACACACATTCAAAATCCTGGTGGGAAATGGAGAATGTCATTTTCCCAGAAAAATTACCTGAAGCCATGAAGATTTCATACAACTAATTTGTGTGTGTCGTTAGTGCCAATCACACCCGTAATGCAAAGTGTCCCACAACATTTTGCATGGAGAGCTGACCTCCAGATAAAGCCCAGGGGAAGCTTTTAAGGTGAGATTTGAAGAGCAATGATGAATCAGCAGCTCAGAGGGAGGCAGTGGTGGCCCTGGGAGCTGGGGCGGAGCCAGCAAAAGCTGAACCTCTGGCTGGGGCCATAACCGGGAGGGGGAGCCGAGGAGGGGGGGTCCCATTGATATGGCCGCAGGGACAGCGGAGCTCCCTAGGGTGAGTGGACAGAATGGGTGGGAAAACGAAGGCTGTGAGTTCAAGAGACTTGGATGTTTCTTGGGGGAGGGGTGAGAACAGGGAGATGTGCAAGAGAAGAGGCGACGCTGGAGAAGACTCGTCGTCCGAGGGGCACGAAGAACTGTTTGTGAGTGTGCGCGCACTTCTGACTCGCTGCTCTCTCTCAACAAATCGTCTGCTCATTTAACGTTTACGAAGAGCTTCTGGGAAGGCAGGGAAACCACTTTAGCTCTCACAGTATACTGGGAAGGCATCTGTAAATGTGGCATTGTACAGACTTTTGCTCATGATATTTTTATGAAAAACAACAACAACAACAACACATGAACACTGAAAACAATCGGAAAACTTCCCTCAGGTATGTGACTTATTTGAGAATCTCAAAGCTACTTTGGTATGACCACCTGCTCCCCAGGGACTGCTGAGCTGTTATCTGTCAGTCTGTTTTATACTCAGGGAAACTGAGGCCAAGGGCCTGACAGAAAATGGGAAAGAATTGTTGATAAGAACCTTAGTGAAGAGCCTCGGTCAGGATGTCGGTATTTCTTGGGCCTGTAAATGATTTCTTACACCAGCCCGGGTCTAGTCACCACTTCAAAGTTCCTCAAGCCAGGTAAGCAGCCCAACTCCAGCCTTCTGAGTTTTCTGTGTCCTTTGTTCTTCTCAGAAAGCTGCTTGTGGCTCTACACCGGCAAAGCCCAGGCTGACCTCTGAACTGAATTAGGAGGAAAGACCAGGTATTGCGGAGTTTATTTAGTATCTCATGTCGTCAGCTTGCACTTATGAAAACACAGATGGCGGAGTGGGCAACCTTTCCTCAAGAAAAACATTATCCCTGACTTCTACAACCCTCTGCTTAATAATTTACTAGACAAATGACTACCGTATTAGTTTGCTAGGGCCGTTGTAACAAAGCTCCATCAACCAGGCGGCTTAAACAACATATATCTGTAGTCTTCCAGTTCTAGAGGGGACAAGTCCGAGATCAAGCTGTCGGCAGGCTGTTCCTTCTGTGAAAGTGCTGGCGGTGGGGGGGGGGGGGGTGTGGGGGGGGGTGGGGGCGGGGCACTCTGCCCCATGCCTGCCCGGGCTTCTGCTGGTTTGCCAGCAATCTTTGGCGTTCCTTGGTTTACAGACGCATCACCCTGATCTTTGCCTTCGTCCTCACGTGGCGTTCTTCCTGTGTGCGTGTGTACAAATTTGCCATTTTTATAAGGGTGCCAGTCCTATTTGATCAGGGCCCACTCCAATGATCTCATTTGAACTTGATTACCTCTGTGAAGACCCTGTCTCCAGAATTAGTCACACTCCGAGGTACTAGGGACTGGCATTTCAATGTAGAAATTTTGCAGGCACACAGTTCAACCCATAATAGCTGCCAGGGGCCAGATATTGTGCTATGAACTCGAAATGGAGGGATGGTACAAAGATGAAGAAGGTATGGCCCCTGACCTCACAGTCTTACAATACAGTAAGACAGGCAAGTAGATATGCAAATGAGGGCAACTAAAAGAAGGGAGTTTATAGCCAATTTTGAGGATACTGAGTTTAAGGGACTGAGAAGTCCCTTCTTTCTGGAAGGGGATGCGTGGTGGGTGGGCAGTGACTCAGACTTTTACTTAAATTCTCCCTTTATTAATGGCCCTGAGGGAGCGCCATCCCACTCCTCCTGGAAGTTACTGCCCTGGGCGCCCTGCCAGAGGGTGAGTCTGGGAGGGACACTGATCTCACAGCTGTACTGTCTGGTGGTAGGCTATCCTCTGGTTTTGTGACTAAGGCAGGTCAGAGGGCAGAGCGCTTGATGTTAGGGGTTAAGAGGGAGAGCCCCGAGAGCTTGCACCTACAGGCATGGGGCTCTCTCTTTAGCCCAGGTGCCTTAGGGGCCCATGGGGACACAGTGCTGGGCTGGAATCCCCTCAGCAGTCTCCAAAGATCCACAGAACCTGGGGAAAAGTAAGCCTGAGAAGTCTCTTCAAATGTCCCCGCAGTCTCTAACCTAATTCTTCCTGCTGAGACATTCCCCTGCTGCCCTCTCCCCAGTCAGAATGGAGAAGAGCAGCAAGAAACCAGCTTGAGACTTGGGATCTTTTGTGGACCGTTACTAAATTTCAAAGATTTACGGTTCACAGTTTTTTTGGAAGGTCATTTGAATTCTTTTTGGTGGGAAAGAAAAAAGATGGGGACTGGAAAGGTAGCAGGAAAGAAAAGAAAGAAGGCAGGAATTTCAGAAGCCACATAGAAGGAGAGGGGAGAGAGGAAGAGGGACTTTTTTTATTCTTTTCACACTCAAATCCATCCCTTACACCACGTGTCAGAACTACGTTTCTAAAATGCAGACTGATCCGGCCCTGATGAAACCTCCTTACTGCTCCCCCTCATCTCTAGGATGAGGTCCAGACTCCTTGGAACATCACACAGGAACCTCTGGGCCTGGCTCCTGCCTACCTCTCCAACTTCACTGGAATGCTTCCCTACCCCCACCCACCCACGCTCCCAGAATCACTTTCTGTTCCTACAATAAATCATGCTATTTCATGCCCTAGAACCTTGTAAAGCCTCTTTTCTCTGCTGATTCTTCCAGGCTTCAAGCACTTGCTCTTCATTGGAACACCTCGCCTCCTTTGCAAAAGCTTTCTCAACTCCAGGCAACCGTAGTCACACCTCCACCCTCCGCTTAGTTCGCACAGCCCTGTTGCTCATCAGAGTTCAATACAAATAACATTACATTGTAATGATATATTTCTCATTTATCCTCCCCGCCCCACCTTCCCCCACGAGACTAGACCATGAACTACTGCTGGAGAGAAACTTTGACTTGAAATTTATCTTGGAAGCCCCAGCACCGGGCACATTGCCTGGCATGCTGCTGAAACATAGTAAACCTCTGATGAATAAATACATATTTGCGAAGTTTAGCCAAGAGAGAAAGGCAGAAAGACTGGGTGAGGGGAAGGGCAAGACAAAAGACAGGAGGAGAAAAGCAGAGGCAGAACTCAAACATCCCCCCCTCCCCCACTCAGGGTTAGCTACTAGGCATATTCCAGGACCCAGGGCTATGGCGATGAAGGATACAGTGTCTGTTCTCCAGGAGCCCCCAGTTTGGGTGGCGTTAGGGGGTTTGTGTAAGGAGAAGATGACAGGTGAAAGGAACAATCAATGAACAAATCAATGTAACAATGAACAAATCACATAGTAACATGGGGGGAGGAGCAGAGGGCGCAACTCACCGAGCTTGCAGGTATTTTGACAATTGAATAGATTTGCTGAACAAGAATGAAAGCAAAGGTGTTTGCTTTGTAGAGAAAAATCTTTAAAATTTAGTGCTTTTAATTTTTATTTTCATACCTGAAACCAGCAGGACTTGCAGAATATTTCTCAAGTATGGATCTTCTGAATCTCTCTAGAATATTTATAAAGGTAATAGAGTTATTTCAGACTGGCCAAGGGATAGAGGATTCAGACACCTGAGCAGTTGCCTGAGGTTTGATGTTCATTTAATGAGAACAGGTTTTACAATTTTATTTTGGAACTTGCCTTTTATTTCCCTGGATTCATTTAGGTTTTTGCTAGTGAAGGAAAGAAGAGAAAAAGGGAACCATTTCAAATCTTGTCTTTTCTATTCTCACTCAAACCCAGGGTCCCCCGCCCCATGGCCCCGCCCCGCCCCGCCCCCGCCCGTGCACGCCGGACTCCGGAGGTGTGGAGCAGGGCGCCCGTTCCTTCCGGAGAAAGCAGCACCAAGGGCTCAAATCACACCGCATTTCCTTTAGAAGGACTGCAGGCTTCAAGCTGGCATAGCTTTCTTTTAGGTTCTCTTTTCTGAGTCTGTTTTGTTTGACTATCGTCCTTTCCGACACTTTGAAAAGAAGGGCTAAACAGATAAAAGATAATGTCATTATTCCCGCATTTTTCCACGTGGCTAATAACAAGACACACCCCTTCTCCTCAGCATGTGCATAACAATGTGATTAATATGAAAAAAAAAATTGTGCCCAAACCCCTTTCTTTTCCAGCTCTCTTTTTTCCCCTCCTTCTTTCCTTTCTTTTTTCTTTCTTTCTTTTTTTTTTTTAAATACTGCCCTTTTCAAAACAAGGAGAGATTCGACATAGTTCCGGTGCCCCAGCGATCCAGTGGTGTCACATCACTATGGCAATCGCTGCCCAGGGCAGGAATGCAGAGCAGCTGTAATTGTGCAACGCCTTATTGCTGGTGCATGTCAATCAGAACCTATGAATTGAGAAAAATTTGCTCTGTTCATTCTGTTAAATGATGTATCCAATTAAACCTGTTAGAATTCATGATCTTCAGTCAAGGTTAAATGAAAGTAGTTACTCCTGTCAGCTAGGTGATTAAATGCTGCCTACATCAGGCACATTTATGTGCAAAATTAAAATTTTGGTATAAAGCATGAATCTTTATGCATGCCAGTTAATTATCTTGCGGTTCCTCCACTTATTAAATGCCCACTGCATTTCTTCTTAATCATCAGCTTCCTTTCAAAACTTATTTCATACTTCACATTACACCAGATTTCAATGTTTAAATGAAATGCCTTACCAATGAAAACTTCCTCTTTTTGAGGGCTTGACTCTACTATGCTACTGAAAATAATCATTATTAAAATTCTCTCATTATGATGTACAGGTATTTCTACCAGCCAGGTTGACTAATGCCACGGCATTCTGCAAGTGATCCCTGTCAGGCTCTGCCGAGGCTGCACGCTTACCTGGGGCTCAGCTTCCTGTGCCTCTTCTGCGACCACTGCAGGCTGCACCCCGTGCACAGGCTCTGTGATGGTACAGTGCTATTTCTTTTCCCTCTCTGATCCATTCTAAGTAGATACAAAATGAGGACAAATATAACAATGAGATGATTTACCACTATACATCATTTACTACTATTTTAAAGTGCCTTAAATATTAGCTTGGGGGGAAGGAGGAAATGCTGAAAACTAAAACAAAGACCTAACAGCTGCAGGTCTCAGGCATACACAAATGTTGCCTCTTCTGTTAGGTTTTAAAATGGGTGAACAATACATATGACATGATTCCATAGTCCCTGTGGTTCCTCAGCACAGCATTATGGATGTACTAGTATGCCACAAAAACACTCCATCAAATACTGCTCTTGGGTGCACTTCACGCTATAGAATCTATTTTTGGACCTTTATTTATTTTTACTAATAAAAACTCAATGACAATTGCCTGGAATTAAAAATGTAACAATAGCCCTGGCTGGTGTAGCTCAGTGGATTGAGTGCCAGCCTGCGAACCAAAGGGTCCCGGGTTTGATTCTCAGTCGGGGCACATGCCTGGGTTGTGGGCCAGTTTGCCAGTAGGGGGTGCATGAGAAGCAGCCACACATTGATGTGTCTCTCCCTCCTTTCCCCTCTCTCACCTATTTATATAAATAAATAAAATATTTTTTAAAAATAACAACAAACTTTCCCCTACTGATGTTACTATACCACATTTATTTCTCTGCTTATCAGGCAGATGATACCCTAATAAACGTTGAAACTTAAATATAAATTCCTACTATTTCATTGACTCACTGGAAATAACACCAACAGAGCCGATGTCATTGCAACCAGTTTCCATTTTATTTAATTCCTGGGTCATGTTTCCTCGTTTCACAACCTCTTGTGACCACGAAGTGTTCAAGAACCATAAGGAAGTCAGTTACCTTTAAAGACCAAAGGTATAAGTTCTCAATTTAGTCATTGCAAGTATTTAAATAAAAACACTTCCTATCCTAGAAAGATATGAAATATTCCTCCTAAATGGACTTGAAAGGGACTCATTTCCATGAGAATGAAAATAGATTTATTAGCAAATGAAACGGAAGAAATGCTTTTCACTGAGTAATATTAATAAACTAACCAGTGGTTGCTGATGCTGAGCAACCGCCCACATGGGACTGAGTCAGAAACTCATCTTCATGGCAAATGTGCCCTCAGACATGCCCTATGTCAATAACAGCATCTCATTATCCTTCCTGATTTTATAGCTCTTCAAAACACATACCAATACTCAATGTCACTTAAAAAAAAAAGGAACTCTAATGTCAGTGGGTTAAAGAAACGATGAAACTTGAATTCACGTGACTATAGGTCCTTCCGTTTGCTGCGAAAACCAGACCTGTACAGTGACGGGGTGGATGGGCCTAGATCTTGACGGTGTGGAGTGCAGCCCTCTGTGTGGCGGAGGTGGTTCATGGACCCTCTGTGCAATGTCACCTTAGGACCCTCTTGGGATTGCAGTGCTGGTCTCAGCCTTCAGGGAGGAGCACATAGATGGTGACATCCCATCCTGTTAATTCCCTTGTTTTTGATCTTACTGCATTGTCCTCACCTGCTCCTCAATAGCTGCTTCTTGGACCTCTTCGCCATCAAATCTACCCTTGGGGTCAGATCTTAGGTCTAGTCAGTGATAAGGCTGGATAGAGCAGTAGAGTTGGAGTTAGGTTTGAGCCAGGCAGGGGGTGCTGGAGGCATCACCTTATAAAGACTTTTAAAACATGGAAATGTGAGGGGATGGAGAAGATTGCATTGAGGGTACATTTCAGGGAACATTTCAGGGTACATTGCATGGGGAAGCAATCTGTAGCTATATCAGGGAGCGGGGAGGAAAGTTCTGGAGAGACCCCTGTGCAAGGAGCATGCTGAGGAACAGCGGATGGAAACCAAACTGCCACCTGAGGAGAGGACAATCAGCTAAATTTAGGTTTTGGTTTTATTCAGGGGGAGCAGTCCTGCATGCCCTCGTACGTTCTTCACCTGTACAGTGTTCCCCATTTCTCCCCCTCGAAATGAATGCTGAAGATTCTTTAAAGGACACTGAGTTCAAGTGGCCCCAAATGATTACCCATTGCACCCCCAGGTCTCGCTGTGGCTCGGAGGAGGAGGCTGCTGGGTGGGCTGCTAGTCAGGAAAGCTGTAAGCAGAGCCCTCCTGATTCCATCTGGGGGACTAAGGGGCCGGAGAGCACATGCACAGCACTGTCCGATGAGAACGGAGTGCGGGCATGGAGCAATCAGCAGGTGAAGAGTGGAGTAAGCACATATCTATTTAAGTTAATTCTTGTAAACGGGTCTCTTTTTGTGTGACCAGGTGTGTGTTTTGTGGGTTAGATGTCAGAAAAGCAGCATCTTTTCTGAGATCCTTTTCTTTCTTTCTTTCTTTTCTTTCTTTCCTTTAAAAAAAATCATTTAGAAACAGGGACAATTTTCTGTTCAAATGGTTGCTGCCCCTAAGTGGCTTAAAAACTCCCAGTGGGAAGGACAACAGTCCTCTCAGAGGCAGAGTGGCCTCTGTCTGTGAGAAATATTCACCTACAGGGATGCTTTTCTGGCTTGCTTTATCGCTAGCTTTGCAACTTGGAGATGTAACATAGCTTGAAATCAACCGTGTGTTTAGCCCTGCTTTGTCAGCCCACCTAGCGACAAATTGGGCTGTTTTGTAGCCCCACTGCTTTCCCAGGTCACACAAAACCATGGCAAGTAGAAGGACCGGGTCTGATTTAATCAAAGGCTTTTGGTTGTGCAAAGCTCAGAGCCTCGTTCTGACAGGGACGCCCCTTCTTGGACAGAGAAAGGAGGACTTTGGCGTGCAGCAGACACACACCAGTCGGAAGCTCCATGCAGAGAGAATGGTTCACCCAAATCCACCTGGGCAGACCACCATCGCTGCAGAAGGCTCCCACTGGGAAGGATGGGAAACCAGGGGCAGGACCATAGCTTCCTTTCAGGGAACCAGTGTCCAGAGGCTGTGGCGGGCTGCATGCAAGATCTCATGGGGCTGCCATTAGTCTAGTTAACCTCTAGGCAGGGGTGGATTCAACAAGAACAGGTGGCATCGCACCTCAGGGCTGGTTCACAGGTTGGCAGAGATAGGCTGACTCACCACTTTGCACTGTGTGTCAGAGGGGGACAATTTCAAAGGCATCCTCTGGTAGTGGAGAGATGTATGATTTTTGCCTTGCCAGTCTCCTGCCCTGAGGTTGGAAGGTGATTCAAATAATAGGTGCCCTTCCTACTTAAAACAGAGATAAAAAATATTTTCTACTTTCCAGTGTCCCAGGGTCTAAATAGGAATATGTCTCTACAATAAAAATACCAAGACTTTGATTGTCTTTACTGGTTTGCTGTGAATGATTTTCTGGTGAACAAGGAGTTTCCTTGGAAAGTAATTGGAGAAGGAAAAGCAAAATCTATATAAAACAAAGCAGACATTGTATAACTGACAGCTTGCAACTTTCTCTGGTGGTGTCTGAGTGATTTCAGGGGCTCATGGTAACCTGCAATGACATTCATGTGTGGGGGTCACGCGGCTTTGTGGGCAGATAATACACGTTTCATCTTCATCCTGTGTGCGAGTATTCTCAGTGCTCTCGAGTTTGCCGCATTCAGAGGTACCAGGCATGTGGAGACATAGAGAATGAGCTCCATGTGAGTTTGGCGTGAAATATTTTATAGCACAGACATATTCACTAAGACATCTCCTTCATTTAAAATGTCTGCAGTATGACAGTGGCTATGCCCAAATCTGCATTAAAACAGAACAAACACAGAAGGTTGCTTAAGTTTCCTTTGGTATTTTTTAAAAGTACTTTCAGCCAATTTGGCCAGGCAATCGCCCCTCTCCCACAGTGTAAGAAAGCACCAATGTTTTAACTCAGTTTGTACGGTTTGGTATGTTCGAATACAATCAGCATTGGAAAACTGTTTGGAAAATAAATAGAGAAAAGAAGAAAAGCTTAGAGAAATGGAAGAATATCAATACAGTAGCTAATAAACACCAGAAAGGACTGAGGATCATCTTTGGGGCTATTAGATAGGTGTTCAAAGGAGAGAGGAAGTATTCAACTAGTGATGCAGATGTTCACGCTTTTCCATACACCACTGTGACAAGAGTAACGTGGAGTAGCATTTGTTCCCTTCCCATGTCTCCTCACAGCCAAGGTCATGGGTGGGCTGGATCAAAACCTTAGCCATGAAAACCTAAGCCGTGGTGTGGGTGTGAAACAGGATCTCCGTTGAAGAATACTTGGTTTAGGAGAAGCAGCTCCTCTTGTGGCCTCCATGTACCCAAAAGAAAGATTTTCCGATCTGTGTGATGAGAGAAATAAAAAAAGTTTAAGAGAAGATCAAAAGAGAAGTTAGCTACTGTTCCTCACAAAAGGGTTTCTGTACAGTGCCTTCTGCTGATTGTGTGTGTGTGCACACGTGCATGCCTGTGTGCGCGTGCACATGTGTGACAGACACCGCCCCCCATGAGTTAGGGATCTGCAACTTCCTGCTCTCTGGTCCCCCAGGGGGCAGCACAGAGCTGCCCGTGGAACCACAGCAAACTGCCGTTATGCTTCTAGTCCTGTGGAATGTGTAGACTCCCAAAGCATTTGCAGGCCCTGAGAGGACACGGCGGCAATGGAATGCTTTCCTCAGGCCCACCCCCGTGCAGCATGGGCAGGATGACAAGAGCTGGCTGACCTGGGGGTGCCCTGTGGCTGGTGCAAGGGAGGCAGCTGCAGATAAGGAATGCACGCGGGAGCTCTGGAGGCCAGGTGGGAATGTTGCCACACTGGTAAGTGCTGGCATGGAGACAAGAGGAGAAGTGAAAACCAGGCAGGGTACCTATGTTTCTGAAGATGCCCAGGTGGACAGATGAAGGCCGAGCACCAGATGCCTCCCCTAGATACCATGATGCTACTACCTACTCCTGGAAACAAAGAAGGCTTGCATCCCCTGGGAGAAAAAGAGATGCTAAACTGACCAAATTTACCTTGAGTCAATTAGGCAAACTCACTTCACTATGAATTGGAAAATGTTTTCCATTAGAAGGCAGAAGGAAGGCTTAATATTTTAAAAGGATTATTCATTTATTGATTTTTTTAGAGAGAGGGGACGGGGGTGGGGGGAGAGAAACATCGATGTGAGAGAGCTACAGACATTGTTTGCCTCTCGCAGGCACCCAGACTGGGGACCAAGCCGGCAGCCCAGCCAGGCACGTGCCCTGACTGGTAACTGAACGGCCACGTGGAACTACTCCCCCCCAGCTGACCCACACCACTCAGGGCGAGGCTGAAATTTTTATTGCAATAGAAACTTTGTTCCATTATAGGAAAGTAAAGAGAATTAGTTTTTGAAAACTGAGTTGTGGGTTAAGGGCATACCTATTTCAATACCAAATAACTATATTCTGAGAAAAACACAAATGGCCAACTGAATTTTAAACTTCGATATTTGGAGTGGAGGAGACACAGCTGAATGCTTGAATTTCATCTGAAAATCTTTGAAATACATGAATACTCAGCCTTAAAACTGTAATTTGTATAAGGCTGGAGTTTATCTTTCATTGTTCTTTGAATCCTAAATGTAAAATATTCATTTTTAAAAATACTTACTGAACACTTATTGTGCACAGGTATTTGTCCACATAGGAGGAGGATACACTCATTTCCAGTGACTTTCCTGACCTCAAAGAGCTAAAAGTTCATTGTTTTACGAATAGTATATAGATACTATGCTTAAGATATTTATGTAATTAGAGTACTATTAAAGCAAAATGATGACAAGTGATTGTTAGGTATAACAAAACCCAGAACCTTAGGTCAGACTTCATGCTTATTCAATGCACTGTCACTGACTGGTGAGGTCCATGGGAAGTCATGAAGATGCGAGGCAGCATGGCAGGGCCAAGGGCGCAAGCTCCAGAGTCAGGGAGTCCGGGCCCGGACCCCTGTGCCATCATTCACTGGCTGTGTGGTTTTGAGCAAGTTACTTAACCTCTCTGGCTTTCCATTTCCTCAGCTATAAATAGGCATAAAAATGATATCTACCTTGAAACCTGTCAGTAGGAATTGTTATGAAGTTTAAATGAGTTATCATATATACAGCACATTTTGTAGGGTCTAGTAGAGAGAATACTAGTTGTTAGGTATGTATATATGCTTTCGTGTAATACATAATAACAACAATGCAAGTATTTTTAAAATACTCTTTTTCCCCTGAAATCTACAAACAATTCTATTCAGTAGATGCTGAGGTGCAGAATGTAAGAACATTTCCACGTAAGTTTTAAAATTTAATTTAGCAAGTGAATTATATTAGTCATATACATTAAAAAGCAAGATGGACCAAACAATCCCTTCAATGTTGTTTTTGCACTGGCTACACTCACTCTGAAGTCTCAGAGTGTGGAAACTGACACAAATATCCAGAAACATACATGTCTAAAATATTTAAAAGATGAAGCACCAGATTTGGTTAAATATGTCTTTTTGAATTGGCTGTGTGATAAGAGGGGGGCAGTTGATAAAGGACAAGAGAAATGCTAAATATGCATTGTGACAAACAGTGAAAAATTAAGGATTGTAAGTAACATTAATTACATTCTAGTAAGATGAATAGGCCGCTCATCATTAATGAGAACATACACCTTTGTCTAAGTTTCACCTCCACCTGTGATGAATGTGCTAACGGGGGTAAAATACATCACAGCAACATTTGAATTAACAGCGCACTAATAGATTGACATATGAGTGTGAATAAAGCATTTAATCATATAAACTATACCACACCCAAGAGCAATTTTATCTGTATTGCCTATATCACATCCAAGTAAGTGTACAAAACATTAGAGTCTTATTTTAAATCCTATAGTTAGGATAATGTCCATGTGATATAATGCTTTAGAAAAAAAGAGTCGACTTATTACATTCCAGTGAACTTAACTAAAGTTAATAAAAAGATTCTTCACTCTATCTCTGATGAGGTAAAAGGCATTCAAACACTGTATGCATTTCTCAAGCTACAGTGTTGTGTTTAATTTTTAAAATCTGATTTCTAGTTCATGTGCTGCTGATGAAATGTTATCAATTTCATACCAAATATGATATATACTGGGGTAAGGTCAGGTTTCTGTTTTGGGGAGAGTTCTATGAAAAGTCAAATATACTCTTTTGTTGATAGCTGATATCATTTCTATAGTGGTAAAACAGGACCTCATAGATAAGGCAGTGTCACGTTATTTTGATAAATGTTGGATCCCTAATACATTAAGTAATATTATTTAAAGCCTTACCCACTGTGATTAAGTATTCTTGGAGAAGAGCAATTATGTATCACAACATTGGGGATAACAAGCATACATTTATAATCTAAATCCATTCCTGTTAGAGAAAATATATATGTGGTGCAATATTTTCTAGCAGTCCCCAAATTATGTACAAGCCACTCTAGTCTTTGAGCTTACTTAAAAGTTGGGAGTTAAAACATGTTGATTGTATAATAGCTAGAATCCTTTTGAAGGATACTGTAAATCATCAATTATTTATTCAGTCATTGAGCTCCTAATAGGTGCCATGGTAATGCTCAGATGGATCTGTGGACAACAAGGACAAGGTTCTAGCCCTCAGAGGCTAGTTGTGGGGAGACAGAAGTACCAGCAAGCATGCTGAAGACTTGAACTACTGATGTAAGCTGTGTGGAGCCCAGCATTGAGGTACTACTTGGGGCCTGGTGGGTGGGAATTGCTTGTGGCATAAAATAATCACTAATGAGGAGCTAGAGGAATCTCCTGGCAAAAAGTTCCAGTTAAAAAATAAATAAGTCATGTGCTTGCTTTGGCAGCAAATATACTAAAATAAATAAGTCAGAAGGATGTAATGTAAAGCAAAGGGAATGTAGTCAATAATAGTGTAATAATTCTATGGTGACAGATGGTAACTAGGCTTATCGTTGGGATCATTTCATAATGTATATAAATATTGAATCACTATAATGCACACCTGAGCCTAATAAGATATTGTATGTCAATTATACCTTACTTTAAAACTATGCATTACTTTAAAATACACTGTGGAAAAAAAGGGGGATGATTTGAGTCTCTTATTAAATTTATCTTCTTGTCAACTCCCACAGGTAAGAGGCTGACAAAAAAAGACCAATATTAAAAGTGCTATAGTTCTTGAAAATGTTTTGACCTACAGGAGCACAACAGTGTAGCCAATGAAAGAGAGCTTCATCCACCTGGGATTACAGGGGACCCTCTCTGGACTGTAGAATAGACAGAGTGGAAGACCAAACACGATAATCGGGTTTATACAACTAATTACAATGAACATGTTGCAGTAACAGAGGAAACTATAAGACGCTATGGAGAGGGAAGAGGGAACAACAACAACAAAATACTGTCCTTAACATTTGTAGACATTTTCACAAAGGAGGTAATGTGAGTTTCTTCTTGAAAAAAAGAATGAATTTGAGACTTCTGGTCAAGATGAAGGCATAGGTAGACACACTGTGCCTCCTCACACAACCAAAAGAAGGATAACAACAAATTTAATAACAAAAAACAACAAGAACTGACAGGAAATCGAACTGTAAAGAAGTCTGACAACCAATGAGTTAAAGAAGAAATATTCATCCAGACCAGTAGGAAGGGTGGAGACAGGCTGCAGCTGGTAGACAGGGCAGCCCCACATTCGAGTCCAGATAACCAGGGGGAACAACGGGGGGCGGGGGGTGAGGTAAACCATTCAATCCAGTCTTCCAATGTGGAGAAATGAGTCTTAAAACCTGTAACTGAAAAAACCTGTGGGGGTTGAGGCAGCAGAAGAAACTCCCAGCCTCACAGGAGTGTTCGTTGGAGAGATCCACAGGTTCTTAGAACATGCACAAGCCCACCTACCTGGGAATCAGCAGCAGAAGGGTCCAATTTGATTGTGGGAAGTGGGGGAAGTGACTGAAAACCAGCAGAGAGCAGAGCAAGGGCACTGTTCCCTCTTGGACCCCTCCCCTACATACAGCATCACAACACAGCAATGTGGGTTGCCCTGCCCTGGTGTAAACCTAAGGCTCTGCCCCTTACTATGTAACAGGTGCTCTGAGACAACAACAAAAAAAGGCCCAAATGAAGGAACAAATCAAAGCTCCAGAAAAAATACAACTAAGCGAGAAGAGACAGCCAACCTATTAGGTGCACAGTTCAAAATACTGGTAATCAGGAGGCTCACAGAACTGGTTGAATATGGTTGCAAAATAGAGGAAAAAATGAAGGCTATGAAAAGTGAAATAAAGGAAAATATACAGGGCAACAACAGTGATGTGAAGAAAACGAGGACTCAAATCAATGGTTTGGAGCAGAAGGAAGAAATAAACCTTCAACCAGAACCAAATGAAAAAACAAGAATTCAAAAAAATGAGGAGAGGCTGAGGAACCTCTGGGACAACTTTAAATGTTCCAACATCTGAATCCCAGGGGTTCCAGAAGGAGAAGAGAGAGAGCAAGAAATTGAAAACTTATTTGAACAGATAATGAAGGAGAACTTCCCCAAACTGGCAAAGGAAATAGACTTCTAGGAAGTCCAGGAAGCTCAGAGAGTCCCAAAGAAGTTGGACCTAGAGAGGAACACACTAAGGCACATCATAATTACATTACCCAAGATGAAAGATAAGGGGAGAATCTTAAAAGCAGCAGGAGAAAAGGAGACAGTTACTTACAAAGGAGTTCCCATAAGACCATCAGCTGACTTCTCAAAAGAATCTTTGCAGGCAAGAAGGGACTGGAAAGAAGTATTCCAAGTCATGAAAGGCAAGGACCTATACCCAAGAGTACTCTACCTAGCAAAGCTATCATTTAGGATGGAAGGTCAGATAAACTGCTTCCCAGATAAGGTCAAGGTTAAAGGAGTTCATCATCACCCAACCCTTATTATATGATATGTTAAAGAGACTTATCTAAGAAAAAAATATCAAAAGTATGAACAGTAAAATGACAACAAACCCACAGCTATTAATGACCAAACCTAAAAAAACCCCACAAAAAACAAACTAAGCAAATAACTAGAACAGGAAGAAAATCACAGAAATGGAGATCACATGGAGGGTTATCATCAGGGGAGTGAGACAGGGAGAGAGGGGGAAAAGGTACAGAACATAAGTAGTATAAATGGTAAGTAGAAAATAGACAGGGGGAAGTTAAGAATAGTATAAGAAATATAGAAGCCAAAGAACTTGTATGTACAACCCATGGGCATGAACTAAAGGCGGATAATACGGATGGGAGGGGGTGTGCAGGGTGGAGGGGAATAAAGGGGGGAAATGGGACAACTGTAATAGCATAATCAATAAAACGTATTTTAAAAAAAGAAAAAAGAATGAATTTTTCAGATAGAGGGCAAGAAGAGAAAAATGTCTAGCAATGGAATACAAGGCACAAGGCGAAGGCCTGGGTCATTGAGAGAAGGCCCCAGAGTTCGACATGGCTGGAGTATGGGCTGCATGTGGGTGGTAATGAGAGAGAAGACTGTCTGCAAAGTGTGACCTGGGGTGTCCCACCTGAGGCCTAGGGGCTGCATGCGTCCCAGGAAGGCTATGAATGCGGCCCAATACAAAATTATACATTTATTTAAACCCTCCTTTTTGCTCATCAGTTTTTGTTAGTGTTTGCATATGTAATGTGTGGCCCAAGACAACTCTTTTTCTTCTAGGGTGGCCCAGAGATGCCAAAAGTTTGGACACCTTTTAGACACCTTTAATATCTATTAAACCATACATTTTTTGAGAGAGAATAATATTCATTTTCATACCTGCAGAAAGACATTTGATTAAAGACAAAGCAGATTAATTTACTTGGTTATTGCATAGTGCCTTCTTTTTTTCAATAATGATGGGATATTTTCAACAAATGGTTCAGATTTGGAGTAAATGTTAGGAAACCTATTAGTACGTTTACTATTACATAAACATGCGCTCTCTCCAGGAGCATACACTGTGCTTGTGGATCCACAGAGAGCCAACAAGTGGTCAGTCAGAGGAAAGCCTTGTGAAAGCTGTGTTGGGGCAAGCCCAGGCGGTCTTAGTCACAACGGGGCTCCTTAACAAAGCCTGAAAGTGGATGGTCGGTGGGGCAAACTTTCTGGAGGAGGAAATACTTAAGCCGACCTAAGAAAAATGAACAGATGTTAGATAGGTGAAAGGAGAGAGTTAAAACAATAAGTCTCTTGAAGTCCTAATCATCTTTGTACTCTCCACCCCACCAAACCCAGCACCATGCTTATAGTGGGCAATAGTAATCTACTAGTTGCAGTTACTATTGTAGCATTAAACCCACTCCAAAACTTAATGATAATAAAACAGTCATTTTATTATTCTCATGGATTTGGTGGATCAAAAATATGATACAGAGGGAATGGCCTGGTTGTGTCCAAATATCTGGGGCCTCTCTGATATCTGAGAAGAAGGCTGGGGGTGAGCCAATGGCCAGGGTTGCAGTCATCTGCAGGTATCTTCACACACATGGCTGGTGGGAGCTGGTGGCTATGAATGAGGCTTCCGCTAGACTATCAGCCAGAACAGCTACATATTGACTAGTTGCTAGAATCACCAGGAGGTGATTCACATGTTTGTGAATCACATGTTTGTTGATTGGTGCTAGCTTTAGCCAGAGCTTCAGTTGGGCTGAATAGGTATCCTGAGCCAGGATACCTACCCATGGTCCTTCTGCCTGGTCCCTCCATGTGAACTAGTTTGGGTTTCCTCACAAATGGCAGCTGGGATACCAGAGAAAATCCCCCAAGATAACAAGGCAGAAGTGCTTACATTTTAATGACCCAGCTTCAGAAGTCACAGAACATCTGTTCATAGTCTCTGTTGTCCAGAATTCACAAAGCCTTGCTTGGGTTCTTGGAGAAGGGAGACAGATGCTCCACTTAATGGGACAAGTGTCACAGCAGTATGGGACATATTGCTGTGGCTACTTGTGGAGAACACAATCTACCACTCAACAAGTATCTTTTGAATGAATGAATAACTTTTTAAAAATTAAGTGTTTGGAACTAACGTACATAATGAAAGACTAACTTGGGTTTTTTTAAAGATGAGATTTCTGAGACCACAGTTACCACTTTTTAAAAAGTTGTCTCACTGTGACTAAAACATATCCACCATGTCAACTACTTAGACCAGCATTTCCTGGAGTCTGCCATAATGGAACAATTTCATGGAGAAAAGTGTAATAATCAAATAAACTATATGAAATTCTATTATCTGTTGCTGTGTAACAATATTAATGGCTTGAATCAGCACCCATTTCACTGCTTGTGCTTCTGTGCGTCAGAAATCTGGGCAGGGCTTGGCAGGGATGGCTCCTCTCTGCTCTATGTGCTGCCGGCTGTGGGGGCTGGGGTCCCAGATGGCCTCCCACTCATGTTTTTTAGGTTTTTATCATAGTTTATCTTATCTTTTTAAAATTGAAACTACATTTACGGCCTTATTTCAAATCAGTGCTCCAAAGAGTACAGAAATGGCATTTATTCAAATCTTGCCTCAGAGGACTGAAGCATTTCTCAGAGCATCAGAGACCACACATCTCTCGTGCCAGAGTTAGCTGTGTAACGCCAGGCAAAGCTGAAACAGTCATCTGGATTCTGGTTCATGCTGTATTCTGCATAAATCTAGTACTGAGCACTCTGGGGAGTGTGCACGTGCTGGTCATGCACTTGCACACCTGTGTGTGTACACATATGTGCCCTGGTTGGTACTTGTGAGGCTTTGTTAGAATGGCATTCCCCCAGTCCTGATGTTCTCTTCCTGTGAAGGGAACTCAGGGGATGAAAAACCTGGTATTTCTGTGCCCCTTTACCTCTTCTCTCCCTGGAGAGGTTGGGTGACTTATTTGATCAGTAAATTTGGGAAGAATACGTGGGTCTGCTAGTGTAGCAATCCTTTCTTACTTTTGGGAGCTACCTTGTCCTCTGAACACATGAGTTCTGTTCACTGTAAGCCCATGCTCACAGACACCCTTCTCAGTGCTGCCTATGGCCAGGGGTATAGGACTACCAAATCTGGGGTTCAATTTTAGCAATTCCATTTTCCTACAAGGCCCAACGCCATGTCCTCCAATAGACCTCCACTAACCCCTAGATACTATTTTGATCTCCATTTTAAAAGATTTTATTTATTTATTTTTAGATGGAGGAGAGAGGAGGGAGAAAGAGAGGGAGAAAAATGTCAATGTGTAGTTGCCTCTCATGTGTCCCCCCACCAGGGGGGTCCCTGACTGGGAATTGAACCGATGACCCTTTGGTTCATAGGCCGGCACTCAATCCACTGGGCAATACCAGCCAGGCCCATCTTGGTTCTTTTGTTTCACTTCTCAAATTGTTCAGACCTGGGCTGGGAAGAAAGTAGTTACTGAGGAGACCACCATATAGATTGAGTGGGGTGTCTTGGCTCAAAGTCTCTGATTTTGGGCAAGTTACCTAACTTTTCTGGGGTTCTGTTTCCTCATCTGTAAGATTGGAATAATACTAGTATCTACTTGTTAGGTTATTTTGAGTATTAAGTGAAAAGCATTTATAATACTGTAAAGCCATCAATAAATTTAGCTATTATGTATTCATTTATTCGTCCACTCAACAAATTTTACTGCATGTGGATTTCTCTGGGTGTTGTGGATAAGAAGACAGGGTGGGTGCTTTGTGTCACTTAGAGCTTAGTAGGGGAAACAGGCAATGACCAAATTAATAACTACATACACATGATAATTTTTGAGAGTGATAGATGTTGGGAAGTAAATAAATCAGGGATGGGGACGGGTATGGAGCAGGGGTGCTTTAGCTGGGTGATCAGAGAAGGCCTTTCTGTGGTTCGCACAGCAAGATGCTGTGTAGCAGGCTGTGTAGGGGCAGAGGATATTGACAGAGGCCATCGTGAGTGAAAAGGCCCTGAAATGAGAATGGGTTTAGTGGCAAAAAGTACAACTGTAAAGCCCATATTTGCAAATAGATGCTCTTTTGCTTTCTTCATGGAATTAAATACTCTGACTAGTTTCAACAGCCATTGTGGTTTTGTGCACAAAAATTCCGAGTTAATCTCTGGATTTCTCAGATGGGTTTTCTTTGCCAGGCATAAGAATGATTTTAGGGGTGTGGGGGATAATTCTTTATCCAGATGAACAAGGCATTGGGGGGTCATTATCCATGTAGAAAAAGGAAGAGGGAGGGTTTAATGAAACTTTCAGAGCTCTTGCAAAGGCCATGAATGGCAACCTAGTATGACAGGGGTGCGACTTGGGGGGTCCGACCTTGACAGTGTGGTGCCATATTCACTTGGGTCAGCTTTCAAGTTAACAAAAAATTAAAGTTCAGGCTCTGCAAGGAAAAGGGGCCTGAGCCCACCTCCCCACATGTACTCAGAGTTGAATAACTAACGGCTTTCTCAGGTTTCATCTGTCCTGCTGGGTGTTCACAGCAGATTTATTGCTAATGTGTCTGCTTCTTTCTTTGACTCTAGCTAGTGGGTTGTTGGAGACACATACTCCCTTCCTGTGGTAACACCCCCCACTCCTCCTAGTAGGAGCGAGACCATTGTTTTGCCTATTTATCAATCACACTGGCAGCTACTTCTTCAAAGAACATTTTAAGAGCATATGGAGAAGTGAAAATCTACTAACTGAACAATTCCAGTTCTTTAACAAGAGGTCTGATGAAAGACATCTGCTTCAAAATATCCAAATAAGAAAAATGACACGTAACCAGAGGATGTGTACTGAAAAGGCCACGGGTCTGGGTATTATTAGCACCTCGGTTCTAGCTTTGCCACTTGTGAGCTGAACAAGTAAAGGGAAAAAAGTAACTTTTGTTGAGCATCTACTATATGACAGATTTTGTGCTAGTCATTTTATATGAACATTTATATTTAATCTTTACAACACCTTATAAAGTTAAATAATTCCCTCCTTTTCTCAGATGAGGAAATCGAGGCTCAGTGAAATTACGTGTTCACCCAGTTGGTAATGGGAGCCCTGACTGAAGCCTAGGGCTGGGCTGCCCCGCATCTACAGCTGGGCTCTTCCTGGGACAAAGTGATACCCTGAGACATGTGTACATGCTGCAGACTTCAGAATTCAACCATTTCCCCCTATACTCTGACCCCATCCTAGCCAAAGCCACATCATGTTTTACCTGGGTTATTGTAAAATAGTAATCATTGGATTACTTACTCCAACAGATTGCTTCCAACTGTTCATCCCGTTTGCGTCCTAGCTGTCTGAAGTCTAGTCTCAACACCACAGCAGAATGAATGATCCTATTAAAAGTAAATCAGCTCCTGTCACTCCTCTGTTCAGAACTCTTCAGTGGCTCCCATCTCACTCACAGTGAAAGCCAAAGTCCTTACTATGACACACAGTAACCTGCATGGTCTGGCCACTGTCCCCTGCACCCCGGCCCCCTTGCTGTGACTACCCTGACCTTGTCTCCTCCCTCTCCCACCCTTTACCTCTGTTCTGGCCACACTTGTTTCCTTGTTGTTCCTTGGTCACTCTTGCATTTCAAAGTCTGAGACCTTCCACGGCTAACCTGCCCAGAATTTCAGTTCCCTCAATTCAACACTTTATATCCCATGTCCTTGATTTATTTTTCTCCTTATCTCTTATCATTATGAAGCATGCTATATATTTAACTTATTTTTCTTGTTTGTTCCTCTATAAAGTAGAACATGGGAGAGAAGATGATGGCTTAGACCAGGGTGGGAGCACTGGAGATGATAAGATGTGACTGGATTCAAGATAAACTTTGGAAGTCATGCCTACAGGACTTGCTATGGGATGAATGTGAGATTGAGAGAAAGAGAAAAATCCAAGATGATAAAATCACTGAGAGATAAATATTCTGGAGCAACAGGTGCCCAGAGCTTTGGTTTAGAAATCTATATAGGAATAGATGAAGCAGAAAAAAAAGAAAAATTTTTAAGAGCCACGTCCAAGAGAAGGAGAGCAAGATGGGATCCAGGACACAAGTTTACCAAGGCTTGTGACTACAGAACAAGGTGAGCTCGTGCAATGAAAGTAGGAAGTTGAAATGGTTTGCATCTGATTGCATCTGTATTTCTCCATAAAATGTATGTCAAGGTCTTCAGCTAAGAGTTGGGGGGGCAGTGATGTTGGAGATTTGAGGATTGAAAAGAAAGTATACAATAGTCATCTTGGGAGTAGGCTAATGAATTTAATAGGGAAGTTTGGTTGTGACAGTATTGAGCGCTCCCTGAATGGTATTGGTCATTAATTTGAAATGGATTCTGACACTAGGGTTGTGTGATTTACTCCAGCAACTTTCCACTGCTTGGGTGCTGGGGTATAGTGAGCAGCTGAGTTTAAGAAGACTTGGGGTTTCACCAGGAGAGTACAGTGAAAGGAGATGAGGCAAGGTAGTGAAGAATGTTTTAGTTAAAGGTACTTTATTAGTTTAGGGTAGTTAAAATGAGATGGATCGTGAAGCCTAGGGTGGGTAGTGAGAGCAGGGAGGACTTGAGGACTTGGAGGACAGAGAACATGGGGCTGGGTCAGTGGACTGGCAGTCTCAAACAAGTGTGCTGGAAGGACAGGACATGATGATCAGGGAGTACTTCTTGACAGAGTTTTCAGAGGTGTTTATATCTTACTACATGTCAGGCTCTGTCTTGGCACAGGGGATGTCATCAGGAATGAAACAGAAAATCCATGACATGTATAATCTACTACAAAAAAAGCAGACGATAAACAAGTAGACAATCTATATAATGTGCCAGATGGATAAAGGCTATGGATAAAAATAAAGCAGGGAAGGAGAATAGGTTGTATTGAAGGGTGTCATTGCATTGTAAAGTGGGTTGGTTATGGAAGGCTCCATTATGAAGGTGACATCTGAGCAGAAGGTGAGAGGAAGGAAAGGAACTGATCTACAGATATCTCAGGGAAGTATAGTCTAGGCAGGATGATAGCAGATGTAAGGACTCTGAAGTGGGACCCTGCCTGGGGATTAAGAGGAGCAGCAAGGAGGTCAAGAGCTAGTTAGGGTGAAGTTGCCAAGGGGAGAGTTGTGGGAGAAGAGGTCAGAGTGATAATGCTGGTGCGAATCAGACCGCATGGAAACTTGTGTCAGATTATGAAGGGTTTTATAGGTGATTGCAAAAAGCTGGCTTTTATCTTGAGTAAGATGGAAGCCGCTGGAGGGTTTGGAGCAGAGATGAGACTTATCTTTAAAAGGATTACCTTGCCTGGTGTGTTGAAAGGAGACTGAATGGGAACAAGGACAGAGGAAGGGGACAAGGGCAGAAGAAAGGAGAATAGCTGGGAAGCTACTGCGATAATCCAGGTGAAAGGTAACAGTGGCTTGGCTTAGACCTGGGGAGTAGCACTGCAGAAGGTGGAGTGGCCCACATCTGGATATATTGTAAAGGAAAACAAAACATCTTTGCCTATGGACTGGATATGGAATAGTGAACAGAGTCTGGGAAAACTCTAAGAATTTTGTCCCAAGCGACTGAAAGAGTGGAATGGACATTTACTTAGGTAGAGGAAACTGAGGGAGAATTAAATTTGGTGGAAGATCAAATTTTGGTTTTGACTATGTCGGGGTTGAGATTCTCCTTAGGCTTGTGAGCAGAGATGTAGAGTAAGAGTTTGGGTATATAAGACAAGAGTTCAGAATTCTAATTTATCCTGAATACAAAAATTTGGAAGCCATTTTAAGCCAATAAACTGTATGAGATCTAAAGCGTTTGTATGTGGATAGAGGAGAGGAGGCTGAATAATCCAAGGGGCATTCCAATGTTTAGAGGTCAAGGAATTGAGAAACAACCAGCAAAGATTACTGAGAAGTGTCCAGAAATATAGGAGGAATATAAGGAGAGTGTGGTGCCTAGAAGCCAAGGGTTGTAATTTTGGCAATGACAAGGTCTAGGGTGTAGCCATGTGACTAGATGACTTAGGTGAGGTGAAGAAAAAGATCACTGCAGCCAAGAAGGGTGAGGAGCTGAGCATCCAGATGCTGGATTACTCAAAGGTTGGTGATAGGAATTACGGTGGAGACAGAGGCAGTGACTCATACATTGACATCACCTGTGACTCCACTGACTAGGTGGCATGCTGGGAGATGACTTAATGAAAGGATTAAGAGGTGGTAAATGATGATTTGCTTCAAAAAAGCTGGGATTTTTGAGTGAGGAAGGACAGACATCCGAGAAGTGGGGAAGGAGGGACAGATGAATGTTTAGCTCTCCCCTGGCTTTGAGGTGCTCGGGAAATAGGAGAGATACTGTCTTCAGTTGAGAGGGCTGCTGGAAGTAGTGTCCTCAGGGGACAGCCTGGCTGCCCTTAGCAGGAAGAGACGCTTAGAAGTAGGCAAGTGTGCTGATGACAGTTTCTAAGGGCACAATGGAAGGGTCTTGGAGGATAGGAGGGTTGAGGTTTGGGGTTAGATCAGGTAATGCCTGTGTGGTGAGGGATGATCTGTTGGTGACCAAGGTTAGGATGCCTGCTGTGGAGGAGAGTGGCAGGGGTGATGGCCGATGTGAGGCATTTGGGACTGATGCAGAGCAGCGCAGGGTAAGATATCCAGCCTGAGGCTGGTCACAAGCAGATGGGTAGGGTGGTGGAGAGTAGAATAAGTCTCTTTATGATAGCTAATTATAATAATGCTATAGTCATTGCAGTGGAGGGAAATTTATCAGCAACCAGGCCAAAAACTGAGGGAAGTTTACCTGCAACTAGGCCAAATAATGATGAGTTACTTTTCATCCTAACCCACTGATTATTCTAATAAGTGTAGACAAACAAATGCTAACCTTCTGTTGATAAAAAGAAGATATATCAGAGAAATCTGGTTGGGGAAGAGGCTAGTCTTCTATGGAGTCCTGGGAATGGCCAGATCATTCTTTTATTTGGGGATGCGGGAGCTGGAGGAGAGTGGAGAGAACAAATCAAGGCTCGGGGAGCCATAGCCATACACCCAACCTGGGAATGCCTTGCCTGCTCCAAATTCACCTTTTATGGAATGTGTTGATCTAAAAGTTGCAAACAATGTTCCTGTGTCCTTTATTTATGATTAATTTTTAAGAAAATTAAAATCACTGTGATTCACACTGAAACCTAGATACACAAGTATCCACATACAAACCCATGCCATAATCCATCCAACTAACCAACTACACAGCCCTTATTTGAAAGGTGTGAAAAGAAATCCAAAGATCTTACTACCTTATACAGAGCCCCAAATAGAGAGAACCGATTGATATAAATATGGCCTTTATGACCTCAAATTCACTCTTTTGTATCATACAAGACAATAGAAAGCAGTACAGTGTAGGAGTTACAGTTCTGAACTATGAGCTCTCTGTGTGGATTTGAATGCTGATGGAGTGATCTTGGGCAAATTATCTAATCTTTGTAACTCGTATATCTAATGTGGTATTAGTAACAGCAAAAGAGTGTTGTTTTGAGGATGGACTAAGATGATGCATTATCTTGGGGGCAGCCACTAAGAGTAATTGTAACGAATGTTTTCCAATTATTTTCTTGCATCTTCAAATAGAACAAATGATTTAATAACCTGGAGTGAGTCAATTTAAGCAATGTGCGTTTCTCCTACTGACTATGGATTTGTTCTTGGGGACAAGCATCATCTTTGTATCTCCACTGCTAGGACAGTGCTTGGCACACAGTAGGTACTCAGTGAATGTTTCTCGTAGTGGAGTCTCCCTTCTTAAGCATAGACACAATTTTCCACATTGACTTTCTGGATAAGTTCCCAAATGAGTTAGGGAGGGACTCTATGGCAAATGAAACATATCTTTCACAAATTCCATTCATAAAAGGAAGTAATCTTGGACATATATCTTCAATGAATTAGTATTTAATCTAACATCTGAGCCAAAATGCAAGCAAGAGCTCCAATCTGAATTAAACAATATTTCATTGTGCTGACGTCTGTGTTGTTGAGAACATAAATACATGTGATGTGGCTCCTATAATATAGGAAGAGCAAAGTTCAATGGTACGGTTTTGGCTGTCCTAAGATTGGGAATGGGGATTGGGGGTGGAGAGGTGCTCATTACATAAAAGGTAATAGCATTTCTATTCAGCATCACAGGGCATCCATTTCAGCTCAGTTTTCACTCTGGAAGTTCTTCCAGACAAAATGCAGAACACACACATTCAGAGAGAATGCTTGGAAAGAGGAAAAGTCCAAGCCCATAGCAAGGGGAAAAGAAGTCCTTCCTAGAGCAGTAACTGAGAGCAGTGCCTGGCAAGAGCACACTGTAAGCTGAATGTTCCTATCTTCTGAAAACATGTATGTTGAAACCGAATCCCTGATGCAACTGTGTTTGGAGGTGGGCCGTTTGGAAGGTGACTAGGTCATGAGAGTGGAACCCTCATGAATGAGGTTATTGCCATTATAAAAGAGGTCCAGAGAGCTCCCTCACTCCTTCTGCCATATGGGAACATAGTGAAAAAACAGCCATCTATGAATTAGGAAGCAGGCCTTCAACATGCATCAGATCTGCCGGTGACTTAATCTTGGACTTACCCAGCCTCTAGAACTGTGAGAAATAAATGTCTGTCGGTTGTGAGCCACCCAGTCTGTAGTCATCTATTATAGCAGCCCTAAAAGACTAACATAGAGCATTAGAGCACATCTTATGATTTAAGTACAGTTGATAAATAGACTGTCCTTTACCTGGACTTGAAGCTGTTATAGTCAGACACAGAATTTCCTTCAAATTTTAATAAGGGCCATGGTGCGGAAACCTTGAGGACTGAGAGTGGCACAGGACACATAGAGCACTTCAAGGGACGCTGATTCGATAGAGGCTTCAGCACAGGACCAGACAAGAGTATTGCACAGATGCTGAGAATCTTCTTCTGTCCCTGGTGATGAGGAACTGGGAACAATGATCAGAATCCCACCATGGAAATCTGCTGTGTACACTTGAGCTCATAAATTAATTATTTATAGTTTTAATTTAAATATTATATCAGTCATTCCCCATGAATCCTATTCCTTTATTTTTTCCTTAAAATTTACAGTTAAAGAACTTCATGACAGCATGTAGGAGAATACCCTTATGCTTACTTAGGAGATGGATGCTGAGATATTTAGAGGTGAAACGTCGGAATCTTTGGGGGTCACTTTCAAGTCATACGCACCTATAGAGAAAGCAAATATGATCATTGTCTTTTGAACTATAACTCTCTTCTTCAGTTTTTTTATTGGTTTAAAAATTTCATACTAAAAAGTTGGGGGAAAACTGCGCTTGATATTGGTATAGATATCTGGACTCAGTATACCTCACTTGCCAACTTTCATGAAGATTTGGCTGCCGACAGTGATTAAGCCACATTGGCAACAACCCTTAGAGAACATTACCCTACAAAGGCTTACTTCTGTTGGATCTATTCATCATTCATTCATTCACTCATTCAACAAGTATTTGTTGAGTGCCTCCTATATACGGGACACAATTCTAGTTCCTGGCAAGATGGCAGGGGGGAAATACGGTTCTTTTCTCCTATGCACATATGTTAACTACTTTTTAACAAAAATACCTTTTACAGAAAACAATTTTTTTGAAATGCATAGATTTATTTTTAAGAATGTCTGCCTTTAAAAAAGCAGTTTCTTTAAATGTCCTTATTAAATCTATATATTCCAAGAAAGATGACTTGAGTTTCTCTGGAAGAGCATTTGTAAAACATACTTTACTTCTCACTATGGCTTTCTGGTTCTTATAATTTAGAATTTTCCCCCAGGGAGACAGAAAGACCAAACATTCTGGTCCCATAGGCATCAGAGGCAGAAAAACAGAAAAAATCTTTAGTTTAGTTTAAATGAGAAGGTGCACAGAGGTTAGGCTTGGTAATTATTTTAACCAGAATAATGGGATAACCTGAGAGTAAGCAACAACCTATTTATACTGCCTATCAAACTTAGAAAAAAACGACCCCATGCAATCTATGCTGCGTGTTTCCAGCACACTCGCGGCATCCCAGGCAGGCTCTTCCGGGCTGGATCATCTTCGGATACTGGGGGCTGTTTTATCATTTACTCCTGAAGAGCAGACGCCCAGAAAGCCGTACCCCTGCCTGTTTTTAGCCTGCTGTAATGTCACCATCCATGACAAACAATGCTCTTTCAAAAGATGTCTTTAATTTGCCAGATTTTGCATCTCAAAGAACCTTCTAAAGGTGTGTCCTACCCTCTACACCGCCATTCACACACTGTTCTTGTAGTGGTCCAGAAGGAAGTCTATATCCTACCATGAGCTGGAGAGTTTTGATAGAAGAACGTAGGAAACAATGATTGCTATGGTGGATTCATATATTTTGTTTGCAAAATAATGGGTTTTAGGTTAAATTGAGGCAGGTGTACAAATGTTCTGGTGAAGTCCCCGCCACCTCCATCCCCAAAAGCAAACCATAAAGAGTCTGATGACGGTTGTCACCGGCATCAGTAATTGTAACAAGGGCCTGGAATAACAATCACATGAAAGACAAGCATTTTGATAGCATTAATCAGAGCCGGCTTCCTCCTGCAGATCATGCCAAAGCTCTTGGATGGCTGCCTGTTCCCATTGTTTTCTGTCTGGTGTTTTGGATGCAGATCCTCTTTCCCTTCCCCAACGTGGCTGTAATGAAATTGGGGAATTAACTCAGAACAGAGTTGTTCTAGTTTGGATGTGAAGGTGAACATAAATGGAGAAAGTTCAAATTATTAAGAAGAACAAACAGCCCTTGTTACTAAACATTAGCTGGCAAATGCAATAGCCATGGACAATGGGCAGCGATCATGGATGATTTCCCTTACTGGCCAAACGACACACGGTCACAGGCTACAAGGCCTGCGTATAATGTCTGCAGGAAGAGCTGAGGTTTTTTCATTCCCAGCAGCCAAGCCAACGTATTCACGCGCGGGATTTTGAACAATACTCTGCCATCGCTAATAAAGAGAGGTTAAGGGAAACCTATGTGCTTGGATTTCTTTAATTTTTATCCTGAACTGAACAGTTTTATGCAACATTTTTAGAGATGCTACAGAGCTGAGCCAATCTTTTTGCTTTGCTTTATTGCTGGAGAGTCCTCTTTTAGATGTGCAGTCGGTACAGGCCCATTTATTTGTTTTAGGCCCCGCTCGGACAAGTTACAGCCAAAAGCGTGGAGAGGCAATTTGAACACTTTAAGACTGGAATTTCACAAAGTCATAAATTGCTTTAAATATGGCTTACATTCACATAATGACATAATTTTACATTAAGAGGAAGAGATGGAACAGTGGGGATAACTTTTCAAAAGATCACAAGTCACTAAAAGAGGAGGGGTTAGAATAGAAAAATCTGCCCACGCAATTGGAATGTTCATTCCAACTCTCTCTGTCAGAGTGCTACTTCCTCTGGAGCCATGCAAAGCAGGTAGTAAGGAGAGTCCAGGAACCCAAGAAGCCAGAACAAAGCCTTTACTGCACCCTCGCCATTAAGTACATTGTATATAAAAGGTCTAGTATTATATACCTTTCCACGGGAGTGAAGCCACTGACATGGGAAAAACCCATATACCATAAGCACATGCATGCACATTTATTTACCTACACGAAGCCAAAATAAAGGGTTGAAAAATGAGAGATTCAACCAACTGGCTGATTTGTCTAAATGCTGTCAAACAACCATTTTGATTAATATTTTTTTTCACTGAATTGACTGATATTTTTTAGTGACTAGAATGGATTGCAACATGGTGTAGACATCTCATGTATGGAATTGCTGCTGTTCCTTGGAAAATTAATTGGTCAGTTTCTGCCATAATGGATAACAACCTATGCTAGAGATATCTCAACATAAACAAATTATTATCCTTTATTGCATAAGCTGACTAATTAATTTTCCAGTCCTAGAAACTATTAGTAACTGGTGGTAAATAAAAATGTGTTTGAATTTCAACTGTTTGAGTTTCTTATGCCTTTTATTTCATAATGAGGGACCCATTTTTCTGTGAGAGCTAATAAATAAGTGCATGTAAGACAGAGTATAAATTGGACCCTTCCTCATGACTGGGCTTGCTGTTCTTTTCTGCAGTCACACAAGCCAGTCTTTAGATATCACACACACACACACACACACACACACACACTGGATAGACTTTGGAAAAGATAATTAAGTTATTATTAAAAAATGCTGCCCTCAAATTATATTTACCTTGATTTGAAAAAGACAAGGAAAGTATAGAGGAAAATTAAAGATGAGGAAGAAATGGTTAATTGGGTTTATAATCCATAATGATTATAATACGTGATCTTGTCTTTCTAAGAAATGGTAGGCTAAAATAATTAACTTGGCTCATATATTAATATTAATGTTTTCTCTCAGTGGCCCCCTCATCTCAGGGCCCCCATGGCTCATCCCGTCGGAGTTTCTCCTATTGTCCTATTTGGGCAATCAGGGCCTCGATGTCTTTGTTTCCCTGATGAGGTTCTGTTTTCTGAATGGCAAGTTTAGACTTTAAATCTTCCACCTGAATTATTACAAGAGAGATTTGGTAATTAAGTTCTAACAAGATTTAAATGATATTAAAAACAGTCAGTTAAAAGGAAACACAGCCTTGGGCTTTGTTGTAAATTTGTATAATTATTTTTAGCCCTCTAGAGGATGCATAATTATGTTTCTGTATTTATAAAAATACTGCCTCTGAGGCACCAAAATGAATTTTACAGTATGCTGATTTGCATATTAATGTTACTCTTTGTATGTCAAAATTTCTTTGGCTGAAAAAAGATTTTCTAGGAAATTTTCAAAGTAACCATGGAGAGTATAAAGTCTTTTGATTTTTAAGTCTGGCAAAACCACTGCCCAGGGAGAAAGTTTGATAGTCCAAGAAAAGAAAAGAACCACTTAGGAAGGAAGACATATAACACTAAATTTCAAGTTTAATTTGACCTTCACTTGGAAAGGGGTCAAGAGGCACAGCCAGGAATAATAATACCCAATAACATTTATTGAATACTTACTATTTGCTGAGTGCCATCTAGTCACTTCACATGCTACATGCAGCAATGTTACAAGGCATCTTCATTTCATTTCCACATTTCAAAGATGGGGAGACTGAGGCACAGAGAGATTAAGTTATGACTCAAGGACACACAGCTGGCATTTTAACTTAGGTGGTTTGATGCTGGGTCTTTAACCATTTCATGGTATTGTCTTCTGGACAGAAGCATAAGAAAGCATAAGGACCTCTTTGTGTTCTCATGGAGAAACCACTTTGCTGTGAAACTCACACAATTCTGTCTTTTCCTCCTTCACATTGAGTCAACATGCAGTGTTGGAAAAACCACACAGCTCAGCTGTGTGCTCACTTTTCCCTGCATGCATTTTCTTTTCTGTTTTCTGAGCAAGTTCTCTGCACCGGATTTTAGGCTTCTCCAGAGCAGGAACAGTGCTCATTGTTTCCTTCTCTGCTTTTCCCTGCACTTTGGACTCACAGGGTGACTGCTCATTAAAATGAAATCAGGGAGTGAGTCTGTCTTAGTCCATTTGGGCTGCTAGAATAAACATACCATTGATTAGCTGGCTTAAACAACAAACATTTATTTCTCACAGTTCTGGAGGCTGGGGAGGGCAAGACTGGGCACCAGCCGATTCTGTGTCTGGTGAGAGCTCTCCCCCTGGTTCATAAATGACCATGTTCTTCACGTGCCCTCACAAGGCAGAAGGTTAACTCTATTCCTGAAGGTTCACCCCTCATGACCTAATCACTGCTCAAATTTCCCACCTCCTTGTGTCACCACATTGATGATTAGATTTCAACATGAATTGTGGGGAGGACACAAACATTTAGTTTGTGGAAACTCTGAGGAAACACCTGAGGTTTTCTATGATAGATCAGTGGTTTTTTAAATTGTGGTAATATGTACATAACATAATGTACCATTTTGATCTTATTTAAGTGCACTTGTCAGAGTCATTAAGTACATTCACATTGCTGTGCAACCATCACCACCAACCATCTCTGTGACCTTTTCACCTTCCCAAACTAACTTCATACTCCTGAAATCACTTCCCATTCCCCCCTGCTCCAGCTCCTGGCAACCACCATTCTATTTTTTGTCTCTATAAACCTGACTACTCTAGGCACCTCACATAAGTGAATGCTTGGTTTTAGATGAAAGGAAGTTTTTACTTGATAGCAAATCTACAGTATTTTAATGCAAGAGACCTATGCTACTGTTCTTTTACATTGTGCTCAGATGGTGAACAGGAAGTGGATGGCGCTAGGAATGATCAGAAAGGTCTGAGAGGTATGGGTGGGGGCATGGCCTACTTTGCAGGAAAAAAGGCCACTTAGGTCTGGGGTAGGTCTGGGTTACATACAGGGCAGACTGCACAACACATGGGAGCAGCGGTGAACCCTGTGGCTCTTCTGAAGATTCTTTATGGGAACGATTATCAGTGGTTCAGGGCTCCATGACTTCAGTATCCTCTAGAATTGACATGCTTGGAGAGAGATGTGTTTTAGCAATGGGTAAAGGGAAGGACCAGGTTCACTGAACATGGACGCTGGGCCATGGTTCATACATGGAATAAGGTGACTCTGAGTGGCATTTTATCACACAATTTAAAAAATTATTTGAAGAAGAAAATGTAGAAAGGAACTGGGATAAATGTGATGATACTCACAGGAACTAGGCTGTAGAGTGTTTTCTAGAACCCATTAACCTAGATTTTGGGAAAGATATAGAAGTTGGGTAGGGCCAATAAGAAAAATGTTAGCCCCGGCTAGTGTAGCTTAGTGGGTTGATCACAAGCCTGTGAAGCAAAGGGTTGCCAGTTCAAATCCCAGTCAGGGCACGTGACTGGGTTGCAGACCAGGTCCGCAGTTGTGGGCACATGAGGGGTGGCCACACATTGATGTTTCTCTCCCTCTCTTTCTCCTTCCTTTCCCCTCTCTCTACAAAATAAATAAATAAAATCTTTTAAAAAGAGAGAAAAATGTTAGCTATAGTACTTTCTATCTTCTTACAGGATCACTTACTTTTTAATTGGAGGGTATTAACATTGTCTGGATACAAGAAAATATATTTTATAATGAGAGAATTATAAGCAGTAGAGTGTTTGGGGCAGGAGTTCTTCCTATAATTATACTCAGACATCTACTTCCAAGGTTGTACTAGGTGGTAGGAAGGCCTTTGCTTAAAACCCAAATTTGCCACTTATTCATTATCTCTATGACCTTAGCAAAGTTACTCCATCTCTCTGAGTCTCAGTAATGTGCTCTATAAAAAATAATATTGATAACATTTACTTCAGGGTAGTGTGAATTACATGAATGTGGCAAGGAATGTCTAAAATTGCTACCTAATAAATGTTGCATTGCTTTCTCATCTCTTCTAGAGTCCACACAAAGTTTTGTTGTGAACAGCTTTGCCTATTGCAAACCCATTTCTTAACCCAGTTCCCATTGTGTTTTCACCACACAACATCTTATTTGGACAGGAGAAAATAAAAGAGTAGGCAGAGTAGGCAGAATGGCCTGGTTATGGTTTAATTACACTTTCCCCAAGTGTGAATTACTGAGGATCTACTGCTAGGGTGACCAACCATCCCAGTTTGCCTAACACTGAGGGGTTTTCCAGACAAGAGAATGAAGAACTAAAGCTGAGAAAGTCTCAGCAAACTGGAATTAATCGATCACCCGACCTATAAATCTATATCAAAGATATAGCCTTCATTGCTTTTCTAAAGATAAATACCCCTGAATTCTGTGCTTCTTTTCTTATTTGGGAGGTAAAAAAGTGATTATTGTGTACATATAAACAAAGGAGACCTTATTCCAACTAGCCAGCCAGGGAGAATGGACCTTAAACAAAATTGCTGAGTGGACATTCTGACTCCATTGAGATGCATGAAATTTTATCTTGGGCAAGAAAATTTTATTTTAACTATGGGAATCATCATCATCATCATCATCATTTTTTGGTCATATAGAGAGTAGCAAAGAATGAAGGATTTCCAAACTGAACTTTGCTATACTACTTGGCTAGCTTTTCTCTGTATGTAAAATGAACATTTGGTTGTTAAGTGAACAAGATTCTAACCATTAGGGAAATGCAAATCAAAACTACAATGAGATACCACCTCACACCTGTTAGGATGGCTACTATTAAAAAAATAAGTTTTGTTGAGGATGTGGAGAAATTGAAACCCTTGTGCACTCTTGTGGGAATGTAAAGTGGCACAGCTACCACAGAAAACAGAAAGGCAGTTCCTCAAAGAATTAAAAATAGAATTACCATATGAAACAGCAATTCCACCTCTGAGCATATACCAAAAAGAACTAAAGGCAGAGTCTTGAGATCTTTGCACACCCACATTCATAGCAGCGTTATTCACATTAGCTAAGATGTGACCCAAGTGTCCATTGACAGAAAAGTGGGTAAGCAAAATGTGGTATGTACACATATATGAAATGGAATATTATTCGACCTTAGACAGGAAGGACATTCTGACATATGCTATAGCATGGATGAACCTTGAAGACATTATAGGTGAGATAAGTTAGCCACAAAAAAGACAAATACTATATAATTCCACTTATATTAGGTACTTGAAGTAGTTAAAATCATAGAGACTAAAAGTAGAATGGTGATTTCCAGGGGCTATGGAAGGGGAAATGGAAAGTTATCTTTTAATGGGTACAGAATTTCAGTTTTGCAAGATGAAAAGAGTTATGGAGATGGATCGTATATAAATGTATTTAATACCGCTGAACTGTATACTTAAAAAGGGTTAAGATGGTAAATTTTATGTATTTTGCCATAATAGAAAAGGAGAAAATTATACGGGATTGTTATATTACCCAAAAGATTCTATTGCCTGTGTTGCCTCCTCTTATTCTAAGCAGTCACTTCTCTTTGTTCACTGCGGTTTCTCATTTTGCAGATGGAGAGATTTGGGTACAAAAGGGTCTGTTCTGTGCCACAGGAGTCACAGCCAGGAAAATTGTTTCACTAGTCTGATGGCCTCTTAAAGATGCTGGAGCAACTGAGGAATTGCTTATAAACACTTGGCCTCTCTATAAATGAGAAAGCTATCTGAGAGTCAAGGGTTTTGAGTTTTTGTACCTCATTTTCAAATCTTTCCATTTTCTGGGTCAGTTCCTTCTTCAGTCAGACTAGCACCAGTAAGGCTGTATCAATGGGAGAGTGTGGATGAGGGCTAGCTATGCTTTCCTAAGAATCTCATGTCAGTGATTCAGGTAACTTTATTGTGCTCTTGTGCACCAAGGCAATGCCGATGCTAATGCAAGCATTTGCTTGATGAACATAAAGCAAGCTGGAAGCTGACAATTTCAGCAAATTCTCAGCAGTCAATATTTAAACAATTTCTCTTTAAACATGCCCCATTGGGGGCCCCAATGTTGGTCCAGTGTCTTATATCATTCGCTGACTTGAAAGATTTATGTAAAGACAATTTAGATCATCAGCAATACATATTAAGATACATAAAATGCTTTTGAGGATAGCTTTGATTTTTCAGAAAATACATTATGAAGAAATTGATGTCCCAGGTTTGATCAATAACAGAAATACATGTGAAGGGTTCTGCATTCTCTTATTAAAACCATTGAACTGGGTCTGGGAAACCAATCTGTTTCAAAGCACTCAGCATTAGAAAAGGCTTTCCTAGTCCCAAGGAGGTCTCTGTCAAGCCAGCATGATGGTCCATGTGCTCTGGGACTATCTCTATCCTGGACAGTGCCATTTTGCATTAATAGATCATGGGTGTCCTAGGCTTGAGTGATGCATTGCTCCAATGTGTCAGAACAACAGCTGGCTCAGTTTCTCTATGCTGGGAGCCCAGCAACAGCTGACTGCTGTGATGGATTACATGCACGATGCAGCCTATCGCCGTAATACATCAAGACAAAGCACTGATATGAAAGTGAATTAGTCAAAAGACAGAGTTTCTGCAAGCTCCAAACCTAAGAAAAGGAATCCTGTTTAATTATAGGAATAAAAGACAAAGTAGCCGGCAGGAGGCTTAAGGGATGTCAGATACAGGGCTATTTCTATGACAGAATTCACATGAAGTGAGCAGCATTACCAGATGAGGTTTGATGGCTGCTCTGATATCTCAGGGTGTGATTCACATCCGCCCTCAGCACACCACCCCACCAGAGCAGCTGGACCACAGTTGGGACACATTTTTCCATGTGCCTTTGTAGAGATTTTCAAAATCCAGCCCTACTGTAAACAACCAGCCTCCCTCTGTCCTGAGTCCAAGTACTCTTTCCATCCCTCCCTTTCCTCGCACCTGTTCGCTTCAAGACCACACAGAACAGAGTGAAACTGTAAAATGATGAGGTCTGTGTCACTCTGCCTCACATGAGGTGGTTCAGCCTGTTGACATTCATTCATTCAGTTATTCCTTCAAAAAGTATTGACTGAGCATTGAACTTAAGATGCGTCAATTGCACGTAATTAAAAAAAACTTCAATGGTTAAAAGGTAGGGACCTTTATTAGCTCACCTGAGATGTCCAGAAGAGGCCATTTCTGGGGTGGAATAATACAGTGGCTCAGTGATACCATCAAAGATCCAAATTCTTGTCATCTCTATATTCTGCCATCTGGATTTTGTCTTTAGGCCATCGCCATCATGGTTGCAAGATGGATGCTGTAGTTCCAGCCATCACATGGTGACACAATCACACTGATCTGAGGAAGAAACAGAAGGGACATGCTCCCACATTCTTAAGAGTGAGGAAAGCTTTTCCAGAAGCCAACATCCAACTTCCCTTCAAGACTCACTGGCCAGAATTGTAAGCTTTCCATGTCCAAACCATCACTGGTAAGGAGAATGAGACCACCATGAAAGGCAGGCTAGAATCTCCTCCCCCTGAAGGACATGGCTGCTTAGCAGAGGGTCAATAAAATTGAGGTTTTGGAAATGAGGGGTAATCATTTGCTGTTTGGAGGGCAATTTATGGTATTAGCTACCACAACATTTTGAGCTTAGACATTGGTCAGAATTATAGCTGTGTTTCTCCTATTATTATGAGCAGAAGTGGATCAACAGATTATTGCCAATGTGGTGTCATGAAAGTGCTCTTGTCCTTGCTGCTTAAAGCAGGGTCCCTGGACCTGCAGCACTGGTGTCACCAGGAGTTGGTCAGAAATTAACATCCAGGACACACCCAGGACCCTGCGTTTGAGTCAGAGCCTGCGTTTGAATGGATGAGTCACAGGCAACACTTTCCTTCTACAGCTAAGTCAACATGCTTCCCCCACTTGCCTGGAATTTTTGTTATGATGGTTATTAGTCTTGGATTTGGATACTTTAAAAATATTACAAATGCTTTCAGAGGTCAACATGTGAACTTACAAACCCTTTACATGGAATTAGTTTGTGTTATTACAATTTACACAAGCTCATGCAATATGTTTGTGAAAGCCCTCTGCTTTGTCAGACATCTCTTCATGGTCGGAAACATCAAAAGCCACTTGACCACCTGATGGAGAAGGAAGGGGCTAGACAAGAGGCCAGAGGGCAGAAAGGTGACATGGGAGGTTCCAAAGTCAAACTGCACAATTTCCCTCAAGGGCATCAAAGCATTTGATGCTTATCACTGGTTAAACCTGCAGGTGTGAACTCCTACCTACCACATGCACCTCTTGGCCAATGAGGGTGTTCAGCTTTCTGTTTGACCATCAACACGTTTTGAAGGAAGCAGACCTTGGGCCAAGGACTCACTAACTCGTTGTTTCAGGGAAGGCATCCAAGGGTTTCCAGCATGGGAAACAGGTAGAGTGACTGTAGTTAAGCTCTGCAAGGGATAGTGAACATCCCACACAGAAGCAGAACGATCCTGGGGCTGCCAGCTGCTATCAGGGTGACATGGTGGCCTCTGGAGTGGGGCCACCCTCCCGCCCCACAGGGATAATGCAGAGGAGTGCTAATGCAGGGGGTCCAATAACACCATGGAATACTTGCCAGATTCAAGTGCTGGAGGGCTCCAGGCGGCATTTCTAGGCACCTTAGCAGCGGTCAGTGAAAAAGCTGAGCAATGGTAGGTACCCAAAATCTCCTGCCAACTGAAGGCCCAGCAGGGCATGTGCCACTGTGAAGAGCCTATGCATTTCTGGGCTCCTCACTTTTTGGGATCATTGAGTCTTGAGAGTCTTGATGCTTGGATCTTTTCTATAACCTCCAGTGAATGGTAACACCAATACTGACAGTAAGTCACTTTGTCTTAATTTCCACATCTATAAAGCGGGGATAATGAATTTCAACCTAAAAGGATCCCAAGAGGTAAAATATGAGGAAAGAATTGAAAAATTATAAGGTCTTATTTTTTTAATAGTAGTAAGGAAATTAGCAGGAGGGGTGGCAAGGACAGAGAGCTATTATTGGTAAGTTGGGGAAGTAGTAACTTTGGTCTCTGACAGAAGGACCGCAAACATTGTGGTATTTGAAGAATATTAGAGATAAGTCAGGAGCCCAGGCTCCTTCTATCTTACTGTGCCACCGTTCACAGCATATTACCTTCACCAGCATGTCCAGGTGGCCTACTTTCACATCTAGCCAACGGGAAGAGGAAGGGAAGGACGAGCTCATTCTTTTTAAGGGCACAGTCTATAAATTGCATTCACCAACTGCACTCACATCTCATTGGCCAGGACTAACTCACATGTCCATCTTTACCTGCAAAAGAGGATAAGAAATTTCATTTTTTTTCTCTAGGTGGTCATGAGCCCATCAGAAATTAGAGGTTCTATTATGTTGAGAGAGAAAAGGAAGAGTGACATTGGGGGACAAAGAGCAGCTGCTGCCACACCCAGTACACTGCAAAATAATGAGACCATATGAGAAACCACCACAGAGAGAAGAAAAGCACATCCTCCTCCACATTCCTCTCTTTCAATAGCCCCTCACTTGGAGCTATTGTCACCAAATCTGGGTGACAGGCCTCTCTTTCATTTTGAGTCCAAATAAATTCCTTGGCAGAATCCATTCCTTCCTGTATTTAGAGTGATAGAAAACCCTGCTCCTCTAACACAATGTTAACATCAAAGTAAGATTATTTCTAAATGCTAGAATGAAAAACTCCTAGGAGACAGGACAAGACGCTCTTAGAAACAAATTGGTAGTCAATGAGGTTGGTCGAGAATTGGAAAGCAACTGCCACTCCTTCTTTTAATCACTCTCAGGAGGAGAAAAATGGAAACGAGTGTTCCTCCAAGACCATATTAAGCAATAAGCATGCTACAAGACCAATAGACACCACTCTTGAGTTTCAAGACTTGAAAGTTTGAAGATGGTTTGAAGTCTGTATGAAAGTGAACAGCCCTGGTAAGAGACGCTCTAGGGAGTGGCAGTTTGGGGAATCTGACACTTGCCCACAAGTGAGCATGTGAAGGCAGCAGAATTAACACAGAAGTTCTAAAGAAGATTTTGACAGTTAGCTTTGAGACAGATGTCACTTGCATTGCTGTGCACAACAGGAAGAATGATCCAAAATAACATGATTAATAACCAGTGGGGTCTGAATCACTAGGGGCCTGTACACTTCATAAGGACGAACAAAAGCTTTCCCTGTAAGTAATGCAGATTTAGCTGTGAATGTTACTTGATGTGTCCTAAGGAGCAGCAACACTTTGCTTTATTGTTGTTGGAGATTTTCCGGGGGAGATGAAGCAGGCAGGAGAAACAAAAGAAATCCAGAAAGAGGCAGATGAGTATGAGAGTTTTTATGTTTCGCTTATAAAGACACAGCACATACAGAAGTATGCAAAGTGAGGACAAAGCTGGGTTATTGGCAGGGAGGGAGAGAAGATGGCAATTATTGAAGCTATTTCATCCTCTCTGGCTATCTTTGAGGACACCATTATGAATACTAAGTGAATTTCCATAAGACACTCATATTTTCCCTCGTTTTATCAGCTTATATTTGATAAGTCAAGAGACTCCAGAAGAATAAATATTACACCAAGGAAGAAAAACAATTACTGTGGAAACAACAACAAAAAAGCCATAGGTCACTTGCTGAATTTCCAGGGGGATGATGTAAATGGGTTGTCTCTGAGCGTTGAATCATAACTCATGCTGTATCTCTCATCACCAAGCAGCATCTTGTCCTAAGAGTCAGACCTGCTTGTGTGACTATTTTGGGATTTGGTCTCAGCCTTCCCTATCTTTCCAAGGCCCAAAGAACATACAAAATATAATGTGAACATAAAGACTCTTGGAAGATGGAAGTAGATGCTGCTGCCCTTGTTTCCAAAGGAGAAGACATGCTGATGAAATAGATGTAAACGTCCCCAAAGATTCTCCATCTCTCCTTCCCTCCTACCCTCCTCCCATATTTAAAGGGCACTAGCATGTGTCAGACACTTGGGAGATGGAGTTGAGTGAGCTGTCATTCATGTCCTTGGCATGCTCAGTCAGGGAGAAGACAGACTTGTAAACAAACAAATGACAATGACCTGAGTGACAGGCAGAGGAAGCATGCACAGAATGTTCTGAAAGTGCAGACGACAGGCAGAATGGCCGAACTAACCATCTCTGGGAGTGATATTTGGCAGGATTTTAATGTAACAGTAGGAATTTTCTGGATAACTAAGGAGTGAGAGGTCTCTGCTTGGAAGAAGAAATAGCAAGTGAAAAAGTTTAAGGGCTTGAAATAACAAGATACAGTTAGGCAGCATCAGGTGGGTGAGTTTGAATCCAAGCAGGACATCAAGAGAAGTTGAACATGAAACTGGAAAGGGACCTTAACTCTCTGCTAATGAGTCTGAATTTGTATTTTGTTTGTTTAATCTTATAAGTGATAGGATGGTGGTGAAGGGAGACGGTAGGGCTCACCAAGTCCCTGAACAGTGGCAGAAGAGGGGGTGCTGCTTCCTTCCCACCTCATGCCACTGGGGATCTTAGCAAACTGTAGAAGGCACATTAAGGACAGAAAGCTGTGATAATTTGGGGTTCTAGAGAGAGAAGTCCAAACTGGGCACTGTTCAGTGGCCACTGGCCTGGTGACCCAGAGGGCAACTGCTGTGCATATCATTCAGGGTCCAGCAGGAAATGGGATCTACTGCAGGTTTAGGCTAAGAAACTTACATGAAGGGACTGCCTCAGAGGTGTGAGCAGGTGAGGATAGATATTGAGGGACTCATAGACCAGCCACAGGGGGAGCTGCTCCTTGGGTGGAAGGGGTTGGAAAGAATGTCATTGCCAGAGTCCAGTGAGGGCAGAGGTTATTCTGGTGGAGGGACACAGCCCATGGATATGCTTCCCAGGATGGCATTAAGGGAGGAAAACCCCACCTCTCTCTTCTCCAGAACTTTGATCTCTGCTGGTGCCTCCACTGGCCAATCACAACTTGTGTCAGCTAGTCAAGTCCAGGCAGGTGATGGCTTTCGTGGGATCCTCCTCCCAGAGTTCACAGAGGGGCAAAGAAGGGTGAGGAACGGAGCTGGATGAGAACTGAGGGCAAAGAGAGGATAGTTAGTTGATTGTTTCTCTGCTCTTTTCCCCAAGGACCCTCGGTGGGTGAGGGATTAGCTCTGATGGTCGCCTTGGCCTTTTTCTTTTATTGTCAGTTAATCCTGTACAACGCGCCTGTTTTAAATCTTTTTGTTTGACAGAAGACCCCTTTGAGAATCTGATGAAAACAATAGCTCTCTTCCCAGGGGGAAAATTACATATGGATAAAATTTGCACTCCATTTTTTTTATCCTCCAGGACCTTAGGGCTCAAAGGGTGATGCTGAGATCAACAGAATGGACTGAGAAAGGCAGGCTCTGGGTCCCAAACCAAGTCTTCTACATCAGAATCTGCATTTTAGCAACATCCCCTGTGATTTACATGCACATTAAAGATTGAGAAGCACTGCTCTGGAAGTCAGTGGAACCCAACTCTGTCATGACTGGTTGGATGTGGATACATTGGTTAGGATGTAGGTTCAGCTGCAAATAAAAGAAAACACCACCAAAAGTTGCTTAAACAGAAGAGGAGGCTTATTTTTCTTGTGCAACTTAAAATCTAGTGATAAGTCTGTTCAGAGCTGGTGTAGTTGCCTCTCTCTCCATCTATATTTCCGCTCATCCATCTTTAGTGTGTGGCTGTTGTCAGTTAATCCTGTGGCTCCTTTACATTCTAAGCAAGGGGCAAAAGATGGTCATAATAGGAGCTATACACCAAATACTAAAGATATTACAGATCTGTAACATGTTTCTGTGTATTATGTGCCATTGAGTCAACTCCAACTCCTGGTGACCCTGCGAATGAGTGAAGTCCACCATGTCCCTGCTCAGCGCCTGTGCACACATGCCTATGGCTTCTTTAATGGAGCCAGTCCATCTCATCTCATACTTGCTCTTCCTCTTTTCCTGCTGCCTTCCGTTCCCCAGCACTATTATCCTTTCTTAAGAACCCTGCCTTCTCATGACATGCCCTAAGTAGGGCAGCTTCAGTTTTGTCATTTTTGCTTCCAGCAATGTTTCAGGCTTAATGTGATCTAGGACCCACTTGTTCACCTTTCTGGTGGCCCAGGGTATCTGTAGGGCTCTCCTCCAACATTGTATTTCAGATGATATAATTTTTTTCTATCAGTCTTTTTCACTGCCCAAATTTCACATCCACACATAGTAATTGGAAATACAAGGGTTTTTCCAACTCCCTGCAAAACTGCTCTGATGCAGACTACATAGAATGCAAAGCTATGAGATTTTAATTTATCTTTTAGATATATTTCAGCTTTTAGAGAATTTATAGATATGTTGGAAAAAGATACAGCCAATATTTAATCCCCATCAGTAACAGATTTAAAGAACCTATAACAAATATTTACTAAGATATCTTTTCAAATCTAAGTTGTCAACACCAAGTTTGTGTAGCCCATGTAAGTCTACAGTATCAATGCTTATTTCAGCAGTGTGTGGACAGTTGGATAACAGTTTTTGAGAACTATACTATTTTGCTTTTATAAAAACCAGTTCTTGTATTTGCTTAATGTATTCATTTCCACAGGTCAGTCTATGCTCATCAGGATTATTAATACTCACATGAAGTTATACACTCCTCACCATGGTTTTGGGAAGCAGCCCCTCTGACAAGGGCTGCCATCTTACATGCTATTCAGACTTTCGGGCTTGATCCGTCCTGTTTCCAAGACGTCTGTGGTGTTATTGACATGTTAATTATTACAGCAAATGACAAAATGTGCAAAATGGTACCCCCCTTCTTAATGACATAAATAAATGAAGCAATTAATTTTACACAATAAAAACAAGCAATACAATAACTTACAAATTTGGAGTTTCTTCATTATTACATCAAATTGCAAAATGGAAACATGTAATTTCAAAAGGCTCATAAGTAAAAATGGAAACACAGCTGATGCCGCGTCAGCTTGTGGGCTGCAAAATAACGTGGGGTTTGCACAGCGTGGAGCAGTCGACATCTTTTAGATACATCGGGCCACGTATGAGTCAGAAACTGTAAATCTCCCTAGAACCGAGCCACCCCAATGACCCAAGCCATTTGTGCACTGTAATAAAAAAACAAAAGAACAATTTCCCCTACTTATTTTCCTTCATGTACTAGCTTGGAATTCCAGCGGCCACTTTGCTTAGAATCCTCATCTCCATTTATCTGAAGTTGCAGGAGCTGGAAGCCTATGATTGATCTTGTAACTTCAATATCTGCAGAAAGATAAGGAGGAAAGAAAATTTCCTGGGAGAGCTGACAACAGTTTTTAAAATGAAATGTGTGTACACCAAGCCTGACACCCTATATTGCCCACCATCTTTGAAACCGCCAGTTACAGGGCTGACATTTGGTTCTGTGTGTTTGTTTTGGCGAGTGAGGAAGTAACACATATTTTCTTTGACATCCTGTGCAATTTTGCAAGTATTCAGGGCACACTCCCTCCTTTGCATGGAGAATGTATTTGCACAGTTGTCAGAATGACGGACAGTGGAGCGAGTGACAAGATGGAGCACTGATCTTTGCTTGTTATTACATACAATAGCCTGGTAGGAATCGTGCGATGTGTTGGTGAGACAAACTGTGTCCCATTCTGGAACATATTAAGTTTGTCTCCAGGACACACATGACTTCGCTAGGGTGTGGAACCTCATTCATAATAGATGCTAATCTTTTCAGGGCTGACTGATTACAGCACTTCCTGCCCTTCACGGAATTAGAGCTGGGTTTTATCAAAGGACTCAAACTGCCTGCTAATTAGACTAATTCCCTTCATCATGAATTATTTATTTCCATTGGTAACCGATCACTGTGACATTAATGGGTTCTGCTCAACTTGGTTTCATACTAATACACGCTAGGAGTTAAATGTTTAAAAATTCCTGATACTTCACTCCAGGTCAAGTGTATCTTTGGCTAATATTTGACAAATTTGATGAAGCTTCGATGGTTATGTTTTAGTTACAATGAAATGAGACCAAGTTTCAGGTTTGGTTTAGATTGTAAAACAAATCCATTTCTCTCTGCTCTGGTGTCTCCTGACTTAGGCAGAATAGATCATCTTGCTGTCCGTTGGTCATGCTGTCTGTGTTGTGTAGTATTTCTGTCAAGGTCAAATCATCACGTCAAAATGCTGGCGATCCTCTGTAGGATGATAGTATTTCAGAGTTGAGCTAGACAGAATGTCAGTTAGTAAAATTGAAGTGATGCTTAATTCAGTTATTGACATCTGCCGATGAAAGCCAGAGTGCAGTATCTTGTTTAGCTGTTTATAAAACACAGACTGCATTTTTAAAAAATAAAATTTACAGATCTAGCCCTATGGTGCACTTATGTGCTAACCTCTGAAGTTGTACAGATCAGTGTGTCTCAAAGTGCAGTCCGGGCTCTGCCTGTGTCCTGGAAGTGTTTGTGAAAGTGCAGATTCCTGGGCCATACACAAGGCCTGTGAGTTAGAATCTCTGAGAATGGGATCCCAGAGTTTGCCTTTCTAACAATCACCACAGGGGATTCTTAAGCAGTGTGAAGATAATTGGCATCTGTCATCCTGGATGAACTCTATAAATAATCAGTATTTTGTCAAAAATACTGAATTACCTCATCCACTATGGAGGGAACACGGCCATCCCAGGTTGGTACTCGCTTCCGGAACTGACTTCCATAGCAGCAGCCTCATCACCACGCATAAAATGAACATCGTCGCTGTTGATGGAAAAGGCAGGTCAGCAGTTAGATCTGTGAATGAGGGAAGCAGACGTCACACCTTCACCTCAGGACACGCGTGAAGAAGGTGTGGAAGCAAGGGCATCAGTGGCCCCTGTTGGACAGGGCAGAGCGTGTTAGACGGGCAGGCTTGCTGCAGGGGGCACCCACAAAGGCACGTAATTGTGCTAGGTAGTGTGGCTATGAACTATTGAATTTTGGAAAGTGGTAAAAGAGAAAGTAAAAGGGCAACCATATAATGAGTGGTAACTGGAGATGAGGTGACAAACACTGAAGAAAGGTACTGGGGGTCCCCAGTGCAGTGAGGCAAAACCACAAGTAAGTTCTGTTAAAAGCATCTGCAGTTCCAAACCAAAGGATGGTTTTCATGGGTTCTACATATCAAAGACATGCGGTCTCATATCACTTGTACCTGTGTGAGCAGAAAGCAATGTTTTCAGCCAAGTCAGAGTTACAGATAAGAAATAATATATTATTGCACACTCATTAACCCCTAGTAAATTCTATCACACTTTTAATTAGAAGCATAAGTAATCTCTTCTTTCAGGTTTTCTTTAACAAGTGGTACTGTTGCATAACGGGGGCATTTTAACCCTCACATATGACATCTATGCAACTGAGGAAGTAAGACGAAGTGGATTTGACCTTCAGCTGCACAGCATACTGTTGTCAGGAGTGCAGGCGCACCATAAACAGGCATTTATGACATGCTTGCCAGGGCCTAGGGCCTTGTATTTGGTGAACTAGCCTTACAGAAATATGCATGGAGAGATGGTGGCTCCATGAAGAGTTTACAAATATTTCCTGAACTATTTATGTGCGCAAGTGGCTCATTCTACCTAAAACCATAGGCAATATTTTTCTACTTAAGAAAAAAACTTCAGTTTTCCAAAATGTATTCTTAGGAAGACTAAGGTATAAAGATATTAATAAGTACTCTGCAAGAAGAGTGCAAGGTCAAATAAATTTTGGAAATGTGAAACTTTAACATTTTAAAAAATTCCTTGAACTTCTGTTTCTTTCCAGATGGAGGAACCAGGACTAGATCTACTTTCCCACCAAATCTGTGAAACGGCTATTCTTTGATGTGGGACAGATGCAGCGCAGGGCTATGATTCCTGAAAGATGAGAATCAAATACAATAGACCCCACTTTCACTCCAATTTCCACTTGGAGGCAATTTCTAGACCACAGTGCAGGGAAGGGAACCCCATGCAGAGCACATGGGCTTGCTGAATGGAGGAAAAGGAGGTCGGGGATGCTGAGGAGATTGGAAGTTGCAGGTCATCATTCCAAAGAAAAGGGAGCTATGTAGAAAGAGAGCTGCATAAATCTTCATGGAGGACCCCTTGAGTCTTTGTTGATACGAAGTTATGCAATCATGGTGTAAAATTCCATGAGGCAAGGGAAAAATGTAAGCAGGAACATGTAAATTCACAAGGGCAGGGATATGTTTAAACTCCAAGCAGCCTAGGTAGAGAGCCATCATTTGTCACCCAGGACATTCAGTGAAGGTCACAGGGGTTCATGCTTTAACAGTGAGGCTGAACATCCCCTGGGATAAGACTACACAACATGTGTGATAGAAAAGCTAAGAAAACTGGTCTAGAAGGGATCAAACTAAAAAGCCAGTAATTGCTTGCCAAAACAAAGCCTGATGCTCTTTAAAAGAAAGCAAAAATCCAGACATTCAACCACATAATATTCATAATGTCCATAATCCAACTTTAAACATCATCAGATATGCCACAAAGCAGGAAATGTAAACCATACCCAGAAGAAAAATCAGTCAATAGATAACAGGCTAGTTCTTCAAGTAGAATTCTCAAAAAGGGTGTTAAAACAGCTATTATATATATATGTTCAAGCAGTTAAGAAAAGTATGGATATAATGAGAAGAAAACGGAAAGGTAAAAAGAACCAAAGGAAACTTCTAGAAATTAAAAAATATAATGTATGAACGGAAAATTTTAGTGAATTAACAGATTAGACACCGAAGGAGAAGAAACCCGTGAACTTGAAGACACAGGAAGAGAATCTATACAAAATGAGATATAGAGAGAAAAATCACTGAAAAGCAAACAACAGAGCAGCAATGACTTATGGGGTAATATTAAGCAGTTTACCATACATGTAATTAGAGTCCTAAAAGAAGAGAGAAAAGAAGGGAACAATAATTTATTTGAATAAGTCATCGCTTAAAAGTCAAATTTGGGGGGATCTAAGATGGCGTCGGAGTAGGAAGGAGCAGATTTGGCTTTCCTCTGCTCAGGGGAGAGAGTACTGACCGATCTTTGGAGTGGAAAGGCAAGCAACCAACATATTTCAGCATTTTTGAGAATGGAGGACTAAGGATTGTGGCAGAACCGAAAGAACAAAGAACGGATCGCTGCATCAAGCTGTGAGCGCGCAGGCTGCGGACGGGCCGCGGGGGCACCGGCGTGCGGCAGACGGCTCTGCGAGCAGCAGACGGGCCGCGCCCGCTCCCGGGAGCGCGGGTCGAGCCCGGCGGCAGACGGGCCGCGGAGCCAGTGCGAACCCCACGGGCCTAGGAAGAAAAGCCAAACAAGTCATCCTTCAGCCTGCCTCAGCCAGCAAGAGCAGAAAAACCAGTTTTGCCACTTTGAAATCAAGAGTCTTTTTAATTTGATTCTATTTTTTTAACAATTTTTAATTTTTTAAGTTTTATTGTTTTTATTCTCTTTTGATTTCTTTTTCCTCTCTTACCTGATTTCTTGTTTTATTCCTTCCTCCTTCCTGTCCTCCAATTTTATCTCTTCTTCCTGCCTTCGTCTGCCTTTTCTATTTTTTTCTTTTTTAAATTTTTTCCTAAATACCTACAAGTGAGACAAAATCCTGGATCGGTGAAAAGACCAAAGTTGAACCTAAAGAAGGGGCATCACAACAGCTGGGACAGTGAGATAAATGTCACTCTGCTATTACAGAGAACCTGCAAGTTATTGCATATTTGTATTATTATTATTTTTCCAGTGTTCCTACATCTTTTTTTTTAACAATATTTTTATATCCCTCTTATTTTTGTATAGCCTGCTTTGCTAGGCTGGTTTTATTGTATGACCTGACAGCTTTCCCCTGATATCTCTTTCTATACCGTATTACTAATCTACTGTCCATTAACTCACCTGTGTCCTATCAGCATACTACTCAATGTTCTGTACTCCATATCCTTATTACCTAGATTTCATAGACTCTGCCATATGAATGTTGCCATAATATTATTGTAAATAACTGCTGTTCCATGCAATTGTAATTACTTCACAACACCCCCCCCCCCAGATCGTAGCCCATTTCAAAGTTTCCTGAACTCTATTACTGTAGTGGTTAACTCTATTCTCTCACACACTACACCTATTTACTATCCTTTACTCTCACCTTACCCCAGAATCTGACCACCCACAACCTCTCTGCTTTATAGATCCAACTCACAGTCCTTCCTTCCCCAACAAAAGTCTTATCTTCTTTCCATCCTTTCTAAAAATCAGCTAGCTGGGTGGAAGACCACGGTTAACACTATACATAGTGAAAGGATCTCCTATAACTTCCCTACTTGCTACTACTGTAAATAGCATAGAATTCTCGGTTGCTGTCTTAAACCATTTTGCCTTCCCCTCCATCTGATGACAAAAAAGAATAGGTGGAGGAGGTGAACACCAGGATACCCACTGGAAGAGGAAACCCAACAACTAAGGAACCACTAACAGATAACAGCAGAAGAAGGTGAAGGAGGGAGTAGTAGCCACACAAACCTCAATCCAGGGCTTATCTGGAAATACAACTAAACAGTAGAGACAGTACCCAATACAAACAACTGAACAAGATTTCTTTAAACCTTGTACACACAGAAGAACTAGCCTCAACACAACCTGCCCTCACCAGCACAACAAAATATAGAAGGTGGTGGACAGAGTGACCCACATCTAACCAGCTGGCGGGAAGGAACCACCAAAGAAAGACTCAACAACAATCAGAACCCAAAGGCAAACACAAAGCCAACTTAAACAACAGCCCAAGACCAGCGAGCGTGGGGGGTCAAGGAAACAGCACCACTGAAACTCACTGCTACTCTACTAAAGAAGTTCACATCATAAACCGAGGGAGCCAGAACAGATCAATATAAGAAGCTGAGGTGAACAAGAAGAGTCTCACAAACAATGGGAAGACAAAGAAATACTCCCCAAATGAAAGGAAAGGAGGAAGCCTCAAAAAGAATGCTAAATGAAACAGAGGCAATTCAACTATCAGATATTGAATTCAAAGCAGTGATTGTCAGGAAGCTCAATGAGCTCACAATGAGCTATGAGAAACTACAGGGAAGCTACAATGAACTCAATGAAAACTACATCAGCATAAAAAAGGAAATAGAAACTCTCAACAAGGGTCAAGAGGAAATGAAGAATACAATCTCTGAACTGAAGAACACAGTAGAAGGAATGAAAAGCAGGATCGATGAAGCAGAAGATCGGATCAGCGAGCTAGAGGACAAAATAGAAGAAAACACGCAGAAAGAGCAAGAAAGGGAAAAGAGGCTCAGAAAGAATGAAGAGGGATTAAGAGAAATGCAAGACAATATGAAACGTAATAATATCCGTATAATAGGGATACCAGAAGGAGAAGAAGAAGAACAAGGGATAGAAAACCTAGTTGAACAAGTGATGATGGAAAACTTCCCTAATTTGATGAGACAAAAAGTCACACAAATACAGGAAACACAGAGAGTCCCAATCAAGAGGAACCCAAGGAGGCCCACCTCAAGACACATCATAATTAAAATGGCAAAATTTCAAGACAAAGAGAGAATCTTAAAGGCAGCCAGGGAGAAACAGGAAGTAACATACAAGGGGGCCCCAATAAGGCTAACAGCTGACTTCTCAATGGAAACACTCCAAGCCAGAAGAGAATGGCAAGAAATAATCCAAGTAATGAGAACCAGAGGCCTGCAACCATGACTACTTTACCCAGCAAGGCTCTCAATTAAGATAGAAGGCCAAATAAGAAGCTTCTCAGACAAAAGAAGTCTAAAAGAATACACCTCCACTAAACCAGCTCTGCAAGAGATGCTGAAGGGACTGCTTTAAGGAAAGAAAGGAAAAGAGAGAGTGAGAGAGGATCACACGTACATAAAAGGCAATGAATAAGTACCTATCAATAATAACCTTAAACGTAAATGGACTAAACGCTCCAATCAAAAGACATAGAATAGCTGATTGGATAAGAAAACATGACCCACACATATGCTGTCTACAAGAGACCCACCTCAGGATAAAGGATCTGCACAGGTTGAAAGTGAAGGGCTGGAAACAAATTTTCCAAGCAAATGGACAGGAGAAAGAAGCCGGGGTAGCAATACTCATATCTGACAAAATAGACTTCCAAAGAAGATCCATAAAGAGAGACCCAGAAGGTCATTTCATAATACTCAAGGGAAGAATTCACCAAGAAGACATAAACATAGTAAATATATATGCACCCAACATAGGAGCACCTAAATACATAAAGAAAATCTTAGAGGACTTCAAGAAAGATATGGACAGCAACACAATTATTGTGGGGGATTTTAACACCCCTCTATCAAAAATGGACAGATCTTCCAAACAAAACATCAACAAAGATATTGTGGCATTGAACAATACCCTAGACGAACTGGGCTTTACTGATATTTACAGAACCCTCCATCCCAAAGAAGCTAAATACACATTTTTTTCAAATGTACATGGAACATTTTCAAAGATTGACCACATGATAGGACACAAAACAAGCCTCAACAATTTCAAAAAAATTGAAATCATACCAAGAAATTTCTCAGATCACAAGGGACTGAAACTAGAAACCAACCACAAGGAAAAAAACCCAAAACATTCAAATTCATGGAGATTAAACAGCATGCTATTAAACAATGAATGGGTCAAGAATGATATTAGGGAAGAAATCAAACGGTTTTTGGAAACAAATGAAAACAAACTCACAACAACCCAAAACTTATGGGACACAGCCAAGGCAGTCCTGAGAGGGAAGATCATAGCGATACAGGCCCACCTAAAAAAGTTAGAAACATTTCAAACAAACAACCTAACCCTACGTCTACAAGAATTCAAGGAACAACAACAAAGACAGCCCAGAGCAAGCAGAAGGAAGGAGATAACCAAGATCAGAGCAGAATTAAATGACATAGAGACTAAAAGCACAATTCTAAAGATCAATGAATCCAAGAGTTGGTTCTTTGAAAAGATAAACAAAATCGACAAGCCTTTAAGTAGACTCATCAAGAAAAAAAGAGAGAAAACCCAAATAAACACAATCAAAAATGAAAGAGGAGAGATTACAACAGATATCACAGAAATACAAAGGATTGTAACAAATTACTACAAAGAGCTGTGTGCCAAGAAATTTGAAAACCTAGATGAAATGGACAAATTTCTAGAAAAATATAACCTTCCAAAACTCAATAAAATGGAAGCAGAAAGCCTGAACAAACCAATAACAGCAAAAGAAATTGAAGCAGTAATCCAAAAACTCCCAACACACAAAAGCCCTGGACCAGATGGTTTCACAGGAGAATTCTACAAAGCATTTAAGGAAGAACTAACACCTATCCTTCACAGACTATTTCAAAAAATCCAAAAAGATGGAAGACTACCAAACTCTTTTTATGAGGCCAACATCATCTTAATCCCAAAACCAGATAAAGACACAACAAAGAAAGAAAACTACAGGCCAATATCGCTGAGGAACATTGACGCTAAAATCCTCAACAAGATACTGGCAAACCGCATCCAACAGTACATTAAGAAGATCATACACCATGACCAAGTTGGATTCATTCCAGGTATGCAAGGATGGTACAATATACGCAAATCAGTAAATGTAATACATCACATAAACAAAAGCAAAGACAAAAACCACATGATCATATCAATAGATGCAGAAAAAGCATTTGATAAGGTACAGCACCCATTTATGATAAAAACACTCAGTAAAGTGGGAATAGAGGGAGAATTCCTCAACATAATAAAGGCCATATATGAGAAACCTACAGCCAACATTATACTCAATGGGCAAAAATTAAAATCTTTTCCACTAAGAACAGGAACAAGACAAGGATGTCCACTTTTACCACTTCTATTCAATATAGTACTGGAAGTTCTAGCCACAGCAATCAGACAAGAAAAAGAAATAAAAGGAATCCAAATCGGAAAGGAGGAAACAAAACTGTCACTGTTTGCAGATGACATGATAGTGTACATAGAAAATCCTATAGACTCCACCAAAAAACTGCTTGACCTAATAAATGAATTTGGTAAAACAGCGGGATACAAAGTCAATATCCAGAAATCAAAGGCATTTCTGTACACCAACAATGAAACAGCAGAAGCAGAAATCAAGAAAAAAATCCCATTTGAAATAGCAAAAAGGAAAATAAAATACCTAGGAATAAACCTAACCAAAGAGGTAAAAGACCTGTATTCAGAAAACTACATAACACTGAGGAGAGAAATCAAGGAAGACACAAACAAATGGAAACATATACCGTGTTCATGGATTGGAAGAATTAATATCATTAAAATGTCCATACTACCAAAAGCAATTTACACATTCAATGCAATACCTATTAAAGTACCAATGGCATATTTCACAGACATAGAACAAACACTTCAACAATTTATATGGAACCATAAACGACCCCGAATAGCTGCTGCAATTTTGAGAAAGAAGAGTAAAGTAGGAGGAATCACAATACCTGACACTAAACTATACTACAAGGCCACTGTAATCAAAACAGCCTGGTACTGGCATAAAAACAGGCACATGGACCAATGGAACAGAACAGAGAGCCCAGAAATAAACCCAAGCCTCTACGGTCAATTAATATTTGACAAAGGAAGCAGCAACATAAAATGGAATAAAAATAGCCTCTTCAACAAATGGTGTTGGGAGAACTGGACAGCTACGTGCAAAAAAATGAAACTCGAGCACCAACTTACACCTTATACAAAAATAGATTCAAAGTGGATAAAAGACTTAAATATAAAGCGTGACACCATTAAAGTCCTAGAAGAGAACGTAGGTAGGAAAATCTCAGATATTTCACGCAGAAACTTTTTTACTGACTTGTCTCCTAGAGCAAGGGACATAAAGGAAAGAATAAACAAATGGGACCTCATCAAAATTAAAAGCTTTTGCACAGCTAAGGAAAACAGTATCAAAATAAAAAGAGAACCAACTGTATGGGAAAACATATTTGCTAATGATACCTCAGACAAGGGTTTAATCTCCAAAACATATAAAGAACTTACACGACTCCACTCTAAGAAGACAAGTAACCCAATTAAAAAATGGGCAAAGGATTTGAACAGACACTTCTCCAAGGAGGACATACAGAAAATCCAAAGACACATGAAGCGATGCTCAATATCGCTAGCCATCAGAGAGATGCAGATTAAAACCACAATGAGATACCACTTCACACCAGTCAGAATGGCCATCATAAACAAAGCAACAAACAACAAGTGTTGGAGAGGATGTGGAGAAACGGGGTCCCTAGTGCACTGTTGGTGGGACTGCAGACTGGTACAACCATTATGGAAAGCAGTTTGGAACTTCCTCAGAAAACTAAAAATGGATCTGCCTTTTGACCCAGCAATTCCATTGCTGGGACTCTATCCTAAGAACACTAAAACACCAATACAAAAGAACCTTTGCACCCCGATGTTCATAGCAGCACAATTTACAATAGCTAGGTGCTGGAAGCAACCTAGATGCCCATCAGTAAATGAATGGATCAAAAAACTATGGTACATTTACACAATGGAATTCTATGCAGCAGAAAGAAAGAAGGAGCTCCTACCCTTTGCAACAGCTTGGATGGAGCTGGAAAGCATTATGCTAAGTGAAACAAGCCAGGCAGTGAAAGACAAATACCACATGATATCACCTTTAACAGGAATCTAAACAACAAAACAAAACAAAACAAAAAACTAGCAAAATATAACCAAAGACACTGAAATAGGGGATAGTCTCACAGTGGCCAGAGGGGAGAGAAGAGGGAATTTCAGGGGGGAATGGGTAGGGATTACAGGAACAAATTTGGAGGACACATGGACAAAAACTAGGGGTGGGGGGTAATGGGGGGAAGGGGGGAGGGTTGGTTGGAGGGGCTGGAACGGGAGTAGGGGGGAGAAAACTGTACTTGAACAATGAATAAAATAAAAAAAAAAGAAAAAAGAAAAAAAAAGTCAAATTTGATTAAAATTATGCACTCTTAGGTAAAAGAAGCACTGTGTGTATGTGTGTGTGTGTGTGTGTGTGTCTCAAGAAAGCCTGGAAGTTTGGTGGATAAACTTTATGGGCAGTGGTGTTCAAATGCACCCCTGGCTGCCTAACACTTCCCTCACTTCTCACTGCAAGGAATTCTTATAAGCATCCAGGTCCTGTGGTCTTTTTTCCAACAGCAGAGGGCTACAGCGCAGGCATTAAATATACGCTCCTTCAGGGACACCAGAACCAGTGAATCAGGAAACTACTGGAAGCCAGACCATGGGCACAGGAGATGTCTCAAGTCATTTGCTGTTCTTCTTGTGCTTTCCACTAACCTTCATGGAATTTTGTTTTATTTTTTTCAGAGAACTTAGGACATCGCGTGAAAGCAGTTGCTATGTTTCAGCCCATCTCCATACACGGGAATAAAGGAAAGTGAGAGGAGTTTGGGGAGTACTGGAGGAAAAGGACGTGGGTTAGTGTAGTAGGGGAAGCACAGCAGAAAGTTAAATAATTCGGGACGCAGCTGTGGTATGGAAGTAAGAGTAGCTTCAGAAGTAGCCAGACCCAGCTCTGCCTCTTACTTTCTGTGAGATGTTTGGCAATTTTTTCATATCTCTGAGCACCGATTTCCTTATTTATAAACCAGGGATAAAAATATAAACCTTGTACACATATCATACAATGGACACTGCACACATTTATCTGTATAATTTCCTCTTATTTACTTAATGAAATAATATATGTACAATGCCTAGGACATAGTAAGGGCACAATAAATAGGGCTGGCATCATTGTTTTCAAAGCCACGGGAACAGATTAAAATAATGAATCCCTGATCTGTGAGCATAGAGTGCCTTCTATAGAAGGTTGGGGTGTGTGTGGGGGGGTGCTCTTTAAAAGCTTCCATTTAGGGTAGAGGTAGGGAGGAAAATAACTTATATTACAGAGCTCTCTTTAAGAAAAACTGAAAGATACTTCATTGTTTTCACAGGCAAGCTAATTACACCTGAATCTTCTGAGTGGATAAGAAACTTCTTTTAAGTGTTCTTTTTGTTCAGTGGTTCTAGCAGAAAGCCCATTTTCTTTTAAAAGCAGTTGCTCCTCTACGCCTATGTAATGGTGTCCCCTGAAGATAAACACATCGTTTAGAACTCTCTATACATTTTGTAGCCTGAACATGCTTTCTAAATATAGTAGCCAGATGATTACTTAATTTAGCTAGAAATGGCAGATTGTTGACAAAGAATCCCTGCTGAGTTCCAATGCCTTGAAATGCAGCTTTTTTAAAAAAGCAAATCATATCTGAAGACATGACTAACAATGCCATTTGCTTCATATAGTGACATAATATTTAGCTCTGTCACTGGAGTGTAATTGCCTTATTTTTACACTGTTAGTACTCTATTGATAAATACAGATTACCTGGAACCAGTCGGTCCTGCTGCAGGGGACAAAGCAATCGCAAAGAGTGGAGCTTTCAGTTTTCTGACATTCGGTTACTTAAGTGAGGTATATTTAGTTCACATATAGGACCCATTCATACAGCATCATTTCACTGACCCACAACTTAATGTGAGATAAAGAAATAGAAGCAATTGGTTTCATACAACCAGAGATGTGAAGGGACATGCAAATATAACTCTTGTTTTTTGTTACGTGGTCATAGTGTGTGGAGGGAGTGGTAGGCATTAGAATTCGCATGCCCCTACCTTCTCTTGCCTCCAGGAAAAGTATGTGCTGCCATTTATCTCTTTCCTCTTGGATTAGCCATTGTTTTTGGCAAGTTTGTGCATCATGCCTCAAGAGTATGGGAATATAGTAGAGAAGAGAGAGCCCAACTTCAACTGTTCAAACAAAAAGGGAATTTATTGGCTGCTTGGACTGACTAGTCCAGGTGCTCAGACAATCAAATCCATCCATGTTCCTCTCCATCTCTCAGGTGTGCTCTCTTTGTAGGTGGTTCTTCCACAGGGAAACAAGATGCCCATGGGTAGCACCCTTACAGCTTGAGGTCCTGATGTTTAAATAGACATTGTAAATGGCCTGATTGGACCATGGCAGATAATTACACAGCTATGTGCCCTGACCAGAGAGTGTTTGATTTATGCCTTAGAACTACATTTGCTAAACAGTGCTGTGAGGTTATACCATCAGCTATGTTGACATGTTTCCCAAAATTTGTTTCTGGAGGCTCTCTGTAGCATAGGCTCCCTTCCATAAATTACTGTTAGAGAAAATGTTCTCAGGAAAACCGTTCTTTCCTGTGCAACTAGTTTTACTTGTTTCCTTTCTTTTCTTTCTTTAAAACAATCTGTTGGACTTTGTGAATCTGTTAGAGATATGTTTCCTTCTTTGCTTTGGCTAATTTAAGAAGTCAGAGGCAAATTTGTGGTCTACAGATAGCAACTGCGTAGATATTACAAGACCATTTTATATGCTTTATATTTATTTTATTTTCTCATCTTTACTTTTATATTGCTTGATTATTGTCTAATTGCATAATCCTGTCAATCCTATGTATTTTTAAAGCCACCTCATATTTGGAGGTAAGGTATAAATAGGTAAATTTATTATTGAACCATATACCCAACACCCATTTAAAAGATTTAAAAATATCTTGTGTTCAGAGGCTGACCCTGTAGAAATGTTTTCTTGGATCCTTCCGTGGTTCTTCTTATAGAAACCTTAGTGGTAAGGCTAAGGTACTCTGTACCACAAATTGTTCTATTCAGATGATCCATAAATACTCACTCAGTGCCTCTAGGAAGCAGAAGGCAAATGCAAGGAGATGAGTGGTGATGTAAAAAGTTGTCCTACTTCTGGCCAAACCCTGGTGTGACCAAGACTTTTCTTGGGCAGTGGCCAGATTTCATCATTAGGCCCAATGGTCCTAGAGAAGCTAAGGTGTTCCTGGGCTGACTCCCGCCCCTCCAGATGGTTGTTCAGTAAATACCAAGGGATCTTGGAGATTGCATATGTATCTAAAGCCAAAATCCCGACCAAAAATCTTGTGCATAGGTTCCTGGAAGTGGTTTAAGGTCCCCAGTAATTAGGGCCATTTAGGGTTGGCCCCAACACTTCAGTCTTACTATTGGAGATGAAATCAAGGGATTTGCATGAAAAGTAGCTAAACATCGATGGGATGACACTGCTTTTGTGTTGGTCACTCTAACAGTTAGCTTTTAGTTGTATATAAGAGAAACCCAACTCGAATTGTCTTGAATAATCAAAAGGAATTTATTGGCAGAAAATCCAGAGGTAGGGAGAGCTTTATGCAAGAATTAATCCAGAAGCTCAACAATGTCACCAGTGTCATCCAGCCAATTTTCTTCTCTCTGCTCTGCCTTTCATTCCGTTGGTTTCTTTTCCAGGTTGGTTCTCCTCATTGCTGCAGAATGCTTGGCAGCAACAACTGGAGTTAGATGGGTTTTAATTCGTATCTATAGGAGAAAGCATTAGCTTTCTCTTCCCTATCAGAGCTTTCTTCTGCTTAGACCAACATGTGTCAAGTTCTCCCCTCTAAACCAATCAGAGGAGACAAGTGATTAAAGCCAATCAGTACCAGCTGGAGAGAGGTCAGGGACACCCAAATCACATAACTAGGAATTTGGGAGTTAATACCAGTCTTAGTGTGAGGAAGGCAAGAAAGGAGGAAGTGAATGTTTGGAGAGTGGGGGGTAGTGAGGGAAAACACAAAGCCCACTAGCATCACTAGAGTCTTAGGGTAACACTTCAGTTTGTCCACAGATCCATGATGACCCTCTAGTGCCTGCCTATAGAAAGTTGCCGTGACTCCTACTGGAACAATTAACTGCATCATTGCTATTTTTGAGCTTCCTGCATGATATTATGTGGGAAGAAAGCCTATAGTTTAGGGGAGATCTAAAAATATATTAAGGGAAAAGGAAAACAGATCTGTCTCACTCATATGAAGTACATTCATCTTCTCAGTGAACAGCCACAGTTAGTCTAGAGGATCTCTGGTAACCAGGTGGGAACCCAGCTAAGACTGAGAAGTGGAGGAAAGCTGTCACCTTGTGTTAAGTTCAGACCAATGGAAGAGATGCATGAAAGACCCTAAAAATAGCGGTGAACATGCTACCTGGCAGGACCTACTGAAGACCTTTGGTTCAGGTGATAGAATTCAAGGACCCTCCACTGGCTTGTGACTCAGTAGGTTCAAGACAGCTTATTAGACTTGGCTTTAAGCTGCAGGTCCCCACAGCCTGGAAGTTTCTGCTGATGCAAACAATACAGTAAATTGTAAGAGAGTCTGTAAAATAAACCCTGTCTCCCTCCATTTCTGCCTAATCAGAAAGATCTTGACTGACCTTCCCTTTGTCCCAGGTACAGAGCCTGGCTTTTTAGTCTAAGGATTAAGAAATCCTGAGATTTTGCAATATCATTTCTACTGAATCTCTCTTCCTAGGGTCTTTCTTGTTTATTAAAGGCTTTGCAAATTACAGTTTAGCCTCTTTCTTTGACTAATGGTTTGCATGTATAATAAAATCTTCCAGGAGTAAACAAGCTCATAGTTTTGCTAGTTATAAACTTTATTGCTATTATAAAATCAATATTTTGCAATCAGAACTCTTGGTGGATCTTACTGATGTCAGTGGGGGCTGCCAACAAAGTACCACAAACTTTTCTCCTTTCAGGTGTGATTTTCTTTTCATACAAATATTAGTGTGATTTTAGATATGTGATAATCACTCCTCATCATATCTCAGGAGTTAGGCAAGCAGTGGTGCATATGTGATATGTTAACTGCTGCCTATACTCACGGATGAAAGGTCCTCCCAACACAGACCACAGACTTGGCTGAAATATGGCCATTTCAGCAGGATAAAGGATTTGATTCAAAGAAGCTTAGAACCAGGTAACCTCTGGCTATGCAGATACATGGCAGTTCTTCCGACCCTCAGCATCATCTGGATTGGAAACTCCCAGTACGACCATATCTGTTTCCTAATTTGCCTTAGGCTGACTCTCTTGTAAATCTCTTATCTATTCTATAGTGCAGCCATCCTCAAATAGGTCTGAGTATCAGAATTACCCAGTGTTTTATTGTTTTTAGTGATTTAAAAATAAATTTAAAACATGTGAATTAAAATTTCAAATAGTACAGAACAAGATTAAAAGATAGGTTTCTTTTCTTACATGGCTTTATCTCCTACTCATTTTTTAAACAATTTTTGTTTTATATTGTTCTTCTGGTGATGACCTCCACAATATTCAATACTCAATGACAAGCTTATACATTTATTCATGGTGTTCTTCAGAATATTTAACATTTTGTAGGGCATTTCCACTAACTCATCAGAACTGCCACCTGTCAATGAGGCTGGAAGCCTTCCCTGGAAACCTTACTACACCAAGCATTAACTTTTATTTGCAGGATTATAAGGAGACGTGAAAGGGTATATTAATGTCCTGTGGCTGCCATAACAAATTGCACAAACTTGATGGCTTAACACAACAGAAATGTATTGTTTCACGGCTCTGGAGGCCGGAAGTCTGAAACCAAGGTGTCTGCAAGGCCTCACCCCCTCTGAAAGCTCTAGAGGAGGATCCTCCCTTACCCTTTCTACCTTTTGGTGGCTCTAGGCATGCCCTGGCTTGTGGCTGCATAACTCCAATCTCTGCTGCTGTCTCTATGTAGCCTTCTCCTCTGTGTCTGACACTTGTCACTGGATTTAGGCCCCCTCTGGATAATCCAGGATATCATCTCAAGATCCTTCATTTAATTACATCTACAAAGACCCCTTTCCCAAATAAGGACACAGGTTCTGGGGGTTAGCATGTAGCTGATCTTTTGGAACCACCATTCAACCTACTCTAAGGGGGAGGAGAAGGTTGTGGATGTGGCTGTTTAACAGTTAGCACTGAAGCATTTTAACATTTCAACATGTTTGTCTATATTGTCTAACATAAATCTTGCCATTATTTCTTGATTTATCATTTTAAATAGAATCTATTGATCTGTGGCAGATTTTCAGGTCCATAGAGATCTACTGAACCACCTGCATTTAAAATTTTCCCAGACGAAGCCATCTCATTCCCCACTGCTTTGGGAACTACTGCTTTACAAGTGTGATTCTCAAGTCTGGGGCAGAAGGACCATAATCTCCCAAACTTCTCCTTCAGCGGCCCAGGGACTCTTGGGCAGGTGTGTGGTAGTTCCTGGTGACATGCACCAGTTCTCTGCAGACCACCCCGTTGTTGGAGTCAGGGGCTTGAAGGTGTCTGGAGACCAAAGTGGTTCCAGTGAGAAACAGATGCATGTTCCAGCTCCCACTCTCAGACTCCCATCTGTCCTCACCTCTCCCCCACTTCACATCCATTGTTCCATTCTGAATGCTGGCCCTGCTAACTCCAGGTCCACATCAGACACAGGGACAGCAGACTTAAGTAACGTGCTCCAGTGATCCAGATAGGTCTAATCCCTAAAAGAGTCCTTATACCACTCATAGTGGTTCCTCTTCTCTGATCAATCTTACTAAAGCAGAATTTGGATGTTTTTTTATTATTCTTATCTTTTAAGCAAATTCATTTTTGAAGAGTTAACTGCCCTACCAAATGTGAACTACAACCAGAGGTATGTGGATTAAATAGGGATTGTTATCTTGCCTTGCAAGAACTGCTTATCACACACCATGGTCACCTTGGAGTCATCATGACCTCTCCAGTCTCATGGCTCTTCCTGTCCACCCTGATGTCTAGACCCTGAACCACTTTTCACTTTCTGCCCATTTCTGGCCTTCACTTCTCTCCCCATGCAGGCCAGTGCCCAGCTCTAGGCATGGCTGGCTGTCGGCTACCTGTGCTCCCACTTCCTTCACAAACTTCTTGACGGGGCAGCTAGCACTGACTGTTCGGCTTTCTCTTCTTTGACATCCTTCTGGCCCACAGTCATCTCTCTTGAATTGTGGAATGTCACAGAGATTTCCTAAGCCTAAAACCCAGTAGGTCTTTGCTTCACAGCTAATCCTCCTTGACCTGTTCATAGAATGTACCATGGTTGCCCTGCCTCTACTAAAAACAAACTTGTTTTCCTTCTTTTTGTGGTGCTGTCACCTTCTCTCCTGTCTGGAACTGTTCCTGCTCTGTATCATTCACAGGTTTTCTGGTCACTGCAGGCTCTCAGGGCCCCATCCCACGGGCGGGGTCCTTCTGGCATGGGGATCTGTGAGCTCCCCTGTTAGTTTGCTTACCTCTTAAAACAGGGTCTTGCCTTACTTTGTAATCTCTCACAGTTCTTAAATAATATTTTTATTGGATTTTTAAAATCTTAAAAAATTTCTATTATTAGTTTCCACCTTCCCACCTCCCCACCTCCTCCACCTCTGAAATACATTTCTGGTTTGAATATGTAAGCCATTGGGGGGTGCAGCATATACTATACTGTACAGAAATTTGCTTTACAGTTAGATTTTCGGGAACATAGCTATTCTTTTATAGCAGCACTGAAGGCAAACTTAATATAAATTAGTTTAAAACTGGATACTAGTACCTAGTTCTTCTGCATTAGACTGCTATTCTTTATTTTCTTAAGCAACAGACTGCCCTGTTAACTCTATCTATGCTTGAAATCTTAGTCATTCTTCCAGATTTAGCTCAAATGAAGTCCCACTGTGTCATGGACTCTGTCCTAAATGCCTTGTAGTTAAAAATTCTCTCTTGTCTACTTCAAAATGTATGCAGGTATTCAATTTTTTTCTTTCTGATAACACTATCATATTATAACTTTGCATACTTATCTTCCACCTAATACTTGGCAAGTTTCTTGAGGTCAAAAGTTCATTACTATCACACCCTTTTGTGGGACCCCCTAACTTTCTATAGCTAGCTCTATACTTTGCATGTCTTAGGTCTCTGATAAGTGTTTTGAAATTTAAATCAAGTGGGCAGATTTTGAAAGACAAGCTTGAGATTGAACCATATGTGAGATGTGGAACAATTAACTCTAGACACAATCCCAAAGCTCCCTGAAGATGCGGTGGGAAAGGCCGTTTCAGGGTGGAATCTATGACATCTCTTCTCCCCCTTGAGGCTCAAATCTCAAAAACAAATCTCATGAGGATCTATAGGAATGAGCAAACATGAGGAAATCCCTAAGGATTTCAGCATGAGATCTAAACTGAGTGTCTAGATGAAATTTTGGCTGTTTCTTGATATCACAGTGTTTATAGAGCCTAGAGGAGACAGAAAATCTGACAACAAATTTTCAAAAAGACATTTAGATTCTGTTTATAGCCCTAGATTATGACCTAGGAAGTTACTATTCACCCTCTTTCTTTCCGCCAGGTCCTCACTGAGTTTGGGGCATAAACATAATTAGAGGAAAGAAAGATAATTTATTAACATGTCTTCAAGGACTTTTGCTCCCATTCTGATAAAAAGATTTTCCTTCTTATTTGAAACAGAGAGGACCATCCATCTTTCCTTAAAGTATAGACATTTTTTAAAGACTCTTAGGCTGAAGGTCAGTTTGGAGTATCAGATGGAGACAGCAAGGCAGCCCAGATAAGAGTTTCCAAAGCTATCCATCACTTGAATAAAAGCCAAGCAGCAGGTATTGATTCTAATCCAGAAGACAGGTTGAAAGGAGGAGGCGATGTCACAGCATCACGGTTGCTCAGGAATATGAAAGAGGGGAGACTGTGATGAAGTGGCAGAGACACAGTCAACAGTAACCATGATGGACCAGGTAGAAAAGGTGCTTAGGAGACAAGCTAAGCATGACCTGGAGAGCTCTGTGGATGCCTGTGTATTGCCCAGATCAGGGAACTCGAAATGGAAACCAGTAAGTAGGCTTGGGTTTCCAGGCAAAGAAGACAAGACTGATCTTTAACCAGGGTGAGTCGGAGAAGAGGATTACTCTCTAAGGCCATGAAAGTGATGGCACAAACAAACTGCAGCCTCTTCCTAGGGTGCAGGTGCTGTTCTCCAGGCCATTCCCCTCTCATCCCTCATCCCCCAACACCTTTTTGGGTCTATGTCTCCTTTGCAGATGTTTCTCCTATTTGCTCATTGAATCTTAGAGTTTTCACCAGCTCTGCTATACTTCTCAGTTTACATACTTTCTTGGATCATTTTCATGGTTACCTGTGCACTAACTGTAAATCTCAGTATACAAATTCACATATGGAAAAAAATGCAAGTTTCTTGATTTTTGTATAACTGAATTTCTGTTTTATATCACTATTCTACCAAACTGACAGAACTGTATTCTCAGATATTTATTTTCAGTCTAGGGGTTTCTCCTACCTATGCAAACATCTCTGCAAAACCATCTAACAGCCTAACATCACCAGGCAGCACCTGGCTCTCAAGGCTGCCACAAAACTTCCCACTCTGGGGCCAACCATCCTGAATGTTCCCAATGCTTCCGCTCCCTCCACCTTTTCTCCCTCAACACAGCCAGGGCAAATCACTTCTGGTCCCATGTTGTTTGAGGTAGGAGATCGGGGAGAATGACCACTCTCCTTTAATGCTTAAATGCTGTGACTAAAACTTCGATCTTTTTGTGCTTCCTTCAGTACATAGATTATTGAAATATAAAAAAACAAAAAGAATCTCCTAGAATCACCTTTTCAGTCCTGTCAGTGGCAATGAGCATGGGACAAGGCTCAGATAAAGGGACGTGAGAAAGGGGAAGGGAAAAGCATGGGAGGTATGAGTGGGACTTGCAGAAATGCATTGGTTAAGGGTTCCAAAATGATATCCTATAGCCAGCAATGTTGGGACCCATCCCACAGATCTTTTTTGTCTCCTGTCATATTGAGGTTCATATCTTTTATTATTAGGGACAACTTGCCTTCTTTTTTCTTTTTCTTTACTTTCCCTGAGAAAAGCCACCCACTGTCCATCCCTCCAGTCCAATGCTGCTCTTTTTCCACAAATAGTTCAGTAATTGTAGTGATCTTTACATTGACCATATATTTAAGTTATAGTAATAGAAGATGTCATTGTTGATATCTACAGATAAATTTCTAACAAATAAATCTCATTTCTTATGTATCATTCCTACCAGACACTGCAATGTTTCACATAAGGTATTATTCTGAAAACTTGGAGCTTGCCTACTTTAAGTCATACATTTTTAACAAAGTTAACCATTTTTAGATTTTCATTCTTACAAAAATTTTGTTGTGGCAAAATATACATAATATAATATTTGCCATTTTAACCATTTTTAAGTATACAATTCAGTGGCATTCAATACATTCACATTGTCATGCAACCATCACCTCTTTCCATCTCCAGAACTTTTTCGTCACTCCGGACTGAAATTTCGTACCCAATTATTGTTCAATGACTCCCTGTTTTCCCCTCCCTCAGTCCCTGGTAAACACTATTATACTTTCTGTCTCTATGGATTTAATTATTCTATGTACCTTACAAAGTAGAACCATATAGTACTTTTCCTTTTGTGTCTGCCTTATTCCACTTAGTATGTTTTCAAGGTTCATCCATGTTGTAGCATTTTTTCAGAATTTTATTTCTCTTTATGGCTGGATGATATTCCATTATACACATGTACCACATATTTTGCTTATCCATTCATCTGCCTGTGAATATTTGGGTTTTTTCCTTCTTTTGACTGTTGTGAATAATGCTACTATGAACATGGTGTACATCTGTTTGAGTCCACGATTTCAATTATTTTGGGTGTATACCTAGAAGTGGAATTGTTGGATTATATAACAATTCTATGTTTAATTTTTTAGAAACTGCCACACTATTTTCCATAGTGTCTGTACCATTTTACATTCTCACCAGTAATACAGAAGGGTTCCAATTTCTCTATATCCTTGCCAACACTTATTTCCTATTTTTTTTAAAAAAATAACAACCATTCTAACGGGTATAAATGGTATCTCCTGGTGGTTTTGATTTGCATTTGCATTTCTCTAATGATTAAACATGTTAAGCATATTTTTATATGCTTATTGACCATTTGAATATCTTCTTTGGAGGAATGTTTATTCAAGTCCTTTGCTCATTTATGAATTAGGTTGTTTATTTTGTTGTTGAGTTACAGAAGTTTATTATATATTCTGGATGTTAATTTCTCATCAGATCTATGGTTTGCCAATACTGACTCCTATTCTATGGGTTGCCTTTCCTCTTTCTTACTAGTATCCTTCAACATGAAAAAGTTTTTAATTCTGGTGAAGACCAGTTTATCTACTTGGTTGTTGCCTGTGCTTTTGGTGTCATACCCAAGAAATTGTCGCCAAATCAAATTTCATAAGATTTTCTCCTATGTTTTCTTTTAAGGGTTTTGTAGTTTTTGATCCTATGGTTAGGTCTTTGATCTATTTTGAGTTAATTTTTATACATGTTATAAGGCAAGAGTCCAAATTCACTCTTTTCCATATTAATATCCAGTTTTTCCAGCACCATTTGTTGATGTACATTTTGAGATATTTAAAATGAATTTACACAATACTTTGCTTTCTTAGACAGCATATGGAGGACAGAAAACATTTTATGAGTGTTCTTTGTCACCACTAAGATTATTAATTCTCCTCCTATGTTGTACTATAGCAACTCTTTCAGGGGCTCTTCACACTGGTGACCACTCACTGCTGGGTGTTATTTGTTCCTCTCTGGGATTTCATTGCTTTTAGTGTCCTCCTTTGTCATCAGACTGTTTACTGTCAAGAACTTAGCTGTCATGTCTCCCTCAGAGCAATGTGCCTTCCTCATTTGTTTCTATAGACTAACAAACCTAATAGCCAACCTTAACAACAATTGTATATAAACTTAAAGTCAGTATTCTCTGAGGAATGACCCAGTGGGTCCAAGAATAGAGTAAAGGAAATGATCTCCAGTTAGAAGACTTTTTGAGAGATATTGACTTTGCTAAGAGATCACTGTCATTCTTCTTGAGGCCTTCATCTGTGTCTGATGTCTACATAATTAGGTATAACACACTGATATGCTAGTAAACATTGAAAACCAGCAGAAGGGAGAAGTCTTCTTTTATAGTGGAAGCTGATTTCCATGGTGTAAATACTCCCAGAGTGGTCAATGTGATGTCACTGAATGTAGAGTTGGGAAGTGATGTGCAGTAGTGCATCACTATGTAGTACTTTTACTATAGAGATGCAATAGTCATAAATAACTTCAAAAGCATGGATAAAAGCAAAATGCAGCAAAATAATTAGGAAGTGATGCATTTTGAGTATTTATTACCTTTTTTATCGTTGTTTTTAATTGTAACTTTATAGTCTGATTTTTAATAAAAGCCGTGTTTAACAACTGGCTCACAAAGTTCCTGAAAATTTAACAATTGGCTCTTGTGAGCTAGGACAAGGCAGCTCCAGCCTTTAGCATTACTCAACTACTTTACACTGAGGGTAATAATGTCTTAAAATTTTTTATCCCCGAGAATTTGCACAGACTGAAAATGTTAATGGAGATTTTAAAGGTTCAGATTAATCAATAAATGACTTGCACGGCCAACTGGAAAAAGGAATATTTGGGTGGTATTCTGCAGAATATTAGATAGCTAACATTTTCTGAGTTCTTATTTTGTGCCAGGCACTACGATAGGTTCTTTATTGTCATTTTCTTGTTGAATCCTGATAAGAACTCACAGGTAAATGCCATTATTATCTCCATTCTATAGATGAGGAGATTGAAGTTTAGGGAGGTTCATGAGTTCAATAAGACATATTAGGTTTTGAGCCCATATATGTGTGATATCATGCATTTAAGAATTATTTATTGAAATTCCACCATTTACTAGAGGATGAGTGGTAAGGGGGACTAAAAGGGGAAGAGCACAGCTGAGCAGAGAGTGAAGGGGACCATGACACAAGATGAAGCTAGAGATGCCTGAATGACTGCATCATACAAAACCTTAGCCATGTTAAAGAGTTTGGTCTTCATTTAGGAGCACTGTAAACCACTGAAAGGTTTTAATTGTGAGGTGTGAAATGTGTCCAACTCTTCCTTTTGAAGGCAACTTCTCTTTGGGGTATGGCTCAGTGTACATAGGAGAGCAGAGGAAAGGCCATGGTGGTGATCTTGGCACAAGATGATGAGAGCAAGGGTGATACTGATTTCTTGTTTCTGCAGCTGGATGCACGATGGTGCCATCCACCCAGATGGAAAGCAGTGCAAGAGAAGCATGCTGAATTTTGATCAACTTTGTGGTTTCTGTAAGAGTTTTAAAAAGAGAAGTGAGAATTTGGGAACCTAAGCCATGCCATTAATCTTGTTGCTGCAATAATTATGTCATGCATTGGATCAGATGAATTCTGAGATCTCTGGACCTTGGCATTTCATGATATTATGCTACCCGACAGTTGAGGTAGACATGGAGGAATCATCACATTTTTCTGCTTGTGTCTCTTTGTACTAATATTTTTCTTTGGATGGACTTTGAGACTTATCTACTGTGGTATTTTTCAGTTTTATTTGAATTTTTTTAAGTCTCACTAGAGGACATTTTTCCATTGCTTTTAGAGAGAGCAGAAGGGAGAGAAAAAGGGAGAGAGAAACATATCCATGCAGGAGAGAAGCACCAATTGGTTGCCTCTTGTATGTGCCCAAGCTGGGGGTTGGTGGCTGCCCAGGGATCTTACCATCCAACTGGGGATCCAATGAACCATGCCTAGATGAGATCAAACCCACAACCATGTACCTTGATCAGAATTGAACCTACAACCTTGTGGTTACAGGATAGGGCTCCAACCAACTGAGCCATCCAACCAGGGTGCATGTGCTAACCGTTACAGATGAGCTGGCAAAAGTAAATCTTGACTGGCTTTCCAGCCTGTTGCAGCTTCTTGAGAAAGGTGCTTGGGTTGCACAATGTGAGGATACCCTAGATTCCACACAGAGGAAAGAAAAAATACAAAAACAAACATTTATTAAGGACCAGCTATGGGTCTGACGCTGTGTTAGGATCCAGAGCACAATGATAAATGAAACACTCCTGGCCTTAGGAACCTCACAGTAATTGGGAGAGATGTAAACATGCAATTTCATTGTAATGAGGGTTCGGAGAGGTGAGGAAGCCCATGTAAATGGCCAATCCTGCCATTCAGAAGGGCCCCTGGGTCAGCTGTGTTACTTATAAAAGAATTTCAGATCAAGAGGAATGCAAGAGATGAAACCCAGAAACCCAGAATTGCAGGAGCTGTATAAGGAACTATAAGTATTTGGTCTAATTCAAGTGTGAGACTGAGCATGAGAAAGACATGGCTGAGGAAGCAGAGAGGGTCATGTAGAGCCAGGTACACCATGACAGGGAGCTCAGACTTGACCCTGTAGACCAGTCCATAATGCTGCATGTACAGCTGGATGCAGGACCACTTAACACTGTTGTGATAAAAAGGTGTGGAGGAAAGGTGATGGTGAAAAAGAAGGCATTTTTCTTTTGTTTCTCTTTTTAAATTAACTTTTTCTTTTTTAAAAAATAAATACAAATGGTTTTTTGAAATCTTGCAACAAAAACTCTGATCCTTTGCTCAGACTGTCCCCACTTCCGGCCTTGTTTCCCAGAAGCAAATATGTTCAACAATTTTAACTATTTCTTCCAGAACTTATTGCCATATTTCTAAATAATATGCTTATACTGTAATATCTTTATTTTTCCATTTTCATGATGAGAGTGTAGCACTCTTGAGCCAGACTTCCTGTTTTAGAATCCTGACTTTGAATAAACTGACTGTGTGTGATCTTGGGCCAAGCACTTAACCTCTCTGTGTCTTAGTTTTCCATCCATTCCATAAAACAAGGGCATTTGTGTCATAGGAATTAATCCTTAGAAAAGAGCCTGACACGTGAAAATTTGTAAAGTAAATTAGTGATAGAAAATGTTATTTTTTGACTTCCTGGGATGGTGGCTGAGGATCTATAACTATAATACCACTGCAGCCACCCCCCGCCCCCACACCCCTCCCGTGCGCTGCTGCCCATGTGCAATTGCATCACAATTTTTGGGTAAATGAAGTCAGCATTTCTATTATTATGACTATATACAGATTATCACTGCTGAACCAAACATACACTACATTCACAGTTCCTTTCTTTATTTTAATTGTTTTTGTTTTTAATAGAGTTAGTAGTTTCCTAATGCCCTACAATTCTAATTCTGCTCCAAGATGGACCAGTGTTCTTCAACTTGGTGCACACCAGTTGTCTTGGGACTTCTCCAGTATCAGGCCCCAGTCTTCTGAATCACATGAGCCTTTTTCTAGGCCTCTCTCATTTTACTAGAGCGCATTCTTCAGAAACTTTCTAAAATAAAGAGTAATAGATTAATCATTTCAGTTTCTATACTTGAAAATGGTCTCTATATCTTTTATGGACCAAATGTATGTGTCTTCCCACCAAATTCATACATTGAAGTCCTGTCTCCCTATGAAGCTATATGGTGTAAAAAAGTAATTAATGTTAAACTTCCAGGCAAGATGGAGGTATAGGTAAACACACTGTGCCTCTGCACACAACTACAAAAATTACAACTGGACTACAAAACAAGTATCGCCCAGATTCATCAGAAAATTGAGCTGTATGGAAGTCTAGCAACTAAGGATTTAAAGAAGCCACATTCATCTAGACAGGTAAGAGGGATGGAAACACGAAGATGCTCAGAGAAGCAGAGTGGCATGGAGAGGCAGTGGAACAGGTGGCCCCACATTCACATGTGGATCAAAATTGGGAGGGGTACCTCAGTAGTGAGTGATTCCAGCCTCAGACTAGACCACACAGTGCAAGGTTCCAGTGCCAAGAAGGTAAGTCCTCATAACTTCCAGCTATAAAAACCAGTGGGGGTAGAGGCAGCAGAAGAAACTTCTGGATTCTCTAGAGATTCCTCTTAAAGGGCCCTCAATGGACTTAGGACTCATGCAGACCCAACCCCTCTGGGACTCAGCACCAGGGCAACCACTGGAAGTACACCAGTGGCCTATAGAGAAAAAGTGAAGTGCAAGTGCCAGGAGACAGCTTCCTCCTGGGCAATCTCCAGAGGCCAGGTAGTGGCATTGTCCTCTCTTTGAGCCCTCCCTCGCATAGAGCCAAAAAGTGGTGAAATAGGTTGCCTTGCCCAGGGTGAATACCTAAGGCTCTGCCTCACACAATTTACAGGTGCTTTCTCTATAACAGGCTGCACTGCTAAGACAGGGAGTCAAAGCAGCCCTACCTCATACACAGAAACAAACACAGGAATGCTGCCAAATTGAGGAGACAAAGAAAGATGGCCCAAATGAAAGAACAGAACAAAACTCCAGGAAAAGGACTAAATGAAATGGAGAAAAGCAAACTATCAGATGCAAACTTCAAAACACTGGTTATCAGGATTTCAAAGAAATCATTGCATATGGCAATCACACAAAAAAAGACCCAGGCAGAAATGAAGGTTGCATTAAGTGAAATAAAGAAAAATCTACAGAGAAGCAATAGTGGAGGGGATGAAGCTGAGAATCAAATCAATGATTTGGAACATAAGGAGGAAAAAAGCATTCAATTAGAATAGCAAGAAGAAAAAATAATTTTAAAAAACGAGGATAAAATAAGGAGCTTCTGGGACATCTCCAAATGTACCCCCATCTAAATCATAGGGATACCAGAAGAAGAGGAAGAGCAAGAAATCGAAAACTTATTTGAAAAAATAATGAAAGAAAACTTCCCAAATTAAAATGTCAAAGGTTAGAGATAAAGAATCTTAAAAGTATCAAGAGAAAAGCAGAGAGTTACCTACAAAGAGGTTCCCATAAGACTGTTAGTTGATTCCTCAAAAGATGTTTTGCAGGCTAGAAGGGAATGGCAAGAAGTATTCAAAGTCATGAAAAGCAAGGACCTACATCCAAGATTACTCTATTCAGCAAAGCTATCATTTACAATGTAAAGGCAGATAAAGTGTTTCCCAGACAAGGTAAAACTAAAAGAGTTCATCATCACCAAGCCATTATTATATGAAGTGTTAAAGGGATTTATATAAGAAAAAGGTCAAAACTATGAACATTAAAGTGGCAACACATTTACAACTATTAGACAACTAGATTTAGATTAGACAACTGAATCTAAAAAACAAATGAAGCAAACAAGCAGAACAGGAACAGAATCATAGATATGGAGGTCATTTGGAGGGTTATCAGCAGGGAGAGGGAAGGGGAAAATGGAGGAAAAGGTACTGGGATTAAGAAGTACAAATTGGCCCTGGCTGGCATAGCTCAGTGGATTCAGCGTGGGCTGTGAACCAAAGCATCGCAGTTTCAACTCCTAGTCAGGGCACATTCCTGGGTTGCAGGCCAGGTCCCCAGTGGGGGCCACATGAGAAGCAACCACATATTGATGTTACTCTTTCTCCCTTTCTCCCTCCCTTCCCCTCTCTAATAAATAAATAAATAAATAAAATCTTTTTAAAAAGTAGTTACATTTATTTTAAAAAAAGAAGTACAAATTGGTAGGTACAAAACAGACAGGGGGATGTTAAAAACAGTATAGGAATGGAGAAACCAAATAACTTCCATGTATGCCCCATGGAAATGAATTAAGTGGGGTGGGGGAGTTGCTGGAGGGAATGGAGGTACCAGGTGGAGGGGGGCAAAGGGAGAAAATTGGGATAACTGTAATAGCATAATCAATAAAATATACTTTTAAAAAAGTACTTAATGTTAATAAGGTCATAAGAGTGGGGCCCTGATCCCATAGGATTAGTATCCTCAGAAGAGACACCAGAGAGCTTACTTGTCCCCCGCTTCCTCTGTGCATGCACTAAGAAGAGATCATATGAGCACTCAAGGGAGATGGCAGCCATCTGCAGCCCCAGGGAGAGCTGTCACCAGACACCAAGCCTGCTAGCACCTTGATCTTGGACTTCTAGTCTCCAGAATGATGAAAAAAAATAAAATATAGTTCTGTTATTTAAGCCACAAAATCTATAGTATTTTATTACGGCAACCTAACCAGACTAATACTCTATCTTCTCTTGCTTAATTGATAAATCAGCAAATATAGAATTCTAGTTTGAATATCATTGTCTCTCTGAATTTAGAAGATGGGAGCATTTGAGTTCCACATCTGTGTATGTGACTTGTTTTTTTCTGTTTGGAAGCTTTTAAGGGTGTCTTTGAATCTCCGGGCCTCTGACATTCTATAAGTGTAGCTCTGGCACTTGCGTTTTTCATTTATTCATCATGCTGGGCACTTGGTAGTTCTTTTTGATCTGGAGACTATTGACTTTAAGTTCTGGAAATTTTTCACATATCATTTCTTTGACAATTTTGTTGTCTCCATTTTCTTTGTTCCCTGTTTCTGGGAAGTTTATTTATCACATGTAAGAACTTAGAGGTTGATTTTCTAATTTTATTTTTGAAAATCATTCCTCTGCTATCCTCCACATCTGTATTTTCATTCAAGGTTCTGGAAGCTGTTAATTTTATAAGAAAGGCTTCTACTAAATTTCTAAATTCCAGGTACTATATTCTTAATTTCTAAAAGATCTTTCATGTCCTCTGACTTTTTCTTTCTCATAGTATCTTGGATTTGTTTTATAAGTGTATTGTTTTGATTAGAAGTTGGTTTTATCCCCTTTGCTTAATGTTCCTTCTGCTCTTCTGTTCCACACATTGTCTATACTTCTTTTTTCTATTTGCTTATTTTGGTCTCTGTTCTGCAGGCTGGATGGAGACTTTCCTTGCGTGGCTGCTGATCTGAAGACTGAAGCACTGAACAATAGTTTGGAAGATTTGAGTGAGGAGGACAAAAGGGTGAGCTGCTGATGGCGGACATCACCGTGGGGCAGCTGGGCTTTAAGCCAGCTTTTTTTATTGGGATATTCCTAAATGGGAGATTCTGAAGTCTTTTCTCTGGGGCTGTTCAGTTTTTTGTTTTGTTTTTATGTTTAAAGAAGAGTTCCATGGTCGTCTGTTTGGGAGACTTGGCTGCTGATATCCAGGGAGTTAAGTGGGTGGGGGTGTGTCTCACTCACAGTTCTGGACACAGATTTTTACTTCATCCCCGTGTGTGAGCTAAGGCCACTGATTCCAGGGGATCCGATTCAAAGCCTCTTTGAACCTTCCTATGGGATGACCCTCTCTCTACGTTCCCATAGGGTGGGTGGGGCTCAGGACAGGGGGCTGTCCACTGCTTCTGGATGTCTCTCTGCAACACCTCCCCTGTTAACTCGCTTAGCTCTGCAAAGTTGATGACCAGCTCTTCAACTCAGTTTTCACTTTCGAAACAACAACTGGTTGAAGTCTCTTCTTTTTGTACCCTCTTCTGTCCTCATGTTAATACTCTTTTTATTCCTTTATTGCTATTTTAGGGAAGTTTGGGTAGGAAGAGGAGATAAATGCATGTTATAATTCTGTAACATTTAACTTGAAACTTTTTTCCATTTTAAGATACGGAATCTATATAAGCAAAAAAAAAGATTATAGCCTATATAATGAATGTTAATTATCAGGATGGGATAACTTCTTCTTCATATGAATCAGTTACCAAAAACAAACCAGAAAGAGAAATACAGGATTTTCCCCTCCAGTCCTCCAATTATACCACTATAAAAGATGTTCTATTAATCAGACACTGTTATCACAATATATTTGTAGATAGTGTCAACAGGGAATAGATCCTAAGAAACAAATCCACCTTTAAAAATTGCTTTAAATTTTCTAAAGATGAGTGTTTTGGTATCTGATGTGGCAAATTCCCATGATCACTTTAGGCTATTGGGAGTTTATATGAGACAAGTCATTTTGATCAGTGTGATGGATTCTAATCATATACATTTCCTCTGTTTGATACACGGTAGTGTGCTTTCCATCCAGTGCCGGGATGGAGCGGCATTTTTGTTGGCATGTGAAGTGAGATGCTCCTTTGGGGGCTCTGGAAAGTGGTAAAGGAACTGGGGTTGCTGTAAAAAGTGCATGGTTCCTATGATGCAGTTCTGGGTAAAAGCAAGAAATTAGCCATCACCCACACCAAAGGAGCCAGGCGACTCGGAGTGCGCACGGCCATCGTTCTGATTGAAGTGGTGAGAAGAAGGTGAAAGAGCTCCTACTTGGGATCTGAGTGCCAGGGAAGTAAAATAGAAAGGAAAAAGCTTTCAGTGCCTCAAGAGCAGTTAACAAACCCTGAAAGGGAAGGAGAAGTGGGCAAAACTGCCTGCCTGAAAGTTCTACTGAGAGAGAAGAGCGAAGAGCTTTACACTCACGATAAAGAACAGTGCTCTTGGTTTTTAGAAAAGAAAATAATGTGAGTGATAATGATAATGTAAAGATAATAAGGTAAGAACCAATTTCTATTAAAATTCACAAATTTTTATAGAAAGCTGTATCTAGCATTCAATATTTTAATGAAATAGAGTGGATATTAAAAAGGAACTGTACTTTTAAAATATAGCCTCTATGCAGGGGGGAGTCCATTGCAACATTTCATAAGAAAAAATTCTCATCTTGAGGAGGAACACTAGGTATTTTCAGTGAGGAAGAAGTGGACAAGCTAATTCTGTCTAACAGAGACTTGAGTAAGTCAATTCCAGAACAAACTGCTGATAGGGTTTGATTGACAAAATTTGCCAAGAGCAAATTGAGCAAAGAGGCAGAAGCAGGAAAACATTTTTCTCCTCCAATCAACAGATAAATCCTCCAGGAATGAATCCTTATAATAACAGTGCCCTTGGTAAATTATTTTCATTAGGGGGAAAAGCCTATCTATTGATTTTTTTTAAAGGGCAATACTTAGTTATCAGGGGACTTGAAAATTCATCTGTTTAATCCAGAGATATTGTGAATAAGAAGAGTAAGTTAGAGAATGAGGAAATTCTATGAAACCAACTGGTTTAATGATATTTTTATTACATGGCTAGTATGAGAAAAATATAGAGAGTTTTAAGACTACAGTAAAAACCATTTATTCTCCATTCTAACACCCCTTCCCAAACCCTCAATTAATTGATACTTCTCTATTTATGGAGAGCAATGCTAATTGAGGTTTGTTAAAAAGATCTTGAGGTACAGTAAGTTCTCAAAGTGCCCCCAAAAGGGGTGAGTTGGGTTCTGTACAGTCCCAGAATTAGGAATATGTTATGGCTGGCAGACTTTGCCAGGCATCTGTTCGTGGAAAATAGTGCTGTTAGTTGAAACAATGTAAGTCAATTCTGACTTGACTTATAAACAGTGGTATAACACGACCATTCAAAGATCCTGTGTTCCGGCTTTCCAGAAATGACTTCCAACACCATATTTAGTGAACTATAAATGATATGACTAGACATGGGGAAGATTTCTAAAGTATATTTAGTGGCTCAATTAATGAGATTATAAGGTACTAATCACCTCATCACATCTCAGAGCACACACTACTAAATGTCTACCTTCATAATTTCTGCTTATTTTTCTGGTAGCAAAGCAGAAAATGAAGGAAGAGCGCCTTCAGGGCAACTGAAATGGAGGGGCTTCTTCAGAAGGAGAGTCATACTTTTCTTTAAAGGGATTTAGTGGAAGATAGGGGACCTTTTGGTGTCCTTTCTATAACACAAATATAGGTGTTTATTGTCCTACCATTTTTCAGGATCTTTTCTCACTTTCGTCTCTCTTTCCCTCCTCTGTTTCTCTCTGGCTTATTTTCTTTATTTTTTTAAAAAAGAATTGCCCTCAATGAGTATGTTCCACTTATCTAATGATAAGTAAGAAGTCACCTCAAAACTTAGTGCCTTAAAATAACAACAGAAAGGCAGGTGAAGTAACTTAGGTAGAACACTGGACAGGAAGCCTGAGGTCTTGGGTTCCAAGGTTGGTCATGGCTCATAATAAACTGATTCCCGTGACTAAGTCTATTCACCTCTCTGAGGATTTGCCTCTCCAAAGCAGGGTCCTCTGAAGCCGCCCCTGGCTCTAAAATGGTTTTATGCTATAGCTGCTTCCACACTCCAAGCCTTTGGGTGATCAAGTCGTTGAGCCCATTGATTTTTCAAAACAGGTCTCCCTCCTCCTTGAGTGCTGTCCTACTAGGCAATGTGAGCCATACCTCCCTATTATGACCCAGTTCTAGGGGGCAGCTGATATTTTATCCTTTGGTCGGCCACCACATGTGTACAAAGTCCAAATACCTTGAACAATGGTCACTTGCAGAACTGCAGGATCTCACAGGTGGAAGGGGATATAGAGCCCCATAATGCTGAGTTTGATCCTAAATTCATGGAATAAAAAGTCCTAAGTTCTATATCTTTTTCTTCAGATGAAGGATTGCAACCACACCTCAAGCACTGACTTTTTCCTACTTGTAGCAGCTTTATTTAAATATCAAATAAAATGTGAGGGTATAAAATTTTAAACAAATCTTATTTCACTTCTAATAAAAATTGTTTTGGAAAAGAACCTCTTAAGGATGCTAAATACCTATTCAGAGGAGGTTTTGCTTATTCAAAGTGTTTGTAAGCATCTATCTTTTGAATTGCTTTCAGAACTTTTAAACAAATTACCCCCCCCCTTTTTTTTAACCTGCTTGTTCATTGGTGTCTCCTTTTCCCTTTCTGGGAGCATCACCCTGTTAGTCCTCTTAGCCCCTCCCTACCACTCTGGTTCTGCCACGGAAGCCTACAGCTTTGTTGTGTCAGCAGAAGTCTGAGCGACTCAGGAACAGACTCAGAGGGCCATGGGGAAGTACGGTGTTGACTAAGAATGAGGTCCAGGGGAGAGTTTCTTTTTTTCTTTGCTTATAAATATATTTTATTGATTATGCTATTACAGTTGTCTGATTTCCCCCTTTCACTCCCCTCCACCCTGCACCCTGCATCCTCAGAGAGGTGAATAGACTTGCTCACGGGAATCAGCCCGCATTCCCCACCTTTAGTTCATGTCCATGTGTCATAATTTCTTTAGCTTCTACATTTCCCATACTATTCTTGCCCTCCCCCTGTCTATTTTCTGCCTATCATCTATGCTACTTACTCTCTGTACCTTTTCCCCCTCTCTCCTCCTCCCACTCCCCTGTTGCTAACCCTCCATGTGATCTCCATTTCTGTGGTTTGGTTCCTGTTCTAGTTGTTTGCTTAGTTTCTTTTGGCTTTGCTTTAGGTGTGGTTGTTAATAATTGAGTTTGCTGCCATTTTACTATACATGTTTTTTCTTTATCTTCTTTTCTTAGATAAGTCCCTTTATCATTTCATAAAATAAGGGCTTTGTGATGATGAACTCCTTTAACTTGACCTTATCTGAAAAGCACTTTATCTGCCCTTCCATTTTAAATGAAAGCTTTGCTGGGTAGAGCAATCTGGGATGTAGGTCCTTGCCTTTCATGCCTTGGAATACTTCTTTCCAGTCCCTTCTTGCCTGTAAGGTCTCCTTTGAGAAATCAGCTGACAGTCTGATGGGAACTCCTTTGTAGGTAACTATCTCTTTATCTCTTGCTGCTTCTAGGATTCTCTCCTTCATTTTTACCTTGGCTAATGTAATTATGATGTGTCTGGGTGTGTTCCTTCTTGGGTCCAACCTCTTTGGGATTCTCTGAGCTTCCTGGACTTCCTGGAAGTCTATTTCCTTTGCCAGAATGGGGAAGTTCTCCTTTATTATTTGTTTAATAAGTTTTCCACTTGTTGCTCTTCCTCTTCTCCTTCTGGTACCCCTATAATTCAGATGTTGGATCGTTTAAAGATGTCCTGGAGGTTCCTAAGCCTCTCCCTCATTTTTTTGAATTCTCATTTCTTCATTCTTTTCTGGTTGTATGTTTTTTTCTTCCTTCTGGTCCACTCCATTGATGTGAGACCCAGCTTTCATTCCATCGCTGTTGGTTCCCTTTGCATTTTTCTTCATTTCACTTATTGTAGCCTTAATTTTTTCATCTAATTTGCAACCAAAATCAACCAACTCTGTGAGCATTCTGATCACCAATGCTTTGAACTGTGTATCTGATAGATTGGCTATCTCTCAGACACTTAAAAGTAGTGCTTGTGGGGCTTTCACTTCTATTTGAGCCATCTCCCTCCCCCTTTGGTCTGGTGGCACCTGTTACATATGAGGGGCAGAGCCTTAGGTGTTTACCAGGGCGGGTCAACCCAGTTGCTGGGTTGTGACATTGTATGTGAGGGTGGTGTCCAAGAGGGAACAATGGCACTTGCTCTGCTCTCTGTGGGACCTCAGTCCCTTCTGCTGCTTCCCCCAAGCAAACTGGGCCCCTCTGGTGCCAGTTCCCGTATGGTTGGGCTTGTGCATGCTGTGAAACTTTCCAAGTACTTCTCCTGTGAGGCTGGGAGTCTCCCTGTGCCTCAACCCCCATAGGTATTTTCAATCAGTGTCCCAAGGCTCTATTTCCCAGCACTGGGATCCTGGGTTGTGAGCAGGACTTTGCTTCACAATTGCCACCTCACTGGGTCTGCCGGTTGCCACCCCTTGGCTGGGGTCTGACAGCTGCCGCTTGCACACTCAGGGTCCACCCGCTGCAGTCTTGCATGCCCCGGCTGCCTGACTCCGCCCTTCCTACTAGTTTGGATGAATGTGTCTATTTTAACTTCTTGGTTGTCTGACTTCCATTCAGGTCAATTTTCTGTCAGTTCTGGTTGTTATTCTGTTTCTAAATTGTTGTTGTCCCTATCTTGGTTGTGTGAGGAGGCACAGTGTGTCTACCTATGCCTCCATCTTGGCCGGAAATCAAGGGGAGAGTTTTATTAAGCAAATAAAATACATGGTCTTGGGAGGGTTTATTTCAAAATGTTGATTTCTACTTTAAATATTGTAAACACTGGTGCAACTGACTTCTAGAAATGGAAAACATTTAATAAAGTGTTCATTCAGCAGCAGTTTCAGGTGCTGAGTATACGTTAGTGAATAACATGGGGAGGCATGTCTCTGCTGTTATTGAGGGAAGAAAGACAATAAACAAATCAAAAGAAAACATCAAATGGAGTTAAGTGGTAAGGAAAGAATGAAAGCTGAGATGTTGTCATAGGGGGAACTGAGTGGTAACTTTGGATTGGGTATGGGGAAAGCCTCACTGAGGATGGAAATGTGAGCTGAGATCCACCTGAGAAGTGGCCCAGGTGCATATCCAAGGGTAGACATCCCAGTGGTGGGAGCAGCTGGTGCAATGACTCTCAGACAAGAATTGATAGAATGACAAAGTGAAAGGAGCACAATGGGAGGGAGCTGAGAAGAGCAGACAGAGGCCAAATCAGTAAGGCATGGAAAGTTAGAGTAAGGGGTGTGTGCAATGATAGCCTGACATGTTCTGGCTTACATGTAAAGTCACAGGAACTTGGAAGCAACAAAGGTGTCCTTTAATAGGTGAATGGATAAACTAACTGTGGTACATCCATACAATGGAATAGTATTCACAAATAAAAAGGAATGAGCTATGAAGTCACAAAAACACACAAAGGAAATGTAGATGCATATTACTATGTGAAAGAAGCCAAGCTGAAAGACATTCTAGAAAAGACAAAACTATGGAGACAGTGAAAAGATTGGTGGTTGCCAGGGTTCCAGGGAGCCAGGGATGAACAGGTGGAGCACAGGGAATTTTAGAGCAGTAAAATTATTCTGTATGATGCTGTAATGGTGGATACATGCCATTGTACATTTATCAAAACCTACAGACTTTACAAGTGACCCTTAATATAAACTATGGGCTTTAGTTAATAATGTATCATTATTGGTTCATCAATTATAATGTATGAATACAAGATGTTAATAATAGAGGAAAGGGAAGGATGGTGATGAGAATTCTTCCTCTAGGGATTTTCTGTACTTTCCCCTCAATTCTTCTGTAAATCTAAAATTCCTTTAAAAAAAGTCTATTAATTAAAAACTTTAAGTCACTGGACCTGATATTAAAAACTGGATTGTAGAGAGGAAAGAGTGGCTGCAGGGAGATCTATCTGGAGGCTACTCCTGCAGTCCACATGAAACCTATGTTGCCTGGTCTTTGGGGTGAAGAGGGAAGAGGGAGGGGATGAGGAGAACGAACAGATTTAGAGCATGTTTTGGAAATCAATTAAAGAAACTTACTAATGACCTGGATATGACAGCAGGAGAAAGATAGAACTTGGAGTGTAGGCAAGTGCATGAATGGTTCTACAGTTTATTGAGATGGGGAAAGGCGAGAAATGCTTACTAAACATGCCCATGCAGATGTGGAGTGGGTGGGTGCTCAGGTACACAAATTTGGAATTCCAGAGTGAGGTCAGGACTGAAGATAGAGATGACAGAATCATCAGAACCTGGAAGGTGTGCAATCACACAGGAAGGACAAAGTCAACTGGAAAGCGAGTGCCAATGAAATGAAGCAAGTGCTGTCTGCTAAGCAATTCAACATTGGGTGGACGTGAGGGCAGAGAGGAATTGTCAGGAGCAGCTGAGAGAGAGCATCAGGAGGTACAGGAATCCAGGGGAGTGTGGCCGCAATTCATGCAGTAAAGAATTGTATCTAGATTCAGTTCTCCACAGGATACAAATATGACTTTGCAATAGATGTAACACTCCTTCAAATAGCAGGCTGTCCACCTTTCCCCAGGTCAGTTCTGGCTTATCAACCAAGGAACTAAAATGCATCTTCTCTGTGAATGGAGGCCTTGCCCTTGATTTAGTTTTCCTCTTCAGGGAATCACACAAGCTTATCACTTTAGACCAGGGGTTGGAAAAGTATAGCTCGTGGGCCAAATTGGCCCGCCATCTGTTCTCATACAGCCCTCACGTTAAGATGGTTTTTAAAATTTTTTAATGGTTGAAAAAAAATCAGAGGATATTTTGTGACATGTGAAAATTATAAAAATTCCAATTCCAATGCCTATAAATAAAGTTTTGTTAAAACACAGCCATGCACATTTGATAGCTTGTTCTCTGTGGCTGTGTTACAACAGCAGAGTTGACTAGTTGTGACAGAGGCTGTATGGTCTGCAAAAATCTTTACTACTCGTCTCTTTACAGAAGTTTCCCGACCACTGGTTTACACAAAAGCTACGTTACCAGGTGTGAGGAATGGCAGGACAGAAGCTTATCCATCCTCACTATGGATTCTATTGGACACAGCTTAACTTGAAGTATTTTTTTCTTCACCACATCGCATACTTCCTTGGAGTACTCGTAGGCCCGCTTCATTCAAACATGACTTCTGAATTTCTGCCTTTAGCTGCGACGTCTCCCCTGAGTTTCTCCTTGTATGTCCAACTGCCTACTGAATTAATCACTTGATTAATCATTAAGCTCACCATGTTAAAATGGAAAGAACTACTTTCTTCTGAATACTTATTTAAGTAGTATTATAAAGAAATATATTTGGTCCAGTGCTCCTATTACTCAGGTCCTATTCCCTGAGGGGAATTTTGCTATTTATAATGAGCCCACTTAATCATTATTGAGTTTATGCTAACAAGGTGAGTCGTGGTGGGTCACGGGATAGCTTCAGGAGAAGGCTGGCCATACCAGAAGGCATGTGATTAGAGATCTAGACCTTTCAGCAGCACCCAGGCCCCAGGGGACTGGAGGCTGAGTGGCTAATCATTAACCCAGTTATGTCCACCCAATGAAATCCATCCAGAAAAGCTGTAAAATGAGGAATCTGTGGGAACTTCCTGGTTGGTGAACATACTGATGTACCAGGACAGCTGTGCCCCCCAACTCCCTGGGGACAGAAGCTCCACTCTCAGGACCATTCCAGACATACCCTATCCACCTCTCCATTGAACTGTTGATCGTATCTCTTATGATACAGTCATCATTAGGTATATCACTTTCAGTGAGTTCAGAGAGTTGTTTTAATGATTTATTAAACATGAAAGGGAGTTGTGGAAAATTCTGAATGTATAGCAAGTTGGACAGAAGTGTGGATCACCTACCCCATTGATTCTGAGATCTAGCTAGGTCCTACCTGAAGGACAATAGGATAGCTTATTCTGTAGTTTTTGGATCAGACACCTCAAACATTTGTTCTCAGCTACTTGGAATTCATGCTGATGAAAAATTAACTCATGGAATTTTTGAGTTATTACTGATAAGATAAAACTAATATCTTTCACCTTCCACTTAAATGATACTTCATGGAATTTCATCATTCAGAAACAAAAAAGTATTTTGCAAATCCTTTACATTCAGGTTATTATTATTATTATTTCAGACTGCAATTTGATGATTGATCAAACCTTGCAAAATCTGACTTAAAGTTTCCAAATCTGACTGCAGCACCCTACCTGGAGTAAATCCTATCACATGGTACCTTCTTTAAACTGTCAGAAGAGTGAATGAAGTAAGTAGCAGGAAGGGCCATTTTACTCAGAGGGAACTCAGGCAGGGAAATGTATTCCTAGGATTCTGTGTTAGAATAATGCAAATGTGGTGGGATTCCTTGCCATTCTTTATCAGAAATGTTGCTCTACAAGGTAGGGATAATTCTGTAATATCTCACCCACGTGGATTGTCTATTCCTTTAACATCCTAGGTAATTTAAGCACTACTTCTACTATTTTAAAAGAAATCATTCATTTTATCAGCAATACACAGGTGACTTGACCTTAAACTTAGGTAATTATAATAATTAAAGAGCTAATACCACATTCACAAGCATGTGCAGACCCTCTTTCACTGCCTATTGTCTAGAAGCCATTGTGCTGCGTGTAGCTCCCTTTCTGTTCCCTGTTTCTTTGGAGTGCTTCCAAGATTCAGTCTGTTATTATTTAAACTCTCTCCGAATGTTGGTATGTTGGTATTTTTGTGCTCTGCCTTGTATGGCTTATAGATTTTTTTCTTCTTGGTGAGATATTTTCCATATCCATTCACAACCATTATTCATTCCACATGCTGCAAATATAATGCCCACCTAATCAATCACCACTTCTGCATTTGAAAATAAAACCATCCTTTCTTTATTATATTAGGCAAATTAGTCAAATGAGTGTTTTCTGAAACTTGCTGTCTTTTTAGGGCCCTTGGCTCTCAGCCTGCCTTTCTCTACTGCTGCCTCCTCCCTTCCTACTCCTCCTGTTTGCAAACAGTACCCATTTCCTTTCGCTGGTGTTCTGGGTGGATTCTGATCCTCCCAACTGGGTCGTCTGCTTTGATGATCTGACATCCTTCCTTCAGAGCACTCCCTTTCCAATAAGGCCGTGCGGGTGGTACAGATGGCTTCATCTCCCTCTCCCCAGTGACTGAGCAGCAACACTCCTTGGAATTGAACAGAGGAGACTCTCCTCTCTGTCAGGTTTTGCTTTTAGAAAGCACAGCAACCAAACAACCAATATTAATCACTGAAATTACAAAATGCCATTGTGGATGGTTTGCTTGAGATAAGGTAGTAAGACAGAAAAGAAAAAAAAAAATGGAGGAGCTTACATATTTAATCTTTCCCTTACCAGTTTTCTCCTAGTCCACATTTTTTCTTAATTTCTCCACTTTAGTTTAATTTTAAGAAAGATTCTTTTGTTTTAAGAAATGAAGGCTCTTTTGTGCCCTCCCAACATTTTTGTCAATCAAGCCCCTTTAAGAGAGAGAAAATAGAGCACAGTGAAGCATCTGCTGCCACATGAAGTCTCGCGGCCAAAGCCTGTTGTAGGGAACTCTAACAATTGTCCTGGCAAAGCAAATGGCTCTTAGAATCATGATTCTTTCTAATGTATGTGTTTATAAGCAATTAAACTCCAGTTTTAGGGAAGACTCACTAACAGCATACATTATTTTAATAGACATACAGTACTACTTTAAACCGTCTTCGCCATCTGCTCATCATGATTATAAATGCAAAAAGAACATATTTTACATTAGCATCAGAAACTAGTGTGATATTAGGGATTGAAATGCCCATATATGTTCTTTGTACAAAACCGAATGCATCTGTGCTATTTTCCTTTTCTTTCTGCAATGCAAATCAGAGAAAGAAGATGTTTGTTCCTTGTGGACTCTTTTCTGACATGGAAGATAACTTTCAGGATAGAAATTCATTAGGAAGGGATTTTGACTTACTATTCAGCCAAATATGCTTTTAAAACCATATGAGCTGATGTGTCTGGCTCTTGCTGGCCCTATTTGGCTATCTTAGCTTCTAGCCAATGAGGGAGAAAAACACAATACACCCAGGGCAGTAAATCTACTGTAATCTTCTTTAATGCCCATCCGAAATACAATGCATAATGTATAATGGAGTAAATGTTTCTTCTCTATAAATAAAATTTAAAGGAGGCATGGGATGCACATGTATTGGTGGAACACTTCATATAGAGTTGAAAAAACATCTGAATAGGCATATACTCTGTTTTTCATCTGTATCTTTATGGTTGGATGATATTTTTAGATAGAGAATAATACCAGCATAATGTTGGAGGGGGCAGGAATCAGACACTCAGTTTTTTCTTTTTCTTTTTTCCTCAGCTGGGCTAGTCACAGCCACCATATAAACATATTCATCTCATAAGAAATGGTGGAAATGAATACACTAGACTCTCTACTAAGGAGAATTTTTAGCTATACTGTAGAAATATAGCCCAAAGAAAAGTGTACTCAGGATGAGTTAAAAGAAGTTCAACAGTAGAGTCTGCTTGAAAGAATTTGTCCTTCCTCAATTGCTAACCTGATTAATCATTTACTTGATCAACTCAGTTCACACTGCATTTCCAGTTTGATAAATTTAAGAACAAAGGGCAATAGCCATTTTCCCTAGGCTTATTAACTGTATTTCTGACTTTTTTTGTCTTGCCTTCTGGCTATTAGACAGCACTGAATGATAAAAGCATGCATTCTAAGAGGAGAAACGTTACATATAAGTGAAGATGAAGATGTACGTGCTCATTAGTAATGGGTGACTGTGGGCTCTGATCAACTCTGTGGAACCAGGGAAACATCACGACAGGTGATGGCCCCCAGGTGGGCAGGACCAAAACCCACAGTGGTCATAGAAAAAAGCTGCTAGAGCTAGAAAGCAGTCACTGCCCCCTTTCCTCAATTCTAGATTAAAAACAACACGTAAAACACAGTACCCCACAAGAAAATTTATGGTTTCCCTTGGAGTAGCCCTACCTTATAATTCTGTTATAAACTGCCTCCTGACTGTGGCTGCTCTCATTTTGTGTAAGGGCTGAACTTTTGAATACCTGCCTCTTAAGTGTATACAATGAAACAACCCATCTACAAGACCAGCATCCCTGAAGTACCACATTTACCCTGTTATTGCTTGCTCAGAAACATTCAGTGGCAGCCCTGGTCAAGTAGCTCAGTTTGGTTAGAGCAATGTCTTGATATGCCAGGGGTTATGGGTTTGGTCCCCAGCCAAGGCATATATAAGAATCAATCAGTGAATGCATCAATAACTGGGACAACAAACCAATATGTCTCTCTAAAATCAATAAATAAAAATTTTAAAAAATTCAGTGGCATCCACAGCTGATGTTTAAGGTCACTATTAAAGCCTCTGTTCACAAGATCTTCCAGCTTTTTATTCTAACTCCAGGGCTTCTGTGGTCCACCCAGTTTCTCAGGCCTCCCGTGCCCCCCATGGGATCACGAGAGGATCTTTCGGATCTCCACACACAGCCTGTGGGGCTGTGGAAGACGTCATCTCAGACCCTCTCTGGCTAAACACACTGTACCACCAGATCCCCTTGCAGCTGTGCTTGCTGGTTTACTCATGAGACCATTTCTTCCCTAAATTTCAACAGAAGCAAGGCCCCTGCCTCTATTTTGGGTTTCTGTCATTTTTCATTCTCTCAAGCCCAGGGCTAAAATTGGGAGACAAAAGTGAGGTCCTGTCCACGGGTGTAATTGGTGCTTTAACCCTAGGCCTGTCTCCTCCAAGTGTCTCTCCCCTCTGTACAGCCCTCCCTTCTTGTCTTTGAAAGGGCTTTTCTCCTTCCAGGGTTTTAGGATCCCACTACAGCCAATTGTAAAACTCTATTCCTCTAACTTTGGGTCCTTGAAATCCACCAATCCTGTCTTCTTTAGCAAAAGTTGGCTCTCACAAATGAAATCTAGGGCTTTCACAATTTTAGGATGTGAAATAAGAAAAAAAATATTGTCCTTCCTTCAAGGCTGGGTCCTGTCTTCCACTGAAAGGATTACTTCAGCTCCAATGGATGGAGAATTGCAAGGCAGAAAGAATTTAGGGGAATAACTATTACCTGGGGCGCTTTAAAATATTTACTTCATATGCATTAAGATCCAGTCCAAATTCCATCTTTGTTCATCACACAGATTAGCAAATCAATGATTTTTATCACCTCTAAATGGTAGCCCTCTTACAGGGCCTAAAAGAGGCTTGCCTGCAGCCATTTTTCTCTTCTCTCTCTAAGAAACAGGAACCCTATTATCTTCCATCCTGCCTCCTGCTGTGCCTCTTCACATCTGTTTAGGAGGTACTCAGCAATAAGCCTCGTCTCCTTCCTGGCAGGCAGCCTCCTGGCTTCTCGCTGGGGGTAATCCTGCGTGTCACCTGGTGATGAGTATGGGATGCAGGTGATGCTGAGCTGGAAACCCTAGAGGTGGCCCAAGCCTTGCCTTTCACACTTTGCCTGATTTTTGGAACTTGTAGATGGTCTAAAGTTCAGGGCCACAGCAATGTCTCCCTGTTGGCTAGCCTATGAACTTGATTTCTGGACACTGAGTAGAATTACTAAACGGAAGAGATTTAATATTGAAAAAAACGGACCCCTAAGCAATATAGTCTCCCAATGCCCCCAAATTTGAAATTTGGAAGTGATTGAATGAATGCAGTGCACTGGTCACAAATCCTTTCTCCAAGAGATTTTAGAGTGTTTAAGGTCAACAGTCTAAGTAAAATATTCCTTGCATGAAACATGCAAACTGTTATTTTAATTAAAAAAAATTAATTTCTGAACCTGGCCAAAAGAAATTGAGCAATACCAAAGATTATAAACAAAAGGCAAATGTCCCTCTCATCCGAAATTCCTTTCTAGTTCTTTCTTCAGAGGCAATTACTGTTAACAGCTCCCTTTTATCCATCTAGAAAATTCCTGTGCATATACAAGATACATTTATGTCGGTGCGTAATATGCATATTTCCCCCATATTTTCTCCACAAAAGTAAGCATACATTATACAGTTATAAACTTTGCTTTATCCACTTACAAATGAATCTTGCATATGTTTATATGTCACTTTGTACAGCTCTCATTCACTCTTTTTAATGGGTCCTCACTATTGCATCAGCTGAATGTTTGACCAATTCTCCATTGAAGAACATTTAGGTCAATTACATTCACAAGAATTTTTGTAGTAAAATTTCTTAAGCAAGACTGATGCTGAGAAGTCAAGACCTCAGGTTTTGCTGAATTTCAGTTGGCTCAAACCATCACACAGTTGAACTCTACAGGACCCTTGGGGGCAGGGTGTCTCTGTCCCTTGTCTGTGTAGAAGGGAAAACACGGTAGAGGGGTAGTATTCCTGGGCTTATGAGGGACATAGAGGCACTCCAGGCTGATGTGGAGACTTGTTTTATCTGTGTTTCAGTCCTTGTTTAATTCCATTTTAATGCCAGATCTCCTCTGACCCAGACATTGTGCTTGTCCAGGTCTGCTGGGTCACTGTGACCTGCTACTCTTGCCTCCGACTAACTGGATTCTGTTCTGCTCGCTGCCTGAGGTTGTCTTCTCAATCCACTTTGTGTGCTTTACTTTTTTTTTTTTCCATCCACAAGGCTTACTTGACTTCTAGGTAGGAGCTGGCCACTCCAGCCTTTTGGAGACAGTTTCTTCTGCCTCTGGGACTCCATGACCGTGGTTGGTCTGTGATGCTCAGGTGGCTCCTCCCTTTGGCCTTCCTTGTTGGTTCCCTTTACTCTCCCTAGCCTGTGGTGCTGGAAGGCCCCAAGGCTCTGAAATGAGCAATAGCAGCTTCTCTGTCCACACTCTGTCCCTAGATGATTGTGCCCATCCCACTTCTAAAGTGGTGGAGCAAGGAAAACACCAGGAAACCCTCTTGGCTCCTCTTTTTTCTCATATCCAGTGTTAAGTCCCATCAACTCCCCCAGTGCTACTCCAGGTGAAACCACATTTGTCTTCATGATCTGGACTGGGCTGAAAATAAGGAAAAGCAGCAAGGGAACAACTAGTTTAAGGAATAAGAACGTAGCTAGTATGGATAACATGGAAGCTGGTGTGTTCTAGGAGCTTTTGAAGTTTTAATTGAACAAAATCCCCTTGGTAGCCTTTGCTTCCACTGGGAAGAAAGGACATGGAAGCTTTGAAGTGACCACTCATGGTACCTCCAGTCATTGCCTGTTGCTGCCCCCTGCAGTCCACCTGAAAAGGTGGAAGGCATAGGTCAAAAGGACTGTGGCAGGCCTAGAACTGCGCTAAGTGGGAGCTACCACCACTAAGGGCTGTCGAGCTCTTGTCATGTGGCTAGTGCCCGTGCAGCTGTGCTATCGGCGTAAAGCACACACCAAATTTAAAAGACTTAGTGGAACAAGAAAAGAAGTGAAATATCCCACTAATAATTTTAAGTAATTATATGTTGAAATAGTAAAATTTTAGCTATATTGGGTAAAATAAAACATCATTAATATCCAATGAAAGTTGGATATTAATAATTTCACCTGTGTCATCTTTTCTAATGTGGCTACTAGAACATTTTAGTGGCTTGCACTAGATTTCTATTGGACAGCACTGGTCTAGAAAGTCTGATGCCTGGGGTTTTAAGAAAACGAACAGGCTTTTTACGAATTAATGACACACTGTCCCCATGAACACTAATTCCTGAGAGGTTTCTATTATTCAGAAATATCCAAGGAACCAGAAGTCATGAATTAGAATAGGCTTCAGAGTCCAGAGACCTCCTGAGGCACATCTTTGTCCTCTTAGAATGAATTTAATGTCAAGAAATCACTCATTCGGGTATTTGCTGATAAACCAGTAGAGTTTATCAGCAAATACCCACTGAGGGCTTACTACATGCCTGACGCAGCTAGATGGTGATGGATGTAGAGGTGAAAATGAGAATTTTATGACCTCAAGGAGTTTATTATACTGAAAGAATCAATCCATAAGTAAACATCCCAAATCACTATTTTAATAAAAGGATGTGGAAAGTGTGTGGAAGGTCCATTCATTTGGAGCCATGCCTGATGCATAAAATTGATGATTAAGTTGAGGTTGAAGAGAAAACATGAGTATAAAGTAATGAAACATTGCTTTGTGTAGCTTCCAAACAAGATGGACAACAATGTGAGAAATGGCAGCATCGTGTTCATTTGAATAAGTGCTATCATTTAATTTGCCGAGGTGACCACTTTGAAAGGGACATTGTCTATTTCACCTGTCATGTATTAGCACGTTTGTAAAAATGAAATCCTATACCTGTGCCCTGTTCCCTACGTTTCCTCAGTCCAGCTTTCCCATTAACAGTGAGGCTAGCTCTGTCCGGGTGGGTGGGAGTTGGGACCAGCTGTAGGGCACAGAGCTTCCAGGGATGGGGGCCTCTTGTATGAGGTGCTTAGTGAGCTGGAAGGGGAACCAAGAATGGCTTTGTCTCTCTACCTCTCATTCTTCTTAAAGAAGTAGGGGACAATTTCTAAGTGTCTTCTAATCTAGGCCATGCAACCTGTCCTGTGGGACAGTTAGGACATTTCTTTTAACAGAATGCATGAAATTTAGGGATTTTTACATGGACATCTATCATGCACCTCATAATCAGTTCTATTTAAATGAAAATGTTGTGAAAAAGGAATTACTTTGGTGATTATGACAGACTAGGAAATATGTATGAGAAGGCTCAGACCAAATGGGGAAGAGCAAGCAGAACCAAGCTTCAGGGCCCTGAATTACACACTTGTCTGAATGATGAACAGTGACACAAACATTTTCTCATGCCAGTAAACGGTGGCAACATCGAACAGAGAGTGGCTGGTCAACTCCAGTGCAAACCATTAACCACATTAGAGAAAATAGCTCTGGAGAGGTATGCTCAATGGTTTTTAACTTCAAAAGATGTCACGAGAAGAGCCACAAATTATTATTGCTGACAATTTGTACAATTTGTTCCTGGTGAAATGTGTGTGTCCCTACACTGTACCATTTTACATAACAATATGAAATATTAAAAGGGAAAAACGTTTTGTAATAAACAGCAGTTTTGCTGATTGCGGCTGATTATGTTAAGCAGCTTGTACTGTGGGTGTCAGAGGAGACTTAATAGCTCCTATAACTAATCTCCACGGCTGACCTCTCCCCTCCACTGATGAAGCCTATTCAGAAACCTGCTGCCCTTTCTCATTTTCAGATCTTATATTTCTGAACTGTTTTGATCATGCATATATTTGCTGAAGTTATTGTGTACAGGGTTTGTGTGTGTGTGTGTGTGTTTTAAAAAATATATAATGCATGAAGAAAGATTCCTGCCAGGGCTGTCTTCTGCATTATTAAGAAGGAAACAGAACAAAACTACACAAACATGTTTCTAAACATGTATATTTATAAAATTCTTATCAGATACCAAAATGTCATTAATTTACCACTGCAGACCTGTCCCCTGTGTGAGAAAATCTGTGAGGAGGAATATGGTACCGAATTTTTTTTTACTCCAACTTTGAAGGGCAAGGATGTCTTTCTGGGGAAGACTGTTTTCTTGGTCATTTTATCAGCCTCAGAGGCTGGCACTTAGAAGCAAAGTGCTATTCAATCATAAAGCAATTTCATTTTTTCTGATAAAAGTTTTTGATTTAAATGGGACTTCATAGAGAACATTTTGGAGTGTGGAGAACTCCATCGGCACGTGTGGACATGCACGTAAGTGCATGTGTGTGAGTGGCTCTGACCCAGTCCACCCTTCCCCTTCTCCCCAAATGCGGAGAGGTTCCTACATCCAGGAGGGGAAATGGAGGAGGGGGCAAGCTCTGAAAGAGCAGAGGCATCGGTCTACCCTGGATTATGCAAATGTAGCCAATCTGGAAAAATAAAGACAAAAGAGGGAGGGAGGAAATCAACAATCCAAAAAGTAAAGTGTATGAATGCGATTTGGTGGGGAAAGGGGTGGTCTCTGTACAAGACGGTCACCAAAAGGTGCAGCTTTCTATGAGACAAACACTGGCTGAAGCTGGCTGATAAATATTTCCTGTGGGATTTGAAGCAGGTTGCCACCAGCAAAACAAAAATCCCTAGGGGGCAGTACATAATTAACAATTTGAAGATGTGGCCGCCTCTCATTGTCTCAAAGGGAGCCAGGGAGGAAACCCACCCCAAAAGCAAAAGACCGAGTTCCCATATTAATCTCATGATTCCCAAATAGGCGAAGGTCAGTGTCTCCCCAGAGGCTGGGAAGCCTCCTTTACTCTCCGCTAGCAAAGGGTTCCTGGCTAATGGTATCATTTTCCTGTGATTTTCTCTCAGCACCACGAAACCTGTTTCTCTAGTCTGAGGGAAAGTACTCAGCATGTTTAGGAAAGCAAACGAATCTTTTTTTCTGTCAACAAAGAAAAATATAAAATCTGGACTGAGAGAAGAAAGCTGTTTAGACAGTGTGCCTGGCTTAGTGTTTAAAGACGTTTAAAGCAGTGACTTTTGCTTAAAATAACTGACCTTTGACTAAATTGGACCCACAAAAAAAAAAAAGCTCAGGAGACATTAAGTGCACCTGGATAAGAAAGTTATAAAGAGGTTTTGGCGTGATTTTAAAATTTCTTTGATTTGTTTCAAGACAGGTTGGATTTGGGAGGGAGGCAGAGGTTAATTGCCAGAGTGAAGTACAGCCAAAGGAACACTAGCGTTTTTATCCTGGAGTGGCACTGGAATCCAGCCAGGAGAAGTCAGCACTGTTTTCCAAGAGGGTGCACCCAAGCCAGCTCCAATTTGGTGTGTGTTCTGCTGCTGAAACTTAGAAGCAAAGTGGACCACTGCTCAGAGCCTGGGTCTGGGGGGAGGAGACCCGGGCTGCATTCCCAGCTCTGACACAAAAACCATGTGCTGCCTGGGAAGTTTCTGAGCTTCTCTGTGTCTGGATTCCTTCAATTGCACATTGAGTTCAGATCTCTTGCCACCTGCCTACCTAATCAGAATATTGTGAGGGTTAATGAGATTGCGCTTGCAAAGTGATTGCCTCATCATATAACTCCAAAGTATTATTATTCATCATAAAGACACAGCTGCAATATTGTATATTGTTACATACCAGACACCATGCTTCTATTTTTAGCAACTTTGAAATGAGGGTGTCTTAGAATTATACAGTGGAAGGGACCTTGCTGTGTTACCTGCACCAGGCTCTGTTCTGGGGCAGGTGAATGACTAACCACCCTAGGCGGCTGGCTGTTTAGTCTCATCTTTTTATCTAAGTAGGAACTTCAGTTCTCCTTCTGGAGGAAATTCCAGCATTATCATCCTGATGATTAAGGATCATTGCTTAAGCCTAAACTCTCCTTTCTCTTTTAACTACAATCAACTTTTTCTTTTAGTGCTATGTTCACTGTTCCCCCTCATTTTGTGAGCTAGGTGAGCAGAAACCGTGTCTTACACATTCTTGTATTCTTTAAATCACCTCCTGATAGGGCGGCACAGAAACAGTCAAGACACTTGCATTGGACCCAACTCAATTATTTGTGTCTGCGGGTAGAAAGAGCGCTGCGCATAGCACATTTTCTCCATTGAGAGAGTGGGGCATGCAGTTCCAGCTCCTGGGGACACAGGCTGGAGGATGACATAGAATTAGGGGCCTGGCTAAGGAGTGATGTGAGTATGGTGTATGCCCCCAAATTTGGAAAGAAAGTTACATTTGAACCTTCTTTTCCCTAGGCATCTCAAAAAGCCCTATTGGTTGCTTCCTGGTGCTTTATGCTTTTTGATGCAGAGATTAATGAATTATTCTATCAAATTTTCCTAGTTTTCAGTGCTGTCTGGTCTGTTTTTACTATTTTAATTCATCTCTACCTCCCAGACCCCATCTTTTTAAAGATGAGCACATTTGCTCAAATTTCTACTCAGAAGGAAACTTTGTCTCCCATAGTCTGATTTACCTAAAGCATCCAGCAGAAGTAACACCTGCTTGAGTGCGGTTGGTAGGGTACGTGAATGTCTTGCACGAGATGGACAACAGTTTGAACATTTCACCTAAAATGTCATACGGTGTGCTTGAGTGTGATGTCATTGTTACAGAATTACATGCTTATGACTTCGTAATGAAAGATTTTGTAATAAAAAAGGGCATTATTTGCGCTGGACCATATATATATAAAATAATCTAAGAGCTCGAAGGCTCTGCCTGCATGTTATTACAGCTTGCTCACTTCCATATATCCAATAAGGATCTATCAGAAAGCGTAACTAAGAAAACAATCCCATTACAACTGCACCAAAAAAGTAAAATTCCTTAGAATAAATCTTACCAAGGATATAAAAGACCTGTACTCAAGAAATTATAAGGTACTGAAGAAAGAAAGTGAAAAAGGTACAAATAAATGGAAGGATAGTCCTGATGTCAAACTATACTGAAAGGCCATAGTCATAAAAACAGCATGGTACTGGCATAAAAACAGACACATAGATCCATGGAACAGAATAGAGAGCCCAGGGGAAAAAAACCCATGTCTCTATGGTCAATTAATATTTGACAAAGGTGGTAAGAACATACAATGGAGCCTATTCAATAAGTAAATAAGATAGTCTATTCAATAAATGTTGTTGGAAAAATTGGACAGATATATGCAAAAAAATGAAAATAGACCACTTTCTTATACCATACGCATGAATAAACTGAAAATGGGTTGAAGACTTAATGTTAGACTCAAACCATAAAACTCATAGAAGAAAACATAGGCAGTAAAATCTCAGATATTTCTCATAGTAATATTTTTTTCTGATATGTCTCCTCAAGCAAGGGAAACAAAAGGAAAAAAAATAAATGGAACTATATCAAACTAAAAAGTTTTTGCATAACAAAGGAAATCATAAACAAAATAAAAAGACAACCCACTGAATGGGGGAACATATTCATCAATGATACATCTGATAAAGGGTTATTAGCCAAAATTTATAAGGAACTTATACAATTGAACACCAAAAAAACAAACAATCCACTTAAAAATGAGCAAAGGATCTGAATAGACACTTTGCCAAGAGGACATACAGAGGGCCAATAGGCATATGAAAAGATGCTCAAAGTCACTACCATATTTTGCCATGTATAATGTGCACCCTTGTTTTTGTACACATTATATACAGGATTATTATGCCCATAGTATGTAATCATTATACCCATGTACAATGCACATTCTCATTTTTTATCTCAAAAATTTGGGTAAAAAAAGCACACAGTATACATGCCAAAATATGGTAATCATCAGAGAAATGCAATTAAAACCTCAGGGATATATCACCTCATACCTCTCAGAATGGATATCATCAATAAATTAACAAACAGTAAGTGTTGGTGAGGATGTGGAGAAAAGGGAACTCTCGTGCACTATTGGTAGGAATACAGATTGGTGCAGCCCCTGTGGAAAACAGTGTGGAGTTACCTCAAAAAATTAAAATGGAACTGCCTTATGAGTCAGCAATTCCACTTCTGAGAATTTATCGGAAGAAACCTGAAGTACTGATTCAAAAGAATATATGCACCCTATGTTCATTGCAGGATTATTTACAATAGCCAAGATTTGGAAGCAGCCCTAGTGCCCATCAGTAGATGAGTGGATAAAAAAGTTGTGATACATTTACACAATGGAATACTACTTGGCTGTATAAAAGAAGGAAGTCTTACCTTTTGTGACAGCATGAATGGACCTGGAGAGTATTATGCTAAGTGAAATAAGCCAGGCAGAAAAAGACAAGTATGGACCCAGCTGGGGTGGCTCAGTGGACTGAGCACCAGCCTGTGAACCAAAGGGTCGCTGGTTCAATTCTCAGCCAGGGCACACACATGCCTGGATTGTGGGCCAGGTACCCAGTAGGGGGTGAGCAAGAGGCAGACGCACATTGATGTTTATCTCCCTCTCTTCCTCCCTTCCTCTCTCTAAAAATAAATAAATAAGATCTTAAAAAAAGACAAATATGACTTCATTTTTATATGGAATCTAATAAACATTCAAAAGAGAAACAGTTTCATAGATAGAGAAAACAGACTGGCAGCTGTTAGGGGGAGGAGATTTGGGAGACTGGGTGAAATAGGTGAAGGGACTAAACAATAATAACAAGAAAACCTCACAGAGCCCTGGATGGTGTAGCTCTGTTGGTTGGGAATCATCCCACAAACCAAAAGGTTGCTGGTTCATTCCTGGGTAGGTCACATGCGTGGGTTACAGGTTCACTCCCCGGTAGGGGCATGTGCAAGAGGCAAAGGCAACTGATTGATGTCTCTCTCTCACATTAATGTTTCTCTCCTTCTCTTTCTCCCTTCCTTCCCCTCTCTCTAGAATAAATCAAAAAAGAAAAAAAAGAAAAAGAAATCTCATAGACACAAAGCATGGCGATTACCAGAGGGAAAGAGGGATAGGGGAAGGTAGAAGAGGATAAAGGGGGATAAGTGGTGACAGAAGGAGACTCGACTTTGGTTCATGAGCACACAATATAATATTCAGAGAATGTATTCTATAAATGTATACCTGGAACCTGTATAATTTTATTAAACAATGTAACCCCAAGAAATTCAATAAAAATTTAAAAAAGAAAAATGTTATCCTATTCACTTATTTTTTAAAGTTATTTTTGATGTTTCTTTCTTTTTCTAAGGACCTTGAAATTGATCACCTTGTTATTGATTCTTCCAAGGACCCAGCAATATGAGGATGATAATAACTTGCATTTGCGCAATGCTTTACATTTACAAAATGCATTTAATCTTGTGAAAACTGGACGTAAGTAAGGTATGTATTATTTCAGGTGAAGAAAATAGGGTTTGGGCATTATAAAGAGCTCATCCAAGTTCACACTTCTAGTAACTGGTAGAATTTAAAAGGAAACTCAGTATCTGGCTCTCTCTCATTGATATTTAAACTTTCAATGAATAATTCCCAAGTCCTAGGTTCTAGCTCTTCTGTGGGCTTCATGTGGATCAGCCTTCAGTGCCTACAAGCTGAGCCACAAGATCATGCTTCAAGCTCCGCAGTGTCCATCCCTTCCCTTGGGTTAAAGCTTCTCCATGCTTAAGTTTTGCTTGAAGACTTGAGTCTGATGAATACTGCCAGGTGTCCCATCCCTGATGCTCTTAGTCACTATCCAGTCTCTCTCTAAGGCTGAAGAGGAGGGAGGTGGCACTGGACAGAGAACTCTGTGCACTGGGCTAAGGACCTTGAACTCTAGTTTAGGTGTCTGGTATCACTGAGGGTTTGCATCCCAGGCTCATCGTCTCTTAGTTTTACAACTGCTGTGTTCCCAAAGGAAGGTCTACAAATATCTCTTCTTTGTTTACACATTCCTCACATTTTCATTCTAATATTTCAGTACAAAGTACAGTTGCTAGCTCTTTTCATTCTTTACAATCTCTACAAATGTTTTAAGAATTTAACTTGTGAACACCAAATCTGAGTCAGAGACGGTTTGAGTTATCTACTGCTTTCTTGGAGCTGGGTCCTGTGAATGTGGCCTTGGCCTGCTGGCAGGGGCACAGCAAAGTCTGGCAGCATGCCCAGGGACACCTCTGTCCCTGGGTACCGGTCCATGGGAGCTCAGAAAAGCTTGTCTTTGCAAATTTTAGGGCTGCATGTTGGAAGGAAGAGAGCAAACAGGCACTATCACTGCCTCCATTGCTAACCCTCTGTTCCTGGAAAACCCACCAGGGGTCTGCAACAACCTTGTCCTGGTGCAGTAAACCACATTTCCTTTACAGCCAAGAAAAAGTAAACACATCTGTTCTTCACCTCTCCCTTCTTTTCCCTTCAAGTTTAGCCCAGAAAGAGAATTTTTTCTTCCTTGGCTAGAAGATTCTAATGTCACACCACTAGAGGGGCCACAAGTTCCTCAGTTTCAGGCTGTGTTGCCAAGGCTTCTCCACCCACATCCGGCATCAGTGCAAAGCAGCATGGGGACAGGGGGATGGATCTAAAATCACCTTCAGACTGTTTAATAACATTAATATCACATAATATGAATAACAACAATGAGAATAATTATAACCACTCACAGTAACCACTAATTGAGTGCTTACTCAGAACTAGGCCCAATACTAAACATTTGACATGCATTATTTCATCAGGGAGATATTATTTTTTTTCCATGTCACAGATGAAGAAACTAGAGCTCAGGAAAGTTAAATAAGTACCCAAGGACCCACAGCAAGTATGTGAATGGATAAGTTCTGGTTCTCAGCATATTTAGAGACTCGTGGCCTCCAGCTGGAGACACAGCTGTCAAAAGATGAAAGTCACTCACTGGAACCCAGAGAATGAAGCCATTTTGCCAATGGGCTGGGTCTCGTTAGCTCTCTTCCAGAACAGCAGCTGTGCTAGGTTGATGGTTCTAGACACTTGGTATCTTCAAGGTCACCCAAGAAAAAGTCAAAATTTTCTGAGCCTGAAGGTATACTTGTCGTGCTCTCAGGGCTGTTCAGGCCATAGATATCTCAAAAACTAAATGACCGCAACTGCTCTCCCATGTTAGCTGCAGCAATGCTCATGAGGCACAGCACTCCCACTCCACCCTCCTTGCCGGAAATCTAGGGTTGATCGGGGTGGGACTAAGGAAGTGCTGAAGGGAGAAACAGTCAGGCCAGGTGAGGAACTGCTTCTTAATCTCCTTTCCCTTCTTTTCTGTTGACCTCTCTCATCACCCTTACCTCTGGTGGTGCAAAAAGATGTCTGAGGAACCTGGTGTCCACCACCCTAGACCTCTTGGGGAGACTGGTGTGCTTTGAATGGTTAGGACAGAAGCCATTAGAAATTGCAGGTCACATAAAAACTGCCAATGCATCAATGCACAGCCAGCAGGTGCACACCCCTTGGACACATTTACGTGCAATCCGCATTCTGGTGACGAGTAGTTATAAAACCTACATGAGGTGAGGTCTACTCCCACACTCCTTGTGCTATTGTTGTAGTGACACTTGTGGGGGGAAATGCAACTCTAATTAATTTCAGGCCAGAAACAATGGGGCCAGTCCCTGAACCTGGCTCACTCCTTAACAAGCACTCAATTCAAAGTGCTCTCTTGCCCTGACTGGTGTGGCTCAGTAGGTTGGACGTCATCCCACTGACTGAAAGGTCATGGGTTCAATAACCTGTCTGGCCACATGCCTGGGTTGTGGGCCAGGTCCCCAGTTGGGGGTATGCGAGAGGCAACCTATAGATGTTTCTCACATTGATATTTTCCTCCTTTCTCCCCAACTTCCCCTCTCTCTAAAACTAAATAAAATCTTTTTTAAAAAAGTGCTCTCTTGCCACAGCTTTCCATGCAAACCCCTGCCTGGAATTACTGGCGAAAAGGGACAATAAGATCTGAGACCAACAGCTAGGAGGATCCAAGGAAAACCAGAGGTTTGCTCAGGAGGCAGATGATTCATCGCTGGAACATCATCCATTTGCTCAGCTCGTGGGAGTCTTGTGGGCACTAATGGAGATTCTCAGCATGTGGATCAAGTGAGGGACGTGAAAAGGAAATGCATGCAGGACAGAACATGGTTCTCTGCTCTTTCAGCTCTTTGTACTTCAGATCGAATGTCTCTGCCTTCTTTCAGAGCTCTCTGCTCTGGCGGGAGGTGTGCTAGGTCAAGGGGTTGGCTTCCTGCTGAACACACATTTTATGTCCTTCAGCAGATATGACTAGAGTAAGAGGAGATATTTTGGTCATTAGGTTTATAATCCAAGTGAATCAGTATTTATTAGACTTTTGGTTTATGTTGGCTTGGAGAAAGGCTTATCTTTATTTTGAGATGGGCACTTGAGTGGCTTTTGGTGGAATTATCCATTTTGCTTGTGTTCAGAATTTCTTTTAAAACCTATATTCAGGACCTATATTCAGAACTCAGTGTGAAAAACTAGCCAACATACACCAGACACACATACCCCTCACTGAGTTTTCTTATGGAATAATAAGTTACCCAAAGCCAAGTTGGTGGCAGTGTGGTGCTGGGAAACCAGGAAAATAAAAAATCACTACTCTAGCCCTGGCCTGGTGGCTCAAGTAGTTGGAGCGTCATCCTGTACACCAAAAGGCTGTGGGTTCAATCCATGGTCAGGGCATGCACAGGAGGCAACCAACTAACATTTTTCTTTCACACCAGTGTTTCTCTCTCTCTCTCTTCCTCCCTCTCCATAATCCATACAGAGTCCAGCAGAAATAGGGCCTACTTGAGTATGGTTGTTAGGGTGTAATATTATGGGTGTATTAATTTATATTTTTAATTTGAACATTTTACCTAAAATGTCATATGGTGTGTTTGAGTGTGATATTGTTATGTTACAGAATTACCTGCTTATGATTTTGTAATAAAAGAGATTATAATAAAAAGGGGCATTAGTTAGTGTTGCAGGTTCGATTCCCAGTCAGGGTACATGCCTGGGTTGCAGGCCATGACCTCCAGCAACAGCACATTGATGTCTCTCTCTCTATCTCCCTCCCTTCCCTCTCTAAAAATAAATAAATAAATAAAATCTTAAAAAAGGGGGGGCATTATTTGTGTCAGACCCTGTATATCCTTGGGTAAGGGTTAAAAAAAATCATCACTTGACCCGAATGGGTCAGGTTTTTGACCCATTGACCATTTTGACCAAATGGCACATTTGATTTACCAATGTGATTTGGTTATAGTTGGCACCAGATATTGTGATAATGGTCAAGAAGTTATCATGGCATTCTTACCCACATCTAAGAATAACACAACCTTTCTTCGGGTTATTTTGAAGCATCCCAACAAAATATAGCCCCCTTCCACACCAAGTAGGATGTTCCATGAGAAGCTTAACAACTAACTGATAAAACAGCTAGAGAAAATAAATTAAGTCATTCTTTTTATTCATTTGCAAATGTTAAATTCAAAGTCAGGGTTCCCCACAATGTGGTCTGTGCATCACCTGGGATTCTGCTGGGCTTCAAGGGTGAATCTGGAGAGCTTTGGATAACATCTCCTGGGATCCCAGGACATGTTCAAGTTTGAGAATGCTCTGGAGTAAGTAGTCACCTCACAGCCTAAACACTTACACTTCATAAAACCTGCCACCCGGTTGATACTATTTTCTTCCTGGCCTGAAATTTATAAAGTTAGAGTCACTCATCTTAGTTAATTCATCAAGAATTTACTGAGCAACATGGATGTTCTCTCAGGGACACAGGATGAGCAGAGCCCAGTCCTTGTCCTCACTACTCATATTGAGTAAGAAGAACCAGACAAATGCACAAATAAATATAATTCAAGGCAGAAAATGGTGAGATCTTCCAAAGAGAGAGCTCTGTCAAGTAACAGAGGTTCAGAGTAGAGAGTGGCCACATCTGGCAGGGAGGACTAGGAAAGCCCTGGTTTTTGAGCTGGGTTGAGTGACGAGTAGAATTTCACGCATGGAAGTATGGGCTGTGTTGCAATTCTGGGCAGAAGGAATGATATAAGGAAAGTTGCGATGGCAGGATGTTTGGGGACCACAAATTAGTGAGTTTGAGCTAGAAAGCTGGTTCAGAACAATTTCATTACTGAAATGTTGGCTAGTTGAATTTTTTAAAATATATTTTATTGATTATGTTATTACAGTTGTCCCAATTTTTTCTTCCCTTTGTTCTCCTCTGCCCTGCACTCCACTTCTTACCAGCATTCCTGAACCTTAGTTCATGTCTGTGGGTCATACATATAAGTTCCTTGGCTTCTCCATCTCCTATACAATCCTTAACCTCCCCCTGTCTATTTTCTACATACCATTTATGCTACTTATTTCTTGTACCTTTTCCCCCTCTCTCCCTGTCCCACTCCCCTGATGATAACCCTCCATGTGATCTCCATTTCTGTGATTCTGTTCCTGTTCTAGTTTTTTGCTTAGTTCGTTTTTTTTTTTTAGGTTTGGTTGTTGATAGTTGTGAGTTTGTTGTCATTTTCCTGTACACATTTTTTTATTTTCTTCATTTTCTTAGTTAAGTCCCTTTAACATTTCATATAATAAGGGCTTGGTGATGATGAACCTTATCTGGAAAGCACTTTATCTGCTCTTCCATTCTAAATGATAGCTTTGCAATGTAGAGTAATCTTAGATGTAGGTCATTCCCTTTCATATACTTCAAATACTTCTTTCTAGCCCCTCTTGCCTGTAAGTTTTCTTTTGTGAAATCAGCTGATAATCTTATGGGAACTCCTTTGTAGGTAACTGTTTCCTTTTCTCTTGCTGCTTTTAAGATTGTCTCTTTGTCTTTAATCTTGGATAACTTAATGATGATGTACCTTGGTGTGTGCTTCCTTGGGTCCAACTTGCTTGGGACTCTCTGAGCTTCCTGGACTTACTGGAAGTCTATTTCCTTTGCCAGATTAGGAAAGTTCTCCTTCATTATTTTTTCAAATAAGTTTTCAGCTTCTTGTTCTTCCTCTTCTCCTTCTGGCAGCCCTATGATTCACATGTTGGAACATTTAAAGTTGTCCTGGAGGTTCCTAAGTCTCTCCTCATTTTTGTGAATTCTTATTTCTTCCTTCTGCTCCAAACCATTGATTTGAGCCCTGGTTTTCTTCCCATCACTGTTGCACTGTTGGTTCCCTGTACATCATCCTTTATTTCATTTTTCATAGCCTTTACTTTTTCCTCTATTTTTGCAACCATACTCAACCATTTCTGTGAGCATCCTAATATGACCAGTGTTTTGAAGTCTGTATCTAATAGGTTGGCTATCTCTTAATCGCTTAGTTGTATTTTTTCTGGACCTTTGATCTGTTCTTTCATTTGGGCCATATTTCTTTGTCTCAGTGGGCCTGTTATGTAGTAAGGGATAGAGCCTTAGGTATTTGCCAGAGTGGGGCAACTCACTTGGCTTCATTGTGGCACTGTGTTGAAGGGAGGGATCGGAGAGAGAACAATGCCACTTGCCTGGCTCTTAGCCAGCTTCCAGTCACTACCCACTACCTACCACCCACAAACAAATTGGGCCCTTTTGGTGCTGATTCCCAGGTGAGTGTGTAGGTGTACATTCTAGGACTCTGTGGGTCTCCCCAGTGAATTCTCCTGTGAGGCTGGGAGTTTCTCTTTCTGCTGCAGCCCCCACAGGTTTTTACTGCCAGAGGTTTTGAGGCTTTATTTTCCCGTGCTGAAACTCTGGGTTGTGCTGTCCGTCTCGATCCCCTAATGTTCCTCCCAGTTTATCCGCAGGCAAAAGTGGGATCACCTACTGCTGCCTTGCCTGCCCTGTCCTCCAGCCACCTCTTTGACACATGTCCTCTCTGCCCCAGCTGCCTGTCTCCCACCAGTCTTGGTGAATGTTTCTTCTTTAATTCCTTGGTTGTCAGACTTCCATAGAGTTCGATTTTCTGGCAGTTCTGGTTGTTTTTTGTTTTTAAATTTGCTGTTGTCCTTCTTTTGATTGTACAAGGAGGCAAAGTGTATCTACCTACACTACCATCTTGGTGTATGGTATTTTTTAAATGGAGATATAATTTTTTTAATGGAGATATAATTCACATGTCATAAAATTCATCCTCTTAACGCATGCTGTTTTAGTCTATTCACAAAGTTGTGAAACCATCAACATTAGCTAATTTCAGAACATTTTCAGCACCCCAACAAGAAACCCCATACCTATTAGCAGCCACTCCCCATTCTCTCCTTTACCAGCCTCTGGCAACTGCTAATCTACTTTCTGTCTCTATGGATTGGGCAGATGAATTTGCACATAATTAAGTAGGGAGTAGTGAATTACTAATCATTTTAATTGAGGTAAAATTTGCATCTAGTGAAATGCTCAGATCTTAGATGTACAATTCAATGAGTTTTGACAAATACATACTCTTATCTTACTAATTCCCAAAATAAAGAATATTTTTAAGATTCTAGAAAGTTCTTTTGTGGCCCCTTCTAGCCAATCCCTGCTCTACAAGCAACCATTGTACAGATTTATATTACCATAAAATAGTTTTGTTTTTTCTTAAACTTAATAAAAAAGAAAGCACACAGTATGTGCTCCTTTGTGTTTGGCTCTTTTTGCTCCAAATAATATTTTGAGATTTGTTTCTGTTGTTGCATGTTTCAGTACTTCTTTCTTCCCTCTTCTTTTTTTGTTTTTGCTTTGTACCACATTTTGTTTATTCATGCTACTGTTAATAGGCATTTGAGTTGTTTCCCACTTATGAACGATTGTAAACAAAGCAGCTGTAAAATTCTTCTTTTGGGGACATATTATTTCATTTGGGGGTTGGAAGAAGGTAAGTACCTGAAACTGGAATTGTTGGTCAGGGAACTATTGATTTTTTAGAGCAAGAATGTGTTCCCACCAGAACTAAACTTTAAGAAAACAATTGCAGCAGCCATATGCAGGGAGAAGCAGGAATAAAAGTTGGGAAAATCAGAAGAGATGGCACCCTTTGTGACTGGGAGTCAGAATACATAGAACTTGGAAAATGAGTGAATGTGGGTGGACAGTTGAAACAGAAATTTTAACTATTTATTGGGTTTTCACTTTCTAAGGTGTTCTAAGATTCCAGGCAGTCTGACTGCTAGAATGATGGACTTACTCTTTTTTGTGTGTGTGGTCAATATAAAGGTTTTGGTTTTGGACAAGATGGACCACTATTCTCAAAAAGCTATTTCCCAGCACCTCCCAGGGCACCTGGCTCAGAGTGTCAGTTGAATGAATGAACTGCAAACAATCACTTGATACTGGGAAGAATGAAAGGGCATCGGGGAGAGTGGGTGGGCTGAGGCAGAAGCTCACACACTAGAAATTAGCCCACTTGCTGGACTGGTTGATTAGATTAGTTGCTTGTGTAATGAGGTGGAGAATTTTATTCATCAGAAATTCTCCTCTGGAATTGCTCCCAAGAAAATCAGTCAGAGCATGCCCTGTGATTCTCCCTCCCTTCCCCCACTCCCTAGGGAATCTCATGGAGCTCGCAGACATGTTTATTCAAAGAGCATATTTATGGGCATTAGAGAGCACAAGAAGGCAGTTGTATTAGAATTTAGAAAACGTGGGCTGGTTTTTTTTAGTTACCAACTTTGGTAACTGACTGTGAACAACTTTATCTGTTTCTTAGTTTCATTATCTGTAAAATAGGAATAACATCTGTTTTATTTCCCTTATAAAAAAAGCCAATTATAAAAGTCAAAAGAAATCATAGCACCAAAATACTTTGAAAAAGTTAGGCTCTCTAATGTCTGCCAAATAGCAAAACAACCAAAAATTTCTCAGCTTGCCTTTCAAGGTTTCCTATGCCCAATGTTCCAAACTCCCTTCTAGCTTATTCTCCTAGTAGTCTCTCCACAGTCAACCTGCTGGACACCAGCTGCAGCCAGCACACGTCCTCCTCTCGTCCACAGCCATGCTCAGCGTTTGCCTCCATCTGGGTTGTCCACTTTCCCACCCTGGCCTCATGAAGAGTTAGTGTGAGTAACTCATATGCACTCCTTCATGGAGTCTCTCCTTATGATACCTTCTTCTTCTGGTTTGGTGCCCAGATTATGGCAGAAGTAACCTGTCCTTGAGACGTCAATAAAATTGACTTAAGGCCATCTTGTGGGAACTACATTGTCCTCCCCTCCATCTACAAATTCCTGGGAAATTACAAACTCATGAGTACCTCTGGCTCTAAGCTCTCACTCTCTTTGAAGTTTTAAACTCTGTACCTTACCTTCTAGGACCCTTTATTCTTTCAGCAGATGTGGGTCTCATTACACCCTCCGTTTTTGTGATTTCCACATAAACCACACAGATGAGGAGGCATTTGTATGCCAAATTTACTAGGGAGTCAAGGCAATGGAGGGAGGTTTATATTTCCACCACATACATGCCACGATAGTAGATCTTATACAGCCCCACTCTTAAAAGTTCTTGGGTCATCCTGGTTGTTAGAATAGCTTATGGGTTAACTTTGCTCCAAAGAAAAAGCCTCTGCCACGTGGCCTGCCCCCTCGTCCTCTTGCTTTTCCTCTCCCTCCTTTACTCTCCTTTCCTCACCCCCAAATTCCTCTAGCTAGTTCTTTGACTCCTTCAAAGCTTCAGCTTTAGAGTCTGACCTTCACCCTGGAATAATTTATCATATATTCCTTTCTAAATATATTTTCCCCTTTAAAATATATTTGCCAACTTAAAAAATATTGTTTTCTCCCTGTTCACTGACTAAAGTTATTTATAATTATATCTCACAGCTCCTCCTGGATTATATGCTCTTTCACAGCAGTGTTTATTTTTGACTCATATTTCTAAAAACTTTCCCAGAATTTAAACTCAATGCTTTGCATGTAGTAGACCCTCAGTGTTGAATGAATGAGTAAATGAGTGAAAGCTGGTATCTTCTATGTAACCCCAGAAAAAGCATAGTGGAAGGGATAGAAGCACCTTGTTGCCATGATAGGGTATTCATATTTTGATCACTACCAGAAGAGACCAATATGGAACACAGAGTGCCCTCCAGAGCTTATCTTGACCCTAATGAGTAAGTAAAAGCTGGGACCAGAGTCTATGAAGGCTTTGTTCAGTGCCTGGTCCCTGCGAAATGAGTGTGAATCACTGATTCCTTCCTGAGAGGCTGCTCACCTCCAGTAGAATGGTTACAGTGGATGACTATTACCATTGAGAACTAGAACACTTCTATGACCCACAAGACTTGTCCTCTCCATTCCACTGGTAACCCTTCAGAGCATGTTTCCTCAGTGAAATCAGAGTTGTCACAAGGAGTACAAGTTCAGGACAGAATCACAGAAACCCTTATACCTACTGATTGGAAAAATGAAACATGTATTTGATTATAAAGACCTGCCATTCATCTTTTACAAATTAGAGAAAGAGAAAGAAGACTATGACTTGAGCATCATAAAAGAGATTGTGCAACAAAGAATATGCTCTTGAAATTATCTTTGAACACTGCAGTTCTTTAGACCCTGAACGTGAACATGCCAATATTTGTAGAGCTTTATAGTTTGCTAATGAGTTCATTCAAGAGACAAATGATCTTAATATATCTTCACAATAAGCCTATAAGTGAAGAATCATCACTATTCCCATTCTACAGGTCAGGGAACTGGGACCCACAGAGGCCAACTTCCCCAATGTCAAATATATAGGAAGTGGCAGAGTGGAAACCAGAAACCCATCTTCCTGCTGTAAATGCTGCTTGCTTTTCATCACACCATGCTGCCTTTCCTCTACTTAGCTGTCAAGCCCACACACTGCACATCAGAGTTCTGGGACCTAAAAATCTAAAAGGAGCATGTATAATATCATTGGCCAAAGGGGTAATGCAATGGGCTTTGTTACTGATAATGCAGTTCATTCTTAAGACTAACTGTTCAAGTCAATAAATCATTTTGCTCTCCTGTATCTCAGTTTTGACCAATTAGTTGAAGTGACGAGACCTAGAGTGTGTAACACATGATCCAAGAGAATATAGGGTTTCAGACAGCTGGAAGAGAAAAGTGTATGCCTTCTCTCCTCCTCCAGAACTTCTTCCCTGGCTCACCTTGCTGGGAGGGATAGTAGAGCATGATGGTTAAGATGCTATGTCTTGAAGTCTGGCTGCTGTAGGTATGTGTTGTGGCTCTTCCATTGACTTGGGGGCAGTTACTTAGCCTCTCTGAGCTTTAGTTTTCTTTTCCTTATCTGCAAAATGGGAATGTGTCAGTTAGGATTCTTTGGTTGAAAGCAACAGAAATGGACTCACTTATGCCAAGAAGGGTAATCTATTGAAATGATCTCAGTTCTCTCCCAAAATCAAAGGGAAAATTGAGCAATCAGACCTTGAAAAGAATAGAAACCTGGCAACTTCATAGATCTGAATTGCAAAAGAAGTACTTACCAGCACTGTGACATCAAAATGACACCACCTTAACTATTTTCCACTCAGGCATCACTCAGGGCAAGCTTGATGGGCCTACTTAGAGACATGTGGATGCACCTGGACAGGGAGGAGGGGTAGGGAACCCTGATTGACAGTCCCACCAGGACCATATGGAAGAGGGAGGAGTAGTTACTCAAACAAAAACTGGAGTGCTGCTTTGAAAAAAAAAAGGAAAACCAGAGATTTACTACAGAAAAAAATAGTATTTCATTGGATTGTTTTTAGAATTAAAACATGTAATAAATTGAAAGTGCTAGGCATGATGTCTGTTATGCAGTAAGTGCTTGGTAAATAACTGTTGTTAGACTGGAACAGAAGTGAATTGAAAGGAATATAAATAACCAAAGAGAAAAATAAATCAAAAGAGGGAAGGATTCAACAGTTGGCTTCACAGGGCAAAATAGGAACTGCCATCTCCCCTGATACCATGACCACCCCTAAAATACCATGAAATTGCTAATGAATGCCTTTACTTATTTGAACATTCTATTCTGTATAAAGAATGCTAAGTGAAAAGGCACCAGTAAATGGACACAACCAGAGAATATTTCACTGACTAAACTGAATAACAGATACATAGACAAATCTATATAGAAAGCAAATGGCAATAAATGTGAAGTATAAATGGTTCATTTTCAGAAAATACAGTTTTAACACTCTAAGAAATAGAATGAATATTTTATAATTATTATGATGGAATCATTTTAAAATTACAGTGAAATGGTTTTCACTTATTCCTTTGCAACATGAATGAAATGTATTGGCAATTAACAATTACCACACTAACTGCAATGAACATTAATATTTATGTGTTACCTACCCTGTTACTGACTGGGCCAGATTTGGTCCCTAGATCCTCATTCCTCTATTCTTAGAGACATAAATGGGTGTTGCAAGTGAGTACCTGAAGGCACATTTTCAACTGCTGCAGTTTATCATCCTTATAGTTTATATCCTGAAAGCTTCATAACCGTGGCAAATCAGCCCTCACTCTGGGAATGGCCTTAAACAAGTTGGAAGCCATAAACCTATAGACAGTGCCAAATGTATCCGAACAATCACTCATGTTAATGATGACAACGTGGCTCTATTATTTCTAATATTACAAAATATTTAAGTTATAATTTTGAACAAAACAATGGTATCTACCTACCTACCCTCCTATCTGCCTATCTGACCAAATGGGTGCAGCTTTAGAAATTCACACAGGGAAGTCTTGGTGAGATGCTGGAGAATGTGGATCTCAAATCTTCATCTAAACCTGGCCATCTCTCTAGAATCTGTGAACAAAAGAGACTTAATGCATCTGTACTGCGGACCTTCTCTCTCAAAATCCGCCATCCTGCTACTATCAGAACTTGCCTTTTAGGGATTAGGTAATGCCTCCAACATTTAAAACAATCCCAAATTTCAAAAGTGTATTTTGCACGTTTCTTCCCTCAATTTTTTAGAAAAATAAAGTGAAAAAATGTTCAAATCTCTAGTTTTGTTTTTATTTAAAAAAAATTCTTGAATGCTTACAATGAATGAACTTTTTGTTTTAAGATAAATGTTGTTAACTTGAAATGTTTTTCATAGGTGATATTATATGATGCCCCTCTACATTAGCAAATTGTGTCATTATATTTGGGGGGAGGCAGGACCCAAATAAGTGGGTTTAAGACAGCCAAAAACAAAAGAAAATATGTTTATGGGTGATCTAAGTTGAAATATATCTCTTTGGTGCTTATATTTCTAAAGTGGTGAGGATTTTTAATAGCTCATTTTTGTCTGCTGCTTTTTAATGAATTTGAACTTGAATGCTTATCTTTGCTGGGGTCTACAGGGCACTTGCTGCCCAGGACACTTACATGTGCACGGACGGCCTCCCTAGGGAGAATAGGCTTCCCACAGCGCAAGCCCACCGCACTGCTCTGATGCAGCTCTTCAAAATTCTGGTCAGCCTCTTCCAATCAGATACCAAAAAGTAATGAGGCATCATGGGCAAAGTGGTAGCAAATTAGTGGTTTATAGATAAAGACATGCTCACCATTACCTGAAGGTAGCAACATATGGGATAAACAAACAGTAAATCAAAGTCTTCAACCCTTTAACTAAAGATTTTGCATATATAGTTAATCTTTTCTTGTGAACCTATTTTTTTATCTATGGATAATAAATGTCTTTAAAAACTCTCAGAATAAATAAATATATACAGTTTCTTCTTTCTTTTTATTTTAAAAAAGAAAGTATTGGAGGGACTAAATATTCCCTCTGAAGAGTCACATAATTTTTTATTTATTTAATGGGTTCTGCCCCCCAATATTTTCAGTGACAATGCCACGTATCATGTGGCTGATTCATAGGGAGTAAATATGTTCCCTTTATCTCCTGCAATTTTTACATTTGATTACATCTTTAGCAAAAGGCAGCTCTGAATATATGCTCTATTTTACTACTGTTATGTAGTGGTTGGTAATGCTAAAAAAGAGTTTATACTGGAATAACATAAAATGGAAGCAGGGAGGGAGAGGAGAGTTTCAGATCCCCAGCCATTGTTTCCCAAACTTGAGTCATGCTTAGACTGGCACAAAGTAAGTTTGAGATGATCATCAAAGTGGAAAGAAGATTTAACATTTCTTCTAAAATTTCGAGAACCTATAGACTTCAGTTTGGTTAATAATGACTGAAACTATTCCAAGAGAATAAACTGATTCATATCATTATCCTTATTTTTTCCCCTAGAAGTGTCACAATAAATGTGGGAAATCAATCCAAGTTAAAGTATGCTTATTGTCTGGAAATTGGTTCTGAATTCCCGTATGGCAATTTCTCTCCTTTCAATGTAAATAGTTTTCACCTTCTAGCTAATAAACTATATATTCTAAGGTAATAATTAGGTTTACCCATGCTTGCCCGATAATACATTTTATATCCCATATTCTTATGTAGGGTTCTATTCTCTAAAAAACCCCCATCTCTGCCTGCTTTATTGAAACTCATCCCTAGTTTCCACCTCCCGCCTTCCAGGTTAAAGAGCGCTAAGCTAGAAGTGAGTCTGACCTGGGCAAGCAATGGCCCAGGCTACCGTCTTGTGCAGCCTCTGGCAGCCTTAGTGTTCTTTACTGCCACTTTTTTATTAGGAGAAAGTGATCCCACAAAAAGTTTTGGGGAAGAATAAATAAATGCTACTTCGAAGTGACCACATTGCTCGTATTGGTGAGAATGCCTGTACGTGGTTTTGGGATGGCTCCTGGAGCTGTGGATAAACTGAGTTAGTAGGGTGCTGCTGGGCAAGACACCCTCGAACCCTGCTACCCATCTTGTCTCCTACCCCGTTTTTACTTCATTTGTGTAATTGGCCTTTTCTGAACAGTTTTCCCCCATAGCTTGGTTTTGAAAAGATTCCTCATAAAAGCTAATAATTGCTTGATTCATAAAAATGTGTATGTTTCACTTTCTTCACTTGTGTATTTAATGACCGACAGAATAGTGTTACTGCCCAGGAAACATGGATCGCTTTCCTCTCTGACTCATTCTGTAACTCTTCACAATGGCTGAAATGGCATTTGCTGTTTCTCATCTCTGATTTGCTCCCCTCTTCTCTTCTGCTGGGCATCCACCATCCTGCCTGTCCTCACTGTACCTGCTTATGCACCTTCATCCACAAGCCGTGTTTTTGCCCGTGTTCAGTCTGCATTTCTAAGTGCACCAAGGCCCTTCCATTACACGCTCTACTCCAGACTGACCCCTCCGAGGTCCCTGCACAGCCAGGGAGTGGCCACTGGCTCTTTCTCTCCAGGTGCAGTGAGGCAGCATTTGAACGCACACTTCAGACAGAGGATGTGCTCCCAGCTGAGCTACCTAGGAAACTTTTCTAAGCCCTCAAACCGTCATGACTTCCATTTCGTCACATTCTACACACTTTCAACCCTGGTTTTAGGTTCCTGCCACTGCCCCTAACAACCAAAATAAGTGTTTCTGATGTCCCCATATTATCCTCCTACTGTGTGTGGTCATTCATGTTGTTTGGTCATGATCAATGTTCAAAGAACCGTGTGTGTGTGATTCAAGCATGTTTCAATACACATGATACAGTATCATCTCTGTATTTAAGGGCTAATACAAGGTTTCCTTGGAAAACGACCCCGCTTTGAAAGATCTGATTAAATAGTTGACTTGCAGTCAGAGTATCTGGGTTTGAGTTGTGGCTCCACCACTCACTGGCTCTGTTGGTTTCTCAGGTCCCTTCTCTGTTAGCTGGGTAGCTGACACCTACCCCACAGGGCGATTGGGAGGGTTAAATGAGCTAATCATGTCAAGCTCCGAGAGGAATGTTTGTCAGGGAGTAAGCACTCAGTGATGAGGATTATTACCAGCTATGACTTCTCTGTCTTTTGAGGAAATGTCGAATTCTGCACACAGAAAACATTTTTTTTCATCAGGGAAAAAGAGTTGGCAAATGCTCATCACCTGGAGGTTTCCATGTGGTGATCCTGTGGCGTGCTGGGAGCCGCTCTGTACTCCCAGCCCTGAGACTGTCTTCCAGCTCGCCCTGCATCTAATCAGGACAGCCATCCAGAGGTGAAATCTGTGTCAGATTTCTTTGCAGATAGTTTTCCAAAACAAAAAAAACACAGCAATGGTTTTTGAAATACGTGGCAAGTCTTGCTTCTCACTCTGGGCAGGGATTCCACTTAACTGTAAACTGAAATTTTCTCTATCAATAGCACGCTTTGCAGCTGCCATTTTCTGGCTCCCTGTGGGTCCACATCCCATCCAGACGTGAAACCACTGGGCCAATTTCTGGCCTGGGAGGGCTGTTCTAGTGCGTGAGGGTACTGTTCTTTTAAGGGCGGCTGCCACTTGAGTGCAAGTTCATTGTTTGAAACCCCAGCTGCACTTCATTAGGTTAATGACTGCAGACCAAGAGGAAGGCTGCCTGCCAAAGGTGACTCAGTGGAGAGTGAGATGCTGTTCCAAGAGAATGCAGCTTCACAAAGGGCTGCTTAACCTGGACCCTGCCTTTCAAAGGCCCAGGAGGGGAATTTTAGTTTCAAGTACTGTGGTTGTTTTCACAGGCCCATAAAGGGGATCTTTGTCAGAATCTAATCATTATCATAACATTTGAGTGGCCCCATAATTCCATTCCATGCTACAGATAACCAGTGGTGTCAGTTATTTACAAGGCACTGAGCTGGGTCTTGAGGGAATTCAGAGAAACAAGACGTGGTTCAAGCCCTCTAGTAGCTTACAATTTAGTAAGAAGATAAGTCAAATCACCGATTATTCAAATATTCTCTGGCTTTCTCTTATGCACTGGGCATGGGTTAGACTAGCGAAAGCAGGTGCATCAAGTCTCTGCCCTCAAATAATGAAAGTACAACATGGTAGTGATTTCTTTTGTCATTTTAAACTTTTTATTTTGAAACAATTTTAAACTCCTCCTCCTTTTCCTCCTTTCTCTTTCTTACCTGAATCAATTGAAAGCTGAAAAATCCTAAATATTTCCGAAATTTTTATACCTAAATTATTGTAGTTCCTAAAAGATGAAACACTCTCTTACCTCATCACAGACCAACCATCAATTCAGGAGATTTATATTGATGTAATATTACTAGCTAATCTTAGAATCTTATTTAAATTTCACCAGCTGTGCTAATAATGGTCTTTATAGCAAAAAAAAAAATTCCTTTGTGGTCAGTCTATTATCCAATCCAGGAGAGCAGATTGCATTCAGTTGTCACACCTTTATATACATCTCCTTAGTCTTACAATTCAAGAACTCTTCCTCAGTTTTTTCTTGTCTTTTGTGACTGACATTTTTAAAGTGTGCTGGATGGTTATTTTATACAATGTTCCTTAATGTGAGTTTGTCTAATGTTCATGATTAGATTCAAGTTATGCATTTTTGGCAGAAATATCACCAAAGTGACACTGCATTCTTCTCAGTATATCATGGTAGAGGGGACATGATATTAATCGTCCTATCACTGGTCATGTTAACTCTGGTCACTTGGTTAAGGTGGGGTTTGCTGGATTTGCCCACTGAAAAGTTATTTTTCCTCTGTGATTAATGCGTGTCTTTTGGGGCACTCCCTTGGAATCATGTTAGATTCTATTCCTCAACAAACTCTCAGCTTATCATCCTTGGATGATTCTTGCCTGAATAAAACGTTACTATAATAGCTGCCAAATATTGATTTTCCTAATGTTATCATGGCTTCTACATTTATGAGTTGGCTTTCTACTGAAAGGAAGTGATTCATTCATTCATTCATTCATTCACTCCTTCCTATCAGTAAGATCCATTTTACTCAGTTGGTCATAATCCATTATATCAATATTTGATATAATGCACAAATTGTCCCATACCTGGCTAGTGGGAATACCTACAAGCTGGTTCCTATGTGACTTTTGACAGGTCCCCTTCAGTTTTTGAGATTTTCTTGCTTTCTGAAATGAAAAGATGTTCCAGTCTCATCTTGTACTTTGCCTGCTTCAGTCACTTCTCCTCTGCGCCCTGATTCCTGTGGGTGGAGAATGGGATTTAGGAACCAAAACCTGGGTACTAGGTATGCTCATTGCATCTTAGCCCCTCAGTGGACAGAGCTAAGAAATGTGTTATGTTTGTTCATGTGTACATATACATACCTGTATCTATTGCTATATCTAGGTAATGTTAAAAGCTATGAATTCAGAGACTCATGTCTCATGTATAAAATAAATGATGCTGAGAAGTAATTCGGGGGAAAAAGCTTCCCCCTCCTCCTGAGTTAGGAGGCATGTGTGTGAGTGTGTGTGTATGCACACTAGTGTTAGTCAAGAGATGACACAACAGAATGCCCACTTGCCTACCTACCATCATGGAACAACAGACACTTAATTTACAGTCCCTCCCCTTTCCCTTTCCAGTAGTATCCCCAGTGGCCTGGCTCACTGGAGAAATCATAGATAATTGCCCCAAGCAAAAAAATATTACCTGATAAAAATAAGATTCTCAAAAATTTCTTAGAGAGTTTAAAATTGTATAAATAAACATATTGTTTGACATAAATATGAGTATATACCAAGTATGTTGGGGACTGACCCATTTTAACCAGATGCCCAGTGGAATTTTCCTTTTGTTCATTCTGAAGATGGAGGACTGCTCCTCTGTGGGACTTGCTGCCTCTTACAGAGAATGAGTCACACCATCCGCAAAGAGAGATGTGTGGGGATTTCGGTCTTTGTATAGCAACAGGAGAAGAAGGGCTACTTCCTTCCTTGTCCAAAGCCAAAAGCAAAGGGGCCGCAGCAGCATCTAAAAGAAGCAGAAATGTTGGGGCTGAGAATCCGTCCCTTCCCCCACCCCATACAATTCGATCCTGGCTTAGGAAAGGAAAGGAGATGATTTTAAACCAAATTTGGGGTTGAGGTTTTATAAGAACAGGACGGGAAGAACATTGTTTTGTTATTAATAACTAAAAATGGCTAAAAATGTGTGCAATCCAGCCAAGTAGTCAATAAGGAAACTACTATGCAAGAGGAAAAGGGGATGATGAACATAGTATAGTTGGTGTCAATTCTTATAAAATAAAATTCTTTAATGTTTACATGCCAGCGAGGTGAGATTTCCCAATAAACTGTTTATACAGACATCTGCTGAAAATAATACTTCAGAATGCTGCTCTGGCTTGCACAATTCTGCAAAAGAGTTTCCAGAATGCATCTAATACAGATATCTGTTATGAGATGCAAAAACATGTTACTAACCAAGTGCCACAGAAAGGGAGAGGAGGGAGAGATGACTTCCACATGGAGACTCCCATGGGCTCTCCTGACAACAGGGAAGTTGCCAGATTGAGCCCAGATGAACTGACAGCTTCCTCTTACTTTGATCGTTGTAGAAGGGAAATTCCTCAGCTCCCTCCCCCAAGTTCAACCCAGTTTTGAACTTACCCCTAAAATACACTTCCTGCATTGAAGACTAAGACCTTGCATTTACTGGTCTTAGTTTGCCAGTTCCAGTGGAAGAGGGCAGAGGCTGACTCCCGTGGGCTCTGTGTCATAATGCTGCTCATGACATTTACTGAGTTCACCTGGGATAATACAAAGAATTGGAGCTATGGGTGCATATCTTCATATGCACACCTTTAACACACTTAAAAAGTTCTAGAAAGGAGAGTAAGACTTAGAATTGGACAGATTTGAAATAAAATTCTAACTCTGCCATTGTCTGGGAAAAAACAGTTAATTTCTTTGAACCTCAGTGTCTTTACCCATGAACAAAGGATAATAAGACTGACGTCATAAAATCACTGGATGTTTATGTCAGATAATATCAAAGTGCTAGCAGTGCCTGCCACCCTGAGCACCTCAATAAATGGATGGTCTTTCTAGTCTTCACAGTCAGCACCAGGCCCAATGGTGGGGACAAGAGAAGGTGCTCGATAATTATTTTCCAGCATGAATTCTAGCACTGTCTCAGGGCTGCCAGGCACAATAACCCATTCCAACGTGCTCGAGAGGAAAGGGAATTTATTGTAAGGACGTGGGGAAATCTCATGGACCAGCCCTCCCACACCCAATGCTGGTATGTGCTGCCTTGTGATGATGCTTACTCCTGCTTGGTTCTACATGACCTTGCCTTTCAGCTCCAGAAAGTTAGCACATTCAGCATTTCAGTTCTCCCATTTTAGTTTTCTTAGAGAAAGACTCTTTTTGTTCAGATTTAGTCAGGATCCCTGCTGTCTCACTTGCCTTGGCTGGCCCATCATTTTCTGGTCCAACCAGCTGTGATCAGAGCTGCAAATACAGCCACCTGGGCCCACCTCCTCAGCTAGGCTGTGAGTGAGAGGAAATCGCCTTAGCCAAGGGAGTGGATCACCAGGATAGAACGCTCATCTCCACTGAGATCATGGTGATTGAATGAGTTTCATTATTCGCTCTATAACCAAGGAGACATCTCACAGGATGAGTCTCCAGAGTGCATATTGACTGCAAAAAAACACTATGTATACATTTTATAATCAACTAATTTTTTATTTAAAAAACAGTTATGTATCACTTATTACTTGCCATGTACTATCTCAAAAGTTCTACAAATATTAACTCATTCAGTCTTACCACTGGCTGAAGAAAGGTCCAATGAATGACACTGGCATTTTACAAATTTTACTAGAGGCCCAGAGAAGCACAGTGATTTGCCCAAGGACACACACAGCTAGCTGGCAGCTGAGCCAGGATTTGAACTCAGGCAGTGTGACGTGCAGAGTCCATTCTCCAGACCACCATGTGGCGTGGCAACTCATACGAAGACAGCCAATTACCGCTGTGCAAGGCTGCCCCTCAGATCACAGAGGCAGCTTATTTATTTATGATCTAACGATGTGAGATTATTTCAACATGTGACCATCCTCTTCGACGCCTTCGGATATAACCCACTGTAGGCTGGTGCTCACCTACCACTTTTCTTTCATTCTTGTCCAGGTCGAGGGGGTTTGTAGGAGCTCTGCTGTGTGCTGCATGCTACCTCGAAAGGGTTACAGGAGCTAATGGTCTGGTTTTACATTCATGTTTTTAAAACCTTTTCACCTCACTAACATTTTCCATCTTCTACAACACTTTAAATTCCATTTCTATTACTTGAACATCAGGCACAATTATGTCATTTTGAGTTTCTTCTTTGCAATTAATGCAATCATATGACACATCACTAATGCCAACCAGGAATCTTATCACAAAATAGTATAAATTATCATATTTCTATATACATTTGCAAATGTCTTATCAACATTCCAATCCTGTATACATTTTTATTAAAAAAACACTCTCTGCGCTGGATTTCTGGAACTGTTAGCTATCAGTCACACTGGCTCAGTTTTCATGACTGCCTGCCTCACAGAGCGAGGCTCTGATTGAAATTGGCAACTTAAATCAGGTTACATAGATTTCCTATCCAATCAAAGAAGCTCATTGAGCTGCCCAAGTTGTTCATAGGACTGTAAGACCACTTTCTGTTACAGATGTATAGATATAGACCATCTGCCTATGTAGGGATGTAGGTGAATAATATCTGTAAGGCCACTTTCTCATATAGATAATACTGTATACCCATATGTAGACATGTACAATAAACAATTTTTTAAAAAACTACCATATCTAATCTGGACTTTTTAAAAACCTACTCTGACAATATATTTTTAAAAGATTTTATTTATTTATTTTTAGAGAGGGAAGGGAGGGAGAAAGAGAGAGAGAGAGAAACATCAATGTGTGGTTGCTGGGGGCCGTGGCCTGCAACCCAGGCATGTGCCCTGACTGGGAATCAAACCTGCGATGCTTTGGTTCATAGCCCGCGCTCAATCCACTGAGCTACGCCAGCCAGGGCTTCAATAAACAATTTTTTTATGTATAAATTCTGGTACTTAGTGATGAGAATCTTGGGTTTTATTTACATAAAAATGGATATATAATCATAAATTTGTTCCAGAGAATCAGTGTCCCTTTAACTTTGGTAGTCACAATTCCTGTGCTCCAAATCTTCTGTCTGTTAAATACAGATCAGAACACCTCCCTATATAGAAGGTAACATGAAAGTATAGGCTCCCTCCTTCACCTGCAGCTCTGTCTCATATCCTCTCTTGATTTTGGTGGCCCCTCTTCCCTCTAAAGAGCTACCCCTTAATGCTGATCTTACATGCAGCTGGGTGATCCAGCAAACACTTACAGGTGGGGTAACCTGCTAAAAACTTGATTTGTAATTTACTATTTGATATTTTGCAAAAAGACACTAGAAAGTAGCTTCTGCTCAGCCTTTGGTGTATAAACTCGTGAGGAGGAATGGAAATGTTTCCCACTGTCTACCCTTCACCAACTAAAAAGGTAAACACGACTGTCCTGTTTCTAAGGTCAAAGCCAGTGAGCTCCATTCTATTAATGTGGAAAGGAACAGCAGAACATGGATGTACTTCAGAAAATAAGAAGGGAGAAAGGAGGAGGAGGAGGAAGGTAAAGAGAGGGGCTCTGGGTCCACTGGCTTGCTAAGTCATATTGGAGTCATTTCTAGGCTTGTACATGGTCTAGGATGTGCTGATGCTCATGGACCAGGAAAAGACTTCTGAGAGGGCATTGAGCCAGTCTCCTGGAGCACTAGTTGGACCAGTGGACCCAGCCCAGCACCGAAGCCCAGGAGCAGGCTCCAGGATACTGTCCCATTGTGTGGGTAGGATTCTTGCTATCCCAATACTGCAGCACCTTTATGTATTCCCCTTTCAGTTACTGTAGTGTAGGTCTCTACATTTCATGACACACCAGGATAATTTTCTAGTTGCACAATAGCAGGAACCCCCAGTAGGGCCAGCTTCATGAATGTGTTACCTGTGCAGTTGCATAGGATCCCCAGCTCAGAAAGGTCCCATGCTAGTTCAATGCTCTGCTGCTGCCACCTTGAAATTCTTAAGAGTTTTATCTTTGAACTTGTGTTTTGAACATGAAGTCCAATGAGACAATGGGTCATGTGTGTGAGCGGAGATGTCACAATATACATGTCTATTGTTCTTGATACCCCACTCACACATACCATTCGTGAAGTTCCATGAGCACAGAATTCCCATGAACCCATGATGCTTAGGAGTTCTGGGAGACTCAAACACAGTACCAGGTAGGAGTGTTACATCTATGACTGAGTAAATGGGGGTGCTGACACCAGAGCTTGCTTCCAACACAAAAGAAGGAAATGGTGTTCTAAGAAACACCAAGGAGCACTATCATATTCTTTCTTATCCAGGTTACTTCCCTGTGTTAGCCAATCACCTACGCTGAAAATGATGACATTAAAGGAAAGAGAAAGAGCAAAATACAATTCCTTTCCCTTGAAGTCCTTCCTTAGTCATCAATAAGTGGAAGATAGACAGTTTTGATACAACATGGGTGTATCAAGAAGGAAGCACAATAAAAAGAACTAAAGTAGTTTTATGCAGCATTTCCATTGTTCTTGTAAGAACAAAGTACATACGCATGAATGAGCCAGGAAATACAAATTGTATCATTTCATTGATTTCACTGACAAGTTATATTTGAATTTAAAAGTGGAATTGCATGATATAAAAATGTACAGTAAAAATTAAAAAAAAAAAAACAAGAGAAAGAGACCATAAAGAAAAGGAAAAGCTTTATATATTTAGTATTTTGACTCACACTTTCCTTTTGAACTAGATTTCACAAATCATGAGTAAGTAGCATGCATTATCATTTTGCACTGGGACCTGCAAATTATGTAGCCATCTCTTACCCCAGTGCCCCTCAAAGGCACCCAAGTGTATTGGAAGGCACATAAGTGCTGGTGCTGGGGGGCAGGCTGGCATGCCAGGACACTGTGAGCTAGGGGCAGAAGAAAATGAACACAGACCCCAGTCAAAAGGGCAAGCCTGTCTGACAGAGAAAGAATTGAACAAGATGGGGGTCTTGATAGAATGAATGGGTTAGAGACTCAGAGATCTTCATCCAATCCCAAAAATGAGCAGGGTGAGGGATTTGAAGACTTGTGAATGACAGCCAGAGAGAGACAAGTACAGTACAATTTCACTTATATGTGGAACCTAATGAAAAAAATAAAGTAACAAAGTAGAGACAGCCTCATCGATACAGAGAACAGACTGGCGGCTGCCAGAGGAGAGGGAGTTGGGGTCTGTGGGAGAAGGGTGAAGAAATTAAGCAAAGAAAAAAAAGACTCACGGATACAGACAACAGGATGGTGATTGCTGGAGGGGAGGGGGATGGGGAGAGTGGAAGAAGGTAAAGGGAAATAAGTGGTGATGGAAGGAGACTTGACCTGGGGTGGTTAGCACACAATACAATGGAGAGATGATAGTGTGGAACTGGGCACCTGAAACCTGTATACTTTTAGCGGGTGGGGGGAGCTCTGACAGCAAAGCTGCTGTGCCTCCCTAGGTCAGAGCTGAACGGAAGTCAGCACAACACCGGGTGCTGGTGTGAAGGCTTGCTCAGGCCCAGGAGGATAAGCACATTTGAGGGCAGAGAGAGACCTCCCCAGGACTATCTAGCTCAGCTCTTTCACATTATATACAGCAAAACCAAGACATCAAGTTTAATGTGAGAGGAAACCTGATCTCTACCTAGTTCTAGCTTTCTTTCTAAGTAGCTGTGTAACCTTGGGCAAGCCACCTACTTTTCCAAGCTTCTGTTTTCTTAACTTAATTGAGGGGATTAAATTATAAGTCCTCTAAGGAGATGGGTCCATTTCTAAAAGCCTAATAGTTAAATGTGAATATAAATGTTTATATTCATTTAAGTCTTACTCTAAATGGCACATTGTGCCACTGAAATTAGACATAAACATCCACGCCACTGCTTTAATAACGGCTTCTTTAAGATAAAAGGCATGCCTGGTAGGACTGTGTGCTGAAAGTTCTGAACCTGTGCTCTATCCGGGCACAACCCGACTCCAGCTGATGACATTTTGTCTATAATTTGTGAAGTTCTACAGGAACAAATAACACAAAACTGTGAACCTGGTCTATCAACTTAAATATATAAGCGATATTTTATACAATAAGTATTTATACTTACTATGATGCTTCCTTACCTCTCTTGGGAGGCTAGAGACCATTAATTCTAATTTCCACAGGAAGTGAGGTAATTATAGTGGTTTTGGTCAAATATCAGCAGTAATAGGGATTCTGTTGGTGCCTATGGGAAACAAAATAATGAACTTTTTAGACCATTTTTCTGATGTGCTATGGTGAGGGTGAAAAATGGGTCCAGATTAAAAGATAATTTGTGTAATTGGCTAATTAATGATTATCCCATTTATGGTCAAAGCAAGAAGGACACAGCCTGGAGGTGTGAAGGACACCTCTGTGTCAGAGGCTGAATGGGTGCCCCCCAGGCACTGGTCTCTGCTCCAGGACTGCACAGCAAGCTACAGACAGACAGTGCATGCTGCCCCCGGCCCCACTCGGGAGCCCCATTTGTCATAGTTCTCGGATTTGGCTTTGCCCTGGGGTCATAACTTGCTGAATGGAGATGCACCCCATTTGTCTGGAAGCCACCCTGTCTCTTTCTTGTATATGCCTAGCCCTGCCTTGACCCAGCCGTGGTTTCCATTGTGGTCGAGCAGATGTTACCCAGAGCTGACAGAATGACCGGTTTTAAAGTCCTTGCAAACTCTAGTCACAGAAATTTATAAATATGAAGCTCTTCACTTTCATTATCCTTTTCTAATGATTCTGCTCATTGAAAAAATAGGTTGGCAGAAGTTCAGTTTGTTCTGTTTAAGCTCTTTTACATTCCCAAACATTTCTTTCTTTCTTCCTTCCTTCCTTCCTTCCTTCCTTCCTTCCTTCCTTCCTTCCTTTCTTTCTTTCTTTCTTTCTTTCTTTCTTTCTTTCTTTCTTTCTTTCTTTCTTTCTTTCTTTCTTTCTTTCTTTCTTTCTCTCTCTCTCTCTCTCTCTCTCTCTCTCTCTCTCTCTCTCTCTCTCTTTCTTTCTTTCTTTCTTTCTTCTTTCTTTCTTTCTTTTTAAAAAATAGGAGCTGGACCATCCGCCAGGATTAGCATATTGAGCTTCAAAATTAGAAGGGGACACCAGAAAGAGAAAGGCCACGGTGTCCCTGAAACGGCCATCCAGCAGGCTCTGGGGTCTGCGGGGTTCGATGGAGAGTCAGAGCTTTTTCCTGTCTATTTCCTGACCAAGACTCACCATCACCCCCCTGCAGCCTTTATTCTTGGTCTTGTCCACAAACTCTCTTTCTTTCATTAACCCCTGTTTCATATTGACATCTGTCTACTGCTGAGCTTACCTGACTGTTCCTAACTCCATTTTTTAGTTTTAAACTGAATTTTACCCCCAGCCCTCATCGCTCCAAGCCTGGCCCATTACTAGTTTGGGATTCACTCACTACCTGCCTGTCCTGTGGTGCTCTAGTTGCCAGAACAGGAGAGAGTCCCCATTTTTCTCTCTGTTGATAACCTTCTCTTCCCAAATTACGACTGGTGGTGTAGCGGTAGTAGGCATATTGGAAGAAAAACACTGGGTTTTGGTTTCCCAGATCCACTCTCCCTGGAGCAAACTTCTTAGATGAGCCTTAGTTGCTGGAGGAATTGCCTTTTTTAACCCCATGAAGATTTCATAAATCTGCTATACTTAGGTTTTATTTATTGATCCTAATGAGTTTTAAATTGGCTTTTTCTACAAGGACATTGGCAAATGTCCTTGTCTGGGAAATGGAAATAATAGCAGTACTGACCTCGTAGGACTATTGTGAGTTTTAAATAAATTAATACGTAAAAAAGTGCTTAGTTCCATGCCCTGCATTTAGTAATGACTTCATAAATATCAACCATCATAATCATTTTTATTACATACAGGGTGAACAGGAAAATGGAACAGAAATTCTGAAAAAGGTTTTTTAAGGTAATGAGAAGTCTTTGGGAGATGAAGAAGAGGAAAATGACAAAGTAAAATGGATGAAATACATGCATTTCTATTTGCTTTTGAAAATTTGCAAATAATTTCAAAGACTAAAATGATTTAAAGTAGTTTTCCTTCCTGGCCAAGCATAGAGTGCTGCCTCATTCGCTGAGCGTCTCACTCTGTGGAGATTATAATTACTATCAACTTGGTGTTAAATCAATCACATGAGCCTGTCCTGAAAGCCATACATTGCTTTTCAATGTCCTCATGTTCTAAATAAAAGTAAAGTAAGAGCCTGCTAATTTATGGTAATCTAATATGTGCACAATGCTTCAGATATTCTACAAAACCAGTGCAGTCGAAACCCTAAAATTTCAAGCATTCTCAGACATAAGTTGCATCAGCCAGCCTAGGGCAGTGGCTCAAAAAGTGGAGGAGGGAGGGCAAGAGAAAGAAGAGAATGCTTTATAATAATGGGCTATTATTTCCTTTGTCATATTTTGGTTTCTTTAAAATTGTCCAGTTGCATTTAAGTCCCTACGAGCCACAAAAATTATGTCGAACAATAGCGGGGATTTGTGAAAAGATTCCTCGGATGGCATTTGAAAAACACAAGCAGCCCTTGAACCTTTCAGCGTCCAGTACATCTGACAGGCTTTGTGAGCCACAGCCACCTGCAAGAGTTCTAAAATAGATGCTTTCATAAAACTGAAAATTCTCAGAATTGATGTGTTAATATCATTCTCTTAATTACTTGACATCTGACCTAGGGAGCGGTGACAAGATGATTCTGGCCAAAGGGAAAGGGAGAGATGGGGCGTCATTCATATATTTTTGGCCATAAAAAAGAAAAAAAGGGCAGCTATTGAGGGGGAAAAAAAGCATGATATAGTTAGGCAGATTGTCTATCCAGCTGAAGTTCACTAAAAAATGACTTAATCCTCCACTTCACTCTTCCTGTGTATACCAGCTTCGATTTTGATTTTCAACAATACGAGGAGCTTACTTACCACTTGGAGGTGGTGAAAAGAGAATGGGTTGTGTGTGTGTGCTAGGGGGTGGGGTTCAAAAGAAAGTGTATGTTATAGTGATTTTGTTTATAGAGATTTTTTAAAGCATAAAACAGAACATATAGAAATAAATATTGGTTATAAAAAGCCACTTAGAAGCCCTGGGAGGAAGAAAAACTCCAAATAATGGAAACTTCATTAAAAGATACAAATTATGGGTCTGAAATTCAAGTCAGATCAGTAACTTCTACCAATCAAACCAAGGCTCCTTGTGTGGGTCACATCCCATCTGCTTCTTCCCCAGCACGAGACAAGGTTTTATTTCCTATTTGTCTTTCTCCTTTTTTTCACGCTGTCAACGCTGCGAAGCCATACAGCTGTGGGCAAAGCAGCTGTGTGATATTCTGCCTCCCACATCGTCAACCAAATTGTCTGCTCAGTGTTCCTTCATTACCAGTACTGACGAGGTAAGAGCGCCAGGACGTGAGGGCCGATTCATGTCAATTAACTCTCTTCTTTCTCAGGTACGTACCTGTGTAGGACCTCTCTTTGTGCTAATCTTTCCCTTCCCCTATATCCTTTCAGCTTTTTTTCCTCTGCCCTTTTGTTAGCTATAAAATAATCATGTTAATAATACAGTTTTGATTCCTGATTACTTCCCTAATGTGTAGCCATAAGCATAACCATGCACTTAAAAATTCTCCTTCCCTAGGATGGGAGTAAAAGACAGAAAACTGTACTTGAACAACAATTAAAATAAAAAAAATTCTCCTTCCTTTTTTTGGATGACTATATAAGTACCACTGCAGGGAAGAATCATACTTCACTTAACCATTTTCATACTTAACCATAAACAACTGCATGGTGAATATCTATACATAAATCTTTATCTTCATTTCTCATTGTTGTTATAAGGATCCTGGAAGGGGCATTACTGGATAAGGGTTTTGATGCATAATCCCAAATTGCTCTCCTTTCTGGGTCTGTAGGAGTAGGAAAGTCCAAGCCATGTTTCGTCCATCCCACATAAGAAAGAAATGTTTCTTTCTCTCCTTGGCGCAGTGCCGGTGCTGTGTGAGACCGCAGAGCAGTGTTTGCTGATGCTACCTGACATAAACACCCTCTGCAGTGCTGGCTACCGGTGCGGGTGTCTGGTGCCCTCGTCTAGAGATTCTGAGACAGCAGCTGTGGACCAGTCTCTGGAGGACACAGGGTCAGCATGGTTAGGAGGCTCCCTGGGGCGTGCTTACAGCAGAGACAAGGGACAGGTACTCCTTGAGAGCTGAGGTACGTAGAGTGAGGAGAAAAATAGCAAATGGGGTAAGGTGCTAGGCTTGTGCCTCTGAGGTAGAAACTTTGAATGAAATGTGATTGTGTCTGTTTCGGGGATCTATCGGGCTGGACCCCACGAGATGCTGGGAGGGGAAAGAGGTGTGGTGAGGAGAGAGGTGATGTTGAAGGTAGGCATTCAAGAAGGGCAAGGCCAATGTGGGCATAATAGGTGGCGAAGGCTTCCCCCAAGGAGCTGAGCTGAGCTTGCCGACAGCTTGCCTCAGGATTGTTCTCCAGTTGTTGAACGTCCACAGTCCTTGAAATTTCTTCAATGACACTGAAAATTCTTGTTTTGGGCAAAAGTTTTGTGTGTGTGCATGTGCATACACACTTTACCCTAAAGTCGCATATGTATAAATTGTATGGCTCCATTGGACAGGAAATACGTGAATCCATTCATCCTATAAAACCCGAATGCGCTACAGATAAGTCTGAAGTGATCTTTAACCATCACTGCCCAACACACACACTCCTGCTCCTGAAGTAAGCATTGCTATCAGCTTGGTACATATACTTCCACACCTATCTCTGCACACTTACATTCATATATATCTGTATAAAATACATAGAATAGTTGTAAGTGTGAGCACATTTCATATAAATAACACCATGCTGTATGCATTGTTTTGCAACTTGCTGGGCAGGGGAGGGAAATAGCATTTTGGCCCATTCTAACAGAATTTACTTTCGAGTTTTCTGGATTTCAGATAAATTTTTAGCTGCACAATTAATATGAGAGTCCAGTCTCCTTCTAAATAGGAAAAAGAAATTACATATATGGCTAAAATCTTCTCTGCCTGTCACCTCAATCTTGCTCCCCTCTTCTCCTTTCCAGAGGCCGTCCTGTTGTGGTTTTGAAGGGTATCCCTGGCAATGACTATTGTTTATAACTTCTCTGTCTCTCCATTATGTCCTCCACATATCACTGCAGTCATGGAATCTTGGAACCAAAGGAATATTTTATAGATTATCTGGGCCAGCCTCTTACGGTATAGGTGCAGAAATGGATCAAATGCCTCGTCTCAGATCACACTAATTACCTTGGCCTTGGCTTTTGATACCCTCAGTTAGTGTGCTTTACCAATCTGTGTTACTTTATACAATGCTTTATATAAACATATAAATAACACTTTACCAATCTATATTATCTCTAGCAACTTCTGCTTAAATGGTTTAAACTGAAAGCATCCTTAGTAGTGACTTTATTCAGAGTCTGTGCAATTCTCTGTTTTACAAAGATCTAGGTTTTGGGAGGAAAGAATTAGAGAACTAATGTCAAGCCACACTTCCTGTTACTTTAAGCAACTGCGAACACCAGAAAGAGTGTGGCCCTTCGGTGTGACTCTTGCTACTGCAGGTGAGAGGTGGCCTTAGCCTCAACTCTCTGAATCCCTCAGTCGGGCAAGATTTTCATTTTGAGGCCAATTGTTTGAAGACCAGCTCCCACCTTCTAGCTTTCTAACAGCATCAGAGGCTGAAAGAGCACAGCTTGACTCTTGAATTTCAGGTTTAGTTCATTTCAGGGATAAGCAGAAAGGGGGAAAAAGGGAAAAAAAGAAAAGAAAAGGCTCTTTGGCTCACAAGGTAAGACTCTTTGAAATGAAAGTTGTGCAGAGTAAATATGGAGCCCCACAATGCCATCTCCAGAGCCGCGTTTCAGGACACAAGGCCACTTGCACTCTGCGACAGACAGTTAAGAGATTTCATGTTCCTTAATTAAAACATACCTCAAGAGTCAGTGGGAGGCACCCGTGCAGCCCCTACCTGAAGATGCCGATTTACAGAAAAACTTCCAGCCGTGGGATTCACACAAGGGACACGCTGGCAATTGTGAGTTCCCTTTCAAATCGGCCTCTGTCTGTCATACCTATGTAGTTACAAAATCAAAAGAGATAATAAAGTTCAATTGTATATTCACAGTTTGATATTTCTATTGACAGGTCTTACACAAAAACACACACGTTTCAGGAAACTCAGATTCTGTGAAAGTCTCTGAAAGGCTCTCCTGGGTTGCAAATCCCCACCCAACAATCCCTCTAAATCTGAATCTATAAAGTGGCCATCAAGGTTCAAAGGTATCAAATTGGGCCTCCTCTCCCCAGGTTCTGTTTGTGATTTTAAAATATCACTCTGAACGCGAGGGAAAAAGGAAACCACCCAGACCAAACCACGACTGAGCTAACCCCCCAGCTCCTCCTCAGATAAGAGCAGTTAACCCAAGCCTCACCGCACCCGGAGGGGATGGAGCTGCTGTGCACGCGGGGGCCTTGGGCAGACCGGGGACAGCCCTCAGATCTGCCCTGTTGTCTCGTTTAACCCAGAAAGAGTCCAGATCAACTTTGAATAGCTCTCAACTTTTAAAAACGTCAATATATTTCACTTCTATGGAAACAGTCTTCGGGCCTATTACTCAAACTTCAGGCATGTTACTCAAAAAGCAGCATGCAGGTGCCTCTAATTTTTAGAGAAGATTTTTTCTTGGAAAATAAGAGTGTGTGTTCGACCGGATTCAAAACCAGCAAGTCTGTTCCTGTAACAGTGTATGGGACTAGGCTTATGCAAAAGCAGAGCACATCTGAATGCAAAAATTAAATGGAGGAATGGGAGGGAGGGGAACAGGTGCTCTTTTATAAAGGCTAAATTCCATATTTACCAAACTGATTTGCATGAGGCATATTTTCAATGAAAATATTGCTACTCATTTTGCTGCATTTGTGCAACAGAAACATAAGGATGGAGCAGAAGAGGAGTGCGGCTCTCAAGCTGTCTTCTTGTACCTACCCTTCAGCCAACAGTTAAGCAGCACGTTTGGGAGATTAACTCTTAGAACTTCTGGCTTCCCACTGCCAAGAGAGCTAAGTTTGGGGGTCCGTTTCACCCTGTGATCCAGCCTCTGAGTCTGCAGTTAGATGAGAATCTAGAAGGGGTAGTGAGAGGTCATTTTCTCCATTAACTACCACCAAGTGAGAACACCTGAATTATCCCAAGAGAAGACTTCTATTCTGTTTTAAGTTAATTCCATGCCTCCTTCTAGTAATCCAAGCCAGCACTAATTCTTATTATCAAGAATATCTTCCTCCTGTCTTAAATGTTTTTTGTATGCTTTACTTCCTCTTCACGTAAACCCAAAATGAAAAAGTGCTGTCAGCTACATAGATGATCGCGTTTACAGGCTTAAATCAACCCTATGGTGTAGGTAGTGTGATGTTCCATTTTACAGAGAAAGAAACTCGGGCAGAGAGGGGTGAAGAAACTGGCCCTAGGTCACCCAGCTGACAGGTGGTAGACCCATGGTTTAAATCCAGGCATCTGAATCTACCTTCATTTCACCACCAGAAGATACTACGTGGCATTCTCAGATATAGTCAGTTGCAAATGAGGTTACCAACAATGCACTAAGGAAGGCCCAGAGAAATTGAACCAGGCAAAATATATGAGGTAGACATTGGAATAAGTTTATGTGAGTACTTGGCTGATGGAAAATGCTAGAGCAATGGCTGGTAGATTGCCCACGCAAATATCCACAGATTCACTTACAGGTGGACAGGTAGTGGAGGGTTTCCAATGAAAATGCTGGTCTCTTGGGTATTTACAGTCAGTGTCCCCAGACTAGTTCAGAGTGGTTTCCAACAGGGCAAATCCAGTGGACCTGTGTTTAGGAGACGCCCCAAGGGACTGCAGAGTTCCAGAGTTGTCATGAGTTTCTGTTTATGTTTGAGAGCTGGCTCTGAAAAAGTCACAGAGAGCATCTTACAGCGAAGTGAAGCTCTTAGAATGCATCACTCTTTCTCTGTTAAAACCAGACTCGGAACCGGTCAAGGCCTCTTGTGGGTTTTCTGGGGTTTCTTCTCCTTTTAGCTAACAAGATGCTCCAGGCAGAGCTTTGGGTTTCAGGACAAGGTAGGGGCCATCCTGCTGATCACCTCTGACCTCAAGGGAGAACAACTGAGGCTATGCTTCTTCCTGGACTGTGGCTAAAGTGAAAACACCTGGAGAGCTGCCCACACACCCTTGAGGAAGCTGACAGCTTCAGTGTTGGTGTGTGAAGCCAAAGGGAGCTGTTATTCCTCACTACTCAATGGGTTTGAAATAGCAGCTCTTCTTTCCCAATAACTATTGAATCACCTAGTTTACCCTACAATTTCCTTTGAGTAGCTGTGGAAATTCCATACAGACTTGCATTTGCTGCGGTAGATGGCTTGCTTCATCTAACATCTTGACCACCCAACATTCCTGGGTATACAGGTACCAAAGCTTAAAATGGGTGAAACAGATGATGGACAAAATCAGAGTTTTCAAAACCACACCACATTGGCCTGTAATACTCCCCTTAAATGTCCTTGGACCTGCAGTACCTCACTTTCTGGGGTTTTCATACTGAATCTGGCTCTGCCTGAGGAAGACTACTAGGAAAATACTTTATGCATGGACATCAACAGTCTCAAGGAAGATTGAATCATTCCCTGGGGGGGTAAACCAGGGTGCTCAAACTGTCCACAATCTATGACAAACACAATTTTAACTCTGTATGCAAAATTCCTTATTTTTTAAAAAGCAGGACTGTAAATATGTCGATACTCAGTCCTTCAGCCCCTGCAGAGAGTCCCCCTGCTCACACAGAGCCCACCTCAGAGACACCCTGACTTCTGTGACCCGCACAGTGCAGGCTGTGATCTGTTGTTACTGTTGCCATTTGGTCATTTTGCTCTTTCTTACAAAAGGGCTGGTGGCTCTGTTGGTTGAAGCATTGTCTCAATACCAATGAATGAATGAATGAATGAATGAATAGAACCATAAATTCATGTCTCTCTCTCTCCCCCTTCCTCTCTCTCTGGAGTCAATAATTTAAAAAAGAAATTCTGGGTCTATTTCATCACATTTAAATTTTTTACAGACATTGCCAAACTTCCCTCCAAAAACTTTCTTTTAACTTATAGTCTCAGCAGCAATGCACGGCACTCTTGCCTATTACACTTCTTGATCTTTATCAGTCCAGGAGGTGAAAAAAATGGTCTCCTGGAGTTTGCATTTCTTTCATTATGAGTGAAGCTGAGCACTTTTTCAAGTGCTACACCACTTTCCTATTGGGTTGTTGGTCTTTTTCTCATTGAACAGTCTGTTTTTGAAACCAGAGAGCTCTTATGTGAGTGATTGGATCTGCCTCCTGGTTGATATCACTTAAAGTCTCATTAGCCTGTGCAAAAAGGTTTTCACTACAGTAATTGTATTCGAAATGTTGAACAGTACAAATCTGACCACTGTAAGGATCTGTTAGCACTCATGCACACTGGTCTGTCAAGCTGGGGAATGAGAGTTTGTTGCATCATAAAAACGTTACCCTCTGCTTGCATGGGGTAATCAGTGAAATTTTTATGAGCTCTTCTTAACCCAAGTTATCAATAAATAACACACAGTTCTTGACTGGGCTAATCTCAGATTGATGTGACTTATTTGATAAATCAACACCATAAAAAAATTCTTGACTCAGTGGCCTGAGTGTTCAAGGAGAGAAAGAAGATTTCAACTCTGAGTTACCAAGTTCGACTCCAACACTGAAGAAATGGGCATGGTGAGCCTTCCGAGAGTTGGTTGCCACTGGTCAAACGCACGGATAAATCGCTATGACCAGGTTCCCTCTGCACCTAAGTTATCACAGCACAGTGACTCCCTTGGAACCTCGTTGTTATTTGATTGGCCTCAGGAGAGGCCACGATGTAAAGGTCTTTTCTGATGGTTCTCACACTTTAATGCTTATCAGGATCATCTGGGAAGAGACACTTTTAAAGAAATCTGCAGGTGATTTCAAAGCAGGTGGTCAGAAGGCACACTGGGAAACTCAGCTAGCAAAAACCATGCTGGGTCACTAGATCAAAACGTCACTGGACATGCCTGGGAATCTTTATTTTCACAAAAACACCGGGTCATTCTCATGCACTCTGAAGAGAAGGACTCCAGTGCTAAAGCGGCATGCCAACTCTTACGGAGTTGGGAGGATTTTTTTCCAATACATTTAGAATTGTTGGTGGTTCAAAGAGTCTTTAAAGGTTTCCACTTCCCTGCAGCTACTATTTGGGGGTTCAGCATCTGTTTTTTTCCCCACCCCACAAAATCATCAAATGAGTGACAGGAAGTGTATCCTCAAGGGAAACTGGCTGCAGTTGGAAACGGAGAGCCATGAGGGACTTTCCCCTGAATGTCCCTTTCTGACGGCTGGCCTCGCACCGGGGACACACAGCTCGAACCCTCACCTCAGCAGGTGTTCCCCGACACTCTCCTTTTCCACATGTAGAGTGCCTGTTTTCTCTAAGCTGTGCTGTGCCGTACCTGGAAAAGGAGACTCCCTTTTGAGAATCTTCCACTAAGAAGAACAACAGCTAACATTGAATTATGCCTGGCACAGTGGTAAGTGCTTTTACATATACAACTATAATCTTTGGAGGTGGTATTGTTATTGTCCCCGTTTTACAGGTGAGAAAACTGAGGTTGAGGGAGGTTGAGCAACTTGCCCCAACTCACACAGCAGATAAGTGAGAAAAGGATTCAAACCTGGTGGTCTGGCTCCAGAGTCCCTGCTCTTCACTACCTAGGGTGTGTTCCCACTAGCTGTTTCTGATCCTCACCAGGTGCGGTTAGAACGACTGCTCATACTGATCAGGCAGTGTGATCTCGTGGAAGAAGAGGAGTTCAAAAACCAAAAGCTCTGGAATTCCTCAGACACTGAAATCCTGTGTAAATCAATTTTTTTACTACCGTCTTATCACTATGTGTGTAAGAAGTGGTGATGGTATTATTATGATATTTGTAAAACTGTTTGGCTTATAAAAGTGTACTTGCATGTGCAACAGGCTGCAGCTTAGTTTAAAATCAGGGGTCCTCCCGAGGGCAGCAGGGATCCCTTCGCACGAGCCGGGATGCCAGCAGGGCACTGCAGCGGGCCGAGAGTGAAACCCCGAGATCCCGAGACCTGCGGCTGGTCTCACCTCTGCCAAGGTGTGCGGCTTGGACGGTTACACCACATCTCCGAAATTCATTTTCTCAATTGAAAAATGAGAAAAATCAATCAAACCAGTAGTTAAATTTTTAACTTAATAAATAATGCCTAATGTAATCTCATTGTTGAGAAAAATCCAAACACCGTGGGGGAAGTGAAAGCCCTCGCTGACTCGGATCAATCCCACCGAACCCCTGAGTGGTCACGACTGTAAACAATGTGGGGCAATGGTCGTTCCCCTCACTTCTGTCAAACATGCCATTCTTTACTAATGTATGGTCCTTGTTATTTTACATAAACGATAGCAGATCAGCACTCCTCAGTTCATTCTGCGGGGCAGGGGGAATTCCAAGAACACAATGAACCTCCAGTATCTCCTTCCCTCCCTGAAAATGTACACGTCCACAGCATTTTGAATAGAAATCTTCAAGGATATTCCTGAAGCCCCTTGAGCCTCATCCGTGAGTTCCTTCATCTCTGCCTTTCGGATTAAGAAGCCTGGACTAGAAGGTTCCAAGGGCTCTCCAGCTCAAAACTGATGTCCCATACTTTCAGGTGCAGGGCCAGTCTGGGTTTCTAGGCTCTCCATGTCAACCCTTTCCCCGCTACTCCTTTCACACTAGAACATTTGCTTTATTTAAATAAAATTGCATTTTTTTATCAAAGTCTCCTATGTATACAGTTTTTAAAATTTTGTGAGTAAAGCTCATAATGGAAAAAATAAATTCTACTCCAACTCTAAATCAAGCTCCACAGAAACAAAGTCTTCATCTTTTAGCTATTTCTTCTGAGATTTCCTCTATATTTCTGAATAATATACTTTTAAATGGTTTATTGAAGAGGTTCGACTAGATGATGTATAAACAGAAAATGTTTTTACTTTTCTCCAACCACAGCCTTTGGTTGTGCCCAACCTTGATGTCATCTCAGGCAATATCCCCTACTTTTTAATTACAGTTTAGGCAGAATTTTCAGGGATAAGTTTGTCTAGACCTACTTGTATACTTCAGTCAAATCTGGTTTAAACCTTTCTTCTCCCAGTTCAGGCCTGGCCCACAGCTGAGGGGCAACAGGGTCTGAGGTGAGGAGAATGTGTTGGTCAGGGTTGAATGTTCCTTCAAAACAGTAGCTCCTTTCTTTGCCTACTGCTTTCTGGCCCAAGGAACCCAAAGTAACCCAGTGGTAGTCATAATGCCTAGGTCCCTGGAACCCTACTCCCTAGCACCTGAGTGTTTGAGAACAGACCTGGCTGACATTCACGAGAAGAGGCATACTGCCTACCTGGTTGAGAACCTCCTCTGTGATAGGCTCTTTTCGGCGAATACAAAGATCTCATAGATACACCGTACACCCTTTTCCCAATACTCCCTGTCTTTGATATTGTAGTCATTCACTGCTAGCTCCCGGCCACCAGCCCAGTCATTTGCCACTGACCAAGAGTCCTTTATAACCTTCCCGTGTAGGAAGCATTGATGCTTGAAGAATATCTGCTCGCCTCTGTCTCTCAGAACCAGCTATGAGTGGGGCTGCTGTGCAGCAGAAGTCTGCTGTCAGCCAGCACAGGCATATATGCCAGCTCCTCAGTAAGCCTGGCCCAAGTTCTCTTCTCTCCCTTCATTTGGCCAAACTGAGTTCCCAAGAGCACACAGAGGTCAGCTGAGGGTACAACAATGTATGTGATACGGGATTCTAGACCCCATCCATGTAATTTACTTAAGCCTTCCAGAACTGCCCAGGCTAGAGCCTAAGAGTATTGTTCCTGCTTTAGAATGGATGACTGCTATGTTCCATCTCCCGTACCATCTCATAAGTTCACTTAATTATTAGTTTTATTAAATACCGTAACATGAGACAAATACTCTTGCAGAAAATCTATGCATTCATTGGTTGATTCTTGCATATGCAGGAGTCAAACAGCAACCTTGGTGTATCAGGATGATGCTCTAACCAACTGAGCTACTCAGCTAGGGCCATTTTATTTTTTAAAAATACATATTTTTACAGGTAAATTTCTGTCTAACACATACCATAAAATTACATTTACCCACTGCTATGAAATTGGTACCAATATTCACAGAAGAAGAAAAAAAAACTTCCAACAGTAAAAGAAAGTACAGAGGGAGAAGATGAGGGGTTTGTGAAAGGTCCATGGCAAAAATACAACTTCTCTTTATTTTACAGCCCTAGAAGAGAACTGAAAATATACTTCAGCTCCATTAAAAGATGGCAGGGTATCATGTAATTCGTGATTACTTACATTAGCACAGTGTTCTAGTATTTTGCCAAATATAGTTAACTGCCCAAGGGCCTCTTTTTCAGAAGTTTGCTTTCATTTTGGGATGTGTTCAAAAAAGTTGGACTCTGTCAGAAGCCTTCGCAGGCTGAGCAGGCTTGCTGTCACAGCGCCAAGGCACACATCCCACATCTTCTTTTACAGTGTGTCACTGACACTGCTCCCAGAAGAAGTATGGTTTATATCCCCTCTCCTTGAACTTGGGCTGTCTTTTGATTTGGTCATAACCAAGAGAACAAGGTGAACGTAACTCTGCATGATTTCTGAGGCTAGGTTGTAAGCCACACAGCTTCTGCCTCGTTCCTGAAACACTGACACTGGAGGCCGGAGTGGCCACGAAAGCAGTCTCACTGCCCCAAGGCCACCATGCTGGAGGAAGCTCAACTGGTCCACAGGGAGGTAGCACATGAAAGACCACAAGAATAGAAAGAGAAATGCCCAGCCCTTGGTTGCTCCAGACACCACACGGGAAGTGTGGTGTGACTCCAGCCTCTGTCTGACTGTGACTGCAGGAGAAAACTGTTGGATCAAGCCCTTCCTGAATTCCTGGTGCACAGAAATTATGGGGTAATTTGTTGCTCAGCAATAATGATCAGAACAGTTATGGAGTCATAGGATGGGATTTTTAGCTATTACTGAGTCTTCTGATGTCCCAGGGAATTTGTCAGACCCCAGGTCTATTTTGCCAACTCTAGAATGGACCCTCTCTAGGCATACTTGACTTCGTCTGCTTCAAAGATCAAATGCTTAGAATATTTCACATGGACAGTTTGAGCTGCCTATACAATGGCATTTTGCTTCTGAAAGTAGATATAAAAACACGGGCTAAACCTCTACTAAATGATACATGTCTATGCAATTAGCAGAACTCAAATACCAATGTAAATCACCTAGATTAGTTTTTAATCCTTTCTCTAACAAAAACAGAAAACATGAATTATTTATTATATTTGCTTTAACTAGTAGAAATGTAGAACTATTACATATATACAATGTGAAGCTTGTTATAGTTTTAATTTTCCAATAACAATGAAAAATTTTTGACAGTGCACAGATTAGGCACTGAATAAATGTTCTAGTAAGATTACATTATGTAGCTTTTGTAACTCAATGTGGTGGAATATTGCATTTTCCTGCCACTGAAAATAAAGTGAAATGCGGTGATTAGAATTATTACAATATCTATATGCACACTTTCAAATATAAATGGCATACTATAAACATAAATCATCCAACTATGGTGTGATTATGTTGAAATAATACAGCATGGACATAAATGAAGAGAAATGATATTGAACTGCCTTCCCAGCTACAAGATTTAAAATTCTACCAAGAAGATCAGAATTATAATTGGAAAACTGGGTAAACACTGTCGCAATAGTTTTAACCTCAGAAAAGCACCAATTCCTTTGAAACTGAAACTGTAGATATACGTTCCTATTTATCTCACCAGGCACTTCCTCTCACTGCACAAAATAGTCATATCAGTAGCAGAAATGAGGTAGGATGTTAGCATAAATGGGAGATAAAATTTAAATCTGGCAAGGAGGTTCAAACTAAAATGAAGTGATGGTTTTATTTGTAAGGCTCCAAGTAAGAGGCAAAATACAGTGGCCTGGTAACGTCCCATTATCTGCAGCGGCACACAGGAAATCAGGAGGCACTGGTAGCTCACATGTCAAATATATAGATTTTCCACATTTTTCAAAATGAGTAAACTTTATACCCCCAGCTGCACTCCAGCTGTCTGACCTCACATGCATGCCCTAGTGCAAGCAAGTGAAACACAGACAAGGAAAGCATGAAAATTGCTTCTTGTTGTGAAGGGGCTGGGGCAGGAAACTAGCAAGATTTGTCCACTGAGCCCAATGAGAGCATTTGCGGGGTCACCGAAGCTGTTGTCCCAGTTTGCGACAGTGGGCAGCAATGAAAATTCATGATAGGGGAGGAAAGGGGAGAGGAGAAAATGAAAAAAAAAGAAAGAAAAAGGAAAGGGGTAAAAACAGTTCTGCAACTCTCTTGTCATTACTGATAAAGCAAACCATTGATAGCCATAAAGAACTCTGATGAGCCCTCTAGAATTTCTAGGCTAGTCAATCTCAAATCTATCAAAACAAATGCCAGTGCTCCTTATGATGAATCTCTTGTGATGCCTCTTTACTATCTTGAAATGAAATTCAACCTACCTGGACACAGAATTTTTTACAGCTCATAAAATGACCTAAGTACAATATAAAAGCAAAATAAAAGCCAAGTAATTAATAATGCCATAAGACGTATTTAAATATGTGGATGCTCAGATCTGAGTGCTCTATCCTCTATATATGCGCTCACCAAGAACATGAGGGCTGCAAACACAGATCTTGAGTGGCTGGTGATTGCTGTACTGGCACATTCAGTACCATGGGCTGTGCTGCTATTGGTGGTGTGATATTCCAAAATTAGGAGCAACTTTTAGTTAAGTTCCAAATGAAACAGAGGATAGCCTTCCCTTTTTTGGAATCTCCATTTTAGGTGACTCTTCTTGTTTGTTTCTGTGTATTAGGTCACTCTGTTTTGACTCTGTGTCTTTGTGGGATGGCCTTCTGTGGGAAGATACCTGTGGGACTCCATGCTGTAGTTTCTTTAATCTCCCGAGCGGGATGCTCTTGGATGTCCTTTATGCATTTTTGTGGGCTCTTATTGTAATTGGGTTTTGGTTGTTGTTGGGTTGATCTTTGGTGAGTTCTTCCTTCAGGTTGGCTGACAGAGGGTCACACAACCCACTGTGTCTTATATGCTGTTGTATAGCTGCTGCTAGAACAAAATCCATACCCATAAAAATAACCCCCACCTACACCCGCGGTGTCAACAACAAATGAGCAAATGTTAATAAATGTGTAAAGAGTTTAAGACTATTATAAGAAAAGAAAAATGAAATGAGATGAGTAACTGAAAGACAGGTGATTTTGAGAAGTGAGAGGAGAAATATAAGAGTGGAGAATAGAAACAAGGGGAAGGAAGAAAGAAATAATATTTATGTCATAAATAAAAAAAAGGGAGGGGAAAAAAGCAAAATGGAGTAAGAAAAGGAAAGAGTATAGTATGAGGTTTAAATCTTTTTAAAAAGATGAAAAAATAGGAACCAAATTGAAAACAAACATTTTTCACAGCAATATTAATGACAAATTAGCGAAGACTAATATAGGTGGAAAGAGAAAAAGCAGGAAAACAGAAATTAAAAAACTTATGAGATGTCTAAAGTATAGAAAAGTAATTTTGAAAAGACAGAGAGAGAAAAATAATGAGTGAGTAATGAAAACCAGGCTAAGAGAGGGAAACAATGAAGTTTAAAATGGAAAAAGAAAGGGCAGGAAGAAGGCAAAATGGAGTAGGAAGGGGAACAGCAAATATGAGATCTGAAATATAAAAATAGTGAAGATCTAGAAATAAAACGGAAGAAATGCAACAACAACCACCATAGCAACAACCAGCAAGCAAAGACTGATAAAGGTGGAGAGAATAAGGGTATTTTAAGAACAGGAAAAAGAATGTGAGATGACTAATGACAAGAAAAATGGTGTTGAGAGGCTGGAGCAGAGGGGATAGTAAGAAACAAGTCATAGCAAGTTTAAAATAAATTTAAAACAAAAATAAGAAAAGGAAGGAAGAAGGCAAAATGGAGTAAGAGAAGGGAGGAGTAAAGTACGAGATTCGCAATAAACTGAAATAAAGAAACTAATGAAATAATAGCAACAAACTTGAAGAAAAAGAAATGGATGTTAAAAAGCTATGCAGGCAGAAAATAATGCAAATGATGAAGAAGACCACAGTGGTGTTCACCTCAGCAGAGTCTATTGTTTTGCACTGTCTTCTCTTTCTGGATCTGCCCCTGCTAATGTCAGATGGTGTCCTAGACTGGTCTTAGGCAGCCTGTTCAAAACTACCAGCGATCCACAGTCTGTGGCTGTCTCCCTCAGTTTTGGCTGGTCCCCACTGCTCTGCCTTGCTGGCTTTCCACCAGTGCCAGGCCCAGGAGTGGCTCATCTAAAGCCCAAGAGCACTGCCAGTACCAGCCCCGCCTGCCTCCAGAGGGGATATCTGGTGCAACTGGGAGGATGGAATCCCAGGGACCACTGTTCAGTCTTCAGGGGAGTTGGTGGGAGTGTTTCCCTGCCCCGTTGCCACACAACTTGGTCTGTCCCAGATTATTTCCAATAATGTATGGTTTCTTGTGAATTAGCTGTCGATTTCCTGTGAGGGGCCAGCCTGTGTAAAAGGGGCAGCTCTTTCCTACTTGGCACAGGTGGTGACTCTAAGAGCTGAGGCTGGGTGGGACCCTGAACACCCCTTCTTGTGTCTGTCTCCAATCTCTCTGCTCTGCTGGTTTCAGTGGATATGGGCCTGAGGAACAGTGTAGCTCAGAGCACCTGGCAGAAGTTCTGAAAGGGCCTTTTCACAGATTTTCCTTCTTTTCCTTGTAGACTTCTGAGCCTGGCCTCACTGATCTACAGATCCTATAACCCCAGAGGTGGAGGTTGGGCATGCCTGCCCATGAGGGGACTTGCCTGGCTGCAAGGAAACTCAGATGTTCAACTCCTGGCCTGCTGCTTTTGTGGGAGACTTGGGCCCGAACTCTCCACTCCGCACCGACCCCTGTTCACCAGCCATGCTGGCTTGGGTCCCACAGTCCCTTCAGCATGACTTTATCACTCTGACTTCTTCGTTGGCAGAGCAGCTGTGCACGCACACAGGGGTGCCTAAGCGCAGGGTCCCAGCAGAGTCTTAAGTCTCTCTTCAACTTCTCTTTCAAAAGTTTCTAGTGGCCCCCAAACTGCAGCACTGAGCCATGGGGGTGAGGGGGCTTGTTCTCCTCACATTCCACCTCCCCAGAAAGCCTGATGGTGCCTCTGACAGTTTTACATCGAGTTTCTCCCTGGCTCTCTCTGGATGGCACCAGGCACTGCAGCCTGCTCAGCCAGACTCTGTCTTGCCCGCAGTTCTCAGGGTGCCTGGGGTGTGGGATGTGATGGCCCCCTCCCCAGGAAGTACTGTGGCAGGCCCCGGACCCTGACCCCTGGCATTGGCAGGGTGCGCAGCCTTGCTGGGGCTGCAGGGCACAGAGACACATCTGGATACCAAGATGCGGGTACTCTGGAGGCTTCTTCTTGAGGAGGCTATTTTAAATTCCTCAGAATGGCTCCCACCCCATACCTGTGCAGCCAGAAATGCCAGGCTGGGCAGCAACAGTGACAGCTGCTCCCAAGCTGATGCCTGCTCCCGAGTGCCCTGCAGGCAGGCAGGCTGGCTCTCGCCCACACACTCGCAGGTCGTGCACTCGTTTTTATACGTGCCCACTCACACACATTCTCACTCATGCTCAGCTGGGTTTTTGAATTGATTGCTCTGTGGTTCAGCTGGAAGACCGGTCCAGGGCTGGGAGCAAGTGGATGGAGTGTCCAGCTACTCTTTCCACAGCCATCTTGGAGCCTCTGGGTACAGCTTTTTTAATTGTATTTTTTCCATTACCATTTTGCCCCTTAAACCTCCCTCCCCACCCTGAAATCACCACCCTGTTGTCCATATCCGTGAGTCCTTGCTCCTTTGTGCTTGATCCCTCCACCCTCTAACCCCAGCCCCAGAGTTGTCAGCCTGCTCTCTATGAGTCAGTGTCTCCATTGTGCTTGTTAGTTCACTTTGTTCGTTAGACTCCACATGAGTGAAATCGTATGGTATTTGTCTTACTCTGACTGACTTATTGCACTTAGTATAATACTCTCCATGTCCATCCATGCTGTTGCAAAGGGTAAAATTGTATTCTTTTTTATGGCCAAATAGTATTTCATTGTATAAATGTCCCATAGTTGTTTTATCCACTCATCTACTGGTGGACACTTGGGCTGCCTCTGTATCTTCGTCATTGTAATGCTGCATTGAACATAGGGATGCTTACAGTCTTTTAAATTTGTTTCGGGTTTCTTTGGATAAATTCTGAAAAGTGGAATGGCTGGGTCATAAGGCAGTTCCTTTTTAATTTTGGGGGGTATCTACTGCTTTTCAGAGTGGCTGCACCAGTCTGCATTCCCACCAACATTACAAAAGGGCCCCCCTTTCCCCACATCCTCACCAGAACTTGTTTGTGGATTTATTGGTGATAGCCATTCTGACAGGCATGAGGTGATAGCTCATTGTGGTTTTAATTTGCATTTCTCTAATGATTAGTGACATTAAGCATCTTTTCATATGTCTATTGACCATCTCTATGTCCTCTTTGGAGAAGTGTGTCTATTCAGGTCCTTTGCCCATTTTTAAATTGGATTTTTTGGGTTTTTTGGAGTTGAGTTTTGTAAGTTCTTTATAAACTTTGGATATTAGCCCCTTACCAGATGGGTATAAGTTTTTTCTAAAGAGTGCATATTCTAGTCTCAGATGATCACAACTTCATTTTTCATTGGTGTGACTGTCCAGGGGGGATATTTGAGAGTCTAGCAGGAGGTGTGACAAACTTTTACTGCATAGGGCGAACCATCCTGTGCCACCCTCGCACTCTCTCTGAATATCAGCTGTGCCCCCCATCTCTTCCATCATTTATCAGTTCATTTGTCCCTGTGACTTTCCCAAACACCACTGATTTAGATGAACCAAAACTCTGGCTTTTATTTAGATGAGATCACATTCTCCTAACCAAAGTAAATCTATCTTTTCCTAGTTTTGGAGAAAGGAGCTCTGGAACTTCAGAGGAGGAATTGAAACTAAGTCAGAATGGGGGGCCCCAAAATCAGAGACTTTGAGGCTGGGATAAAGAAGGGGCCGAGGGACCCAGTGGAATGTCCTCCAGGAATTTGTTGGGCTTGGGATGGAATTTCCATCTCCACAAAGCTGTGAGTCGGGAAGGTAGAATGGAGAAGCCTCAGGCATGCCTGAGTTTCTCTCCTTAATTTAATAGAGTTAAGAATGCTTGTAAAAAGCCATGTGAGATTGTGCTTCCTAAACCATCCAGGTTACTTTGGGACTGTGTGGCCATGGCAAAACACAGATAAGGTCATGAACAATCTTGTTTATAAGAATCCAATACCCTCTCTGTCCCCCAGTTCCAGTCTATTCTCCCTGTCTGATTCTGTCATGGTTGGGGTGCAGTGAGAAAGAAAATTCAGGTGCCATGCCCTGGGCCACCTTTCCCTCAGAGCACTCTGCTTACAGCAGAGGAAGAGTAGGTTTTTAGTGGGGCTTGTTTCACCAGGGAGTCAGGGTGGTTCCCCTCTGGCACTGTTGTCATTTCCTCATCCTGTCAGGGAAATTTTGACTTCTTCATAAACAGTGGCAGATTTTCAGTAAAGGTACAATTTGCATAATAATAATAATAATAATAATAATAATAATAATAATAATAATAATAATCTTTTTTACATGCAAAGCACAAAAGGATGGGGTTCTTATGTCATTGAGTCCAAAGGCATTCCAATGAGTTTCCCATGAACACTTTGCATAAGCTTTTTATTCGCAGAGCTGGGCAAGTCCCTGTCCAGAGCTCGAGGCATACCTGGCCTTCTCAGGAGCAAGTTTGGTGTCTTTTTCCACTGAGCACAATTTGGTGATGGGGGCTGTCTGGCTGGCAGCCCCACACCAGTAGCAAATGAGTGGGCACAGTCATTGACCAAGTTCCTGGGCAGGTGACAGTGGGAAGTATGACCTGCTTGGCCACACTCCCAGCACCAAGGCAAAACCCCACTAACTCTGTCTCCCCACATCCATCCTGGGCTATTCTGTGTGAGTGAGTATTTGATTCCTTTTCCTTCATCTTCTCCTTTCTCTCCTGAGTTACCACCATTCCAACAGTGGGAATGCAGTGGTCCTCCATATCCCCCACACAGGCCAGGTCCCCCAAGGATAAATTTTCTCCAGTTAAACCCAGGAACCCTTTACTCCAACTGAGCTTCCTTCTCCATTCAGTGACAATTGTTTTGTGTTGTTCTGCAAAAAATCTTCCTATTTATTCTCTTCTTTTGGAGCTTGGTCAAAAATCGGACCCATTACTAAGAACCCATCTCAGTTCTGTTAGGCTGGTGGCTACAGACCCGTGATGCCTGAGATGAAGTACAGCCTCTAGTTAGGCCCACTGATTCTATCACTCTCCATTACTTTTCCTTCTTTGGGAGGACTCTCCTGTGACATTTCCATGGCCTTGGCCTCCATTTCTGAGAAAACCTCAGGTTCTGGGGCTTTGGGCCTCCACCAGAAGCTCCAGTGAGTGACTGCTTATTGGCGCCCAGAACGAGCTTAGCTTTTAGGCACTGCTATCTGGCCAGGTGGAGCAGAGTAGAGGATCTTTGATTAGACAGAGCATACCTGCTGACATCCTATGTTGCCCTTCTAGGAAAAACTTCAGTATTTAAGTCAATTGTCTGTCTATGGATGCTGGCTTGCCCACCAACATTTTTGCCTCATTTTCTGTCTGGATTTCTATCTCAAATATCAGACTCAAACATCCTGCTACCCTCTATCACAGTGAAGCTGATTTCAAAAAGGTTTCCACAAATTCCCTCTCACTTTAGATGGTTTTCAAGGTCTACCTGAGCCTATATTGGATCTACCTGTGGTCCCCTTGTTTCATGTATCTAGAAGTTGCTACTCACTGGGAGCATGTATCTCCTGGATGAGTTCTAAGGCAAGCAGTCTATACTGAGACACACCTGGGTCTGTCCCTGGTCCAGACACTCCTGGAGGACATTAGGCATGATCTCAGTGTCAGCTGAAGTCACTGTCCCTTTTTCTAATACAAGGATCCGTATAAACCCCATGCAGAAAGTACAAGGATTTTTTTGAAATTTCTGAAAATCCTGGAGGTTTGTAAATTCTCATACTTAGTTCTGTCTGTGTGTATAGGCTACTGCTAAATTAATTCAGTTTATGCCTTGCTCTATCACCTCATGGGTGCTGCCCCTCCCAGGCATGAAACCCAGCTCCTTTCCTTGATACACACATGTGCACATATTCACTTATAAAATGTGCATGTCCTCCTATAAAGCTCCTTTATAAAGAGGCTTACGTTTTAGTGAAGGGAGATGTGCAATAACACGATAAACAAGTAAATGCATGGTCTGTCAGAGAGCGATTAGTGCTGCGGAGACCGACGGAGCACCGTGTGGAAATGTCAGCCCCACAAGGGCAGGGATTTTGCTTGCCTCGTTGTTTGGTTCATTGACCTATTTCCAAGAGAATAGGCCCAGCATGTGGTGTTGAATAAATGTTTATTGGATGAATGAAAGGGTAAAGGGAGTAAGGCGGTGGTGTACTGGCAAATGCTTAGCAATTGGCTATGTGGGTAAAAGAGTATGCATATGTATGTACGTTATAAATTTTACGTTTTATTTAAATATGTATTATATATATCGATTATATAACATATATTTTATATTCATTAAAAATTTTACTCTATAAAGGATTTGTAGCACACAATTTATAAATAATAATAAAATATGTGATACTCTTCATTGTAAATTCCATGTGACTTACTGATTCTCTGATTTTTGCTAAACTCTTATATCCATAGCTACCCTCTGGTTGCAATGAACAAATTAATGTAGTTCTGACATGAATGTTGACTGATGATTTTGTTTACAATTAAGAGGAAGACAGAGTGAAATAATAAAGATGTACATCAAAACTTCACTCCTTTGTCAATGATGTGAGTGAACTGAAAAATATATTTTGAATGCTGCAAGAATATTTTTCCAATTTTTTGGTGCTTCCCCCAGTGTAACAATAGTTCCAGACATACACACTTTTAAGTTTAAAAGGTGTTATTAAGATTAAATCTAGGCAATAAATAAAACAACAAATAGACTCTACTTTGCATCTGCAGATTTCTGTGGTGTAACTGTTTCCACTCTGGCTGATGTCAAGCCACCAGCGTGATGCTTACAAACCAGAGATGGGAAGAGACACAGGGCACAGAGTTATACAGTATTTCCACATATGGATTAATGGTGCTCAGCAGGGGACAGTTTTGTCCTCCGGAGGACACTTGGCAATGTGTGGAGACCTTTTCGGTTGTCACAACTGAGAGAGGAGGTGCTACTGGCATCTCGCAGGTGGAGGCCAGGGATGTTATTAAATATCTTACCATAAAGAATTATTTGACCCAAAAGGTCAACAATGCCAAGTATATCAAGAGAATAGGTAGTAGTAAAATATAACAAAATAACTAGGAAATGATACATTTTAAGTATTTACTACCTTTGCCTTTAGTATAATTTCTTTATTAGTATAACTTAGAATATATAAATTAACTATGTAACTTAATTTTTAATAATTCCTGAAAATGCAGCAATCAGTTCTTACATACTCATACAAGCCAGTGCAAGATACCAGTGGGCTAAGGTATAGCAGGGAGGCAGTCATTACTTTATATAGAGTGACCTTAGAAAGTGGCATTTGAACTCAGACCTGAAGCAAGTGAGGGGTGAGCTCTGTGGGCATCCAGGCAGGGGGAGTAGCATCTGCAAAGGCCTGCCATCAGAGAGGCGGCTTGCCACATTCCAAGAACAGGCAGGAGGCCGATGTGGCTGGATCCAAGTGGGAGGGGAGAGAGTGGAAAAGATGGGCTCAGTTGCAGGTCCCTGGAGGGGCTTGATCAGGGAAGCATCACAGGCCACTGTGTACAGAGTTTCCTGAAAGGTGTTGGCCAGTGGAGAAGCCACACAACAACTTGATGTGGAGTATTGGGTAGCTCTGTTCTTGAAAAACCTCTTGGCCACTTGTTAACTGGATTTACCACAGTCTGCCTCACTACACAGAGGGCAGAGCTAGGCACCGTGTACTGACTCCTCTTTCCCCCTCTCCTCCCACTCCTTCTGTAGACAGAGCTGAGGGAGGGAGAAAGAGAGAAGAGAAACACTGAGTGGTTGACTCTTGCACACCCCAACTGGGGACCTGGCCTGCAACTCAGGCATGTGCCCTGATCAGGAATTGAACCAGTGACCTTTTAGTTCGTAGGCTGACACTGAATCCACTGAGCCACACCAGTCAAGACAAGAGGATTTTAGTGTTCTCTTGTCCTGCCTTCAAATTCAAGTCTAGACCCATTGCAAAGATCGGTTTAACAAAAGGGCCCTTCTTTCCATCCACAGCAGGGCCATAATGAGCATTCTCCTTCCTAGAGCACAGTGAGGTTTATATCATACTCTCTCCCATTAACATACGAATGATTTACTAATAATTATATCAGAGATTCCCCCCAAATTGACTATATTCCTATTACTAAAAAGAGGCCTATACCAATGCGTCTGTTTTGCTACCTGACTTATAATAGGTAGTATTTTATCAAGGGCTTACTCTGTGTCCAGTGATAAGTGCTCACATATACGAGGTAGCCATAGTCCTGGGCAAATAATGTCATCAAGGGCATCTTCAATTAGCAAAAATAGTATCATCTATGTTTCTGGCTTTTACTGATACCCAGCATTAGCTCTTTTACCCCTCACAACCACCTCTGATGGGAGTATTATCTGTGTATTACAGATAAGGAAACTGAGATTTAAATAGATTGAGAGACTTGTATCAGGTTTCACAGTCTAAAAGCAGAGCTGGGATTTGGAATCATGACTGTCCAACTCCAAAGGCTGCTCTTACCTGCCTTCCTCAACTTCCAGCCCACTTCCTGTTGCAGCCCATTTCCTGTCACAGACCCACTGCATCCTGTACTGACTGATCCAGAACCTCTCACCAGCCCCACCAACCCTGCCACACGGTGCACAGGCCTTGCAATTAAGAATAAGAAAATACATCCAATATTTTTCACCAATTATTATGCCAGTAATTTAAAAAGGACTCACGTTTTAATTATAAACACTAAAGCATTTTAAAAATCTTACACAGTATTTCCCATTAGTACAGAATATTTTTGTAATTTTTAAAAACAAATCAGCAATTAGCCTCGTGTTGCCACATCATTGTTGGCTTGCAGACTTCAAAATCAGTTTTAATCAGAGTAGCCTGTAAGTGGGGCACCATCATCAATCTTTCATTTGAGGTCCACATGTTTCTTCCCTTAGTGACTCTTGATCTCCTCCTTTTGTAACAGCTGCCAAACATCCAGTTTTCCCCCTAGCTGGGAGGGAAGCACAAGCCTCTTGTAGGTTTCTATGTCACACTCAGAGAGTTATAATGTCAAGTGCAGTCATAACGCATTTTGCAGATAGGAAAGAGACACGGGAGAAAAACATCACTTCAAGCCAGTCTGCTTCTGATGCACCAAACCGTCTCTGTCATGCTCCAGTACCTTCCTCACTTTAGAAATATCACTTGCCCTGCTGTTTGCCCATAGCAGTGACATTTTTCTTTAGCTGTGCCATAAAGCTTGTACTTGGAAAGGAGAACCGTGGGAGAGTAGATACCAGTGAGCAAACACCAGCTGGGGACAGCAGGATCTTGAAACAAGTCTGCCACAGTTCTGAGGATCATGAAAGAAGTCTAATTAAAGTCATATTTTCAATTTATATGGCTTTCCCTCCCTTTTCTGAGAAACCATAAATTGTAGCATTTTGTAAGGAAATGATGTGGACTATGAAAAGTCAAGGAAAAAATAAAACAAAGAAAAAGGGAAAAAACTAGTTATATTAACAAATTAGCAAAGAAATGAGTAAAACAAAAAATACACAAACTTTTTGGAGAGCAGTTTGACAAAATATATTACAAAATTCATCAAAGAGGTATATAATTTTGATGCACAATATCCACTTCTAGGAATTTTTCTTAAGGAAGTAATTAAGGAAGCCTGTGAATATTTAGCTCAGAAATGTCAATCCTAACACTATTGGTAATGACAAAAATTGGATACAATATATTCAATAATAGATGATTAGTTTAGAAAGTTCTGGTCTGTCCAAATGGTAGAATACTATGCAACCATTTAAAATAATGCTGTGGAAGGTATGGATGGACCTGGAGAACATTATGCTAAGTAAAATAAGCCAGTCAGAGAAAGACAAATACCATGTGGTTTCACTCATACGTGGAATATAATGAACAAAGTGAACTAATATGCAAAATAGAGACAGACTCATAGATAAAGAGCAGGATGACAGCTAAGGTTGGGAGGGTAGAGGTGGACAGATTTAGCCAAACTGAAAAAGGACTCATGGACATGGACAACGGTGTTCCAATAGTGGGGGGGGGGGGGGGGCAAGGGGGTAAAAGGGGACTACATGGTAATGGAAAAAATACAATAAAAACGGTGGTAAAATAATGCTGTGGAAGTTACTTATTGATGTTAAAATAAGTTGTTTAAATATTTTAGAGTGAAAAAATCAGATTAAAATATGATATGGGGAAAATTCTGCTTCTGGCCAAGAAGTAACAGGAACCAGATTTATCCTCCTTCCAAAAACAACCAAAAAATGGACCAACTATCAACTATATGAACAATGGTTTTTGAGATACTGTACCTTAGTTGACCAAGGAAAGTGATTTCCCAGAAATGAAAAATAAATTAGGTGAGCTCTACCACCATCCTCGCTTACTGCCTTCAGAGAGTTTCAGACCACAGGCAGAGATCAGTGAATTCCTTGAGTTACAGAGATAGAAGACAGACCACAAAAGAAATAAGGTGGCTAGAGTTTGCAAGAAAGAGAATCTGGAAGGAGAGAGCTTCATACACTGGAATACACAGAGGGTTGGTCTTGAGTATTCAGCTAAGTACTCATTGGTGCATGCATGTGAGGAAAGTACTTGAAGCCAGGGAAAGAACCATTCAAAAGAATTAGAGAGAACAGCCTACCACACAAACAGGGCCAGGAATGTGCCTGTTCCCAGTAGACAGACTAGAAAACCTGATGATTCATAGGGCCTTGAATAAAGTATACAAAATGGCTTTGCTTCAGTAATAAAAAGAAATTAGCCCTAGGCAAACCACTACCCCAAGCTTGCCTGGTAATCCTTAAAAACAAGACCCCAGAGGGTCCAACTGTTGCAAGTAAGCTAACTATGTCACAAAGTTCAATAATATCTATGGGAATACAAATCATCCAGCACACAGCAAGTAAAATTTATCATGTTAGCCATCCAGTCAAAATTACCAAGGATGAAAAGAAAAATAGCTTTCCTTTTGGGGACTTCCGGCAAGATGGAGGAACAGGTGGACGTACCGTACCTCCTCGTACAACCAAGATTAGAAAAACAATAATTTACAACAATAATTTACTATCAGAATAACACCCAGATCCGGCAGAGGATTTATCTGAATGGAAGTCGGGCAGCCAAGAAGTTGAAGTAGACGCGTTCATCCGGACTGGCAGGAAAAGACGAGCGGGGCTGGCTCGGGTCGGTGGCTCGCGGAGGTTGGGGGAAGGTTTGGCGCGAAATTGGTGCAAAAGCCATCCGGCGCGCAAGAAGGCAGCGGTGATCCCTGAGTACGCAAGCTGTGGCTGGCAGACCCAGAGGGGTAGCGATTGTGGACCAGGGCAGAACTCGCGGCCCAGAAGCCCAGACAAGGGTCTGAGTCCAGGAGAACGGAACTACCGCCATTGTTTTCTCCCGTCCCGCTCCCGCCCCGCCCCGACATATAACGTCACAATCTAGCGACTCTGGTGCCCAGCCCCGGTGAGCACCTAAAGCTCCACTCCCCACCGTAACAAGAGCAACCAGACCTGGGAAAAGAAAATAAAAAGGAGAGACAGGGGAAAAATATGTTTTCAACAGAGCAGATCAGTCCCCCAGGACTCATCCTTTTGAGCGACCAAGAATTAGCCAATCTATCAGATGCGCAGTTCAAAACACTGGTGATCAGAAAGCTCACGGAATTGGTTGATTTTGGACAAAATTTAGATGAAAGAATGCAGATTACCATAAAAGAGATGCAGGAAGACACTGGGAGGAGAGCCAATAGTGAAAGGAAGGAATATGAGTCTCAAAACAATACAGTGGACCAGAAGGAAGATAGAATCAACCAAGCAGGAAAGCATGATGAAATAAGAATTCAAAAAATTGAGGAAAAGATTAAGAGCATCCAAGACACCTTTAAACGTTCCAATATCCGAATTATAGGGGTACCAGAATCGGAAGGGGAAAAGCAACAGATTGAGCACGTATTTGAACAAATAATAAAGGACAACTTCCCCAATCTGGCAAAGGGAACAGTCTTCCAAGAAATCCAAGAAGCTCAGGGAGCCCCAAAGAAGTTGGACCCAAGAAGAAACACACCAAGGCACATCATAATTACATTAGCCAAGGTAAAAATGAAGGAGAGAATCCTAGAAGCATCAAGAGATAAGGGGACAGTAACCTACAAAGGAGTTCCCATCAGACTCTCAGCTGATTTCTCAAAAGAGACCTTACAGGCGAGAAGGGGCTGGAAAGAAATATTCCAAGTCATGAAAGACAAGGACCTACATCCCAGATTGCTCTATCCAGCAAAGCTCTCATTTAGAATAGAAGGGAAGATAAAGTGCTTCTCAGATAAGGTCAAGTTCAAGGAGTTCATCATCACCAAGCCCTTATTTTATGAAATGCTAAAGGGACTTATCTAAGAAAAGAAGATAAAGAAAAGACATGTATAGTAAAAGGACAGCAAACTCACAAATATTAACAACCACACCTAAAGCAAAAGCAATAGAAACTAAGTAAACAATAAGAACAGGAACAGAACCACAGAAATGGAGGGCACATGGAGGGTTAGCAGCAGGGGGGTGGGAGGAGGAGAGAGGGGGAAAAGGTATAGAGAATAAGTAGCATAGAATGTAAGTTGAAAATAGAGGGAGGGCAAGAATAGCATGGGAAATGTAGAAACTAAAGAACTCACAAGTATTACACATGGACATGAACTAAAGGGGGGAAATGTGGGTGGGAGGGGGGTACAGGGGGGAGGGGAGAGAAGGGGGGAAATGGGACACCTGTAATAGCATAATCAATAAATATATTTTAAAAAAAGAAAAAAATAAAACTCATAATGAGGAAAAAATCAATCAAAATTAATGCAACATGGACACAGATGTTAGAGCTGGTGGAAAAAGACACTAAAAGAGTTGTTATAACTGTGTTGCATGTGTTCACAAAGTTAAATAGAGACATGGAAAATATAAAAAGATATCATTCAAGATTTGGGGGATTAAATATACAATGTCTAAAATTTTTAAAAAATTTATCGGATGGGATTAACACAAGTTACACATTGCAGAATAAAAGAATAGTGAACTTCATGCTATAGCAATAGAAACTATTGACTATAAAATACAGAGTGAAAGTGAATTTTAAAAATATGAACAGAGCGTTGGTGAGCTGTGTAAAACCTCCAAGTACATGTACATATACATGGAAGTAAAAGCCCTAAAGGAGAGGAGAGACAAATAGATACCAAAAAAAAATTGAGAAAATAATTGCCAGAAATATTTCAACTTTGATAAAAGCTATACACACAGGAATGCGAGAAACTCAACAAACCCAAGCACTCAAAGAAACAAAAAGAAAAATATATCAAGGCACATCATAATCAAATTGTTCAAAATCAGGGATAAAAAGAAAACCTTAAAGGAAGCCAGAAAAAAAGAGATGTTACATACAAGGAATAAAGATAGGGATGACAGGTGACTTCCTGTAGAAGCAATGCAAGCAAAAAGGCAGTGGAGTAGGATCTTTGAAGTACTGAAAGAAAAAAACTGTCCATTTATATTCTATATGCCGTGATAATAACTTTCAAAAATGAAACAAATTAAAGACATTTTAGACATATAAAGGCTGAAAGAATTCATTACTAGCAGACTGCATGATAAGAACTATTTTTTTAAAAAAATATACTTTAGGAAAAAGAAAAATGATTCCAGATGGAAATATAAATCTACAAAAAGCAATGAAGAGAACCAGATGTAGTGACTGGAATTTTTAGGTATTTTTAAGGTATTTTTCCTAATATTTAAATATTTTAAAAAGAAATTTAAAGGATAATTGACTCTTTAAACAAAATAATATCAATGTAATTGGGGGATAGAACACATGTAACAGTAAAATGTATACTAACAATAGTACAAAAATCAGGAGAGGGGAAATAGAAGTATATGATTTTACATGAAATAATTTAATATCACTTAAAGGTAGACTGTGATAAGTTAAAGATGTATACTATAAAACAGTAAAGCAAACATAAAATTTAAAAAGTTATGGCTAACTAGCCAATGAGGTGATAAAATGTAATCATAAAATACCAAATAATCAACAAGAAGGATAAAAAAAGAAAAAGTGGGGGAACAAAGAACACATGAAACAAATAAAAGAAAAACAGCAAGATGACATATTTAAGCCAAATATTTAAACCTTATAAATAATCACATTAAATGCAAGTGGTCTGAACTCCCAGTTAAAAGGCAGAGATTGTTAGATTGTATTTTAAAAGCAAGATGGAGGCATAGGTAAACACAGCTTGCTTCCTCATACAACCATAGCCAAACTACAAAACTACAAAAACTATTACAACTAAACTATAAAACTATCACTCAGAATCATCAGAAAAAAATTGAGCTGTATGGAAGTCCGACAACGAAGGAATTAAAGAAGTCAAGTTCATTCAAATGGGTAGGAGGGGCAGAGATTAGGAGACTCAGAGATGCAGAATGGGTGGTCCCACATTCAAGTGTGCTAGACAAAAACAGGGAGCAATATCTTGGAAGCGAGGAATCCAAGCCCCATGCTAGACCCCCCAGCCCAGGGTTCCAGTGCTAGGAAGATAAGTGCCCATAACTTCTGGCTGTAACCAGCGGCGGGTGGGGTGGTGGAAGAAACTGGGACTCTCAGGCATCTCTTCTTAAAGGCTTTGCAATGGTCTCAGGACTTACGCAGTCTCACTTCTTCTGGACTACAGCACCAGGGCAGCAGCTCAAAGGGCACCAGAGGTATATGGGGAAAAACTAAAGTGTCAGGCATCAGAGTGAGTGTAAGGGAACAACTCCCTCCTGGAAAAAACTCCAGAGGCCAGGCAGCAGCCACTGTTCCTTTTCTTAGCCCCCCTGCCCGGCCCACAGAGCCACAGAGCAGAAACACCATATCTGAGACTCCATCAACTTGTTTCACATGGGTTGCCCACCCAGGCAATTACCTAATGTGCCACCGCATCCAACTTATTGATATCCTTTTCAACATTAGGTAACACTACTAAGGCAGGGAGTTAAGTCAGCTCTAACTAATACATAGAAACAAACACAAGGAGACTGCCAAAATAAGGAAACAAAGAAATACAGCCAAAGTGAAAGAAAAGAACAAAACTCCAGAAAAAGAGCTAGACAAAATGGAGATAAGCAGTCTGTGAGATGAAGAGTTCAAAACACTGGTTATTAGGATACTCAAGGAACTCATTGGGTACTTTAACAGCATAAAAAAGAGACCGGAGTAGAAATAAAGAGTACACTAAGTGAAAAAAAGAAAAATTTACAGAACAATAGTGGAGTGCATGGAGCTGAGAATCAAATCAATGATTTGGAATACAAGGGAGAAAAAAAAGTTCAACCAAAACAGCAAGAAGAAAAAAAGAAAAAAAAAATGAGGATAAGGTAAGGAGCCTCTGGGACAATTTCAAATGTACCAACATTTGAATCATAAGGGTGCCAGAAGGAGAAGAGAAAAAGTAAGAAATTGAAAACTTATTTGAAAATATATTGAAAGATAACTTCCCTAATTTAGTGAAGGAAATAGACATATAAGTCTAGGAAGCACAGAGAGTCCCAAACAAGTTTGATCCAAAGAGGACTACACTGAGACACATTACAATTAAAATGCCAAAAGTAAAAATAAAGAGAATTTTAAAAGCGGCAAAAGAAAACCAGAGAGTTACCTACAAAGAAGTTCATATAAGACTGTCAGCTGATTTCTCAAAAGAAACTTTGCAGGCAAAAGGGGACTGGCAAGAAGTATTCAAAGTGATGAAAAGCAAGGACCTACATCCAAGATTACTCTATCCAGCAAAACAGTCATTTAGAATGGAAGGGCAGATAAAGTGCTTCCCAGGCAAGGTTAAACTAAAGGAGTTCATCACCATCAAGCCATTATTACATGAAATGTTAAAGGGATTTATTTAAGAAAAAGCAGAAGATAAAAACTATGAACATTAAAATGGCAATAAATTCACAACTATCAATAATTGAATCTAAAAATCAAAGTGAACAAACAAGCAAAACAGAAACAGAACCACAGATATGGAAGTCATTTGCAGGGTTACCAGCAGGAGAGCAGAAGGGGGAGAATGGGGGGAAATGTGCAGAGATTAATAAGTACAAATTGATAGGTACAGAATAGGCAGGGGGATTTAAGGAAAATATAGGGCTGGAGAAGCCAAAGAACTTATATGCATGACCTGTGGACATGAACTAAGGAGGGGACTAACAGAGGGAATAGTGGTACTGCGTAGAGGGGGACAAATGGGGAAAAACTGGGACAACTGTAATAGCATAATCAATAAAATATGTTTTTAAAAAGCCAGACTCAACTATATGCTGTCCACAGAAAATGCATTTTAGTGTAAAAATGCAAGTGGGTTAAAAAGTTAAAGAATGGAAAAATATTATGCTAACACCATTCAAATGAAAGCTGAAGTGGCTATATATATATATATATATATAATATTAAACAATATAGATTTCAGAGCAAAGAATATTACCAGCAATAAAAAAGGGAAGTACATTGTGACAAAGGATTTGTTAGAAGAACACAGTAATTCTCAATGTTTATGTCTTTATTTACACATCTGTAAAATATATGAAGAAAAAAAAAGATCTTCAAGAAAAAATAGAAAAATCTACAACTATAGTAGGAGACTTCAACTGCCTTCTCTCAACACTTAATAGAAGTAGACAGAAAATGAGTAAGGATGCAGAATATTCAAACACTGTAAACCAATTTGACCTAATTGACATTTAGAGAACATTCCACAGAACAGCAACAGATACATATTATTTTCAAATATATGTATATATATATATAACATTAATAAAGATAGACAATATTCTGGGCTACAAAATAAGTCTTGCTTAGTAAATTTAAAGGGATATGCGTCACACAATTTTGTTTTCTGACTATGGTGAAATTAAAGTAGAAATCAATAATGAAAAGATTCCTGATAAAAATCTCCAAATATTTGGAAGTTAATGATATACTTTTAAATAATCCATGGGCAAAAGAAGCAATCAAAAGAAAAATTTTAAAATATTTTGGGTAGATGAAAATGAAAATACAACACATAAGAATTTATAACATACTGCTAAAGTAGTAGTTGGGGGGATTATAGAATTAAATGTCTATGTGAGGAAAAAAAAGGCCTCAAATCAATGACTTCAGCTTTTAGCTTAAGAAACTATAAAAAGAGAAGCAAATTAAACCCAAAATTAGGAGAAGAAAAAATAAAGGTCAGAGCAAAAGAAAACAAGATAGAAAACAGAAAATCACTAGCAAAAAAACAATGAAACCAAAACCTGGTTTTTTGAAAATATCAGCAAAGTTGATAAACCTCTATAGCCAGATTGAGCAGGGGCAAAAGGGGTAAAGACACAATATATCAAAATCAGAGATGAGAGAGGAGACTTCACTATAGATCCTACTAAAAGGATAAAAAGGGAATATTGTGAATTACTTCATACCAATAAATTTAACGATCTAGAAGGAATGGACAAATGTCTTAGAAGATACAAAAACAACAAAGTTTACTCGAGGAGAAATACATAACCTGAACCACCCTATATCTATTAAAGACACTGAGTCTGGGGTTTAAAATCTTCTAACAAACAAAATTCTATGTCCAGATTGCTTTACTGGTTAATTCTAACAAATACTTATGGAAGAAATAAAGAATACCAATTCTACACAGACTTCCAGATAGCTGAAAAGAAGGAACAACTTTCAAACATATCCGGTGAGACTAGCATTACCCTGATTACCCAGCAATAACACAAAAACGTTACAAGAAAATTACAGACAAGTAGCCCTAATTAATATAAACATAAAAATTCTAAACAAAATTTTAGCAAGTCAAATATGACAATATATAAACATAATAAATCATGACCAAGGCATGAAAACCAATGTAATTTACAGCATAAACAAACTATCGAATAAAAGCCATAATATCATCTCAGTAATGTAGACAAAGCGTTTGAAAAAATCTACCATCCAGTCATTCCTGAGAAAAACTCTCATCAAACTGGAAATAAAAGTGAACTTTTTCAACCTAAGGGCATCTGTGGAGAGCCTGCAACTAATGTTCCACATAATGGTGAGAGACTGACTGGTGTTCTCATACCATCAGGAGCAAGACAAGGGCACCTACCCTCACTACTTCTATTCAGTGGTTACTGGAGGCTCTAACCAGTGCAGTGTGTCAAGACTAAGTAACAAAAGGCATCTACATTAGAAAGACAGAAGTAAAGATATCTTTGTTTAAATGGAATATTACTTGGCCATAAAAAGAATTAAACCTTAGATTTGTGACAGCGTGGATGAACTAAGAGGGTATTATGCTAAGTGAAATGTCAGACAAAGACAAATACCATGTGATTTCACTTATATGTGGAATCTAAAGAATAAAAACAAACAAACTAAACAGAAACAATCTCACAGATACAGAGAACAATCTGATGTTTGCCAGATGGGAAGGGGGCTGGAGGGCTGGGTGAAATGGTGATGAGATTAAGAAGTACAAATTGGCAGTTACAAAATAGTTATGAGGGTGTACAGCACAGGGAATATAGTCAATAATAGTGTAATAACTATGTACACTGCCAGGTGGGCACTTGAATTATTGGGGGATCACTTCATAAATTATATAATTATGTAGCCACTGTGCTGTACACCTGAAACTAATATATAATAATATTAAATATAAACTAATTGCAAAATAAAATTTAAAAAATATAAATCTACATGAATTGATAAATGAGTTCAGCATAGTTGCAAGACACATGATCAATGTATTTAAAAATCAGTACTTCTATATACTAACAAAGAAAAATTAGACATTAAGATGAAAAAAACACCATTTATGAGAGCTTATTAAAAGTAAATCCTACAAAAAATACATGAAAGACCTGTGTGCTAAAAACTGCAAAACACTGCTAAAAGAGATGCAAAAGACCCAAATAGAGTCCAAATACCATGTTCGTGGATCAAAAGACTCAATATTATTAAGATGTCAACTCTCCTCCAATTTGTATAAAGATTTAAGTAATTTTTGTTAAAATCCCAGTGGATTTACTAATAGGATTTGACAACCTGATTATAAAGTTCATATGGAATTAAATGTAAAGGACCTAGAATAACAAAAAAACAATTCTGAAAAAGAGCAAGCTGGAAAACTAACATCTCTGGATTTCAAAATTTATTACAAAGATACAGTAGTAAAGACAGTGTAGTACTAGTGTGAAGACAAATACAGGAGATAGAGATTTCAGTAATTAGACTCACACATATATGAACAATGGATTTTTTACAAATATGTAGAGGGAGAGTAGTGTTTTTAACAAATGATGGAGCAATTGAATGTCCATCAGAGAAAGAGAGAGACAGAAAGAGGAAAGAGGAGGAAAAGGAGAAGGACAAAGACAAGTTTAATTTTATACCTCACACCATATGAAAAATTAATCTATACCAGATTATAGACCTAAAGATTTTAAACTATAAAATTTCCAGAAAAAAATATAGGAGAACACATGCATGGCCTTGGGTTAGGCACAGGTTTCTTATATATGACAACAAAAGCATAAAAAAATTAATAAACTGACTTCATCAAAATGAAAAACTTCTGCTCTACAAAGGCACTGTTAAGGGAACAAAAAGATAAGCCATAGACTTGGAGAAAATAGTTGCAAGCCATATATCTGATAAAGGACTCACATCCAGAATGAAACAAGAACCCTCAAAACTCAGTGATAAGAAAATAACACAATTTTTAAAAATGAGTAAAGAGGATATATGATGACAAATAAGCACACAAAAAGATGCTCAACATCATTAGTCATTAGGAAATACAAATTAAAACTGCAGTGACATTTCATTATGCATCTATTAGAACAGTAAAGTTTAAAAATCTGATCATGTCAAATGCTGGCAAATACATGGAGGAACCAAACCCTCACATCCTGCTGGGAGGAGCAAAGAGTGGTAAAGCCACTTGGAAACAGTGTGGCAGCTTCTCAAAAAGTTAAACAAACAGCTGCCACCGGATTCAGTCATTCCATTCCTAGGTGTTTACCCAAGAGAAATGAGATGTATGTTCATTCGAAGGCTTGTATACAGGTAGGTGCTCATGGAAATCTTTTATTATGTTTATTTATAATAGCCAAGAGAAGAAATAAAGCAGATGTTCTCAACAGGTGAAAGAATAAATGAAGTATATAGCACATCCATACAATAGAATTCTATTCAATGATGAAAAGGAATAAACTATTGATTACGCTAAAGCTTAGGAGAATCTCAAGATAATTACACCAAGTGAAATAAGCCAGGTAAGAAAGAGTACATAATGTATGATACCATTATATAAAAACCTAGAAATTTTAACTATCCATGGTGACAGAAAGCTGACCTGAAGTTGCCTAAAAATGGGATGGTGGGAGAGGCAGGATGGAGGGATTGCAAACGATCATGAGGAAACTTTGGGGGTGATGGAGATGCCCACTACCTTAGCTGTGGTGATGGCTTCACAGGTGTATACACAGGTCAATACATCACATTGTGTACTATTAAAATGTGTAATTTATTATATGCCAATTATTCACCAATAAAGCTGTTAAAAGTAGTCTAGCCTTATTTTGGTAAAAATACCTATCTGTGCATATTTATAGGGTTAGGAAAGGGCACATACACTAAAAGGTTGAAACACAGTTTATTTTTCCTTTCTCTCCTTTTTAACCTCCTTTTCCTTATCTTTCTCTTCTTCTTTTGCTTATTTACAATTTCTTTTTTTTAGATTTTATTTATTTATTTATTTATTTATAGAGAGGGAAGGGAGGGGGGAGAGAGAGAGAGAGAAACATCAATGTGTGGTTGCTGGAGGTCATGGCCTGCAACCCAGGCATGTACCCTGACTGGGAATCGAACCTGCGACACTTTGGTTCACAGCCCGCGCTCAATCCACTGAGCTACGCCAGCCAGGGCATATATTTACAATTTCTTATTTTCCAAATATGGCATTTATTATGTATGTAGCAAAAAAAAAAAAAAAGGGGGGAGAACAATGTGGAACAAAAGAACCAGAGAAATGAAGAGGAGAGCTAGTGATTTTGTTAACAAAATCAGAAGAACAGGAGACACAGTTTGGAGAAATTATAAAGAATGTCTCTTATTTTAGAGCAAAGATTTTTATAGAAATTTATCAGGAACAAAAAAAATCTACCATCAAATTGATAACTTTTATGCAAACCAACTTGACAGAAATTTCCAAAGCAGTTTGACAAGATTTTGACTACAGTTTCAGAAATATGTACATTAAAGATAATTATGGTCAGTTATTTTCCAAGCAGCAACTACAATGCAATGTGCAGAAGTAAAACAAGCCCAACTGGCCGCTGAAGGTTTGAAAAGAACAAAATCATTTTCTACGTAGTAATGAGTTTCCAGCTAAGAAGAGATGGATGGTCCAGGTCAGAATTATTGCTAGTGGCAATTCTGAAAAACAGTTTTCTGTTTTTGGAAGAATTGGTTGCTGCTTTATTACAGCTGACATACTTAGTGACCTAAATAATTTTCTGGAATAAAGAATATTATACAAATGACATTTTTTTGTGTTAGAGTTGATGGCTGGTGAAACTGTGGTAAGGAGGTACCAGAAGATCAAATGCTTTACTAAGACCCAAAGCCATGAGATAAGAGCAGCACTTGAAGGCAGGATACTTCAACTGTCTGTTGTTTTGTAAAATACACAACAGATGACACTGTTGATTGGCTGGGGAGACAAGGGGCAGTGTAGCTCCACGGTCAACTCCACAGTCTTGGGAGACAGACCACACAGGTTGAGATCCCAACACTCCCCCCCCCACTCTCTGTGGAGCCACAGGCACTTTATTTTCCTCATCAGCCCAGTAAGAATGGAACAGTTAAGTGTGGGTTGTTACGAGGATGGGATGAGATGACACATGAAAGGCACTTAGGTTTAAAATGTCATACTTACAATAATATTCTTGATAAACTTTAGAATTGTTTGGTTCATTCCTAAATGAAAACTAAAAGAATGAATTAGAATCATAGAATGTTAGCATTGAAGGAGCCTCAGAGACTATAGTCCAGTTCTCCAAACTGAGGCCTGGGGAATTTAAACCAAGACAGAGCCTGATTGCTCTCCCTGTTTAAAGTGTATCCTATTACACACCACAGTTGCTTGACATCACGCATCTGGATTCACTTCATCAGCTCTTCATCACCTCTAAGCGTCTACTGAGCAATGACTAGAATGTGTTAACTGTAAAATGGTCAGCAGAGCCAAGCTCGCCAGGGTGCTCAAGAAGAGTTACGTGGTGATGGCATTACATGATGATGTACAGACAAGGCAAGACACTAGTTCCAGAAGCTCCCCAGTGTGAAAATGGTCCCATCCTCCTTCTCTCTCCTCTCTCTCTTACACACACACACAGTCAATTTCTCTTTGTTTTCTTTGCCTGGATCAATAAGAATTTATGCAGCAAAACCAACTCCTTCTCAAAACAGAATGTCCAGAAATAAAATTTACCTTTAAACTTCCATGTAATGTTACATTATTGTAGACTTACTGACCATCTCTACTTATTCTAAAATACTTGCTTAGTACATTGTTTATCAGACAAGAGAAATCAAGTCCTAAACTACTCCTCCCCCTTCCATGGCAGCATAGTTCAAATCCCTATTCAGCTTGGACCTGAGATTCAGTGCATTCAATCCCAGCAAAAATGGTGAAGTTCTTACTCTTCCAGCTTCTCCCAAGTGCTGTCATTATAGTGTGGCTTCATTCATCATTATCCTAAAAGAAAATTCTGTTCAATTTGAAACCATGCACCAAAATGTGTTCCAAAGATAAATATACATTATTTTCCAACTCTCAGCTATTTGAGGTCATCCACACATTTACTCCTCTCCCCACTATACTTAAAAATGATAAAAAGTCAATTCTTTGCTATTCTAAAAAATTCTCCCTTGTTTATTCTAACTGTGTCTCCTCTTCCTGCTGTTTTTTCACAGATAACAGAAAACAAAGTGACAGTGAAGTGAGGACGGTCTGGCTCTATGTGTGAAGCTAATCAAATACTCCCAAGTCAGTTGCCAACAGCTTCCTAACCCTTGCTGGGAGTCTTCAGGATTGTTATGAAAAGTGCAAATGGTAGCCCAAATATGTCTTCACTCTAAGTGCACTGGGTCATTTATCTTAATGTGAGTGTGCTCTCATTACCATATTCAACTTGATTAGTGGATGGTCAAACATTTAAAAGGCATTTCAGGGACTTCTGGTCAAGATGAAGGCATAGTTAGACATTCTTCACCTCCGTGTGCAACCACAGAGAAAATTACAACTAGATCTCAGATAAAATAACACCCAGAACTGTTAGAAAATTGAGCTGCATGGAAGTCCAACAACCAAGGATTTAAAGAAGCCACATTCCTCCAGAAGGGTAGAAGAGGCAGAAGGAGAAGCATGGTGATATGGTACAGCACAGAAAGGTGGTGGTGATGGTAGAAGGGATGATCCCACATTCACCTATGGTGGATAAAAATCAGGAGGGATACCTTGGGAGTGAGCAATCCCAGGCCCTGGCAGGCCACACAGCCCAGTGTTCTAGCACTGGGAAGACAAATCCCCATAAATTCTGGTTGTAATAACCAGTGGGGGTTGGGGCAGCAGAGGAAGCTGCCAAATTTTCAGAAGACTTGGCTTAAAGGGCCTGCATGATCTTAGAATGTATGCAAACCCACCCACTCTGGGATTCAACACCAGGGCAATAGCTGGAAGGGTGCCAGTTGCACACGGCAAGTAGGTCAAAGTGACTGGAAATGGTGTGAGTGCAGTACAAGTCTCCAGAAGCCAGGCAGTGGCATCGTTCCTTCTCTGAACCCTCCCCCAAACAGAGCAACAAAGTGGTAAAGCAGGTTCCCTCACCCTGGGTATTACCTAAGGTTCCACCCCACACAATTTACAGGTGCTTTTCCTACAATAGGCCATGCTACTAAGACAGGGCATCAAAGAAGTTCTACCTAACACACAGAAACAAACACAGGGAGGCTGCCAAATTGAGGAGACAAAGAAAGATGGCCCAGATGAAAGAACAGAACAAAATTCCAGAAAAAGAACTAAATGAAATGGAGATAACCAACCCATCAGATGCAGAGTTCAAAACACTGGTGATCAGGATGTTCAAAGAACTCATTGGTTATGGCAACAACATAAAGGAGGAAATGAAGTTTACACTAAGTGAAATAAAGAAAAATCTACAGGGAACCAACAGTGAAGGGAAGGAAACCGGGATTCAAATCAACAACTTGGAACATAAAAAAGAAATAAGGATACAACCAAACAGCGAGAAGAAACAAGAATTCAAGAAAATGAGGACAGTATAAGAAGCCTCTGGGACATCTCCAAATATACCAACATCCAAATTATAGGGGTGCCAGAAAGAAAAGAGGAAGAGCAAGAAATGGAAAACTTATTTGAAAAAATAATGAAAGAAAACTTCCCTAATTAAAATGTCAAAGGTTAAAGATAAAGAGAGAATCTTAAAAGCAGCAAAAGAAAAGCAGAGAGTTATCTACAAAGGAGTTCCCATAAGACTATCAGCTGATTTCTCAAAAGAAATCTGGCAAGCAAGAAGGGGCTGGAAAGAAGCATCCAAAGTCATGAAAAGCAAGGACCTACATCCAAGATTACTCTATCCAGCAAAACTATCATTTAAAATGGAAGGGCAGATAAAGTGCTTCCCAGACAAAGTAAGGCCAAAGGAGTTCATCATCACCAAGCAAACCATTATTACATGAAATGTTAAAGGCATTTAATTAAGAGAAAACAGAAGATCAAAACTATGAACATTAAAATGGCAACAAATTCACAACTATCAACAACTGAATCTAAAAAAACAAACTAAGCAAATAACCAGAACAGGAACAGAATCATAGATATGGAGATCATTTGGAGGGTTATCAGCTGGGAGGGGGGAGGGGGAGAATGAGGGGAAACATGCAGGGATTAAGAAGCATAATTTGTAGGTACAAAATAGATGGGGAGGGGTGTTAAGAATAGTGTAGGAAATAGAGAAGCCAAAGAACTTATATGCATGACCCATGGACATGAATTGAGAGAGGGATTGCTGGAGGGAAGGAGGGTACCAGGAGGAGGGGGGTAAAGGGGGAAAAATTAGGACAACTGTAATAGCATAATCAATAAAATATATTAAAAAAAATAAAAGTGCACTTCACAGAAAAGAATGTATAAATGTATGCTTGGTTCCTAACAGATTGAGCAACCTGTTAATGAACTGTGAGTCATCCAGAGAGGAACTATTACTCTATGGCTATAACACCCTGAATGCACCAATCTCGTCTGATCTTGGACAGTAAGCAGGGTCAGGCCTGGTTAGTACTTGGATGGGAGAGGAACTATTACATGTCAGTCACAGAAATGGCAAACCAGACAAAAATATGTTATGTCTGTGTGCGCACGCACGCAGGAAGAGAAGATGATCTTTCTCCATCTTCCATGATACATCGATTGCTAACTTCGTACTAAGGGAATTCAAAGCAACCAGAGAAATTACTGAATTTTTCGGACTGTAAGACACACCAGACCATAAGACGCACCTAGGTTTTAGAGGAGGAAAATAGGAAAAAAAATTTTGAAGCAAAAAATGTGGTAAAATATTTAATAACATAAATAACATAGGCCACCACCCCCCACACCGACAGCGAGCCGGGCAAGCTACATTAGGACTGCAAGACGCACCCCCCTTTTCCTCCCAAATTTGGGGGGAGAAAGTGCATCTTATAGTCCAAAAAACAGTCACTCATTTAGTAGCCAAACATAAGTGAGCACCGCCTGTTGGCTGACCTGGCATGCCTAAACAAGCAAGCTCAGAAGGGCATGTGGAGCAATCTCCTGAATGAGCTTTCTCACTGTTCTCTTCAAGGTAGGGTAGAGCCACCTTAGGGTGTCAGATTTTCTCAGTCATATAAGACAAATTCTGTCCTGCCTCTATTGCCATTTTTCTTTTTTTCCTGTTTTTTTTTTTCCCTTTGGCTTTTACGTACTAAACATATATCTTTTAGCGTTAGAATAGGCAAAGACACTGGCTAAGCAGTCTGTTCATACAGTTTAAGTTTGACACCTTATTTATGAAATATATCTTACATATGCTCCTGATTGGAATCTAAACATTTTCAGATGAATGAGGCAATGTGCCTCTATTTCTTACTCATGTATCATAAAATCAAGGTGAATTTAAATGAGCTTCAAGAGTTTCATACACACTCGGCAATAGACTCACCAACAAGAAATTTAAGAACTATGCAGATCAGCATCAACAAACGCTTACAGGGTGCAGAGTGAGCACAAGAGGAATTCGACTTGAGCCAGCACTCCTCGCCATGAACGAGGTACCACTTTCTAAGTGCCACATGCGTACTGTGGGCAATACACAGAAGCAAGGAAACTTCCTAAGAGATAAGATGATGAAGGAAGGGCTCACAGAAGAGATGGAACTTGAGCTTGGCTTTACAATATGTGACTCAGTAGCCCTGACCATTGTGGCTAGTTGGCCAGGCATTGTCCGCAAAGCAAAAGGTCACCAGTTCAATTCCCAGTCAGGGCACATGCCTGAATTGTGGGTTCAGTCAGGCATTGTAAGGGGCAACCGATCAACGTTTCTTTCTCACATCGATATTTTTCTCTTTCTTTCTCCTTCCGGTCCCCTCTCTCTAAAAATAAATGAATAAAATCTTTTTTACGAATGTGACTGGGCAAAAAATAAATCCAGAGAAGGGCAAAGGACACAGGGCAGGCCCCAGTTGAGGCCCCATTGAGAAAGGGCAGCACGTGCCTGGGGCCTGTGGAGGAGCCCAGTTAAGGCTGTAGGAACAGTACAGGGAGGGGAATGTGGTGACGTGAGAGGCTGAGCACCATGAAAGTGGCTAAGTATGGGAAAGAATCAAAGGCTTCAGTGGCTCCTGCAGAGACAGGTGAATCTGGCCTGGTATGGAGGGTAGGCTGTAAGGGGAGAGTGCCTGCAAGCAGAGTGTCCAGGGGGAGGATATTCTAATAGGGCAGCATGTGTGGGTAACAAAGGAAAGAGTGATGAGGACAAGTAGGCTGAAAGCAGGGGATCTCTGGGTGAGGGTCTTACCCTATGTGGCAGATCTAACAAAGGTGGAAATATACCCATATATGTAACTCTCATGTGCTCTTCTTAAAATGAGATATTGGCACTCCTGCATTAAGAAGAGGGGTCTATGTGGGACCTGGGCAGGACTTTGTAACAGCTGCAACTGGAAGGTGAGGTAGAAATGATGCTCCATGACTCATGCAGCTGAGACCAGGTCATAAAAGACAATAAGGATTTGTGAGTTCCTCACATCTCCCTTCCTCCTTCTGTCTCTTTCTCGCTCTCTTTCTCTCTCTCTCTCTCTCTCTCTCTCTCTGACACACACACACACACACACACACACACACACATACCTTGGGAGCCCTAAGCCAACAGGTAAGAATGTTGTAGAGGTCACATGGGGAAAGCACAGAGAGAGATGCCTGAGGAGCTCCAGCCTTTCCAGCCCATAACCTTTGACTCTTCTAGGTGAGACCCAGCACATCATGAATAAGGGACAAGACTCTGTTCTCTGTCCTGACCTGCAGACTTCACGGGCATAAGAAATGGTCACTTCATGCCACTCATTAGGTTTTGGGCTAATTTGAACCAATGCCATAGTACCTAGAAGACCCCCATCTCTTCATTGCTACATAAACCCACAGAGCACACCTTGTCCTTCTATTCCAACAGCCAGCAGGTTTTCTATAAGGAACCAGAAAGTAAACAGTTTAGGCTTTGCACATCCTCTGCCACTGTTGTGTGAAAGCAGCCTGACATAACACCTAAATGAACCTGTGTTCCAGTAAAACTTAATTTACAAAAACAGGCCTCAGACTGAATTTGGCCTGGAGGTCTAGTTTGATGATTTCCCCTCATCCTATCCTTAGCAGGTCATCAGCAATAGGTCTCATAATCGTAGTTGCCCAAGGTTGGTCCCGCAAGCTGCATCAGGAAGACAGGGACAGGACATAGTGCCCATGTCCAACACTATGTCACATGAGCCAGAGCGAACACAAGGTCTGGGATGATGTATTTTCCACCCTCCACTCACACCTGCTGAATAAGGCCAACCATTTCTACCATCACGAGAGTTATGCCCTCAGAACTTTCCTAAGCTGGAATCTCTCCTCCTCCTGCCTTCAATTTTACTTTATTCTTAATTGCCCCATATTGACTGTGCTCAACACTATAATCCTGAGGGTTTTCCTTCTGGCTCAAAGCAAAACCGATTTGTGAAACCCAGTTCCCTTTTACTAAGTGCTCAGAATTCATTTCAGAAACCCAAAGGGTGCTCTTCACCCATGATACATGGAGCTCAAGGATGGGTAAGAATGCATCCCATAGTCCAATTCCTATTCCTTGAAATGCCTTCAACTAGGAGCAGCAGAAAGTGACAAGTAGGCAGGAGAGTACAATGGGGCTGTGCTTTTGTTCCTGCCTCCTAAGAGCCGAGTTGCTGTTGGGTCCTTGATATCTTTAAGTGCTGATTTTGCAAGGATGGTGAAGTAAGCAGTGCTGAGTTCACAAGTTCACATCACAGAATACGCCGAGAAAGAGGCCTTAATGAGAGACAGAAGGACTCTAAGCTAGCCAGAAAATTCGCCTCTCCTTCCTCCTGGTTTTACAGGATTCTCTAATAAGGGGATAAGTTGGAGAAAAGGGAAAGAAACTCAACTAAGTGTAACAGCAGGAGTCCCTCCAGCAATCTTCTAAGCAGCTTCCTGAGAAGGCCTCCAGCCATTCAGCAGAGCCCAGGAAGGCTTAATGAGAGCAGCTCCTCATGCATGAGCTGTATACAGCTGCTGGGAGGCTGGTTTCCCTGGGGCCTTGGCCTGCCCAACATCGGCTGGCCACTCCGGCAAAGCAGGACAGGAGGGACTGACTCTCAGTGACTGTTCTCAGCCCCGACCAAGCTGTTATTTTATACTCATATATATAGTTTGCTTTGTATAATGGGGTCACTGAAATGTGGGTAATAAAGGGTGCTTAGAACATAAATTTGTGATTTTGTTTCTAAGAGAAAGGGAGGGTGAGGACAAAATTAAAAATAAAGCTTCTATTTCATCAGTCCCCAAAACACCATGGCAGTAGCAAGCAGAGGCTATTTAAAGGGAAGGTGTGCATCCTTAGAAAGCAAACGAAGACCTATCGGATGGACCCAAAGGGCTCTTGGGCGTCGCAGTGGGTTTGAAATTTGGTAAACTCAAACAACTGATGTAAGAATGGTTTGGGAATCTTTGAGAGAAGAAGATCCTTTCTTCCTCCCCAACCAGGCCCTTAAATCATGAGAACTTCCCGAGGAAGCAGGACAGCAGTCACAGTGGACTACACCGCAGGCGGCAGAGGAACTGACGTATTCTTTCAGGAAGCACTCGACAGAGCAGTTGTTTGTGTGAGAGCTAGCTCAAACCTTCTGGGAAAAGATGTTTTAAAAAATCACTTTGATTTATAAAAGGTAGCAGAATAAATTTTTCTTCAAAATACCACACAAAGGCTTTCCACAGAATCAGACTGCACTTTCCAATGCAGAATGCTGTATTTGTGCCAGGGGGCTGAGCACCAAAGGATCGTTTGGAGAGCCTTGTCCAGGGGCAACCTACTATCTCTCAGTCTTCTCATCTGCAAAATGGATCTAATGAACCACTGTGAGCCCATTCAGCTGTCATGAATAAGGTCCAAATGAGACCACACAGGGGAAAGTACTCCAGGAACTCTGAAGTGATTTCCAAAGATAATATTTTTGTGGCATTTTGGAGAGCTCTAAGCAAAATTCGGTTGGGAGAAAGGGAAAATGGAGATGATCTGGTGATTAAGGTGTTTTTATTATTAAGCATTTATATAGCACTTTATATTTTCGAAGAGCATAACGACCCTTTTTCCTGAGTTACTTCAACAGGCTAACATTTCTCTTACTGACCCTGCAATAATTACCGGCATCAAAATGTGGCAGAAAGGGAAAAAGGTCAGAGAAGCAGTCGCACAGCTACTTTCCTACAGCTATACACACAGACGTCATCGTCGGCCATTGAGAAACTGCTCCCTTCACCCCACTGCCCTCTCACCCCCGTGTCAAAACTAGAAACAACATAAAATAGAGTCCAAGGCTAAACTTTAGCTACAAACTATACACCGTATTTTTGGGACCATAAGACGCGCCTGGGTTTTAGAGGAAGAAAATAGGAAAAAATTTGAAGCAAAAAATGCAGTAAATATTTAATAACATAAATAACATAATATTTCACCAATGTAAATGTAAACAGAACTCAACAGCAGCATTAACAACCATTATTCCTCCCAAATTTGTAGGGGCGGGGGGGGGGGGGAGTGCGTCTTATAATCCAAAAAGTACGGTGTGTCTCTTTTTTTCTTGATCACAAAATCAGCCTAGGAACTTAACTTAAGACTTTTAATAAAACCTATTGCAAAAGTCCTAATTTTCCTAAACCATACAGAAGAAGCCAGATTCTTGGACTTTGCTCTAAAAAAGCAAGACAGGCCTTCTGAAGCCCCATCTTTGGCCCTAATTAGAGCTACATGCTTGAGGCCGGCTGGTCAAAGGGCTGCAAGTCACACATTGGTTCTGTAACCTCTGATTTCTTACAGCAAACTCATCCTGTAATCACTAATGTCTTAAAAACCAGCAAAGCTACAGTGGTTCTTTCTATTGCTGGAGACACAGGCTTAAACTGAGGGTCAGGGTGCACTTATTTTCAGGGAATAAAACCCAGACAAAAGGAAACACTTCAATAGCCTAGGCAAATGTCAGGCCAAAATCCTATTCTAAATGGAGAGATCTGGGGCCCTGTGTTGAAAGTTTGGTTTTGGCTTGGGTTACCTCACAGCAAGATTAGTTAGTCTGGTTTTGCCTTTTTGCTTTCTCCTTAGCTGGGTCCTGAGTTTAAAGCTGGGGTATAGTCCTAGGGCAGGGAGGACAGGAACAAAGGCCCTCACGATTATTGCAGAACAAGGTGCCAGGGAGGAAGGACAGGTGGATGTCAAGGAGCAAGCTAGGCAGTGGGGCCTCCTTATGGAGGGCTGGGACTGCTATCCCCTGGGAGGGAGTTCTGGCTAATATTGAATTTTAAGGTTTTCTTTTCTCATTGTAAATCCCATCTGTAAACGCTAGTCGGTTTTATCATGGAGCAGGTATCACAGCAGGTAAGGACACGGTCAAGTGTCAGCAGTGCTTCGGGAGGTCCAGGGAAAAGCCTCAGAAGAAAATAACCCCATATCTTTGTGCAGCAGGTTGGGGCTTAGGACCCAGGAAGGGGGTAGGAAACATTAGAAGCAAGGAGCTAACCCCAGGGAACATTTGACAACCCCCCCACCCCCTGCACACACACTACAGATAAGAAAAGGGGCCCAGAGAAGTTTCTTTACTTACCAACGTTTAATGAAAAAGTTCTCATCCATTGTTCATATATTTGGGCTGGAATTTCCCTGCCCACCCTCACTGTGTGAGCATCTTATGCACACACTAAGATCCATTGACTGGGAGCCAGATTGAAGCCCTCAGCATCCAAACAAGTACAATGGCTCACTGAAACTAGGTGGACTCAGTTAAGATTGCGCTAGGGTTTTTTCTATTTTACTCAGATTCTTCTCTATTCGAACAGGTCGTTTGGCTTTTACAGCTCTCAGTGATGGCCCCTGACATTTCCTTAGTTGCTTACTCTGCCTACGGTCTTTAGGAAGATGTGGTCACTGCCTCGCCCCATTCAGCAAACGTTTATGGATGCCAGACATTGTTCCAGATACTGGCTGTGTGGCCGGGAAGGAAGACCCCACCCTTCAGGGAGCACACCAGAGGTATGCTGCATCGCCCGACTTCAGCTGCATTGATTCTTTATACTCTTGCCTTCGTTTGTCGTTTTTAATAAGTACATTCCTTTCCTGCATCCTCCAGCTCCTACACCCTTGAGTAATTCAAGAAGTACCCTTAAAATGCACATAATATATAAACCTGGGAGAAATCTGAGTGCAACTCTCTTTCCTGTTTAGCATCCGGAAGCCAACTCAAGAGGAAACTCATTCAAATGGAGTACCAAAGCAGATAACTGGAAGTGTTTTTGGAAGTTAGGGCTGTACTACACTGAAGTGCTTCATTCTCAAGATACTGGGTGAGTTGGGGATCTATTAAAGGAAAAAAGGAAAATTGGGAAGCCAGTTGAATTGCCACCTTTGAGTTGAGCACCGTGCATGGGCCCCATCCTCAACTCCTGCAGAACCTCAGGGTGACAGGAAGACACGTCGGTGTGGCGAAAATGCAAGAACCGAGGAGGCCTACCCGAGTCTTCTTTTCCCTATTCAGGCCTTGGCCTGAAGAGAAGACAAAAGTGGCCACCACATCGACCCTTTCCAGATTCATCCCAGTTGAATCTACCTGTGTCTTAGAAACCTGTTACAAAGGCTTGCCTGCTCCAGGGCCTGGTATACATCTACAGCTGCAAGTAGTATTGGGATCAGGGCACCCATAAGTCAAGTACAACTACATCTGTAAGATTAGCCATGTCACCTGTTTGTGACTTTGGGTGTTAAAGAAAAGATGAGATGAACAGAGAAGACGACCCAAGCAAAGGCACCTTCTGTAGACACATACCTCTCTGCAAGACAGGACAAAAGTTTCCCTTAATTGGCTGTAATAAATATTAGGGAATGATACTGAAACACAGGCCACTAGTTTCCAACAATGACAAATAAGTTCCCAAATTGGCAAGAGCTTCTGTGCAAGCGCCAAGGCCACTTTCCCCAGCCCAAGTGACTCACCAAGGCCCTGGAGGCATTACCTAGACTGACTTCACTCTTTCTAATCAGAGTGAGGCAATTGCTTCCCTTCTGTGCTTGCTCACTTTTTTGAATCATAGCACGAACTGACAATAGAAACATGTCAAGCAAAATCCCAACATTAAAACAAAGTCGTCTAAAGCCCACTCAGGCTCTTGCAATGCAGTCGTATGCATTCCACCCCACTTACAAAAAGGAAAACTATCCACTGGTATTGTCTTTTATCAAATCTGTGAGTAGAAGGGTCATTTCTGCCTTGATTTCTTTAAACTTCATGTGTTTAAGAAGGATAAAATGCACATTAGGAGAATGGCAAGGCAAGCCACCTCAATATCCCAGCTCTGTCAGTCCTATTCAACAATTTTTTTCCCCTTCAGTGAGCTTTGCATAAAGCTTACCCAAACCCACATGGATTTCTAGAATATCCAAAAAGAATGACAATGAGTGATGTGATGTAGGTGGAAACTGCCTGAAGAAACCTAAATTGTAACAGGGAAAAAAATTGACATTTTAGGTTTTAAATGTTACACAGTTTTTATAAAGCTTCAGTCAATTTATTTTATTTATTCTAATGAAGAGCATTACAACGGCTTTACGGCGCTGGAGCAAGCATCGATCACATCATTAATCACACCTTGTGAATGGCTACAAATCAAGTGCGAACAGCAAGCACTGAATCAGGAGCAATGAAGCATAAACTCCTTCACAATTTATGATCTCTCCAATTGCATCTTTTCAACCATTAAATTGCAAGATACCATAAATTTTTATCTTCTTCACTTCAGTCACATTATTGATTCTGCCGTGTGAAATATAGAAGTGCCGTAAATCTCGGCTATTGAATTAAATTTAAAGTCCCGACTTCAGAAAAGAAACCCAACACACTGCCATAGCTGTTAATTTACACTGAGGAACAAATGATAGAAACATTAAAATTTAAATGGACAACAGGGATTTCTAAAAGCCATAGCACTGTCAATCCTAGTCCCTGTCAACCTTGAAGGCTTTTTAAAAATTGCTAATTTAAATTTTAAAATGTAAAACAAAAAGAATTTAAAAATTTTAAAGTCGAAGGTAGGTAGATTATTCACAAGAAGAGATGAGAGGATGGTTCCTCGATGGAAATGGCTGCCAGCACCAGATATTGTAAAAGGCAGGACGAGGAGGGCCTTCCCCCTGTGCTGTGGGACAGGTCCAGATGAACCCACGTGCCCCCCATCCCACTTAGGACACCTCTGGCTACAGTGACGGTATCATAGGAGGCACTGATAGTCCTGAAGAAGGTGCGATCAACCCGTTTGCCATGCTGACTTCTGATGCATGCGTTGCCCTGCCGTCCCTCCTTGTGTTCCAGGGGTGCCCCCTTGCTGTCTGGCTGCTGGTTGAGTTTGGCCGATGGGAGGGACCAGCAGAATGGCAAAGGGTAGGATGGGAGAATTTTTGCAGTATTAGTTCCCTACTCTCTCCCTGCTTTGATGCCAGGGTTTGGCAGGGGTAGCATCCCTCTCTGACTACAGCTCTTGTGTGTGTGTGTGTGTGTGTGTGTGTGTGTGTGTGTGTGGTGAGGAGGGGGTATCTCCTCCTTAGCTCAGGCTTTCACAGAGATCCACAAACACTTGTCCCTCCCTCCCTCCGCCCCTCAGGCCTGGGATTAGTAAAGCCTTCTACCAGTTGCATCTCTCCAGAGCTTCAGCATCCCTTAATGGTGCCATTCCCTGCCCACAACTCTGTAAATAGCTCCTTCATTAAAGTCTCTTCAGTCGAATGTCTCAGCGGGATTCTGTTTCCTGCTGGAACCTTGACTGATACAGGCAGGGCACTGGGAAGCTCTTAAACACTCCAGAGAGAAAGCTGACAGCAGCCCAACCATGTAGCAACAGCCAGAGATATTACACCCGCTAAATGGTAAAAAAAAAAAAAAAAAAAAAAATCCCGAAGTAAACCTATGCCACATACAGATCAAGAAATGCCAATTGTGTTTTGGCAAATACCTGAACCTGGATATTGTAAAGGGCATGCATTGCACCCAGAAGTGAGTTATGTGGGGCCCAATGAACAACCACCCTCCTCTGCCAAAATGACCAAGGACTCCTAGAATTGAGTGTACCAATTTCTCCAACCTAATAACAATCTTATGAGATAAAAGTGTTGAGTGACTTTTCCAGAGGTCAGGACATCCCTGAGAGCTAGCAAAGCCATTCTGGGTTCAACCTATTCCAACAGAATTCAGGTCCAGCATGAACAAGATTTCTGGGATCATTCTTGACTTGATCAAAATGCACAAAAGCTAGAAGAGAAGAGATTTACACCTGCATTGCCTGTCATGTGTGCCTTCTGGACTTGGTGGTTCCTACTCTGAAGCAACTGAGCACCCTTCAGCCTATTGCGGTCATGCTACAGACCCATTGGGTGATTTCTGATATTCACGAATTAACCTAGGCTTTAGGAGAGGTGGCAAACTGATGATTCCCAGGCTTTGCAAAGTTTCTGTTTGGTAGAAGTATGATGTATTCTCATGGCTCAAAATTGAAACATACAAAAGAGGGTAAGGTAAAATGTTTCCTTCTCACCCCATCCCTCAGCCGTCCAGTTTTGTCTCCCAGAGCAAACTAATGCTACTTGTCTCTCTCTCTGTCTCTCGTGTGTATATGTATGTATTTTCAGAAATATTTTATTTCATATACAGATGAATGCATACATATGAATATATGAATTGTGCCCCCGATGTACACAAGTAGTAGGATATCATACACACTGCAGTGCACCTTGCTTTTTTCACTTAACAAAGATGCCATGAAGCATATAAGAAACCTCCTTGCTGCTCTTTGAGGCTGCAGGTTAGTTATGTACGATGGGCCACAATTTATTGAATCAGCCCACCATTGATGGGCATTGATGGTTTCCAGTCTCTTGCTATTACACTAATGATCTTATGCATGTCGTTTCACAAATGCTGCATAATAATTTTTAAAGAAATTGATCTAACATTTTAAATAATCAGATTTCACATTACAAAATGGATCTAAAACTTCTCTTGAAAAGTGCAGGATCTGGCAGTGGTGAACTCCCACTCCCACATGTAGATAGCCACTGAGAGCTGAGCAGTGGGCGACCCTTCGGAGGACTAACCAGCTCTCCGGCGTGCTGTCTCCTTCATGCATGCCTCCAGCATGCACTTTTGTATGGCCTGCCTGGCTCCTGGAGGCATTTGAAATCCTACCTACCAAGAATTATGGTCAGGATTAACTGAAGACAAAGCAAGCACCCAGCACGGTACTTAGCACCCTGTGATCAGTGGAAACCTCACAGGAAAATGATGTTTGTTTGAAAAAAAATTATTCCCTTCTGTTCTCCTTCCCCATCTTGGGGTCTGTGAATGCCTGGTTCTTCAGCCTCTTGAGGCTCACCAGAAAGTAAACTCCAAGAAGATGTAGACTTATTTTATTCAACACCACACCCCAGCACCTCAAAGAGCACAGGCATGTAGAAAGAATGAAATGTATGTAATGAAAGTATAAAAGAAAGCATCAAGAAATAAACTGTACTAGGACTTACATACCTCAACCATATACCTGTTTCTGGAGGCTTTCATGCTTCCATTCGTTTTTCATACTATTCCATTTACTGGCCCAATCTACACTTTCCCCTTGTCAGTTATGTGAACATTTTCCCCAAATCTTTTAGTATTTACCTCCTATTCCTTCTCTTTAGAATTACCTTTTCTATTCTGCCCACTAACTCTTTTTGTGGCTTTTAATTGTTTCAATTTCATGGTTTTGAACCAGAAGAAATCAGATTAATTTTTTGCGTTCTCCAAAGCCATAAATCTAATTTTAAATTCCAAAACAGCTCTAACATCTCTGAAATGTTAATAACCCTATAAAAATATTCACATTAGTCCAAATTATATGATTAATGTGACATTTTTCCTGTGAACATTTAAATGACTTTAAACACACGACTTTGTGACAATTTTCTGTGATGAACACAAGGTCCATTATAGAAAATTCAGAAGATAAAGAATGTGCCCTGATAAATATCATTGTAAAATAAACATCAAAGCATTTACCAGTTTGCTGCTATTTTCCAGCTTGGTTTTTTATGTAACCAATGAGATGCCACGGTTGTAGGACACTTTAAAGTGCACACAGTGCTTCCTCACGGCACACCGGCTCATTTGCTCTTTCCCGCAGCCCACCAGGGAGCAGGCCGGCACGCTGGAGACGGTCTGGCTGAGCTACAGAGACCCATCCAAACTACCTGAAACTAAAAGGGGCAATTGTTGGGAGAGAGACACAGGTTCCTCACAACTTGAGGACGCAAGTCTGACTCCATTCCAACAGGAACAGGAAGTGAAACTGTCAAGTCCTCGGGAAATGAGACATGGGCTCCATTTGCCCCTCAGTGAGACCACAGTCTCTTGTCTTCAGCTTCTCGCTGCACATCTCTTCCCCAGTTCTTCTCTGCCTTAAGTAGGGCTTTCTTCGCTTTTCCCTGTACACAGAAGTTGGCTGCCCTACAGCCTCTGAACTTCCTCAGCTTCCACCTTCAGACAGTTACAAAGATTAACTAGAGTCTCTCAGTCCCAACGCCTGTGGAGACATTCTGATTGGTGTGTCTTGGGCCAGATGCCCATCTGAGTCCAACATGAGATAGGAGAATAACACTACTAACCATATTTTATTCCTTGACATTTAGATTACATTAACAAGGGCAGCTTCCTGCAGGTTTGCTTGTGCATTACAGAAAGCATTCAGATAACCTTGAAAGAAAAGGGGGAATCACAAGAAAGAGGTGTGGGCATCTCTTGGGTCAGGGGGGCACCCCTGTGCATGAAGAGGAACCAGTCACATAACGTGTGGGGCCCAGTGCTAAATGAGGATGCAAGACCCCTTATTTAATAATTATTAAGAATTTTGAGATGGTGATGGCAGAACTATCCAAGTAGGGTCCTTCTAAGCCCAGGACCCAGTGGGGCCAAAGTGATTGCATGTCTATGAAACCAGCAGGACATGGAAGGTGGGTATCTAAAAAGCAAGAACACAGGTAGGCTAGCTCTCCCAAAGGTCTCTATTATAAACAAGTGCTATTATTCTACCTTTTTTACAGGTTGATTGTGACTAAGTGATGTGCCTAGGGCTATACAGGTAGCAAGTAGTTTTCTGACCTAGATCTGCTACACTGTAAATGGATCCTCGTAATGTTGCCACATTCTGTTTCCCATGGCTTGGCACATAATAGGCACTCAGGACACAAATTTCTAGAGCAGTAAAACATGATAAAACATTCATAGATAGGCTGCTAAATTTTGCATTCTCTGATAAGATATTCATCCATTTAGAAAGCACTAAATTTCAGTACTAATATAATTATAAGCCTTTTAGATCCTTCCAAATACAAGCATATCTTCACCATCACTATAATTTTTACATAATTATCCTATCATAATTCCCGGAATTCTTTCTGAAACCCAGAGAGAGTGCCAAATTGACACTCACTTTCTAGGAATCATTGGATTTTTTTAGGCACTAAATATTACTCTCAGTTTCTCTCCCATCAAGGCATGTGATAATTCCCCCCAAATATGCTCCCCCTACCTTTCTATTTTTAATAAATGTAATTGAATCAGCCCTGGGCAGGAGCATCTGGCCTTGGGTTGCCATGTGGAGTTTTTTTGGTCCAGAGGGCACATTTCTTGTTCTAGGGTCAATGGAATAATCAAAACCTAGTCCCTGGAGAGGAAATTTTATGGTTCTAATTCATTTGATCCACAATCTACTAGACTCCATACCATAGTCAATCAGTTGCAAAATAAAAGAGAGCACAGCTACTTTGCTCTAGAAAAGATAAAATCCACTGGATCCTGGGCTGGTTAAGTTAGAAATAGATTGATTAAACCTAAGTTAGGGGCCCACAGGGCTTCAGTGAAAATGCCCAGTAGTTGGGAGCTCACTCATTTATTTTTCTGACAAACAGAAACTGCCTTTTGAAATGTTGAGATGAATTCTAGTTAACCGGATTTCCAACCCAGGCAATGGTCGAGATTGACAGGCTCAGATTGTCAGAAAAGAACAGCAGGTAGGTAATGAAGGGACAGCACTTTAGAAGCAACAGGCCAAGGTTCATAGAGAGGAGGCATCTGTTCAGAGGCACCCACCACTGCCCCGTGGCCACCCAGGGCCATCTCCTCAGTGACCTGCCCCTCTCAGCCCTCACATCACTGGGCTGGTCCATCAATTGATCTCTAAGCCTGCCTTGGTTAATGTAATTGGAATGTCAAAGAATAAAATGTGGTTAGTTACGCGTTATTCTCTTCCTCATAGAACTTGCCCTTGGACAGAGGGAACTGGCCTTTGATGAGGACTGTCGCTGGGCTTCCAGAGAGCTCTGATGTCTACGAGTTCTCTGAGAGACATCTGAAGCATCGGTGCTCCAAGTCGAGCATGAATTTAAAATGAGTGGAACAGAGGTCAGCAGGTTCTTGGACAATTGTGTGACCAGGGGCTCTAAAAATGTTTTGTCAGTCCATAGAAGTAGTCACCACCTAAGGAATCCTTATGTCTTTGCTTCCCCACCAGGACCCACAAATTGCGTGAAGATAGCAGTCA